>NC_092136.1:106501696-107126696 GCF_043159975.1 Macaca nemestrina
ATGGTGATAACTAGAACCTCCAGTACTAAGGTGAAAGTAATAATAGAGTGGACATCCTTTCCCCTGTCCCCATAAGATCAAGGCTATTCTGCCATTCTGTGAGTTTCCACATGCTGTTCTGTCCATCCAAGTGGGAGCTGCATGTTAGTCCTGTCTCCTATCCACCATTGTCCACAATCTTCCAGTTAACCTTTTTTGGTTAAAAATGTTGTTGCATTCTATATACTTGATTCTTTTCTGTCTAGTTATTATATAAATTGTTGAGTTGAGGTGCTTCACTTAAAATTGTGGATTTGTCTATTTTCTTATTCGATTCTATCAGGTTTTGCTTCACTTATTTTGCAGCTCTATTGTTAGGGACATACACATTTTGTATTATTTTGTCTTCTTGATGGTGCCTTGGTGGTGTCTCATTATTAATGATTAATTATTTTCATCATTAGTAATGTCCCTCTGTCTCTTTCGATTTTCTTTCTCCAAAGTTTACTTTATCTGGAATTAATATAACTGTTCTTGCTTTTCTTTGATTAGAATTTGCATAATGTATTTTTTTAACATTTTATATTCAAGTTGCCTACATTATTTTATTGAAGTGAGTTTTAGTACACCACATATTGTTAAGGAATATTTTAAAATTAACTCTGTCAAACTTTGTCTTTAGATTGATGTATTTAGACCATTTACATTTAATGTAATTATCTTAGTTTGAGCTGTTATGATAGAGTACAATGGACTAAGTGACCTAAAGAACATTTATTTCTCATGATTCTGAAGGCTGGAAATTCCAAGGTCAAGGTGCCAACAGATTTAGTATCTGGTGAGAATTCACTTCTTGGTTCGTAGACAGCCTTCTTCTCACTGTGTCTTCACATGGTAGAAAGAGCAAAGGAGCTCTCCGGAGTCTTGTATAACCTCACTCAGGAGAGCTCTACCCTTGTGAGCTAATCATGTACCAAAGACCCCACCTCCTAATACTATCACATTGGGGATCAGGTTTCCCACATACACACTTTGAGAGGACATAAACACTTAATCTGTAGCAGTAATTATTCAGTGTCAGTCTTCTATTTTGGTTTTAGTTCTGTGTTTTTTATTTCTGTTTTATTTTTCTGGCCTTTTTTAATGGGTTACTTGAAAATCTTTTAGATTTCTACTTTATCTGTAGGGTTTTTGAGTGTATCTCTTTGTATAGCTTTTTTAGTGGTAACTCTAGTTAGTTTATAATTTATGGCAGTCTACTGATGTCATAGTAGGCTTCCACTGAGCCCTCCACTGAGGTTTTACCAGTTAAAGAAGGTCTTACCTCCCTAAGTTCCTTTACTTTCCACCATTTATGATATACATTTCCTGATTATGTTTTTTACATATATTTAAACTGCATCATATAATGTCATAATTTTGCTTCAATTATCAACCATAAGTTGAAAACATAAAAGAAGAAAATGCATTATATTTATTCATATTTTACTTTCTGTTGCATTTTCTACCTTCCTCATACATAGAAGACTTTCTCTGTGGAAACTTTGTATATAGAAATCTTTCTTTAGCCATTTTTTTTAGTATAGGTCTACTGGTGATAAAATTTCTTTTAATCATTATTTGAGAATCTTGATTTATCTTTTACTTTCAAAGGACATTTTCACTATATGTAGAATTCTAGTTTTACAGTTCTTTCGGCACTTGAAAAATGTGTCAGTTTCTTCTGGCCTCCTCCCATGGTTTCTCATAAGGGATTTAGTGATTTAGATTCCCCCTACTCCTATGGGTAAGCAGTTGTTGCTCTCTTACTGCTTTTGATGATTTTGTTTGGTTGTTTCTTTTTTAGTTTCCAGAGGTTTTACTATGATTTGTCTTGCTATGAATTTCTTTGCGTTTATCCCATTTGGGGTTCACTCAGCTTATTTTATCTATAAGTTATGTGTCTTGCCAAATTTACAATGTTTTCAGCCATTATTTACTAAGTAATTTTTCAGCTTTGACCTTATCTTCCTCTCCTTCTGAGGTTCCGATGGCACTAATATTTTAGTTTTTTAAAAAAGAAATAGTTTTTCAGGTTTCTGAGGCTCTGCTTATTTATTTACGTTTTTTTCTCTCCACTATTCAAATTGGATAATTTCTTTTGATCTATCTTTCAGTTCATTTACTGATTGTTTCCTCACCCCTTTCCATTTTGTGGTTGTTGTTGTTGTTACTGTTGTTCCCAAGCCTTCCACTGAGGTTTTTAAAATTTTTTCAGTTATTACATTTTTTTTTCAGCTAAAAAGCTTAAATTGAGTTTTGTCATTTGGACTTTTCATTTGTTTCAAATATGTTCATAATTATTGAAATGTTTTTATGATAATTCATTTAAAATCTTTCTCAAATAATTCTAACATTTCTGTCATCTTGATGGTGGAGTTTATGAATTTCCTTTTTATATTCAGTTTGAGCTCCTCTTGGTTCTTGGAGTGATCAGTAATTTTTGATTGACACCTTGACATTTTGGTTATTATGTTGTAAGACTCTGGATCTTATTTAAACCTCCATTTTACATTATTTCTTCTGACACCACGCTATTTGGGGAAGGCACAGCCTCATTACTACCAGTTAGGGGTAGGTGTCCAGGTTCTCTACTGGGCTGCCCCCTGACATTAAAGGTAAGTGGGTGACTCATTAATGCTGGGTGGTTATGAGAGTTCTGACTCTTCATACGGTCTTCTGTGGTATCATCCAAGAGAAACAGAGGGTCATCCTTTTTCTGTCTGGCAGGAAATGAAAGTCCAAGTTCTTTACGTTGGTCTCCACTAGCATGGCTAAGAGAAGGGAAATTTGTTAGCTTGCAGCAGAGATGAAAGTCCTGGCTCCCTACTTATTCTTCTCTGATACTACTCTGCCAGTGAAGTTGGAATGCTTCTTTATAGTCTAGTGAGAATGAAAGTCTAGTCTAGGCCTTTGTTAAAAATGGCTGGGAGTGGGGCCACAATTTTTTTGGTTCTCTTCCCTGTGCTGTTTGGCTGGACTACAGCAGTTATCCAAACGGGCTAGGATGCCCCTTTCCTGGTTCTTTTGCCAGAGAAAGCAGGCCTTATTTGGGTTTATTTATTTATTTATTTATTTGTCTATGCCCATTAGAATTTCTGTGTTGCTGGCTTTTTTCTTTTCTTTTTTCTTTTTTTTTTTGAGATGGAGTCTCACTCTGTCGCCCAGGCCGGAGTGCAGTGGCTGCTGACTTTTTTAACTCCAAGTCTTAGATATGTGAAGCATGGAGAATATTCAAGGAGGTCATCATCATGTTATTCCTTGTTCCCAATTTCCTAGCTTATCTGCCTTCTTCTTGCCACTTTTCAGAGTTTTTCTATATTTAGTTTATGTATACTGGCTAGGATTTTTATTTGTGCTTGGTGAAAGGAATACAAAAATTACTTCTATTTACCTTCTTGATTGTGGAAATCTAAACCTAAGTATTTTCATATTGCAAGATCTGTGCTATGATTGGAATGTTTGCCCCCTCCAAAACTCAGGTCACAATTTAATTGCTATTGTATTGGTAATAAGAGATGGGACCTTGAAGAGGTGGTTGGGCCATGAGGACTTCACCCTCATAGGTGGGATTGGTGCTATTATAAAAGTGTGAGGTTGTCCCTGTCTTGTTCTCTTGTGCCCTTCTACCTTCTACCATAAGATGGCACAGCAATAAACCCCTCACAAAATGCCAGCCTTTCAATCTTGAACTTTACAGCCCCCAGAACCATGAGAAAATAAATTTCTATATACTATAAATTATCCTGCCTTGAGTACTTTTTTTTATTGCAGCACAAAGTGGACTCAGGTAATCTGTATGTTAACAATTCTAAAACATGGATGAAAGAAGTTTAAGAATACCTAAGTAAATAGAGACATATACCGTATTCATAGATTGGAAGATTCAGTATTGTTAAGATATCAGTTCTCCCCAAACTGACTTATAAATTTAATGGAATCCCAGTCAAAATCTCAGCAGCATTTTTTAATAGAAATCAATAGGTGGATTTGAAGTTCATATAAAAAAAAAACAAAGAATTTACAATAGATAAATAAATTTTTACAAATAACAAAATTGAACAACTTACACTATTGTATTCAAGTCTTAAGATAACACTACAGTAATCAAGACAGTATTGGCAAAAGAATAGACATGTAGATGAAGGGAAAATAATAAAAACTCCAGAAATGGATCCACACATTTATTGCCAGTTGGGTTTTATAAAAGCACAAAATGTGAATCAATGGAGAGGGAATAATATTTTTATCAACTGGTGCTGGAACAATAAGAGATGTATATAAAACAATTGACCTCAATTCTTACCTATACTATACACAAGAATTAGTTCAGAATAGATAATATAACTAACTGCAAACCCTAGGAATATAAAACTTACTAACAAAGACATAGGGAAAATATTCATCACTATGGATTAAGCGAAGATGTCTTGAGTAAAGCACAAAATGCACAACCCATAAAAACTGATAAAACTTGGACTTTTTCAAAATTAAAACTTTTGCTTAATGTATAATCAGGATAATAAAAAGACAAGTAACAGACTAAAAAGTATTTGCAAAACACATATTTGGGTAAAGGTCTTGTATCTAGAATATGTAAAGAACTCTTAAAACTCAATACTTAGAAATCAAATAAGCTCCCCCAAAACAGGCAAAAGATTTGAACGAACACTTCACCAAAGAAGGCATAGGATGACAAATAGGCACATGAAAAGAAACTCAGTCTCATTAGACATCAAGGAAATGCAAATTAAAATCATAGTGAAATACCGCTTAGGCCTTAGATAACCTTAAATGGCTTCAAAAAAAAAAAAAAGAAAGAAAAAACCTCACGACAATATGGCACAATTTGAACCGTATGTATTATGTTGGAAATGCTAAGTGGTACAACAACTTCAGAAATCAGTGAAGTTAAATAATACCATACGACCCATTAAAATCACTCCTGGATATTTATTCAACTAAAATGAGAACAAATGTTCATACAAAGACTTGTACGTAAATGTTCATAACAGCTTTATTCATTATTACCAAAAACTAAAACAGTCCAAATGTTTATCAACCAGTAAATAGAGGAGGAAACTGTGGGACACTCACAAATGGAATTCTACTCAGCAATCAAAGAAATCAATTACTGTTACATGTAACAATGTGGATAAATCTCAAAAGCTTTATGCCAAGTCAAATTAATCAAACTGCAATGATTACATACTCTATTAATCCATTTCATGACATTTTGGAATAGATATATGTACAGAAAGAAAAAATCTGACAGGTGATTTACAGAGGCTTGTGTAGGTGCACAAGGGAATTATTGGTTAATGGAAATATTTGGTATCTTTATTATTATTATTATTATCTTGTCCTAATGTGCTTCTTGATTATTATGGTGATTCTTATGCAACTTTATGTGATTGTCATAACTTACATATTTATACACTTTCAAAGTGAATATTAAACCTCAATTTAAAATATTCTAATAGTCACCTGGATCTCAGTATTGGAAAAGTGAATTTTACTGAATCAAAGTAATGTTAATGAGCATAGAGTTTAAATCACCGTATTTGTAACCCTTAGTGTTCAGTACCTCATAAGTCACTTAATAACTGTTGAATGAAGTTGTTGAATGGGGTATCAATCTTTCAATCTTGTAGTTGCAGCATCTTATAAGCAAAAGAATTATGGTTTAACTGAGTATACAGATAACTATTGGGAAAATAATCCACATAGTATGAATCATTTTCAAAGTCAAATACTCTAGGAGAGAAGTATCACTATAAATTATAAAGTTCTACTTCTTGTTCATATTTGTATCAATGCGGCATTTGTACTGATTGATTCTTTTTTCTTGAAATTTACATGTCAAAAATAATTCATGAATGCAGAATTAAATTTATCAGCCATTTAATAAACAGTATAACAAACTATCAAGAGATATCTTTTAAGTACCTGGAATATTTTTAGCTCCACTGTGGCTTTCATGAGTAGAGCTATTTTTCATCACTGGGCTTTATTTTATTTTGTCATAGTACCGAAGTGTGAAAGTATTAACATTGATAGAGTAGAACATTGTATTAGGGTCCCTTAGCTCAAAGAGATTTGAATATATTTCAGTGAGGCAAGTTTCCGTTTGTTATCCTTGAGACTGTCAGTGAAGTCGTATATATGAATGTGAAACTGACAGTGTTAGCTGTTGATAAGTTATTCACTAGTAATTCAACAAATATTTACTGAGCTTCTTCTCTGTAAATTCTGCAACATGGGCCTCTGAAGACTTCACCCTAGGCATATATGTCTGCTCAAGCTGTTTGCTGCAGTTGCACACTGCCATATGTGGCTCTCTGGGTGACTTAACTGCTGCTGCTTATGCAAGTTATGTTTTATTTTATACCTGAAAGAACACAAAGGAGAAAAATGTCAAATTCGTCTCCACCAACATAAAAAGCATTTAATGTGTGTCCAGGAACTCCTGGAAGTTACTAAGGGGACATACAATGTAATAGAAGATAATGGGCTTTGGGATAAAATCAACTTGAATCTAAATTCCAAGCTCTGTGACTATACTTTGCTTCTCTACTTCTTCTCCACTTCCCAGTCTCCTCATTGAAAGACAGAAAGAGAGAGGAAGAGAGAGAGCGAGAAGGTGGGGGAGAGACAGAAGGTGGAGGAGAGGGAGAGAGGGGGAGGGAGGGAGGGGAGGGAGAGAGAGAGAGAGAGAGAGGGAGAGAGAGAGAATGATTACATCTTCTACATGATTTTGTAAGTGTCAAATATGTGATATTTTCAAAATGTGTGTGAAAGTATAGAGCATGAGCAATAAATTATAGTTCTGTTTCCCTAGGCATAAACTGTGAGTTAAATAGAGATAGTTTCTATCTTTGTGGGTCTTATAATTTGGAACCTGGATTAATAACATGAATATACCTTGAAGAACATAGGTAGACCACAGGAACTGTCTATAAATTGCCTTCTCAGAGATATATTCCCCATCTCTCTAGAATAATCCCCTTGTTCATGTAGTTATTTCTGAACCTGATAAATTCTTGCAGAACCTCAGCCAACTGCCTGGATTCTATTGACTCAGAGGAGGCCCTGACCCAAGATCTTTTGAACCGGAACAGTCAGTGGTGGAAGTTGTATGATGTGAAATCTGGAAGCTCTTTTGGCTATTTCATCCTCCCAAAATTCCATGAGCTAATCTGGTAGGATTTCTGCCACTTTTGACCACAGTTAAAACTTCCCTAATTTATAGATAGGAATTATTTAACATAGATGTGACATTTTCAAAGCTTGACCTTTGGAATAATGGAGTAGAGATTGGCTTGGAGTGAAGAAGCTGGCCTAGGGAGTGTATGTCAATTTCCTAGGTCACAGAGCAAGTTCTTTTAAGAACTTTATGACTAGTTTTACACCTTGAGATGTTTATTGTACAATACTGCAGTCCATCATGTGATGGCATACCAAAAATATCTAGAACAGGGTATATTATGGCTGAAATAAATTAGGAAAAAAAATAGAAAGCTTTCTCTCCAGCTGGCTTGGATGCCATAGATTTGCTTCCTCAAGGTTATATTGTGAGAAACATTGGCCTGTAGAGGAGCATGAGAAATCATGTATCTCTTATGCAAAGGTTTTCTATAATTGATTCCCATTTAATCACTGTGTGACTTTTTTCTTATAGTGTAAGATGTTGAAAAATATTAAAGATACAGAATTAACAGGATTTAATGATTGATTAGATAGATAGAGAGGATGTGGATAAAAGAGGAGAAGAAATGATATGCATATTTCTTGCTTGGATTGAGACATCAAAATATTCTGAGATAAAATACACAGATGGGGCAGGTTTTGGCTTGAACAGTATCCCTCCAGTCATAACTATGTTCTTTCTGTGAACACTACTCACTTTCCTATCCTTGGAAGGTAATGCTTGTAGTATGTCACTCTGCTTCTCTGGGTCATAGTTTATTTGAACAAGGATGAACACTTGACTCAGACAAAGTTCAAACTATTATTTTTATATGAAATTTGGACCTCAACTTAAACTGCACTTGCTGCTGAAACTAAGAATATATAAATTCAAAGGCAGAAAGTACCCTCATCTGTAATATATGGGAGAAACTAAGGAAACTGGTCTTTAAAGTGAGAAGAGGAAGATATGCATAGTGAAGCACAGAAGACAGAAAGAGAGAAAAAGAAAATATCCAGTTGTCTTGGTTTCTGCCAGCTTTTCTGTTTCTGGCTTTGACCATTGGTTTGTCTGGCAGTTCTCATTATAGTCTCTGTAAAATATATACTATATTCTTGAGAGGTAAAGGTTAACTTGTCCAAGACTGATTTCTTGCAGGTTGGACACAGAAAAATGTTGGCCTCCTGCAAACCTCCATGGAAACCCTTTATGACCTAGGACTTGAAGCAAATTAACCTTAGCCAAGAGCAAGGCTTGGACACTGCCCTGGTCACACCAGGAGTAGGCTTCCCAATTAATCTCCAACACTGTTGTATAAAACCTTGCTGCTGGGATACTGGCACAGTGGCTCACGCCTATAATCCCAGCGCTTTGGGAGGCCAAGGTGGGCAGATCATCTGAGGTCACGCGTTCAAGACTAACCTGGCCAAGATGGTGAAATCTTGTCCCTACTAAAGATACAAAAATTAGCCAGGCGTGATGGTGGGCGCTTGTAATCCCAGCTACTCAGGAGGCTGAGGCAGGAGAATTGCTTCAACCCACGAGATGGAGGTTGCAGTAAGCCGAGATTGTGCCACTGCATTCCAGCCTGGGTGACAGAGCAAGACTCCATCTCAAAAAAAAAAAAAAAAAAAAAAAAAAAAAAAAAAAAAAAAAACAGAAAACGAAACTTGTTGCTAGATTGCCGTATTATATGACCGCACCAAAAAGTTGGACCCATCTAGTCTGTGATCACACTAGAAGACAGGCTGGTTCCCACCCCAACATGAATACTGAGTTGGCAGGAAGATAACACAGCCCAAGGGCTAAAGGCCTTTCTCTCTAGTCTGTCACTTGTATTTGTTTTCTACGTCTGTACTGACCTAGAATGCTATGAACAGGGAACTGGCTCAGCAGCCATTGCTTCTTCGTCCAAGAGCTTTACCCTGCTGAATACTGCCTCATCAAACCTGTTGTGTTCTTGTCCATTAATTTGTTATCTTTTTTTGTTTGTTTTTTGAGATAGGGTCTTGCTCTGTCACCCAGGCTGGAGTACAGTGGTCCAATCATAACTCACTGCAACCTTGACGTCCTGGCTCAAGGGATTCTCCTGCCTCAGCTTCCCGTGTAGTTGGGAACACAGGTGTGTGCCACTATGGCTGGCTTATTTTTATTTTAATTTTTGTACAGACAGAGTCTTACTTTGTTGCCCAGGCTGGTCTCACACTCCTAGGCTCAAGTGATCTGCCCACCTTGGCCTCCCAAATTGCTGGAATTAGAGGTAGGAGCCTCCATGCCTGGTCTGTTGTTGTTTTTATGGTATTTCTTATATCTTCCTCTTTTTGTTTAACATACTTTATGATTTCTATTATTATCCGACAAAAGATTAAAGAGAGCAGGGCATAAATATAAATGTCTACTCTAATATTCCACATTTAGTAAAGGTCACTCCTATCGATAGCTATGAGTAAGTCAAGACAAGAAAATTTTTAACTCTTGATAGTTATGAAAGCATATAGAATAGATGTCCTTACGTGCTTCTTTTTTTTTTTTTTTTTCTTTTGAGATAGCATCTTGCTGGAGTGTAGTGATGTGATGTCGGGTCACTTCAACCTCCGTCTCCTGGGTTTAAGCAATTCTCCTGCCTCAGCCTCCCGAGTAGCTGGGAGTACAGGCACGTGCCACCATGCCCAGCTAATTTTTGTATTTTTAGTAGAGACAGGTTTCACCATATTGGGCAGGCTGGTCTCGAACTCTTGACCTCATGATCTGCCTGCCTCAGCCTCCCAAAGTGCTGGGACTACAGGTGTGAGCCACTGCGCCTGGCCTACGTGCTTCTTTACAGTGTTTTCTTGCATTGTTCCTTAACTGATAGCATGAAACCATGATTCAAGGAGGTACAAAGTTATCTGCATGGATTGGCACTTCCACCAACATCACAGAAATGATCAGGATTTAGAGCTCTTTTTCTAGTATTAAGACATCCAGTTCACTTCATGTTGAGCTTTGATCCTGGGGCTCCTCAGTATCCCCTAACTCTATGAAATACTACCACACTGACTCTGAAACCTTAACATGGTAACATCCCAATATGTAAGCAGGGCATTCTTCACGCATTTGCTCCATCTCTTGTGAAGTCCCTCAAGGATATACTTTGTCCAAGTAAGTATTTTATCTTTTTGGGCTACCTCTACATTTTGACATTAGGATAACTTCTTTGTGATCAACAGTACTTGTCGTCTTAGTTTGTTCCTTCTGCTGCATAAAATGCCGTAGACTGAATAATCTATAAACAACAGAAATTTATTTCTCACAGTTCTAGAGGCTTGGAATCCAAGATCAAGGCACCAACAGCCTCAGTTTCAGGTGAGAACCTGCTGCTCACAGATGGCAACTTCTCTGGAGAGTGTGAAGGACCTCACTCAACTCAAGCCTCTTTTTTTTGGGACGGAGTCTCACTCTGTCCCCCAGACTGGATGGAGCACAGTGGCGCGATCTCGGCTCACTGCAAGCTCCGCCTCCCGGTTTCACGCCATTCTCCTGCCTCAGCCTCCTGAGTAGCTGGGACTACAGGCACCCGCCACCTCGCCCGGCTAATTTTTGTGTTTTTAGTAGAGACGGGGTTTCACTGTGTTAGCCAGGATGGTCTCGATCCCTTGACTTCGTGATCCCCCCGCCTCGGCCTCCCAAAGTGCTGGGATTACAGGCGTGAGCCACCACGCCCGGCTTCAAGCCTCTTTTATAAAGGCACTAATCCCATTTGTGAGGGTGGAGCCCTCATGACTTAATCACTCACAGAACGTCCTTCTCAATACTATCACATATTAAGTTTCAACATATAAATATTGGGAGGACACCAGCATTTAGATAATAGCACTGCTTTTATTACTTTCATGGTAGATATTTTGGATAATTCATCCACATGTCGATTTTGGTTCTATAACCTAAGTGGCTGGACTGGTACCGGTGCAACACTCATCAGAGACTGGCAGAATTTCCAAGGTGCTGGCCTGTGGGCAGAGGCTAAGGATTCCAAATGATGGACTCTCCAATTTTAAACAAACATCACTGCTTTCTTATTAAAAAATGCTTTATGTTAAAAGTAAAAATTATAAGATAGAGTAGAAATTTTTAAATACCTTAAATCTTACTAAAAGACATGAATTGGTAGAATTTTAAGGAAAAAACGTATGTCCTTACAGTCTCTTACTAATTGCTTCTAGAAATCTACTTTTCCTTTGAATTCATTTTCTTTCTTGCTGTTCATTCTACAGTTCTTAGCTGATAGTCTATGGGAAGTAAATGCTTTTAGTCTCTCTTGTTTGCTCTAAAAAGTCTGTTTTCCCTTCAACCCACTTATCAATAATAATTTAGCCTGGTATAGAACAATAATTGTTTCACCATTTTGATGATAATACTGTATGATTTTTCTGTCATTTTCTGTTTTGCATGAGAAATATACCATCCATCTGTTGGTGTTTCCTTTGGCTTTTTATGAAGACCGGTTTTTTTTTTTTGTTTTTTTTTTTGTTTTTTTTAAGTGTTCTTTGGGGTTGGGTCTGTTTGTTTGTTGTTTAACTAAGAGAATCATTAGACATGATTTGAGGGTTTTTCTTTTTTTTTTTTGGCTTTGTTTTGTTTAAATACCTTGACATCTACTTCCAAGGATTCAATCTTTCATTAAATTTTAAAAAAGTACATGGTTAATCATTTGAATATTACCATTTCTTCTAAAAATTACTCCATGTAACTTGGAGGTTTTTGACTCTATTCTTCATGTCTTATAACTACTTTTTCATATTTCCAATAAATTAAAAAAATTGCTGTGCTGCTTTCTGCGTGATATACTCAGATCTGTTTTCCTTTTTTAAAATTTTATTTTTTAGTGTATATATTTAAGAGTAACAAGTTATTTTGATATGTGTTGTTAAATGATTACTATAGTCAGGCAAATTAACTTGCATGTCACCTTCCATCATTACTTCTTTTTTGTGTGTATGTGATAAGAGCATCTAAAATTTAATGTCTTAGCAAATTTCAGTAAATAATACAATATTATTAATTATGGTTCTTATGCTGTACATTAGATCTCTAGACTTATTTATCCTGCATAAGTCTGTACCTTTGACCTACTCGTTCCCATTTCCTGCCCCTCCCTGCTGCTGGTAACCACTGGTCTATTCTGTTTCTATGCATTCAAACTTTTAAGGATTCTGCATACAAGGGAGATCACACAGTATTTTTTTGTCTATGTCTGGCTTATTTCACTTTGTATGATATCTTCCAGGTTTATCCATGTTGTTGTAAATGGAATTATTTTCTTCTATGTATGGCTAAATAATATTCTATTGTGTGAGATATATAAATACATGTGTATATCTCATAATTTTTTATTCATTTATCTGTCTATGAACACTTAAGATTGTTTATATATTTTATTATTTATTGTTGTTGTTTTTGAGACAGGGTCTCACTGTCTCCCAGGTTGGCATGCAGTGGCACAATCATGGCTCACTGCGGCCTTGAACTCCTGGGCTCAAGGAATCCTCCCATCTCAGCCTCCAGAGGAGCTGGTACTATAGGAGTGTGCCACCACGTTTGGTTAATTTTTTATTTTTTGTAGAGACAGGGTCTTGTTTCCATATCTTATCTATTATGAACAATGCTCCAATGAACATGGGAGTGCAGGTATCTCTAGGATGTAATGATTTCATTTCCCAAAAGTATATACACAGCAGAGGGATTGTTGAGTCATATAGTAGTTTTATCTTTAATTTTCTGAGCAATATCTATACTGTTTTCTACAATAGCCATACCAATTTATACTTCCACCAACAGTGTACAGGCGTTCTCTTTTCTCCACATCTTTGCCAACACTTGTTATCACAACTTTTTCATAGTAGCTATCCTAACAGGTATAAGGTGATAATTCATTTTGGTTTTGATTGGCATTTTTCTGATGATTAGTGATGCTGAGCATCTTTTCATATTCCTGTTCACCATTTGTATGTATTCTTTGGAAATGTATTCATTCAGGTCCCTTGTCCACTTTTTAATTGCATTATTTGTTTCTTTTACTATTGAGTTATAAGAGTTTTTCATATATTTTGAAGATTAATCCTTTATCAGATACATAGTTTGAAAATATTTTCTCTTAATCAGTAGTCTGCCTTTTCATTTTTTCAATTGTTTCCGTGGCTATGCAGAAACTTTTTAGTATGATGTAGTCTCACTTGTCTATTTTTGTTGTTGTTGCCTGTGTTTTTGGTGTCATATCCAAAGAAATCGTTGCCCAAACCAGTATCAAGTAGCTTTTCTCCTATGTTTTCTTCTAGAAGTTTTTGGTTTCAGTTCTTAATTTTAGATATTTGAACCATTTTGAGTTTTTTGTGAATAGAGGAAGATAAATGTCCATTCTCATTTGTGTGTATGTGTGTGTGTTTCTGTCTGTCCGTGTGGATATCCATTTTTCCCAGTACCATTTATGAAACAGATTATCTTTTCCTCATTGTGTATTCTTGGTGACTTTATTGAAAATTGGTTGGCTGAGATGTGTAGTGTTTTGTTCCGTTAAATTATGTGTTTGTTTTTATGCCAATACTATACTGTGTTGATTACTATGGCTTTGTAATATAATTTGAAATCAGGAAATGTGATGTCTCCACTTTGTTTTTCTTAAGATTGTTTTGGCTATTTAGAGTCTTTTGTGGTTTCACATAAATTTTAGAATTTTTTTCTATTTCTGTGAGAAATGCCATTGAAATTTTCATAGAGGTTATGTGTTATTTTGGATAATATGGACATTTAACAGTATTAATTCTTATAAATCATTATATCTTTCCTCATATATATTTTTCAATTCAGTAATTCCCACTTGAGGTGTATCAATACTACCGCTTACTAAATTAGAGTATTAATTTTTAAGTTTCAATCATTATATTGGCATTTCTGGGTTTTCATTTCACTGTACTTTGAAACTGCCATTTTTGCCTCATTAATTCTATTCTTTTATGTTTCTGAACATTTTGAAATTGTTATCTCAAAATCTCTTTCCAACTGCTCTGTTATCGCTAGTTCCTTGGGCTTGACTCTTACTTACAACAGCTATCAATATCTCACGGCAATAGATTCACTGTAATCTTTGTAATTTTGTCTCTGGGCTCATCTTCATTGAAAATTATCTTCTTCAGGCACCTTTTGTGAGCCATGATAATGGAGATATCCCTGTGAGATGGTTTCATGTGAGATTGCTAATATTCTTTGAGATTCATTATTTCTAGATCATTTTTATATTAATTTATTTGCTTTAGGTTTCAGCATCTCTCACATTTTAACCCAGACTTATGGCTCAAAATTTCATTGAGTAAACTACCATTTCTGTTACTACCAGAGCCCTGGCCAGGCAGCTTGCTTTGTGCTGTGTCCTTGGACTAGAGAGCTGCAGTTTCCAAGCCCCCATTCATGGATGAGACAAATATTCCTAGCCTCCTATCTTGATATTTCTAGATAACCTTCTGAACATAAAACGTGTAGCCTGATGCTCATCTATTCAATCTGATCATTAGAACTGCTAACTCAAAGTCTATATATTGGATTTGCCTAGTCCTTAGGCCTTAGAATTTTAACTCCTCCCTCTTATGAGTTGCCTCTTAAATTCTGACACTAAGTTTTCATCTCAATTGTGTATTTTATAAAACAAAGTTTACTTTATCTACTATTTGGTAGGCATGAGGAGAAAGAGGAGATTTTCCTTTTCAACGCAGGCCATAGCAATGAAAGTCTCTGTGATACCCTCTGTCAATTTCCCACTGACATCTCTCATTCCTTAGATAAAATTACCTACATTTGTACTCAACCGTTTACTGAATAAAACCACCATTGCCTGGTGTTACCTAGTCAATGAAAGCTGAAAAAACTGAGAGGAGTATATTCATGGCATACTGGATATTTTTTGGTAAGGCAGTTTGTTTAGATAGGAGGACATAACTTTGATTATGGCCAGATATATAAGATGGTCAGCTGGCTGCTGGCAATAAATTGATTTCCCAATGGTCAATTGATCGATTAACATTTGCAGCTACATTCACAGAAGTTAATATTTTTCATTAATTGTTAAGATAGTTTAATGCAACTGAAATTTTGATGGTGTTGTTTTTCACCTCATGTTTTATTTTAATGGAAGGTAAAGCACCATTTGGATGGGTTCTAGATAAATCACTGGTGACATAAAATGGACATAATCTATGAATAATAGGTTAAAAATAATGTTGATCATTATCATTAAGGTAAGGCTACTTGCTTCTAATTATTTTCTATGTGTTTTTAAATGATTTTTAACAAGTTCAGCATTTGTTGATCCATTTTATGGAAATAATTTTTGTGGAAAAGCAAAATAGTTGCCATTACATATTTCATAGACCTTGTAAACAATAAATATCTGCACTCACAATGTTTTTCTGATAAGGTGCCAAAGTACTTCACAATCAGATATACCACTATTAACCTTGTTTTGCATGGGGGAGTTAAACTTTAGAAGACTAAATATAATATTCAAGTGTACATAGCAAATCAGTACCCAAGAGAGAAAATGAGCCCTTCTTGGGCTTCATCCTGTGCTCTGGCCTGAACACAGCATATTATCAGCATAAATCTATTCAGAACATCCAGGGCATTCATTAACTAGGTCATGTGGATGTGCCTGGAATGTACAGTGATGTTACTGAGCACTGCGGAATCACAAACAGCAACACTGAGTTAAATAGACCATGAAATTTCAAATCTCCGAACTGATAAATACATGTGGCAAAGGGAAAAGGAGATAAAGTTGAGAAGGGCATCTCCTCATTCTACTAAATTTCAAAGTTTATAAAACCTTTATTTGATTATTTATAATCTCTGCTTAATCATAATGAAGGGAGCAAATATATTGAAATCATCACATAGAGCTATTGACAAGCAGATATTTTTACTATGTTCAAACAATGAAGGAAAGGTTTTGATAAAGTGATGCCTTGGTTTGCAAATAGGTATGGCCATCCTGATCCCCAATTGTTATCAACTGTTCTTTAGGTAAGCTACCAGTCAATTGAAGAGAATAAAGTTGGTATTTGAAAGCTCATTTTAATTTTTTGCTGTGCTTCTAACCAGCTTTACATGCTTTGAGCAAGCCATTGGACTAGCAATATTATACATCTTCATTTGGTCAGATGTATTCTTCTGTGAAAAGAAATGCCAAATATTAATTTAAGATTTTAACACATTTGTAGATATATTGTACTTTAATAAAAACCTTGGTTTATTTTTAAGTGACAGCACTTTCTTTTGTGAAATTTATATAGTATGATTCAATTTTATTAAAAAAATTAAAAAGGTATATTCGCATCTATGATACATTATTGTGCATGAATGGAGTAAGCTGTAGTAGAATAGATACCAACCTGAGGATTTATGACTTCTTTGGAGGAGTGGGATGAAGAAAATAATTGAGACATTTAAAGAAAATGATCTATAATATATTGAGTGATGTATGTGTATACACACACGCAGATGTATTAACACAGATGTATAATTGCACACATATATGTACATACAAAATGTATGTATATATTTAAACAGTGTATATACACTGCTTTTATTAATCGTAACACATATACCTGCAACCTGATTCTAGAGTAGAGGTATGTGTTTGAAATATTTTCATGTTAACACATACAGATTTACCTCCTTTTTGGAATCTGGTACTTAGTTTCCATGTTATTAATTTTCTTAAAGGCACATGTAAATAGCAGATCTGAAATACAAAACTAAACAGTCTGGATTCAGCATTCCTGTTGTTAAAACTGTAGTGAAGCTTTGCAGTTGCTGGTTTCTTGGTTGTTGTTCTTTATATTTATTTTCTTCATGCACCTTGTGCAAAAGGAATTTTTTTTTGGACTTTTCTTTTCCTCATCGTACCTTTTCTTTGCATTTTGTCTTTAAAATTTTTATTTATTCCATGTACTGCAGAACTTAAAGTATAAAACAAATTTATTTATTCATACATAATAGAGGTACATATTTTTAAGGTACACGTGACAATTCAATAATTCATATAGTTTATGAAATCAAATAAATGTAATTGGGATATCTATTAGCTTAAATATTTGTCTTTGCTTTATCCTGTATATATTCAAATTATTCTCTTCTAGCTATTTTAAAATATACAATAGATTATTGTAAACTATCATCACTTGACTTAACTATCAAATAATAGGTCCCATTTCTTCTATAATATCAAATTGTGTATGTGTACCTATTAATCAACCTTTCTTCATCCCCCTCTATTTCTTTTTTCCTTATATTTTTCTCTTCTCTTTTCTTTTTTCGTCCTTTGTTTCTCTTAACTTCTTTTCATATATGTCATTTTGATGTTTTGCCTTCACCAAGATACTGTTCATAGTTGAAAATCAGATATTACATTGGTATTTGGGGGTGTCTTCTTTTCCAGCATCACAAAACCAAGTTCTTGCTCAGCATTAGCCTGATGCAAGTCCTGGCTGACCAGCTATCTCTGCTTCCTTCTTGTAACTCAGACAGAAGTTTGATGGAGGTCACAGGCCCAGTAAAAATTTTTAGCCTCCAAACTAGGGCAGAATCATGTCCGTGTGAGCCTGGCTTTGTTTATTAGCTATTTGTAGGGTTCTTTGGGTCCTAGTTCTCTGCCTCTGCAGGAGTTGAATTATTGACCACGTCTGCTTTGATTCTGGTTGAGAAGTTGTGCATATCTTCAATTTCAGCACTTTTTACCACTCTCTCCTTTCCAAAGCAGTTATTATCATATTTATTTTGGCAGATGTAGACCAGTAATGGTCTCAAAATGAGTAGGCAACTTTATCGAGGGCACCTTGTTAGTAACAGTCAGATCCAGGTATTTAATCCTTAGCAGAACAACTTGAGTCTGTGTGTCTACTCTATTACACATTCTTCCTTGACACAGATACTAAAGTGTGGATCCTGTGGGCCAGGTCTCTGGAATGCCACAAGTTAATCCATTCTTCAAATTCAAATGCATCTCATATAGTATCTGTGGAAAGATTCCTTACTTCATTGCTTTTCTTTGCTTCACTGCTCACAGGGAAGGCACTGGCAGCTCTTCCTAATGAGAAAGATGGTAAGATGATGAAATTGAAAATCAGGGTGAAAAACTGAGTAGTGTCATATGCACATAGATTTAGCAAAGGCAATGTGAATTGATTAAGCTCTTGCCTCTAGGACAGGTTAGAAAAGATTGATTACATTAGTGGGATAATCTTAGCAGCAGTATGTGAAAAGACTACCCAGCTCAGCTAGTCTTCACAGCAGCCCAGAAGGGACATGTCAGAAAGGGAAATAACTCTATGGAGTACCTGTGTGGCCAGGCATCTTCAAGAAATTTTGCAATTATTAATTTACTGAATTTTCTAAAGAACATTAGGAGTTGGGTATTTTAGTGCTGAATTGCTATCATTGAAAAAAAAAATAAGAGTCTCAGAGAGATTAAGTAATTTTCTCACTGTCACACAGCATAGTAATAGAAAGCCCAGGTTTCCCTGATAACATACCAGGACTTTCTCTTTTTTACTGTCTAAATTCCCTTTATCTACCTTCTTACCAGACAGCTGATAAAAGACCTCTACTTTATGAGCAATTAGCTTAGTTTAACAAATGCTTTCCTTATCTTAAAAAGGAGCTACATTCTCTATTAATATTGGTCTTAGTTGCTGAACTAGATGCAAATAGAGGTTTCAGTGTAAAGATGATGACCTTTCTCATGTTGACCTTCTGTGGCAACAGATCCTGCAACTACCACCGTAAAGATGGAACATGACCTAGGTTGGGCAAATTATAGTTCTTATCACCTGGACACAGTGATTGATTAAAGAGCTGGGTAGATCCATCACCCACATGGGGCCAATTTGAGCTCTCACTTAGATATGACAGGATATGTGATGTGATATGATATTACATGATATGATATGATAGAAGACCTATGTCTCCTGGAATCAGAGCAACTTAAGGTCATCCTATCAGGTCATGGACAAAATTCAGGTGGAGTTGAAAAGAACAAAGCCAGTAAACTGAGAGAAGCATAAGTGGATGATAGACAGTTTTCTAGTCCCTACATCCAAGCATCGGTAAGAAGAAACCTCCTCCTGCCTGTCCATGATTGGGTTATGCAAGACATTGAAGTTTGCTAATGCAGTTTTGAGTTGAATTTACGTTATCTGCAACCAAAAACAACTTTGACTGAGACAGCTTATTTCAGAAAAGAGCAACAAATTACAAATGAGACATCATGGTTCTTTTGCCCATGGAATATTTTGTTTTTGTTCCTCTCCTCTGCCTCCCACTAAAAGAATAGCAGTGATAGTAGAGATTTAATAGCGATGTCCCATGACATCTGTAAGTGGCATACCTTCTACAAATTACATCAGAAAGTGCAAACTCAGCACACCCCTCAAGTTATACAAATAAGAAAATGCTGTGGAATTTGTGTATGCTTTCTTTATGACATAACCAAGGACTTGGCAGGAGTGAGAAAGAATAGATTTTCCCAGAGTTGTTCAGTGTCCTCTCCAACATTTCTGATTCAGGGAGTCAGCATAGTGGGCAAGAGAATCTTCGCTAACCATTAAACAACCCCACACGTTAAGCTACCAGGGTCTGATAGTTGTTTTTTTCTGTTTCATTTTTAAAAATAAATGCCTTTGGTTTCCCTTGAAAGGAACCATGGGGGACAGTACTGAGGGTGGTACAATTCTGTCCCCTGCTGCCTCAGCAAACACCGAGTGCCTGTGGAAGGAAGTTGTCAGTGGTGATTCTGAAGATGGGACATTATCATGGATGCTAACCAAGGACTACTTTAACGTGGGCAGAGGGGGAAATTCAGAAATAAGAAGTTTCAACAATTCCAGCAGTGACCTATGTCAATCAGGGGGCCTCATCTCTCAAATGGAAGTGGCTCTTTCCTTTATGAAACTCTCTTCTTCTTTGAAATATGCCCGCTTCCCATCTCATTCCTTTAAAGCCTTTCTCCGATATAAACAGATTTATTATTTTGTTACTCATTCAATTCTGAAATAATGCAAACATTTATTCTCAACTTCCAGTTGGGAAGTGAATAGCCAGTGAACAGTGGAGTCTTCCCTGGCTTGGCCCTCAGGGATGTTCACTCTTCAGTTCACTGTTCCCTGGACTTTACCCCCATAACACTATTAGAAGACTTCTACCATAGGGGCCAAAGAAGAGTTAATTATCTAATACAATAAACATTGCTTTTTATATTTGATTTGAAATCTTAGAGAAGATTCCCTCCTGGGAAATCTCCTTTGAAATAGGTAACTCTCCCATGGTGTTCTATTTCTGTGGTCAATCCTCAGATTAACTTACTAGACTCTTTGTTGTCTTCTACACATCAGGGTTTCCCTAACATCATTTTAGGACATTCTTTTCACTCTACTATCTCCCTGTGCTATCCTATTTTTATGACTCCAAAGCTCTCATATGAACTCCAGGTCCTTATGTCCAAGAGCCTACTGAATATTTTTAATTTAAAATTTTCTAGCAGAATATCAAGCCCAGTTTGTTCAAAAACTCAAACTCATCATTTCTTGAACTACCTTGAAATTCTTTCTTGTCCAATATTTTCTATTTAAATGAATTCTAATACAAAGTAATCCAAGATCTTTCATTTTCTATCATCTCAAACTTATTAAGGCCTTTCACTGTTACTTTTAAGTAATCCTAGAATTGGTCCTCTCTTTTAAACTCCTGCTGCTATCTTAGATCACATCTTCATCATTTCTATTCTCAATTACTTTCATGACTTAACTGATTTCCAACCTTTAGTTTGTCTTCTATACTGCTTCTAGTGTGAGTTTTCAAAAATAGAAATCTAATCAGGTTCCTCTTCTTCTGGAACATTTTTAATGGTTCTCACCATCTTTAGTATAAAATTCAGACCTGTAGTATAGTGTTCAAAGCTCCTCATTTGTTGGTCCCTGCCAGTCTCTCCAATCTCATCTCTGACTTCTCTCACTGCACTTTACACTCTGACAATTGAAGTCCCCCGACCACTTTAGGACTCTGTGCCATGGAGAAGGAACAGAGCACAGACTTTTGTTTCTCACTAGACAGTTTTATTTTCAGGTGAAGAACTTGTTCTATTTTTTGTGAGTGTTTTTCTGTATTCCAAAATAACTTCCAAAATGTAATGTGTTGATTCTCAGAAATTCTCTGTAAATATCCAAATAGCTCTGGAAAGATATTATAAATCAATAAATGCTATCCCAATTCTGTTGGAATATGTTAATAGGAAGGTTATATATATACACACATATATATAAAATAGCATTTTGAATACTTCAGTTGTATAAATTTGTAAAATTCATTCTTTGTGATCAGCATCATCACCAATAAACAAAAAAGGAGGTGAAATGAAATAATTGGAGTAATAGGCCATGGCAATGGACAGGTCTTGGTTAAATGTGCTTTGGAGGAACTTCCTGAAATGGGGAGGAGGATCATCTGAAAATGAGACAGAGATCCACGTCTGATTTGTAATTTTGAACCTAATAGTTTATTATTTATATTTGAGAGTATCCTAAATCTGCCATTAACAGCCAAAAATGAATACAAGAAAGTACAATCATTATTTCAAAGAAGCAAGTTATAGTTGATAAAGATTAAAATGTTAAAAATTGTTTGAATTTTAGGCAACTGAGAATAACAGAACTTATTAATAACAATAATAAAGTTAAAAATTATAGAGTATTTGCTGTAACCTAAGTATATCCATTTAAACTTCACAACTTTCATAGATTAGGAAGCGGACCTTCAGATAAGTAAAATTGTATCGGAAATATGGCACTCATAATTCACAGTGCCAAATCTAGATTTTCCCTACTTCCCCAAACGCCACTTATAAGATAATTCGATTATTATTCATCCCCTGATGAATGCAGGAAAGCCTCTATGGGTAAGTAGAGATAAATGTGAGAAGCAGAAGCAAAGAAAAGAGCTAGCAGTAGTGAATGTTGAACTTTATGTGCTAAATAGGTGTGTGTCCATTTCTGATACAGCCACTCTTTGAGACAAGGGCTATATCATCCATGAATTGGATCTTATGTCCATTGCTGTATTTTTACTTCTCTAGTTTTTAAGAAATTTAGGCTGTGGTTCACATTGTGTATTCGAAAGATAGAACACCTTGCTAACTAGACAAACAAAAGCTTTGTTCTAAAAATATACTTTCCTTATAGCAGAAGTAACCTGCAGAGAAGCAGGATGCCTGAAGAGAGATGGATCTCTGTTTACTGTGTCTTTAGAACAGAAGTAGTGGTTTTCAACTTCACAACTCTGAATTGAGCCCTCCTTTCACATCTTCCCTGTACCAGTGCAGAATTTATCTGAATAATTCTCTTTTTATCTTTGACATTTTTTGTGTGGCTTGAAAAAATAAATTTGCAATAGAGGTGAAATGGAAAAATTATCCTCCACTTCCTACTCCAAACCGAGGACAAACAATTATTCTTGGAAATTCCACCATAGAATTGAATTCATTGTACTGTGTGATTTGCACCTTTTAAGCTTTCAAATGATGTGGCATTTTTATTTAGCAGCAATCCAAAAGGGACCATGAAATAAATGAGCTCCCTGGTTTTGCAGCATTTTATAATTCCAATATGAAAGTTTTAGCATTATTACTAACTGAAGAATCAGAAAGGAAATTCACAGGATGTCACCTCTAGGTTTTCAAGTATTTTTAATCCATGCAACTCTTCCTTCCAAACTTTTTCTTCAACTTCTCATGAGAAAGTTAGCATATAAAGTTTTTAAAAGCTGTGCTCCCCTTACTGAAATGGAGATGAGAACCATGGTGGGAGAATGCATCTTTCCCCCTCTAGAGTGTTTTGCACTTGTAGTGGTCTCTGGAAGAACTCAGCAGAACTCCCAAGTGTCAAGGAGCACATATTACAAAACAATGAACCTCAGAAATTAAGATAGAAGACAACTACAGATCATTCTATGTACTTTGTTCTCAGACTTACAATACTCCCAAAAGCTTTTCTAATATATGGTCAAGGGGCTGTCTGCTGGAATATTTTCAGAGCTATAATGTTTATACCTAACCTCATATATTTATGTCTAAATCTACTAGTAGATTTTGGCTTATTCTGAGCAGTAGCTCCTAGATCTATCTTATGGTACACACTAAATCTATTCCTTCTTCCATAGTTCTTCTTGATATTATGCTACTTGAAAAGTCATCCCTTATCAAAATCAAATTTCATTAATTATTTTAGTCATATTACATCCAATATTTAATTGTGTAAATCCCTCTTTATTCTAGCTATTCTTCCCCAGAATTGCTTCTGTTATAAATGCTATTTTTGAATAGACTTCCTAGAGTAGAAGAGAAAGCTCCAGATATGATCTGATGGAGGAAAAATATACTTGGATATTACTTTCCTTAATATGGATACTATATCTCTATAGATGACATGCAAGGTTGGATTATTTCTTTAAACTTATGATTTAGGGACAAATCAAATATGTCCCTATGATTTAGGGACAAATCAAACATATGATTTAGGGACAAAAGAAATAACAGAGGAATTGTTAAAGATCACAGTTCAAATTAAAATCCCCGGTCCATGGTTGCTTATTAAAATACTTTTAAGCCTTAATTTTTATTATAATTTTCTTTTACTCACTATGGTTCATTTTGGTTTTTTAATACCGATTCTGCTATTAGTTTGCCACCTACACCAGTGATAATATGCCTTCTGTGTCACTGCGTAGCTTATTTAATTAAAATAATGAAGACTTCTGCTTCTCAACTCATAATAAAAAGGAAATAGATTTAACTCCCAGCATAAAAGTATTTAAAAAAATCTGGCCAAAATGTATGAAACAATGGCACTCAAGACACTGGGCATAAGGCAGCAGAGCATAATGAACCCTGAGGGAAGAGAACAGAAGAGCTGACTCCTATAATTACTTCCTGGTGAAAGTTTCCAGGTCATATAACAGAGAGGGCGGAAGGGACAAAGTTTCCATGGTTTGAGGATCTGTGTGCCTAGAAAAGCCCAAGCAGCTAGAATTCATAGGGCAAAGTGCCAGAAAGGAGAGAGCTGCAGAAAAAGAGAATTATGAACATCTTTAGAGAGTCCCACTTGATTATTCAGTTGAATAATGTTCAGTGCCTACATGAGAAAATCACTCAAGGTAGAAAAGAAACCACTTGAAAAGGATCACAAGGAATGGTACTCAGTGCTCACACAGGGCCAGGAATATGCATATTCTGAAAGGCCAGAGTAAAATACCTCAAAATTCATAGTGTATTAGTTAAAAGTCAAGGAACGATTTTTCCTTAGTATTTATGAGAAATTAGCCCTTGAGTAAGCACAGGTCTTATCCTATCTAACAAAAGTCAATAGCAAGATCTAAGAGGATCAAATGGTTTCCAACTAATTTACAATGTTCCAGGTTAAATCTCAAGAATATTTATAGAAATACAAACATATCTAGCATCTAATAAGACCAAATTCACCAAGCCTGGCATCCAATCAAAAAGTACAAAAAGCAAAAATCAGGAAAATGCAATCTAAATGAGAAAAATCAATCAATTGAAATTGACTCAGAAGTGACCAATTTTTTTTTTTTTTTTTTTTTTTTTGAGACAGAGTCTACCTCTGTCACCAGGCTGGAGTTCAGTGGTGGGATCTCAGCTCACTGCAACCTCCACCTCCCAGGTTCAAGCAATTCTCCTGCCTCAACCTCCTAAGCAGCTGGGACTACAGGCACATACCACTATACCCAACTAATTTTTGTATTTTTAATAGAGATGGGGTTTCACCTTGTTGGCCAGGATGGTCTTAATCTCCTGACCTTGTGATCCGCGCATCTCAGCCTGCCAAAGTGCTGGGATTAGTGGTGTGAGCCACCGTGCCTGGCTTAAAAATTTTTATGACTATATTCCATGTGTTCCAGAAGCCAGATGAATGATTGAAATTTAAGTAAAGGCATGGAAGATATAAACATGACCCAAATCAACTATCTAGAAATGGTAATTTAAATGTCTAAGATGAAAGAACATTTCATAGTATTAGCATGAGCTTAGACATTACAAGAGACTACTTAACAATAATAAATAGTAAAACTGAAACACAAAGAGATAAAATATTTGAGGAAGAAGGGTCAGAATAATGATTTGAAAAAACTAATGCCTGACAGCACACTACTTGGCTTCAAAATATACAACAAAGCTATAGTTATCAAAACAGAATGTTTATGGTATATGAACAGATACATAGAACAATGGAACAGAATAGAGCACCCCTCAAAAAAATTCAACATATTTACATCATTTGACAAAATTGCAATTAACACACAGTGGGGAAAGGAGAGTCTCTTCAATAAATGGTGTTGGGAAAGCTGGATATCCACATGCAGAAGAATAAAATGCTACCCTTATCTTATATATAAATCAACTCAAAATAAAGTCTTAAACACTGGACCTGAAACTATAAAACTACTAGAAGAAAACATAGGAGGAATGTTCCATCAAATTGGTCTATGTGATGGCTTTTTGAATATCACCCCAAAAGCAAAGGCAACAAAAGTAAGAATAAACAAATGGGATTACATCAAACTAAAAAGCTTCCTCACAGCCAAGGAAATAGTCAGCAGAAAGAAGAGACAATCTACAGAATGCGAGATAATATTTTCAAACTGTACATCTGATAAGGGGTTAGTATAAAAAAAAATAAGAAACTCAACCCAATAGCAAGAAAACAAATAACCCAATTCAAAAAATGGGCAAAGGACCCGAATAGGAATTTCTCAATAAGGCATACAAATAACCAACTGGTATAAGAAAAGATGCTTGACATCATCAATCATCAGGGGTATGGAAATTAAAACCAAAATGAGCTATCATCTGACACCTGTTATTAACAGAATTGTTATTATCAAATAGACAAAAAATAAAGAATGTGGAGAAAAGGGAATCCTTGTACACTGTTGGTGGGAATGTAAATTAGTACAGGCACTATGAAAAACATTATGAAGATTCTTTAAAGATTCAAAATTAGAATTCCCACGTGGTTCCACAATCCCACTGCTATGTATATATTCAAAGGATATAAAATCATTATCCTGAGAGGAGATACCTGCACTTTCATGTTCATTGGTGCATTAGCCAATGGATGGAATCAACCTAAGTGTCTATCAACAGATGAATGGATAAAGAAAATGTGATATATATGTACAATGGAATACTATTCAGCCTTCAAATAGGAGACTTTGTCATTTGCTACACCATAGATAAACCTGGAGAATATTGTTAAGTGAGATAAGTCAGACAAAGAAAGATATCTACCATATGATCTCATTTATTTGTAGAATCTTAAAAAGTTGAACTCATATAAGTAAAGAGTACACTGTTAGTTACTAGGAACTGGAAGGAAGTTGTGGATGGGGAGATTTTGATCAAACAATACAAAATTTCAGTTAGATAGGAGGCATAATTTCAAGATATCTATTATACAACATGATGACTACAGAAATATAAATAGATCTGAAAAATTAACAAATATTTAGAAAGTAAATACCACACTTGGAAATAACACTGTCAAACAGCAATCAAAGGGGAAATTTTAAAGTATTTTGAACTGAATGAAAATAAAACTATAACATATCAATATTTGTGAAATGTTGCTAAAGCAGAAGTTAAAAGGAAATGTATAATTAAATGCCTATAATATTTTAGAAAAAAATGGTGTTAATAATCTCAGATTCTGATCAAAGAAGCTGAAAAAAGAAGTGTAAAGAAAACTGAAGAAATGAACAACAAAGATCAGAGTAGAAATCAATTAAATAGAAAATTAAAACAATAAAGAAAATTAATAAAACTAAAACTAGTAATTTGAAACAATTATTAAAGGTCTAACCTCCCTGATCAGGAAAAAAAAAAAAAAAACATGTAAAATTTCACTATAATGAAAGATAGTCCATTATTACATATTCTACAGATTTTTTTAAAAAACATTAATTAGAACATGTTATTAACAACTTTTGTCAATAAATTTAAAAATTTGGAAGAAATAGGTACATTCCTTGAAAGACACAAACTATCAAAGTTCGATCTAGAAGAATTAAACTGAACAGCCCTGCCTCTATTAATAAAATTGCGTTTATAATTAAATACATTCCCACAAAGAAAATCTCAGGCCTGGATGATATCACGAGTAAATTCTACCAAAATATTTTTTCTAATTTTTCACTTTTATTTTTATTGTATTATTACAATACAATAATTTTATTCTTGGTGTTAACATGATTCAAGTTGGACTTCAATGTTCAATGATTATTTATTTAATATATTTGTATTTATTGAGCACTTAGCAAGTGACAAGTGCTGTCCTAGATAGTGAAGACACAGTAGTAACAAAACAGACATTGTTCAACCACTGTAGAGTTTACAATCTGGCAGGAAATATGGAAAGACTACAGGGTGGTACAGGTTGTTGACTGAGGAGGGTAAATACAGAGAAGATCAGGAAAGGTTTCTCTCAGAAACTCTTTCTTTAAACTAACACCTGAATATGAATACATTTTATTAGCAAAGGTGGGAGAAGATCCAGTTACAAGGGAAGCACAGGAATGAGTGAAGCACATTTGAGGAACTGTAATAATTAAGACATGGCTTGAATGGAAATGGAGAGTCTATCAAATATTTAAGTAAGAAATAATAACAATTCTATACAATTTCCCAGAATTGCAGAGGTGTGAATTTTCCCCAGTTAATTAAATGGGGCAAGCATTATTGCGATTAAAAAATCAGACAAAAACGTTAAAAGAAAAAGATATGTAGGCCTATATTCATCATGAATATACATGTAAAATTTTTAGTGCAACTTTAGCCCCATCAAATCTGAAAGTATAAAAAGAATAATACATCATAACGAAGTGTGATTTGCCCTCAAAGTTCAAGGTTGGTTTAATATTAATAAAATTTAATATTCAAAATGCATTTAATTCATTGTATTAACAGACTAAAAAATAAAAAGACAAAAGAAAAATCTATGGCCAATATAATAGATTCAAATAAAGCATTTGATGATTTTTGATATTTACCATTTATTTATGATAAAATATTTCAAAATGTTTCAGAAAACTTGAGAATGTTTGTGACAAACCTAAGCTAAAATTGTATTTAATGATGTAAGACTACATGCTTTCCCTGTATAATCACGAATGATGCCCATTTTACTAATTCTATTCGGTGTTGTACTGGAAGTTCTAACCAGTGCAGTAAGATAAGAAGAAAATAATAAAAATGTATCCGGATTGAAAAGGATGTTATAAAATTATTTTTATTTATAGATGAGTTGACTGTCTACGTAGAAAACCCCATGGAATCTACAGAAAGAGCTATTGTAACTAACTAGTGAGGTTAGCAATATTGCAAGATACCAAGTCAGTACACACAAACCAGTTGTATACCTAATAATAGCAACTTTAAAAATCTTATTTACAATAATATTAAAATATACAATTTTTACACCGATATCTGAGAAAAGACTTGCAAGACCTAAAAACACGTTAAACATTCCTTATTCAAGAATCTGAAATCCAAAATGTTCCAAAATCTGAAACCCAAAATGTTCCAAAATGTGAAACTTTTGACACATAGAAGTGGAAAATTCCACACCTAATGCTTGCTTTCTGATGATTCACTGTACAGAAACTTTGTTTCATGCACAAAATTATTTTACCTTTGGGCTATGTATATGCAGAGTATATAAAACATAAATATATTAATATATTTTATGTTTATACTTGAGTCTCATTCTCAAGATTTCTAATTATGTAAATGCAAATATTCCAAAATAAAAAAAAGAAACAACTCAAAACACTTCTGCCTCTAAGCACTTTGGATAAGGGATACTCAACCTGTACTGAATAGATATTGTGTTTATGGATTGGAAAATTTAATATTGTTGACATTTCCATTCTATCAAATTGATTTATAGAAACAATGCAATTTTAAGTAAAATTTCAGCAGAATTTTAATAGAAATTAAAAAGTTGATTCATATGGAAATATGAGACAACTTTGGAAAAGAACAAAATTGGAAGACTCACACTTCTGGTTTCTAGACTTCTTATAAAACTACTATAATCAAGACAATATGGTGTTGGCATCAAAATAGACAACAGATCTATGAAAAAGAATAGAGACCAGAAATAGGTTAACACATATGTTACGGACAGAATGTTCCCCCCCACCCCGCCGACCCATATGTTTAAGCCCTAACCTCCAGTGTGGCTATATGAAAAGATATTCTATAAAGAGATAATTAAGGTTAAATTATTCATAAGCATGGGGCCTTTGTCATATAGGATTAATGTCCTTGTAAGAGACACCAGAAAATGTGTTCTCTCGCTCTTCATGGCAAGAATCTATAAAAGACCATGGGAGGATATAGCAAGAAGGTGGCCATCTGCAAGTCTGGAAGAGAGCCCTCACTAAAAACCAAATCAACTGGAACCTTGATCTTGGACTTCTAGTCTCCAGAATTATGAGAAATAAATGTTGTTTAAGCAACCAAGTCTAAAGTATTTTGTATTGCAGCCCTTGCTGACTAAAAGAACTATGTTGTTAGTCAATTACTTTTTGACTAAGATGTAAAGGAAATTTTGTGAAGAAAGGGTAATCTAATTAACAAATGGTGCAGAAGCAATCACATGTCCATATGCAAAAAAAAAAAAAAAACAAAAAAAAAACCTCAATATATGCCTAACCCTATATCCAAAAATTACCTCAAAATGGATTATAGGCCTCAATGCGAAATCTAAAGCTTCTAGAAACTTCTAAAATAAAACATGAGAGAAAATATTTCCCCTGGATTGGGGAAATATTGTGTAAATATAACATAAGTGTATAATCTATAAATTAAAAAATTGATAAATTGAACTTTAACAAAAGCTCCTTTTCTTCGAAAGGACATTGTCAAGAGAATGAAAATACAAGCCATAGACTGAGAAAAAATATTTGCAAATTATATATATAATAAAGGACTTGTAGTCAGAATATATACAGAATCCTCAAAATTCAGTAAGAAAAAAATACACAATGGGGAAAATACATGGATAGACAGAAGATGTATAGATGGCACATGAACAAATGAAAAGATGATCACTCAACATCTTTAGTCATTAGAAAATACAGTTTTTACTTGTAAAAACAAGTAAACAATGATATACCACTACATACTTACTAGAATGGCTATTAATAATATAATAATAATAATTATTATTTTATTTATTTATTTTGAGACAGAGTGTCTCTCTGTCACCCAGGCTGGAGTGCAGTGGTGCAATCTCAGCTCACTGCAAACTCTGCCTCCCAGGTTCATATCACTCTCCTGCCTCCGGAGTAGCTGGGACTACAGGCGCCCGCCACCACGCCCGGCTAATTTTTTGTATTTTTAGTTGAGACGGGGTTTCACCGTGCTAGCCAGGATGGTCTCTATCTCCTGACCTCGTGATCCACCTGCCTCAGCCACCCAAAGTGCTGGGATTACAGGCATGAGCCACCATGCCCAGGCTACAATGGCTAAAATTATTCATAAAAATCAGCAATACCAAGTGCTGGTGGGAAAATAAAATGGATACCACAACTTTGGAAAACTGTTCAGCAGTTTCTTAAAAATGTTAAACATGCAACTACTCTATGACCCAGTCATTCTACTCCTAGGTATTTACTCAAGAGAAATGAAAGCATAAAAGTCCGTACAAAGACATGTATTTACTATAAATTTTTATAGTAACTTTATTTGGATAGCCCCAAACCAATGACAATCCAAATATTCATCAACAGATGAACAAATTTAAAAACTGCACTGTACTTATACAATGGAATTCTACTCAGCAATAAAAAATGAATAAACTGCTAGCACAAAACTGTAGGTATGACTCTCAAAATAGTTATACTGAGTGACAAATTCCAGACAAAAAATTGAACATACTGTGTGATCCCATATATAATAAACAAATATAAACATATACTATAATAAATATATAACATAATATAAAATTCTATATACATGGAATGTATAATTACATAAAATATAAATTAATCTCTACTATTAGGAAGTATATTCATGTTGCCTAGTAATAAGAGACTTGGATAGAGTGGGAAGGATTGTAAAGTAGTGTTAGGAAACTTTTAGGGATGATGAATATGTCTATTATCATGATTGTGATGATGGTTTCATGGGGTCTTATATTGGTCAAAATTGCCAAATTATATACTTAGATATTTTCAGTTTGTTATATTTAGATTATAATGCAATAAAGCTGTTTCTAAAAACCATAATGATAATAGTTGTTATTTCATACCACTAGGAACATCTCTTTAGTGGTGAGTGAATGAACACCTTTCCTTAATACATTCCCTAAATAATATTATGTTGCCTCTGAGTTCCTATTACTACAACAATGCTGTGCACCTATGTGAGAATTTCTGTGACATGTATTTCCAGATGGTTGAGCATTGGTCAAAGTTGTTTCTCAGTCAGTATACAAACAAGAAAAGAGATTAGGATGATTCAAGTTTTATTTACAAAGACACTGATTGCTGGGGTATGGTTGGGATGTAAACAAACCAGAAGAGTTATCCAAGATCCCTGGGAAAAATAAACAGCAATAAAATTGTTGCACCCTTCAACCCAAGAAAAAGGCTTTTAGGACGTTTAGGGAAAGTATAACATTCAGACTTCTCTTGGGAGATGTGACGTTTGGTGGCTATGATACATCTGATACATCACCACCGTGTGACCATCCTGCAGGGTGGGAAACCAAATATTTGATTTTTCTTCTTTCTCCAGTCTCCTGCCTGGACTCTCAATGGCTCAGCCCAGCTGGAAACCAGAATGCATAAGAACTCTGTTGATATAATCCATAGAGGTCAAGCTCCCAGGGAGCAGAGGGTAAGCTGAAGAAAGGTGAGGCTCACAGTGAATCTAGAGGGGCATGTGGAGGACATGTGGCGTAGGGTGAAAGTAATGTTGTTTCTAGAATGCTTGTAGAAATTGGTTCTCCTAACAGTGGTACGTGAGAGTTTCCCTTCCTCTCTATCTTCTTGAGAAACTTGATGGAACATGTTGCTCAATTTTAGGTATTCTTTTAAGCTCTCCGTTACCACAAGAACAGTTGGAAGGAAAAAAAAAAAAAAAAAAAAAAGGTTAGTTTGAATGAATTACATTTAGTGAATTCATCCTGGATCCTATTACCTCGGGTCACTACTTTTAGAGCTGATTAGACAAGGATCAATATCAAATTCACTGATAAAAAATTTGACCCATCTCTACTCCTGGAGTTCTATGTCATTTTTCGTGATATTTCAAAGATTATTAAAATGGTTATATAATCACAGCCGCAGATGTTTTCAGTGCTCTGGCAAAGGGTGACAGGAAGAAATCAGGAGAATCTAAGGCTCAAGATTAGCAAGTTTCTTCATCATACATGGCACTGGTTTCCTAATTTGTAGGGTTTGGGACTGGATAATCTCTAGATTCCTTTCTAAATTTCGATCCTATATTTTGGTTAGAAAGAATGCTCATCTATTCTGGTGATAACAATGATTTCGGATGCCACTATTTGCACGTTGAAAGCCCTTGAAGACAAAAGGTCATGTGGGTACACTGGGTGAAATCACCCACAGGGATGTGTTTCTTATGACTAGTCACTTTTGCTGGACTCCCTTTCTTGACCCAGTGATTACACATCAACTATCAGCTTGCTGACATTTTCAGTCTGTTTACTGAGACTGAGAATTGATCTTAATTCTCAGTCTTGAGATTGAGCTACCCATCTCTCTCTCATTTGTTAAATCTCCCTTGTCTGATAATAGCTTTGATACAATAAACATTTTATTCCATTTATGTTGCTAGCATCAGTGTAAAAGTAATTCTTTTCAGTACATCTATCCTCATGCATGTCCATTAACTCGGATAGTATTTATTTGTGTGCAAAGCACATGTTCAAATGCAAATGTATAAGCACATCTGTTATAACTGTCCCCTTTTTGATTGCCCTGTGCGTAAAATCCAGCCTCCTCTATCCCTTATCACAAGCTCCTTATGGTCAGAGAAATCTGGAAATCCAGTTGTTCTTAATAGACTACCTTGAATACAATGTTCACTCAAAGAGCATTTGCTGCTCCTCAGTTGATAATGAAACAGGAAAATAGAGGCTAGGCTCAATCCACCCCTTAACCACTGCTTTGAATTTGCCAACATATGCAGCCCCTGCAAGAGCAGTTAATAAGTGATGGGATTGAATTAGGTATCCTTCCTTGATGGAAATTTTAATGAGGTGGGTAATGAACCAAAGGTAGAAAGAATCAGGCAAAAGAAGAAACTAGAGCTGCATGAATAGTTGGGAAAACATATAACCCACCAGAATGATAATGCCTGGACTAAATCAATGAGTTCCTAGGATATTTCTAAGCAATGAATATTTTTAATGGAGTCCTGGTTGGTCTTTTCAAAAGAATAAACCAAGAGAAAAAGGCAAGGAGTTTAGAAAAGTCTTTATTTAGTTTTTCTTCCCTCTCAATAACTATTTTTTCTTGAATATTTGAATGTGATATTTTCTAAATGTTAGAACTTCAGAGCCTACTAGAGAAAACTGGAACTAAACATTTTCAAGGGTATCCTTTTTCCTACATTTTAGTCCACCTGCCATTCATCTTGACTGTTAACACAAATAGCAACTGTGTCAAATTGGCGAATATACCCCTGAGGTTGTGTAGCAATAATTAAATTGTGAGGGTGACTAAAAGAAGGAAGAAATACAGGGTCAGCCTATTTCTGGGATTTTTTTTTTTTTTCTACCAGCAGCCTTTATTTGCCTGCTGCTCTTTTCAAACTGTTATTTTATGTATTTCAGCTGGAAGATTCCAATAATTTTTTTTCTAGGAATCATGAAAATTGTATAGCATTTGTAAGCGTTTCTAAAGGCATTTGAAATTAAACAGTTGATCTTGAAGACTAAGGAGAAAATTCAAATGTAATTTCAACTTAATTTAGCATTTAGGCAATGTGGTATGATAGATCACGGGCTTTTAACTGGCTTTGATTTAAACCTACTTCTGCTACTTATACATTATACAACTTTGAGCAAGTAACTAACAACCCTCTAAGACTCAGTGTACTCATCTGTAAATGGTGTTTAATTTCTCTGAGTTTTTTTTTTTTTTTTTTTTTTTTTGAGACGGAGTCTCGCTCTGTCGCCCAGGCTGGAGTGCAGTGGCCAGATCTCAGCTCACTGCAAGCTCCGCCTCCCGGGTTCACGCCATTCTCCTGCCTCAGCCTCCCGAGTAGCTGGGACTACAGGCGCCCGCCAGCTCGCCTGGCTAGTTTTTTGTATTTTTTTTTTTTTTTAGTAGAGACGGGGTTTCACTGGGTTAGCCAGGATGGTCTCGATCTCCTGACCTCGTGATCCGCCCGTCTCGGCCTCCCAAAGTGCTGGGATTACAGGCTTGAGCCACCACGCCCGGCCTCTCTTAGTTTTAATGTATATTTGAAAGATTAAATTAATTTCAAAGATAAAAATTTTCTAACAAACCTGGTATATCTTTTTGAAAACCCATAAACTAGGGAGTAGAAACAGTAGAAATAAAAAGGTTTCAGAAAGGATATTTTAATGCCTAATTAGAGAGACAATATGGGTACTTCTTTTCTAATTAAAATAATTATAATTTTAAAAACACCTCACAGAAGGTAGATAAAACAGTAACGGAAGACATCAGTCAGCTACATATTTACTAGAGATACTCAGTCCAAAGTAGTTTCTATTATTTTTTGCCTTGCTTCATTGACAAGTTTTGCTTTCTGAAGTTTGTGAGAGAAATACAGAAACATGCTTTTCTGGTTTCCTTTCTGCTAAACAAGAAAGAACTGGTTAGTAAAGTGGAAATGAAGGTAATATTTGGGGGAAAGTATGGTCCTTAATAGCTAAGAAAATGAAAACTAGCTCAGATGTTTATTGTGAATGCTTATTGTAAGATAAGTTTTTCAGGAGAAATTTTTAAATGCAGATACCCTAATCCCACTGCCAGAGAATCAATGGGGACGGAGAGTCCAATTGTCTGAATGAAAGGTTTCCCAGGTCAATCTTGTGTTAGCTAGATTTTGGAACAGATGTCCTAGAAAACAGAGTAACAAGTATCATAAGGTTCATAGAAACCACAAACCTATAAGGGGAAGATAGATCTAGAGAAATTGGAGATTCTCAAATTGGATTCTGATGAGGAAGAAAAGTGGGAGATCTATGAAGAAACATCTGAGGCACTCACGGTTTGTAAGGACTTGTAGATAAGGTGGAAGGACATATATGTTAACCAAGGACATAGTGACACAATTTTGAGGATGTCAAAAGTCTACATGAACCAAAAGTCCAGTGCTTGGGACAAATAGAGTAATGTTAAAGATTACAGTGACTAAAGAGCATCCTCAGCTCCTTTTTTTTCACCCTTTCTGTTTCCTGTAACTGACAATGATCTTTTAAATTAGGATAAAGCAGGTTGTTAGTTAAATATTGCTGCGTAACAAAGAACCTCAAAATCTCAGTGGCATACAGCAATAGGCATATATTTCTCTCTTATATGTTGGCAGTGGATCCTCCTCCTGGGACCGGCAACCAAGCCAGAACATGTTCTCAGGAGAATGGTGGATGCATAGGAAAGAATGCCCAGTCGTATAAACCAATGCCAATGCTCTGTTTGTACAATTTCTGCTTACATGCCATTGGCCAAAACAGCCACATGGCTGAGCCCAAAATCAAAAGACCCTTTTTAGGGGAGCAACATTTTTGTCATTGCAAAGTTGAAGGACAAAAAGAATAGATATAAGGAAGAGCAAATAATTAGGGTCAATAATTTAATCTACCACAAACATTGATAAAATCATATAATACCTATTTTTATTTTATTATATAATAAAATTGAATACCAAAGTATTAAACAATTTATTTTCTAGCTGAGGAAGCTGATCAAAAATACGAAATCTGTGTTGTTATCTCTCCAATGGAAATATAATGCCTCAAAATATCTGAGGCATAATTACATTGCTAAATAAATATATTCAAAATTTTTAAATCCTTCAAAATGTATTTATTTATTCAATATTTACTGAGGTTCTGCTATGTACAGGTACAGGGTTCAATCTAAGGATTTACTAGCAAAAAATCTGGTTCTTGGTTTTATAAAGCATATAGACTAGTAGCATTGACTTAAAATGGAAAGTTACATAACATTTTCCAAATAGCTTGTTAATTTTGTAAAAAAAAAAACAAAACACTTAAAAGAGGTCTAATACAGACACAGTAAATGGATACTTAAGAGGGTGAGGGTTTGTGAGTCAGTAGTAATGAGGGGTTGTATGGCATAATTCGGGGAGAACATTGGATTAAAATCGGAGCATGTGAATTCTAAGGTCTAAATCTGCCTCTTAATAGCTGTGCTGACATTAAGAAAGTGATTTACCTCCTCTCAGCTTCTCATTTCACATTAGTAAAATTGGGATAATAATATCTGTTCTTCCTACCTCCGGTAAATGTTACATATCAAACCCGTGAAAAATATAAAATGCTTTAAAATTGAAGCACTATTAAAACATTATTAAACAAGTATCAGAAAACAGATAAAATAGTATTCAAACTTGCTGACACAAATCTAATCTGGCACTCTGCAACTTTATGTTACTTCTCAAAGCCGCAGAGAAAAAAGTTAAAAGAACTATTTCAAAGGACGTTCAAAATGCTATGACTCTACTTCTGTAGACAACTACCAAAAAAATAAAATATAAAATATAAAAGATTTTCTCTGGACTGCTAGAGCTTGAATTTGTTGCCATATTGCAAAAGGCTGAATGAATATCAAACACCGACATATGTTCGTCTTTCAGCATATGGAGAAAAACAGCTGACTTCACTGCTATTTTTGATAATCTGTTACTCTGGTGAAACTAGTCTTCCTTCCTCTGAAGCTGACTGGAGTTACTTAGAAAGGGATCAATTATTACTCGTATTTGAGTTTTAATTAGGAATTAGCATTTCATTCAGGGGCAAAAGCTCACCTTCGTAGAATCCTGTGTTCTGCAGTCAAAGAGCTTCTCTAAGATCATTCTGCAGTGAAACAAAGATGCCCGGTCTTGTTTTATTTCTGATACTATCTAGACAACTTCAATATCTATAAGAGTGATTTTGTTATTACAGTCTCTTAGTTTTAGCCTCTTACTTTTTTTTTTTTTTTTTCACTTTTCTGGTCCTCAGTAACCTCCACATCCATCAGACACCCTCCCTGGATTATATTATTGACACTGTCATCCTTAAAAAATATACCACCTCTAAAATATTGACTTCTCTGAATACTACCACCACCTCCCATCTTTCTAGCTTACCTAGTGTGGCTATTCCATTCCAGCAATTATTCAACCTCTGCAGAGTTTTTTTCTTTTCTGTATTTGTTTTTAATAAACTATTTAATTTTAGGATAGTTTAGATCTAAAGAAATATCAGAAGAGAGTATGGAGAGTTCTCAGATGTCCCACGTTTAGTTTCTCCTATTATTAACGGACTTCTTATGTTAGTGCAGGTACTTTGTCACAATTAGTGAACAATATTGACACCTTGTTTTTAAGTGAAGTCTCTATTCCATTTTCTTTAGTTTTTACCTAGTACTCTTTTTTTGTTGTTGTTTCAAGATGCCTTACAGACTCCTTTCCTTGATGACATTTACCCATCAAGTTTCCTCAGGCTTTTCTTGTCTGTGACAGTTTCTCAGACTTGCCTTGATGGTTAAAAAAAAATACTGGTCTTGTGTTTTGTAGAATGGGGATTTGTCTGTCGTTTTTCTCATGATTTGACTGAGGTTGTGGGTTTCTGGGAGGAAGACCACAGAGATGTACTGAAATTCCTATCATATCATATCAAGATTACGTAACTATCGGCATGACTTACCATTGTTGATGTTAATCTTGATCACCTGGCTGGGTAATGCTTGTTAGTTTTCTTCACTGTAAAGTTACTTTGTCCCCCTTTTCCATACTGCATTATCTGGAAGTCAGTTACTATGCACAGCCCACACATGAGAGGTAAAGAGTTATAATCTACCTCCGTAAGAAGTGGAGTATCTACATAAATTATTTGGAATTCTGTATCACAGATTTATCTCTTCTCCCCATTTATTTATTCGATCATTTGTTTACATCACTGTGGACCCATGGACATTTGTTTTATACTTGAGGTTATAATTGAAAGCTACCATATTTATTTTGTTGCTCAAATTGTTCCAACCTTGGCCATTATAAGCTCTTTTAGTTGGCTTTCATGTCAAAGGGACATGAAAGCCATCTTTGTAGTTATTTTATTTTCTAGCACTTTCCTACTTTCTAGCAATACAAGATGCTCCAAGCTTCAGTTACATATTTCTTACCGCAGTCCTAGAATTGAACATTTCTGCAAGGAGCCCTGGTTTCTATTATTGGAGAATAATGTTAGAAACGAAGATTAGGGCACTATCCTAGAGACTTTGATTCATTAATCTACCACTTTCTCACATGAATGAGCCTCTACTTTTTCCTCCTGTATTCTCATTTCCACTCTTCAACTGATTACCTAATAACTCTTTTCTTCTCAAGATTGATCATCCTGATCAATTCCTATTACTTTTACTTGAGGATCTTGCCTCATATTTCATACTTTATTGAGTAAATAGATGTAAAAGAAATCTTTCATATTTTCATCACCAAAACTACCATTCGATCCATTTTTATCTAAATTATGCCTCCCCATCCAACACTGAGGATGATATGTCTACATCTAAGGACTGAGAGAATGAGGGAAAGGTGAATTTGTTATTCCATGTACAGAATTTCACATAATCTCCTTATTTCCAATATCACACTCATCCTTGTCCACAGTTATTTCTGTGCGTCTGGTTTCCCTGAGTCAATTGCTCCTGAGGTTCAACTTCTTTAGGGAGTGAACGTCCATCTTCTGCCTCGGCGGAGGCAAAGCATCACCAGTAACAGGAGAGGACATGGAGTTCCTACTATTTCAGCCCACTTTAAATGCTAATCTTGAGAGACACATAGAACCATTGTTCCTTGCACCTTTCCAGGTTCTTTGTTTGAAATCCCTTTGTTTGGCCTCCATTCTCTCACTTTGTTCTATTTCCCCTACCTCAGGCTTTGCCCTATTCCCAATCACTTAGGTTTTTCTTTCTTTGCTAAAATCAGTTACCATTCATACATTCCTAAATATGCTTTCCATAATCCAGAAGCTTTTACCTGCTGTTTTCTCCTCTCATCGTCTGTAGGATTTCTAATTTTCATATTCATTTACTCCTATTTCAGTGAGACTTTGGAAAAGAGGTGAAATAAATAAAGATGCTCAATCTGAGAAGCCTTATCAAAGTCTCAATGAGATTTAGAAAAATCCTGCCTTCTTAGATCAACCCTGTTTAAAAATCACCTATTTGCTTCCCCAGCTTCCAGGTTCCATTATCCTGGTTAGATCTGAATGACCAGAATCTAGTGTGAAAAACCTTTTGTCCTTAGGCCAAAGAGACTTTGTTTTGGTTCCTAATTGTTGTATCTATGGTCATATAATATCAAATTTAGGAGTTTAGTCTCTGAATGAATTGCTGGAGTAGCTTGCTTTATTTCTTACTATCACTTTGACTTAACTTTTTTTTTTGTCTTTAAATGTGTATTTAATAATATTGCCTTATAATTTTGTTCTCTCTAATAAATGAAATAATTTATGTGAAATACACTAACTCATGTAAAATTCAGAACAAACCTATGAGTTTCATATTATTTTCTTTGTATCACAAATGAAAAAAAAAGCCTAAGCTTGAGTGGTTTAAACAGTTAAGTGTTTGAAACACATTAATTTTAGAGAAAGAAATGCCCCTAGAGGGCATTATTTGTGCAAAATGATGTTAGGTAACTCTCTTTCTCTCTGTTTCCTCTCTCTTTCTTACTGTAGGCACACTGAATTACTTGCCTTTCCCAGGTCATAGCAAAAACGGCATGTCTGTGCTTTGGTGAATGCCATTTTTCTCTCCCTGTATTGGGTGTTTGCTCTCCATGCTGTGTCTGATGAAGACTGAGCTCTGAAATCTCTGCCTCACAAATGAGTTTCTTGGAGACAGAGACAAGGCCTAGGTATAGGTCCTGGTATAGTGTCTGACACATTATAGCCATCTATTAATTACATAATTAATAACAGCGGTATTAATAGTAATAATAATAACATTAGGTTGGTGCAAAAGTAATGTGGTGTTCACCATTATTTTCAATGGCAAAACTGCAATTACTTTTGCATCAACCTATAATGGCATCATTTACCTATCAATTTATTCATCTTAGCCACATTATGGAAAAGATACTAACATAAATTTTTATGATAGATGGCTAGGAAGAGAGATATATAGATGATAGATTCTCTCCAATATTCATTAAAATGTGTAAGGAAGGTATATTCTTTTCTGTGGCTGTTGCAACGAATTACCTCCTGTGGCTTAAAACAATAAAACTTTATTCCATTGGTTCTATAGGCCAAAAACTTAATATCAACTGTTGGCACTGCTCCATAGGCTGTAGGAGAGATTCCTTTCCTGCTTTTCGCTTCATCATTCCTTGGCTTATGGGTGCATAATTTCAGTCTCTGTTTCCATTTTCACATGACCTTCTCCTCTGTGCATGTTTTTCTCTTCCTCTGTGTTCCAAGGACACATGTGATCAATTCCCTCATCTCTAAATCCTTACCTTAATTATATATGCAAAGACTCTTCTTCCAAATACTATTCACAGTTCTAAGGATTAGGACTTGATATGTTTCAGTGGTCATTATTCAACCTTTTACAGTAGGTGTTCAAGTCAGGGTGTTTGCTTGCAAGCAAGAGCGAACAGAAATTGACCTACGTTGTCTTAGAAGAGCAGAAATGTATTGTAGTATGCTACTGAAGGCTCACAATTGACTGGTTATCTGAAGGTCAGTTTTTGGAAAATTGTAAAGAACAAGGAGGTGGGTGTCCAGAGTCCAAGTGATAGCAACAGGAGGCAGCCAAATGGCTAGGCAGATAGGGGTGGGTCTCGGGTGAAACCCCACCTCCAAGGCAAAAACAGCCTGAAGGCTGAAAGACTGGACTGCTGGTCCTGGGTGAAACCTGCAACCCAGAGTAAGGACTTCTGTTTCTGTTTGCCCGCCCTTCCCCAGTTGATTCTTTCTGAATAATGCTTTTTAGCCAGTCGAAAGTTGCCTTTTCCAATACTACCTATGGCTTGCCCTTCGGCTATTCTGAGCCCATAAAAAGCCCTGGACCCAGCTACAGGCGGAGGAGAGAACCACCCTACTACAGGGGTGGGGAACCACCCCTCGTCCCCTCTCTGCTGACAGCTGTTCCTTTGCTCAATAAAATTCTTCTCTACACTCCTCACACTTCAATGTCCAGTGTATCCTCATTTTTCTTGGGTGTGGTATAAGAGCTTGGGAACTGATGAACCAGGGTACAAACTATAATACAGGCAAACTGTGGCATACCAGCGTCCTTAAGGGCAGGGAGAATAAGTCTCTACCACAAATAAGTATTTCAAACAAGGGGTTTGGGGTTAGATATCAGACACTAAAAATAAAAATGTTAAAAATTGTCCCCTATGAAGAGTAACTATATTCTTCAATTAAAAAAAAAAAATGAAGAAACTAATACTCAATTCAGTAAGTATAGGAAATAGGATAAAAATCTCAGGGCTGCATAACTCCATAGATTACATTCTTTTCACTCAATAATGCTTCCTTCTGAAATATCAAAATTAACTTGACTTATAGAAAAATTTTAGAATAATGATCAATTATATATATCTTCCCTAAATTGCAGAATAAATAAATGTCAAAAACTCAAGTAACTAGTTTGAATGAGAATCATGCCTTCACTTCATAAAGTGCAAAAAGATTCAAACTTCATTCTTTAAATAAATATTAAACAATGCCCTTTAAAATCACATTGTAAAAAGTCTATTTTTTTCAATAATGCTGTCATTTCTAAATAAATTTTAGAACTCTTTCCTATTTTAAAAATTACCACCAGAGTTCCCATATTGCAACTTTATGCCTTAAAGACCAATCAAGCATGTTTAACATATTATTGTGCCTATTGAAATTTTTCCTTTAAATATCATTCTGGAAAAAATAATTATTTCAAAAAATGATTTTTGACATAAACTTTAATCTGCAGGCAATTGGTCAGAAAAATGCAGGTTGCTACAGAAAGCTTAAATGCAGATTTCATGTCCTGCAAAAAGTTAAGAGAAGAGGGAGAAATCAACTTATGATGATATGCATGACTTGTCAGCTTTATAAGAAAACAAAAATCTTTATTTTATAATTAAAGACACTAAGAAAGTTTATATGCATGTCTCTAAATCTTAGAACTGGTAGGCATTTTAAATTTGGGGCTAACACAAATTTTAAACTTCAAAAAAGATAAGAGAATGTGGAGTTACATCTCAGTTCTCTTTGAAAAAAAAAAGATAGCTTGTAAAGTACAGTGAGGGAAAAGAATAATGGAGTTTCTTTTTTTGTTTGTTTGTTTATTTGTTTCTCTCACTTAGTGTAGAGTTGAAAGACGCTACTGGAAACAGTGGTGGGAAAGAAGGATGTAGACTTCAGTAGCAAGTAACACCTTCATTGTCGTCCAAGGAAAAGAAAAACAAGGATTGTGATTTAAAACAAGTAATGAGTGAAATAACCATTAAATTGCATATCATTTGTTCTGTAAGAAAATGCTCCTTAATAATTCTAAATTTAATTGTTTTTATGAATATTTCTCTTTTTGTTTTTAAAATCATATATGAAAGGGAAAATGGTTCTCTCTCTGTCTTCCCCTCTCTCTCATTCTCATTAAGTGACTCTAATTTTTCAGACAAAATCAGGATATATGACCTCAGATTTGTTGGGATATAGTTATAAATATTGAAATCAGGAGTAGTTGAGGAAATATGAAAAGTTTACTTAATGGCTTCCTACAAAATAACTTGATATTTGCTGGTTCCTCTGCCTAAAGGCCCTTTTAATCTGGTACTTCTACTTATTTTTTACACCCAGTTTTCTATAAGGCCTTTTTCAGCATTCCTAGTAACATTGACATTATCTGAACCATGTTATAATTATTTACAAACCTCTATCACACATGTCCATGAGTGCCTCAAGGATAGGACTCACATATTATGAAGTTTTCCATTCTCAATGCCAAGTATAGCACCTGATGAAACTTACTAAGTTATCATTAAATATTTTTAGAGTAGATACATGGTATATCAGAATGAATAGATGAGAGAATTAATTGAATGAACAAAATACTATCTGACTTGGGAGAGGTAACTGTTTAAAATGTACTAACTCACAAAGTCAATCATACATTTTCTTTATTAACTCTAGCTTTTATTTATTGCCTGTATCACTTGTATTGGTTATTTTGTTCATGTTTCTAGGAAAATGGTAAGAGGAAGAGCAAAGAATTAATATAAAACAACTTGAAACTTAAGACTGATAAAAGAGACTAGCCCTGTAATAATCTCTGTCATATTCAAATCCTCCCCAAGCCAGTTCCTACAGCCACTTAAATACCTCTCTTAGATTAAGAGGGATTTTGCCTCTGAGCTGGGGAGTCCAGGGCTCAGAGTCTGGTACTCACATGGCAAATATGAGAGCATATTTGAACTCTTAACAAGTTGAAGCCATTCCTTGTTACTTAGCAGATTTTTCCCATATGACAAAGCATTGACATCTGCAAAGCTGTGCAGCATTGCAACTGAAAATTTACTGAAGAAGCAACCATTCTCTTGTTTTTCTAAATGTTAAAAAATAATTATTTCTGAAGTTGCTTTTTTTGTTTTTGTATATAGATGAGAGGTTTCTATGTTGCCCAGGCTGGCCTCGAATGCCTAGCCTCGCCTCCTCATGCGCCACGGCAACAGGCCTGAGCCACTGCGGCTCCTGAAGTTTTTCATCTGAGATTTCATAAAAGTGTAGTAGGTGAAATTCTTGTCTCAGTAGTGTTTTTGAGGAGAAGGAAAGGCAGTTGTTTATATTTCTGAGAAGACTGAGACATCTGACTTCTTCTATGTGAACTGGTAGCTTCTTTGTGAATATTTATAGGAATGATAAAATCACAAAGAAGGTTAATTAATATACAAATTTTCTCATTTGATTAAAGGAAAACTATAAATCCCTCTACTAGATTTTTCAGCCAGGGGATTATCAAAGCCATACGTTTAGGCAAAAATGATTATTAAGTCAATTAATAGGAAGTCAAAACATTGGTGCATGCTATTTATATCCATTTGAATTAAGCAGATATTGTCTAATTTTGCCATGTGGAAGAGCTGATAATAATACACTATATTCACCTACAGTTACTGATAGAAGTCTGATTTTCCTTCTAAACTATAAACTTCTTGAATACACAGATCAGATCTATACTGCTTTTTACCTCTGTTGCTGCTTTCTCACTGTATACACAGTCACTGCCAGGTGCTGATATAACTAAGGGTCAACTTTTTCTTTTTCCTTACAGGCTATTTCCTGCTAATATTTTGGGGGAAAGAGGGGAGAGGTTTGCTGAAACTCTCTTCTGAGTTATGCACTTAATCACTACTTCTGGGAAATGCTTGATTTCAGATCTGCGAGAAGAAATAGAAGATAGATCTGCAACGTTGTGTGCCACGAAATAAGAAAACTGTGAAAGGAAAATGAGGCATTGTCAAAATGACACATGAGCCAGCTTGAGTGGACTTTCACTATCCAAAGGTGAGACAATTAAATAATCAATAATAACTATGATTGACTAAAACACATTTAAGATATTAAAAGCCATGCATTCTTAATATTTTAAAGAGAGAGGAACAATCAAAACTCTTGAGATATTCGATAACATTAGAGCTTGTCTGGGCACCAAGTCAATATTCTGAAAATTATCACTGAAGGGAAAGAATTAGGCATTTACCTTGCCATTCTGAAGTAAATTGTATTTCAGGGTGTCCCAAAAGTCCTGTAGGTATGGAAAAGAATACTGTATAGAAATAATTCAGTTAATAAATGTAGAATTATGATAGAATTAGAAAAACACTTTGCAATCTCTAATGAAATAACTGACTAAGGTAATCACCATCAATATCGAGGTTGATGGGTAATCTATTGTCTAAATAGAGATACTTTGTAAGAAAAACAGGATGCACTATTGATAATTATGCCAGGAAACAGGCATAAACTGGTGCGATTCCAGGCAAACATATGTCAGGTCAGCCTGTACTGGGGAATCTGACAATAAAGAGAATGGGCTGTTACTGGCTGAACTCACTGATTAATTTTAGCAGAATAAAGATAATACAATAAAACCTTATATGTCTCCTGATGTGAGGTAATATGAACAATTCAGCATTGTCTATGATGTATTGTATACATATATAATATCTCAAATATGTGGCTATATAAATGTGTATACATGTATAATATTCAAGACTTTAAATCTTATCCCCAGTATACAGAAAATACAGGGGATAGAGAAACAAGTCAAATGATACCATGGGGAAGTACATTTGCTAATTACTACTTAGATGATTAATAAATGCTTACATTGAACCATATTCTACAGGATCACAGATTTAGGCATGTTTTCTGTAACCTGGAGACCTTTTCTTGGTAGGTTCAGAAGAATATTGAAAGTGGTGGGGTTAGATGATGTGTCACTTTCTTTCATGGTAGTGGCTTTTGAATTAACACTAATGTTTAAGACCTAGTATCACAAAGAAAGCTTATAATTATGTTATAGAGATAAAGCCAACCTTACCTTATGAAGTCAAATAATTATTCAACAGATAATCTACTTTTAAAACCAACAAAATAATGCTTCGAGAATGAATGCAATTTTCAAGACAGAGGTAGGAACAGTAAGTTCTGTAAGGATTAGAAGTAAATAAATGCCATTTAATCCCAGTGGACTAGGAAAGCATTATAGAAGAGGTAAGTGTTGAGCTTGGCTTTTTTAAAAATGTAGAATTTATATAGAGAGAAAGAAGAGAGAATTCCAGACGGTCAGAAGAATACGTACGAAAGCATTTAACAGCCAATGATATTTGACAGTTTACAAACAAGCTCTACTGGAGTAGAATTAATGGGAAATAAGACTGGAAAGATAGATTGCTAATGCCTTCCTAGGTCCCTTGCATAGTTCCCCCAAGCATTCAGGCCTTGTCCATCATGGAGGCATTCAGGCCTTGTCCATCATGGAGGCATATTAAACCACATAGCTCAGTAGCTCACTAGAGAAATAATGAGTCAACCCTGTTACTGCACATTATATAACTTGTGCTTATGGTTTTCTTGTTCTTCCCTACTTTAAGCCGTCCTTTAGCTAGTTCTTGCCTGAGTGCTTGCCTCTTGGTGTTTCAGAAACAGACAAATCTTTCATGAGATCCCAAAGAAGCCCATTCCTAATATGTCTAAGATGTGAAATAATAAAGATTACAGATTTGAATACACTTATTTTATTTATGCAAACCCAGACTTCAGACTTTTAATTTTAATGGTGCTTTGCTATTCTAAAACAAATATATTGATTTTTATTATTAACTGTTCTTTTTAAAGTCCATTTCTAATATTCCTCATTGTTTTTTTGTTTTTTTTTACTCTGTCTAGTGAAAGCAAGGTTTCTTGTTTGTTTTGTTTAATTGATTCAGGAGCTTACTTCATTGACCATTTTTTATGAGATAGGCTGATTTCGGAATATGTGCTCTGATTGTTTTAGCTAATTGCTCTTAACAATCTACTGCCAGGCAAAACTAGCATGTTAACTTTTTCATTAAATGCACTGCTAACTCCAAATAATCAAAGCAATATTCATCATCCTTGGCTGTGCAGCACATCCACTGTGCTGCCAACCTTGCCCACCGCATGCATGTGAGCAAATGAACACAGGTTACGTTAAAAGCTAATAGAGTCTTTGGTTGCTTAACGTTAGTGGCTCATTTGTTTGCAGGGAACAAACATCTTCTAACACTAGGTCCATGAAAGTTTATTCTATAAATACCAATGATTTGGAAACTAAGCATTAACAGGGACTGGGGCAGTCCCAGGGACTGGATGCTCAGTGTCTCTCTGTTACCCTATTTTAGCATCTCTGCTTTTCTCTGTGAATCTGCTCTAGGCCTTTCTATATCAATAAGAGTTTTTCACTTTCCAAAATTCTGATCCTTCAAAATTTTGACTTTGCATTACGATGGCCAGTCCAGTCTGGATTCTTTCTCATGGGATGCCTCCATGCAAATGTTGCCTTCTCTTTCAAATAAATAGTCCTAATCTAAGAATCCCCAAAGAAGAAACTGATTGCCTCATTATATCTTACCACACCAGTCTATGGATTTTAAATGTGAGATCATACAATAATTTGTTGACTTGCCAGTTGACTGTACTTGGGTCAATTGTACAACCTTCGTCTGATAGTCTATGATTAAAGAATCAGGAGATTTTGCTACAAAATATGGTTACTGTTCACTTATCAGTGCCATGGGCAGAGATATTTGTTTTTGAAGGGAAAGTAGACAGTGAAATCCCCAAAACATTTCAAGTATTAATGTGCCACAATCCCTGAGAAATAGACCCATGAAAAGAGTGAAAGTCTAAGGATCCTTTAAAGGAATTTCCTCCTGAGGAACTCCTCTCTGGCATTCCCATCAAGTGGTCATCTTGTTTTAACTTGGATGATTCCAAAGATTGAAAAGTTGTTTCAAGGGACTACTAGCCTGCTGAAAACACTAGCCCTGAAGGGAATATCATCTTTAATTGTGTTCAGTGTTTATTTGTTTTTTTTAATATGCTTGTTGGCCACATAAATGTTTTCTTTTTGGAAGTCTCTGTTATTTCCTTTGCCCACTTTTAGTTTGTTTTACATCACTGATCATTAGAGAAATGCAAATCAAAACCACAATGAGATACCATTTCATGCCAGTCAGAGTGGTGATTATCAAAAAGTCAACAAACAATAGTTGCTGGTGAGGCTGTGGAGAAATAGGAACACTTTTACACTGTTGGTGGGAGTGTAAATTTGTTTAACCATTGTAGAAGACAGTGTGGTGATTCCTCAAGGATCTGGAACCAGAAATACCATTTGACCCAGCAATCCTACTACTGGGTATATACTCAAAGGAATATAAATCAGTCTACCATAAAGACACTTGTCCATGTATGTTTATTGCAACACTATTTACAATAACAAAGACATGCATCCAACACAAATACCCATCAAGGATAGACCAGATAATGAAAATGTGGCACATATACACCATGGAATGCTATGTAGCCATAAAAAGGAATGAGATATGTCCTTTACAGGGACATGGATGAAGCTGGAAGCCATCATCCTCAGCAAACTAACACAGGAACAGAAAGCCAAACTGCATGTTCTCACTCATAAGTGGAAGTTGAACAATGAGAACACATGGACACAGGGAGGCAAACAACACACACTGAGGTCAGTCCAGGGGTTGGGAGCAAGGGTTGGGAGAGCATTAGGGCAAATACCTAATGCATCCTGGGCTAAAAACCTAGATGACAGATTGATAGGTGCAGCAAACCCCCATGGCACATGTATGTAACAAACCTATACGTTCTGCACTTGTATAAATATTTACATATTTATAAATAAAATTATAAATAAATAAAAATTGATAAATATATTTATGTTGCATTTTGAGGGAGAATAGTTTATGGGTGTTCTCAATTGCCTGGGCATTCATTAAGATATAAATAACAGAAACATTTTGAGAGCTAAAACACAACGTGAATGTTAATTAATGGAGTATGTCTATCTTAAGAAATTCAGAGCACAGTCAAGCAACTAAGACTTTGGGAACCACAAAAATCAGAACTTCTCTGGGAATATAATGAGTGTTACTTTTTAAAACTTCCCTCTAAATACTGCAAGTAATGTGACTCAGTTACAAATAACTCCTACCCCTGTGTTTCTGAATTTAAAATTATGGATTCCTAAGACAAAATAATTTACATATACATATATATATGTGTGTGTGTATATATATATACACTTTCCATATATATATATATGTGTGTGTGTGTGTGTGTGTGTGTGTGTGTGTGTGTGTCAGCTGTTCACCTTTCAATAGTCCGCTACAGGATCAATTAGCAGAAACATGGCTTCTGGAGTTTCTTCTGGCAGATGCATGGGCAATTTTGAGAGAAATAAACACCAAAGCCAGAAATTAAGGTCCAAACCCTTTCACAGAGTACTCAAATGTATCAGTGTTCTTGTCTCACTCAACCTCTATTTCCAGCCTCATGTTTTACTACTTATTTTCCCTCTCCAGATCTTTGTTTAGACCACACTGTATTACTTGACAGTGACTGATTATACCATTTACCATCAAACTTTTTGTCCCTGCTCATACTGTTCCTTCTGCATGGCAAACGTATCTAGAACTGTCCCAACAGCACCCCTAAAATTTTAATTTCTATCAATTAGTTTAAAGGCATAATCTTCCCAGAGACAACCACTTGCAATTATTTGGCTGCTCGTTTTGATATTTACGTTCATATTGCTAAATAAAATATTTATGCTGCATTTTATGGGTTTTTTTCCCCCCAGTTTCACATCTAATTGTTGAACTCCCACTATGGTAGCTTCCTCCAACTACACAGGCTTTCCTCCCTTCTCCAAAACTTATATCTTTATAAGTTTTAGCTTGATAACTACTCAATATGTACATCATTATATCCGTGTAAATATTATTCACAGGTAAACCAGATAATATACATTTACTTTTTGTATAATCTTTTTTTTTTTCTTGGAGTTAATCATTGATTCATTTTTGGTTGCTTTGTTTTCTAATTACTTGGCACTAACATATCCACAAATTCTCTATCATGGGTATAAATCATCCTGATATGTTTAAATATGCTGACTAATCTAACCATTTCATCTTTTTTTTTTCTTTCTTTGAAACAACCCTTCTGGAGCCTTTCTTTCTCCTAATAAAATATGGATTGGCTGTTTCCTAGAACTGTGGAAACCTAATTAACCTTGGATATCTATTTACAGTCTTCTTGGGGATTCCCTCTCCCTCTTTTCCTGTATTCTAATATTTTCCTCGCTTGGTTCACTCCAGGTGCTATGTGAAAAAGCATGGGTGGTGAAATATGGAGAAATTTTATGACTGAAATGTGTTTATTCTATCCTCCCTCTTGATTTTTTGGGCTACATGTACAATCTTATGTTGAAATATTTTTTCCTCAGAAGTTTGAAAGCATTGCTCTGTATTCATTTAGCTTCCATCTTTACCATTATAAATTTGATGCTGTGCAAATTCTAGGCACTTTGCATATATAATCTGTCTCTCTCCCCAACTCACTTTCTCCATCTCTTTCCTTCTCTCTCTTATTCTCTCCCTCTTTCTCATCCTCTCTCATCTTTATTTCTGTCTGTTTCAGATTTTAGAATCTTCTCTTTGTCTACAGTGTTCTCAAATTTCTTGATGATGTATGTTGCTGTTTGTGCGTTTTCTCATTCCTTTTGCTAGACACTTGATGAGCACTTTCAACTTGGAAACTTTTTCCCTTCAGTTCTAGCAATTCCTTTTTATTTATTATTTGGTAATTCACTCCCTTTAGATATCTCTGTTGTGTCTGTTTTCAATTCCTACTTTCAGTTTTAGAATCCATTTCTTCTGTGTTTATTTTTCTCTCCTTTTTTCCTATCTTGTTGTCTTTTTCTTGTTGTTTTACTTTCTTGAGAATTTGTTCATGAAACTCCCTCAAAGGAAAAGGTTTGTGATGAATATGTGTGAATGTCTGTGTGTTAGTCTGGATTCATAATGCATAAATTATTAATATTTTGCAGAGTGCTTCTATTAATTCTCTGAATAAAGGTTTGTTAATTGGTGATTCTTTATACTGTATTTCTCAGAGCAGCCAAATACTTAAGGATTTTATGTTACAATCAAAACCAAGATACAAATGTCCTAAAAGAATGCTAAAGCTGTCAAAGTTTCTGTTTGTATTACATATTAACATCATTTGGCTACTGTGTATTTAATTTAGAAAAATTAAAATGGTCCTTTGCATCATTTTCTTTATAAACCCATTCTATGGAGACCCACCTTGTTATACAAATAAGGAGGTAAAACTAGTTTTTGATGTGCTTTTCTTTTAAATGCCCTCTCCAACTCTGACCACCCAAGCTATCATACAGCACAATTATGCTTGCTACTCCTCCCCACATAAAGACCCTCCTCTCTACAAGTAATTGAAGGTTGATGATTATCACCATCAGGTAATATGTCTGTAGTCTTCCAGAAGCCCTCTTTTCCAATGCCTTAATCCAAAGGATAGTGATTAAATGGCACTAGCAGTCATCTACCCCTCTAAGGGTAGACTGAATGAAGAAAACATTTACAGCCTCCCAGATCACATCATATAGGTAGGCCTGCCTCACTCATATACTGTATGGAAAACTGGAATACAGAAAAAAAAAACTGGAATACAGAAAAAAAAGCCTGCCTCTTCAAGAATATTCCGTTTTAGTAAATGGCATGGTCTAAAATAATTCCTGACTCTTCCTTCTCACTCATTTTGTTGGTCACTGAGTCCTTTAATTACACCTTAAATATCTCTGGAAATCCTGGTATCTTCTCGTGTTCATTGCCATTCCTGAGTTCCTATCCTAATAATTCCTTTCCAGATTACTGCAGTAACTTCATCATTGTTTCTCTATCTCCAGACTTGTCCCCATTTGATTCATTCTGTATTGTACAATCAATGTTTTTGCTACAAAATACACAACTGACACCTTCAGCTTAAATTCTTTTTAGAGGCTGCTAGGACTTTGAGGCAAACTCAAACTCTAAACCACGTCATTGAGGCTGTGACATAAGCTGGCCTCCCGGGGCCTTTCTCACTACTGCTCATGCTAATTTATGTTCCAGCCAGGACTGATCACATATTTTGTGGGGCCTAGTGCAAAATGAAAATTCAGACACCTTGTTCAAATATTACTAAGAATTTTAAGAAGATGACAAGAGAGCATTTAACTAAGTGTGGGGTTCTTCTAAGCACAGGACTTAGGTGACTGCACAGGTTGTATGACCATGAAGCAGGTCATGACCTGCACGACCAATATGCCATCCTATTTTATTTCATTTCATTATTTTTAGCTTCTTTTGCTCAGACTGTTTCCTCTGCCTGCTGCCCTTTTCCATCATTACCAGGCTAAATCCTATGACTCCTTACGAACTCAGTTCAGATATCTTAAACTCTCAAAATACTTTTCCTGATCTCTCCCCTCCTCTTACTTCCCACTCTGATTAAATATCCCTCTTCTATGTTCCCAAGATACCCTATATGTACCTTTGTGGTAGATTCTATCATTAAATTGTTAATATCTTTCTCTTTCAGTCTGTGCACTCTGACTTTCCCCTTGACATCCCAGAGTCTAGAACAGTTCTTGGCACACAGTATGTGCATAAAAGTTTGTTTAATATAAAATTAGAAAAAAATGTAATTTAGAATTAATGCTCAGAATTTGAATTCAGTGTTTCCTTTCATAACAGCACATATAATTATTCTTTTTGCACACACTTAGGAGTGCATATTTTGCTGGCGTATATCCGGTAAAGTGTTAAAACACAGACTTCACTATATGTCATGAAGATTAGAAGGAATAATTTGACCTTTAAAATTGATATGAGTCTATATTATAGCTATTAAATAGTTACAATTAAATACAATTTTAATTCAGCCCTTTGGTGCATATATTAGCCTAGTGAATAATTACTCTTTCAGAAGCTTTGCATATTTTAAAAATACTCTAGAGATTTTTAAAAAGAATATGTTTCTTAGTTTCTTACTAATGTTCCGAGTGACATTTAATGTCTAAAATTTGTCTAAGAGCCAGAGAAATTGATCTATCAGTATTTACCCTTTCCTAGAAGGCTTTAGCTGTTTTTTGCTCTTACTGAAAATGTTATATTTGTAGTAGACTTTAACAACAAAATACGATCTCCTGTGTAGTCATTCGGACAAACATAAAACCCCCTTTAAGGCAATTAGGTAAACTGTGCAACAATTTTATTCCTGTTTTAAAGAAGTGAAACTCTAACTGCCTAACATGGTGGATACCCCAAATTTACTCATTCATAGTATTTTTTAAGAATAACCTAATAAAAAATAAAACCATCTCATTTAATTATTTCAATAAAAAGAATAACCCAATGATCCAATTAATTCCTCAAAGTATTCGAAGCTAGTCTTTTCACCAATGTATTTTTAGATATTTGAAAATATATTGTACTTAAAATTATCACTTAAACTCATATCAAAATTACATCCCTGTTATTAAAAACTTCATTATCATAAGTATTAAAAATTATATAATGTTTTTATATGAAGATGGCATTACTAACTTATGATTTCCCTTTTCGTGTAAATTTTCTGTTGTTGCTACATTTTTCTGAAATGAATAGCATTATAATAAATATATATTAAATACATATAATTGGGTCAAATTGCATTATCAAATTGCTTTCTACAAACATTGTACCAAACTCCATTTTAAATATCTGTGCATTGACCATTTCTAACATGTATTTTCTTTTTCTCTTAATATTTTACACAATATTTACTAATTCAATGAAAACATTGTTTAAACATATATTTGATTATTCATGAGATTTGGGATTTTTTTAAAAAAATTAAAAAAAATTTTATTATTCATTTACATTTGTTTGAATAGAAAAGGAAGTAGTAAAACTTTACTGTATTATTTCCTGTATCACAGTATTTTTTACTATATCACTGTATTAATTATTTCCCTGAGCCATTTTCCCACTCGCTTTGATTAATGGAATTCTAAATAGTTCTTGCCTTATAGTACATTACAGATTCCTCTTTTTCTTTCTTCTTCCTTTCTCTGTCTCTTATATGCTTATATTTTCAGGCTTTCTTCTCTTCTGCCTATACAACTCTCCCCGTTTGATTTCATCTGCTCTAAGTGCTAAAGAAACCATTTATATTTTTATCTTCAACTGATGTGTCTTTTTCCTTTCTTTTGAGCTTTAAACACATATTGCCAACTGTTTACTAAATGCCTCCAGTTGCCTCTCTGATAGCTACTACAAAATTAACAAATCTAAAATTTAGTAAGTCATTTCCCCCATCAAACTTGAGCAGCCCCAAGTTTGCCCCTTTCTGATGTTTCAGTCATTGGATAATCATATAACCATCATCCAATAACACAAAGGCATATATTATCAGCCTTTAAACCATCAACTATCAGATTTCATCAATTATAATTTTGAAATATTTCTCAAATTATGTTCAAACCCACTGATATCATCCTTGTCTGAAACATGTTGTCTGGACTATTTAAATAATCTCTTAGCTGCAACCCTCCATTTCCAATCAATTTGCACATAACAGTGAGAATTATATTCTCAAATGCATATTCTATCATGGCACTCTCATTCTTAAGACCTTTAAGACTTCAGCTTCCAGCCAATATGGGGTAACCAAGACTAGATTTGTCTCCCACTTAAAACAACTAAGCGTGTTGACAAAAATATAAGAAATAATAGCTTTCTTAAGATAGATGTCAAGCAATGAGAGGCAGTGACACCTGAGAGACAGGAAATACATTGCCCAGTCACAGCATGGAGAATTTCTAGGCATACAGTAAGATATAGGAGAGAAGATAGCTGCACAGAAAGAGAATTGCTAAAATCTGCCAAAAATCCTTTTCAAGAATTCAGGAAAGAACTGATCAACACATGTATGTGAGGAAACTACACAAAGCTGAAGGAAGAATCACCTGAAGAAATTAAGATTAGAGAAGACAGCAGTGGGAATATTTTATTTTGTCCTTGGCAGAGTGGAAAATCTTCCATTCTGGAAGTTTTATATAGGGCATTACATAGAACACTCAGAAGATTAACTTAGTGACGAATAATTAGGACTAGACTAAAGATTACTCTGACTACACTTAACCAATCTTAAAGCAAGACATGAAATATTTCTCAAAAATTAAGATATAAAAAATCATTTTTTGACTGGGCACGGTGGCTCATGGCTATAATCCTAGCACTTTGGAAGGCCGAGGTGGGTGGATCACCTGAGGTAAGGGGTTTGTGACCAGCCTGGCCAACATGCTGAAACCCTGTCTCTACTACAGATACAAAAATTAGCCAGGCATGGTGGCTCATGTCTGTAATCCCAGCTACTTAGGAGGGTGAGGGAGGAGAATCACTTGAATCCAGGAGGCTTGAATCCAGGAGGCGGAGGTTGCAGGGAGCCGAGATGGCGCCACTATACTCTAGCCTGGGCAACAGAGCAAGACTCTGTCTCAAAAAGAAAGAAAGAAAAAAAAGTCATTTTTTTTAAGACACAGAAAAGCTGAAAGAATTTATCACCAGCCGAGTACCCTACAAAAAATATTAATGGAAGTTCAGATGGAAGGAAAATGCTACCAGATGGAACTACACATAAGAATGAAAAGCATTAATATGGTAACTACCTGGGTAAATACATAAAATTTCTCTTACTATTATTTAACTTACATTAAACAATCATTAATTTTTTTAAACAAAATAATTAAAATATAGAGTTGGGTTAATGACTACGTGGAAGAAAAATGATGAAAATCTTGGCATAGAACCAAGAAGGGATAAGTGAAATTATATCAATATAAGGATTTTAGACTATATGTGAAATGATATAGTATCACTTAAAGATAGACAATACTAAGTTGAAGCTTTTTAATATAAACTTGAATGTGGCCACTGATATAACAAGGCAGGGTCATAGCTAATATGCCAGAAAAAAAGGACATGAAATGAAATAACAAATAATCCAAAAAAGAAAATGAAAAGAGGAAAAAAGTAGTTAAAAGAAGAGATGGAACAAATAGAAAATGAAAAGCAAGATGATAGATTTTACCTTAATCATATTAAAAGTCAAATAATTATAAATGGTCAAAATACACCGATTAAAAGGCAAAGATTTGTCAAATTGGATTTTAAAAAGCAAGGCCCAGCTGAGTATGGTGGCTCACACCTGTAATCTCAGCACTCTGGGAGGCCAAGGTGGGTGAATGGCTTGAGTCCAGTAGCGCAAGACCAGCCTGGGCAACAGAGCAAGATTATGTCTCTACAAAAGAAAAAAAAAAAGCAATTAGCTGGACATGGTGACATGTACCTGTAGTCCAACTTCTTGGGAGGCTGAAGTGGGAGAATCACTTCAGTCCCAGAGGTCAAAGCTGCAGTGAGCTGAGATCATGTCACCATGCTCCAGCCTGGGAGACAGACTCTGTCTCAAAAATTTAAAAAATGAAAAAGCAAGGCCCAATTAAATGCTAACTGCAAGAAAGTCACTTTGAACATAAAGACATAAATAGGATAAAAGTAAAATAATGTAAAAATATACAACATGGTAAAAACTAATCAAAATAAAGCTGGAGTGATGATGTTTACAACAAAGTAGATTTCAGAGCAAAGACTATTACCAAACTTAAAGTTCATTTCATAATGATAAAGAGTCAACTGCTCACGAGGACAAAAAATTAGATAATTTCACAATTCCCATTGGAGATTTCAAAACCATTCTCTCACTAGTTGATGTAACAAAAATCAGAAAATCCATAGAAATATAGAAGACTTTAACAACACTCTGAGACAAGTGGGCGTAATTGATATTCACAAAATAAAAATGTGAGGAGACTCATTATTTTTATGTACACATGCAATATTTACTGAGATAGACCTTAAGTGGGGTCATAAAGCAACTATCAATAAATGTAAAAGAATTTAAGCATTAACAAATATGTTCTCTGACCAAAAAGAAGGATAAGAAATCAATAATGGAAAGATATCTGAAAAATACCCCAAATATTTGGAAACTCCAAAGAAAAAAATTGAAGGGAAAAACAGAAAATATTTTGAGCATAATAAAATGAAATAAATATCTAAATTTACTGGATGCAGCTAAAGCAGTAATTTTATGGCATAAAATGTCTATAATAGAAAAGGAGAATCTCAAATCAATAACTTCAATTTCACCTTAAATAACTAGAAAATGTAGAGCAGATGAAGCCCAAAGTAAGAAGAAAAGTCAGAGTGTAATTCAGTGAAATAGAAAACAGAAACAGTAGAGAAAATCAATACAATCAAAAGCTAGTTCTTTAAAAAGATTTATGAAATTAGTAAAACTCATCCATACTGGTTAGACCAAATAAAGACAGATTGCATATATCACCAGTATCATGAAGAAGACATGTATCCACTATAGGTTTTGCAGATATTGAAGGGATAATAATAAGGAATACCATGACAAATCTTAGACCAAAAAGTAGACAACTTAGATGAAATATACACATTTCTTGAAGGACACAAGCTAGCAAATATAACTCAAGAAGAAACAGATAACCTAAATCATCCTATATAAAAGAAATGTATGGCAGTTAAAACATATGCACATGCACAGTTCAGATAGTTTCACTGGTGAAATCTAAAAACTTTTTAAAAGAAGTAAAAAAAGTCTGTATAATATTTTCCATAAAATTGAAGAGTAGGGAATACTTTCAAATCAGTCTATCAGTTGAACATATGATTTCAAAATAAGACAAATACATTACAAGAAAAGAAAACTATAGGCCAACATCACTTGTAAATATAGATTCAAAATTTCAAAACTAAGTTTTAGCAAATCTAATCCATATATATATGTATATAACCAAATAGATTGATCCTATGAATGTAATGTTGATCTCTTTATGACAACAGACACTTCATCAAAGAAGATATATGGATGACACACACGAAAACATTTAACATCATTAATCATTAGGAGAATTCCAGTGATATCACAGAAAATTCCAATGACATCACAACATGTTTATTAGAAAGGCTAAAAGATAACTAGCTCTACCAAGTGTTGACAAGAATATGGAGGAACTGGAATTCTCATACACTAATGGTGGAAATATATTGTTTTAGTCCAATAGAGTTTGGATGTTTTTTTCCCCTCCAAATCTCACGTTGAAATGTGATCTCCAATACTGCAGGTGGCCCTAGAGGAAGGTGTTTGGATTATGGGAGTGAATCCTTCTTGAATGGCTTAGTGCCATCCTTTTAGTGATAAATGAGTTCTTGCTCATTAATTCTATTAGTTCTTGCTCTATTATTCCACACTAATGCTCTATTAGTTCACAAAAGAGCTGTTTGTTTAAAAGGCTTCTGGCACATTCTCCTTTCTCTCTTGCTCCATCTCTCACCATGTGACAGGCCTGCTTCTCTTCACTTTTTGCCATTTGTCTTGGGCCTCATCAGAAGCCATGCAGATACTGGTGCCATGCTAGTACAGCCTGCAGAACTGTGAGCCAAATAAATCTCTTCTCTCTATAAATTACCCAGCCTCAGGTATTCCTTTAAAACAATGCAAATGGAATAAAACATAGTCAAAGGTACTTATCTAAGAGAAAAGCATGTGTTCATACAGCTATTTTAAACATGAATGTTCACTGAAGCTTTATTTAGAACAGCCCAAAACTGGAAACAAATCAAATGTCTATCAAGAAGTCAATGGTTAAAGAAAGTACTATGTCTTCATGAAATGAAATACGTGTTGAGCATCCCAAATTCAAAATTCCAAAATCTAAAATGTTCCAAAATTCAAAACTTTTTGAGTACTGATATGATGCTCTAAAACATGTTCATTGTAGCATTTGGATTTTTGGATTAGAGATGCTCAACTAGTAAATAGAATGCCAATATTTCAAAATCTGATAAAAAAATCAAAACTCTGAAATACTTGTGATTCCAAGCATTTTGAATAAAGCATACTCAACCTTACTATATAGCCATAAAAGGGAATAAGCAACTGATATATACAGCAACATGGGTGAATTGAAAATGATTATGCTGAATAAAAGAAGCCAGACAAATGAGGACATTTTAAAATTTCATTTATATCAAATGTTAAAAAGTGCACACTAATCTATCATGACAAAGATGTTCAGTGATTGCTTTAGTATGGGAAGGAATATGATAGCACAGAAGGGAAGAATGACAAGGGGATATGAGAAAAAATTGGGGGTTGATTGATATGTTCACCATATTCATTATGGTGATAGTTTTTTTGTTTTTATGGGAATAGTTTTATAGGTGTATACATCTGTCAAAACGCCAAATTGTGTAAACTTTATATATGTGCAATTATATGTAAACTATATCTGTATAAGAAAAAAAACTATAGACGCTTTAAGCATAAAGATTAGTCTTTTAGCCTGTGCACATGCTGACTTTATCCAAACCTGGTTAAATCCTACTCTACCAGCATGTTTTAGCTTAAACATCGCCTTCTGAAGAAGGCCTCCCTGAACCCCAAGGAGTCAAAATTCCCCTGCTACACGCTCCCGTGTTGTCTCATATGTTTTCTTTTGTACATCCAGATGCAAAATTTGCTTTTCAGACTGGCTTGTAACTTGTCTGAGATCAGAAACTGTCATTCTCTTATTTATGCCTGTGATCTGAGAGCCTTATTCAGTGTCTCGTTCATAGTGGGCCTTCAAAAAGTAAGATTTCATTATATTGTAATTGAATTGAGGAGAAAGAAAGCAAACACTTTTAACAGGGCGAAATTTCCCACTACCCACAAAATGATTCCAGGTAGAAGCCCTCCTCTTTGCCTACCCTTGGATTTAAACCTACCCTTTTTTAGCCAAAACCAAAATTGTACATTCTCTTTCCCTTCTTCTGGGAAATTTAAACTGCCTGTTAAGAAGGCGAGAAACCCTTTCAAGTGGTCTTCTCAGCTTAGCTAGAATAACTAAAAACAGAAAAGCAAGTTAAGAAAGTTAATGTGAACTTGTTCTTTTCAGATTGTTATCTCCAGACTGTGGACACCCTGAGCTGGCTTTATTTACTATCTGAAAGATGAAATAAACTCAATAAGCTTTTAGTGAAGGAAGAACTATGACCCCACAGCAATGGGAAAAAATATTTTAGCTCATTCAGAATCTTCTCTTGATAGATAGAATAGAGGGCCTCAGAAAAAGAGGGTAGTCTTTTCCCAAAGAAACATTCACACATAAAAATGCATACAGTGTGACCTGCCCTAGGTTCTTGTATGCCATTGAACAGGATGGTGTTAAGCAAAATGCATGATCAGGAACAAACTACATTGCATACTTATTCATGACATGTGCTCAATATTTTTGTACAAGTGATATATTTTTATCTGCACACACGAAATCATGTATATTCAGCATCTGACATGTTCCCATCATTGTGCTATGAACTTTAGCTATAGCAGTGGTTTTCAACTGGGAGCAATTTTGCCTTCTGAGGGGGGATTTAGCAATGCCTGGACACAGTGCTAGTTGTCTCAATTTGGAGGTAAGGGGTGCTCCCAGCATCTAGTTTGTAGAAGCCAAGGATACTACTAAACATCCTACAGTGCATAAGACAGCCCCACACAGCAAATAATCATTCAGCTCAAAATATCAATAGTGTCAAGGCTGGGAAACCTTGGGCTAGAAAAATAAAGTAGGTTGTGGTGGCCCCTGCTCTCAGATAGTTCCTATCCTCAGTGAATTTGTGGTTAAAGTAACCCTTAAGAAAAATAGTTACAAAGGCAGCAATGTGACTATAAGCACGCTTATGTCCAATTCATATTTCACCTTAAATGTACAGCATAGTTTTTAGTCCATTGTACGTGAATAATGAACACGCGTTGAGTAAGCAAGTCTTATTTTCCTCTCTATAATTTTACTTAGGTATGGATGTACGAATGTGTGTGTATTTGCATGAGAAGATATATAGTGTGCTGTTGGGATTTTATGTTAATTTCTTTTAGTAGCTTTGTTGAGATGCAATTGGCATACAGTATGCTATACACATTTCAAGTATATAATTTGCTAAATTTTGAGATGTATATACACCCATGAAGGTCTCATCAAAATAAAAATAATGAACATAGCCCTCACTACCAAAAAGTTCCTCATGATATTTTGTAATCCCTCCCACCTGCCACCATCTGTTATTTGATTGGCAGCTAATCACTGACCTGTTTGTTGTCACTATAAATTAGTTTGCACTTTCTTGAATTTTATATAATGGAATAAGAAAGTATGTATTCTATGTTTTCTATCTACTTTCATGTGGCAAAATTATTTTGGAAAACAATATTGTTGTTTTGTGTATCAATAGTTCATTCCTTGTTATTGCTAAGTAATATTTCATTTTATTCCACAATTTCTTTATCCATTCACCTCAAGATGGACATTTGGGTTATTCCAGTTTGGGGCTATTTTTAAAAAGTTGTTATGAACATTCAGGTCCTTTTGTTTGAGCACATGAGCCTTCATTTCTTTTGGATAAATACCTAAGACTGGTATGGCTATATCATATGATAGTGATGGCAGCAACGGGCCATCCGGAGTGGCTGCTTCATAAGCTGACTGCAGCAAGGAGGCTGCAGCAGGGGGGCATGGGCAGTGGCGGCAGCAGCTGCAGGTGCAGCAATGGTGGCTGTGGGTCCCCTGTGCCCCATCTGAAGCAGTGAATGCACTTTCCCTACCCACACGTGGCTGGACAGGACCTGCCCCCAGGCCTGGAGCTTCCATGGCTCTGGACCCTGGCCCCCCTCCCCCCGCCCCCGTCGCTCCCCTCCTCCACGGCTTGTGCAGGAAGGATGGAGAGGAGGTGAAGCTGGGCCCAGCACGGTGCAGCACTTCACGGAGCTAGAGGGAGCCAGGGGCAGGGGAGCAGCACATTCAGAAACAGAGGGACAGACAGAGAGGGTGCCCAGTGAGGACTGGAGCCTCTGCCCCAGGCTGTGAGGAGGCCCAGCAGGAGCTGCCTGCATGCTCCACGGAGGGGGTGGGACCCCTGTCCTCCCAGGTGCAGGAACCCTGAGTCTCTGCACTCTCGGGGCCAGGAAGGCCCTCCTGCCCCTGCCGGCTAAGGGGTGTCTGCTTCTGCTTCCTGGACTCTCTGAACTCCTTGCATCACTCTGATCTTGAAGTGGGGTTGAAGCCAAGCCTGGTTACTGTCGCAGCCCAGAAGGTGTGTGCACACTTGAGGCAGCACTGGCATGCCAACCTCCTGCTGCCTCGGGCCCCTCTGGACTCTGGGCACTAGTGAGCAGGAGGGAAGCTGAGGCGGTCTGAGAGCGACTCAGTGCTGGCCTACAGGTGCCCCTTGGCACAAGCAGCATGAGTGCCATGGATGGAAGCAGGAGACAGACAGGCTCCTGGGCAGAAGGGAACAGGTCCTGGGTGAGGCTCCACCTTCAGGTCAGGGAGGGCCTGAAGACTGGGGGCCAGGCTGCCAGTCCCGCAGACTGAAGTGGGAACTTGTGGTGCCTTTTCTAGGCCCGCCCATGGACCAATCAGCCTGCACTTCCTCTTCTCTGAGACCCATAAAAACCCAGGGCTCAGCCAAAGCTGGACGGATGATGGGACACCCAGCTGCAGAGAGGAGCTACTCTCTCTGCTGAGAACTGAACACTCCTCAGGATGACCAGCTGTGGAGAGGAGCTAAACACTTGTAGGGATGATCTGCCTGCAAAGAGGAGCTACCCTCTCTGCTTGGAGCCAAACACTCCACGGGACACCCTGGCTGTGGAAAGGGAGCTGCTGCCTGCAGGTCTGCTTTGAGCTGTTCTATGACTCAATAAAGCTCCTCTTCCTCTTGCTCATTTTTCAGTTGTCTGCGTACCTCATCTTCCTGGTCCCAGGACAAGATCTCAGACCCGTTGAATGGCAAGGCTAAAAGAGCTGTAAAAAACAGGGTGTGAAACATGCCCATTGTTCACCACTTTTCAGGAAAAGAGAAGGAGAGAAGAGCTGTGTCTCTGTGGGGAGCCCTGACCTGGGAGCTCCCTGAGCCCGGGCTGTAACTCCCTCCTTGGGGCCCTGAAGTTCCTGGCATCTCCAAGCTTCTGGATGCCACTGCATTCTCCAAGCTTTTGGGTGCCACTGCATTCTCCAAGCTTTGGGGTACCACTGCATTCTCCAAGCTTTGGGGTACCACTGCATTCTCCAAGCTTTTGGGTGCCACTGCATTCTCCAAACTCTGGGGTGCCACTGCATTCCCAGTGCTAGCCGTGGAAGCTGCTTGCTGTGTACCTGGTCCTGCCACAGCCTCACAGATAGCCAGTGTCTGGACTGGCACCTGGAGCTGCCCACCCTTCTGCCACAGCCAGCATGTCTGACTGTGTGCAGTGGCCAGACCCCACACTCACTCACACACCCCTTGCCACTCCACGCCTGACTTGCCCTTGGCAGGCATAGGATCCAGGCTCTGGACAGGCATGAAATCCAGGCTGGTAGCATGAGCCAAGTGCACCCCGTCAGGCCAAGTGGGCAAAATGAGCCCAGTGGGCTTGAGCAAAATTTGGGCAAAGGTACCACCAGTCACAGGATTCCGGCCTGAAAAGCAATACCCCAAGGATCCCATAACAATAGGTGTGTGTTTAATATTTTAAGGACCTTTCAATTGTTTTCCAAAATGTTTGTACTATTTTACATTCGCATCAGTGGTATAAAGAGCCCAAGCTCCTACACATCCTCACCAACTTTTTTAATGGTTGCTTTTTAATTTCAGTCGTTCTAATAGGCATGTAATAGTATCTCATTATGGCTTTAATTTGCATTTCCTTAGTAACTAGTGATGTGGAGCATCTTTCCATGTGTCCGTTTGCTATCCATATAACATATTTGGTGAAATATCTGTTCAAATATTTTGTCCATTTTTATTGAGTTATTTGTATATCCAATTTTGAAAGTTCTCTCATATCAGTGATACAAGTTCTTTATCAGGTGTATGATTTTCAAATATTTTCATTATTTCTGTCTCTTATATTTTCGTCTTCTTAACAGTATCCTTTGAAAAACAAGTTTTAAATTTTTACTAAATTTTACTTAATTTTTTTCTTTTATGGATAATTTTGGTGTTATTGAAAATATGAAATCTTTGCCTAAGGCCACAAAGACTTTCTCCCATAGCGGCTTCTAGAGGTTTTTAATTTGTGGCTTTATGTTTAGGACCATAGTCCATTTTAAAGTAGTTATTATACATTTTGGAAGGGATGGATCAAAGATCTTTTTTTATATGAATATACATTTAATTACCTTGCGACTACATTAAAAAATCAATTGATCATTTATATGAAGTTCTATTTTTAGGCTGTTTATTCTGTTCCATTTATTTATTTGTCTGTCTTGGTGCCAACACCTTACTTTGCTGATTACTGCAGCTTTATAATAAATCTTAGGCTGAGATACTGCAACTTCTTCAACTTGGTTTTTTTTCAAACTTGTTTTGGTTATTCTAGATCCTTTGTATTCACATTCCATATTTTAAGTTCTATGAATTTCAGAATCAGGTTGAAAAGTAGTTCTCCTTCAATTTATTGGAAGAGATTTTGTTGTTGTTTTGTTTTGTTTGTGTTTTCATTTTTGTTTTTGAGACAGTCTCACTCTGTCACCCAGGCTGGAGTGCAGTGACTTGATCTCAGCTCACTGCAACCTCCACCTCCCAGGTTCAAGCAATTCTCCTGCCTCAGTCTCCCAAGTAGTTGGGACTACAGGCGCACGCCTCCATGCCCGGCTAATCTTTTGTACTTTAGTAGAGACGGGGTTTCACCGTGTTGCCCAGGCCGCTCTCGAACTCCTGGGCTCAGGCAATCCTCCTGCCTCGGCCTCCAGAGTTCTAGGATTAGAGACGTGAGCCACTGCGCCCGGCCTGAAGAGTTTTTATAGCACTGGTGCTATTTCTTGCTGAGACAGCAAGGCTTTATTGTCCATTGTCACAGGGCAGCACTGAGTTCAGTGTAAAGTCCCCTGGTCACTGTGCTCTCCCTCCCCAAAGTGCATAGAGCCTCTATATCCGTGCCCCTTGTCTGCTGCGGGGAATGCGGGAGGGGCGGCACCACCGATTCAAGACTGTCTCTACTGCTCTCCTCAAAGCCTCCCTCAGCAATATAAAGTTAAAACTGGGTACTGTTATTGCTCACCTGATTTTTGGTTCTTGTGGTGGTGTTTTTTGTGTGCAGATAGTTGTTAAAATTTGGTGTTCCAGCAAAGGTGGGGGAGGGACAAACAGTGTAAGCTTCCATTCCGCCATCTTGCCCCCAGAAGAAATTTTCATTTAGTAGAAAATTCTAAGTTGACATTTAAAAATTTTCTTTATCCCAAAAATGTGTATTACTGCCTTCTAGCTTGCACTGTTTCTAATAAGAAATCTGCTGTCATTCCTTTTTTCCTCTATTTGTAGCAGGTCCTGTTTTCTCTGGGGTCTTTTAAAATTTCTTATCACTGGTTTTAAGCAATTTTATAATGATGTGACTTGATGTCGTTTTGTTTCTTAAGTTTGAGGTTTGTTGTGCTTCATGGATCTGTGGGTTTAAAGTTGCTTTCAAATTTGAAAATTTATCTGCTTTATTTAAATACTTCAAATAACTTTATGTTTCCTCTCACTCCCTTTGATAAATGTAACTATATATATATTGGGCTGCTTTAAGTTGTCCCATAACTCACTAATTCCCTTTTCATTTTTTTCAGTCATTTTTTTCTTTGTGTTTTACTAGGGATATTTTCTATTGCTGTGCCATTAAATCTTCTAGTTGTTTCTTCCACAATGTCCAACCTACCATTAATTTCATTCCATGTATTTTTCATCATAGACATAACAGTTTTTCTCTCTAGAAGTTTGATTTACATCTTTTAAAAATATATTTTCTACATCTAGTAAACATGCTCAATCTTTCCTCTCACTTCTTGTACACATGAAATGTTTAATCGTCCTTTTCAATGGACGTCCTTTTCATTCAGGCAATTTTTTTTTTTCCTGGCCTTGGATAGTTTCCTCTCAGGGTTGTACTTTGAAGTTCTCAGCTGAATACATTAGGAGGGCCTTGTGCCTGTCTCTCTTTGCAAGCTTCTCATCTCTAGCACTCTGCTCTGTGAGTTAGTTGCCTTGCCTTATTCAGATTCCTAGCTCTGTCTCCTCAGCTGTGGTAGTCTGCCTTCATTCACCCTCCCTGCAGTCAGGCCTTAAAACTATTTTGAGACATTAATCTGGGTAAATTATAGGATTCATCACATTTGTTTTGCCTCTCCCATGGAAAACTGTCTCTTGTTGCCTGATGTCCAAAGTCTTGAAAGCCATTGTTTCATATAGTTTGTTCAGTTCATTTAGTTATTTCATCTGGGAGCGTGAGGCCAGTCTGGGTACTCCATCTTGGCCAGAAGCAAATCAATCATTTTGGAATTTGATTTTTGTATTTCCTTAGATTCAGTTTCTTTTAAGCCAGCTAATGAATAGACCATTTTTCTCCTCTGCCATCTGCCTTAAGTAATAGTATTTTAGAGAGGAATGCTTGCCTCCCCAAAGATATGGTCCCCATTTATTATATATTAAAGGTGGAGAAGAACGTGAATGTTACTTAGTTACATTTTAAATTCAATGTAATTCAAAGACTGAATCTGTGTTTTAAATTATATAATTCCAGTAACTAAAATGAGAGAGAGAAAAAGATTAATTGGAAATGTTCCTTTATAGAAGGTACTTCCAAATTCGTATGGAAAATACAAAATCACATATAAAGGCACATAAATAAGACAGGATACATCATTATAAAATTATAAAGGTTGTACTAAAGAGTTTCTTAAGAAGGACAAATATCTTCTTGGAGGAAAAATTAAGAAAACCATTTCAAAAGCATCCACAAATTTCTATCACCACATCTATTAACCTGCCTCTTTCTATACCCAGATATTCTGGCTTCTTTTGTATTACTGTTAATCATCTTTCAGTGACCTAAGAAAACCCCCAAACTTCTCTATTTGCATTCTCCTTCTTCCTATTCATCAACATTGACCCAGACAGTCTCCTTTAAATCTCCTGCATCACGATTTTTATTTTCTTTGTTTTATTCTTCCTGTATCTTTTTCATCAGCTTACAGGCTTGCTTTTATTACCCCCATCTTAACAAAAAAGAAAACCTCTTGACAGTAACTTCTTGTTTATGTACCAGTGCATTTCTCACCTTCCTCATGAGGCCAAACTCATTACTTTCCCCAATGTCTCTCCAAGATGCTCTCTGGAGTTTTACTCTAATCTGGCTCTCAACCTCTACAGCTTTACCCAAACTGATATTATCAAGATTACAAACATCTCTGTTTTGCTAAATCTAGGTTTTTAATCCTCATCTTTCATGAACTAACAACAGTATTTCACACACTTGATTACTGATTTCTTCAAGAAAAACAAAAGCAAACAAAAATGTCTTTTTCTGAACAGAGACTACCCCACAGGCTTTTTCTTATCATTTTGGTTTTTTTTTTTTTTTTTTGTCTTCATTACCAGTTTTTCCACACCTCTGAAGCTTTTAATGTTAGAAGACTTGGTCTTTGGATCATTATTCTTCTCTTGCTATACTCTTTTTCTCAATTATCTCATTCTTTATCATAATAATATAATAGTTCGCTGCTAACATTTCTTTTAAGTGCAGCACATTCACTTGACTTCTTGTACTATCTCTTCTGCAGCACCCATAGTATATTTTATAATATAAATCATGAGGAGACATATAAAAATAATAAGACATTAAAGTTTAGCCTCCCTTTATATTTGTTACATGGAATTATATATATAAATTTCATCTATCTGTGTACATAAAAAGAGCCTGTGTCTGAACTGGTAATTCTTCCAGTTAGATGTTCATTCCTGGCTTTCAGCTGTTTTCTATTTGTTTTTCAGTAATGAAGACAACAATTTGAATCAGTGCAAACTGCTTCCAGGACCTACTGCTTCTATAACTTTTCAAGAGCTACAACTTATTTTATTTGTGTGAGGCCCAGATATAGCATATTGCTTGCCTTCTTTTCCTGTTTCTTTCTGTTTCTATTTTGCTTTATTTAAAATGTTAGCTTAAAATATATCTTTATTATTAACATACATTTCCAAATTTCTCTCTTCCTACATGATTTCTTCCTGCATTTAACTTTGCCATACTGTTAAGAAGGTGACAGCATAAATCACTTATGAAATAAGCCTTCCACGATGATGACATCCACTATGGTATTTTTAAGTAGAATTTGTAAGTCTGATGGCAAATTTAAAACCTTGGCATCATAAGTGGGTTCTTTTTCCTTGGTTTTGCCAGCAATAACAGCTTAACTTTTCAGATCACATTCTATTACCAATAAAAATATTAACCCAAACTAAACCTAAGAAAAGTATATCGTAATGAGCCAGTATTCACTTAGCATTCTAGAAGACAGAAATAAATAATAAACTAGTCAAATAAATAAATTTATAGAACGCTGCATTGTAATGTGTGATAAGGAAAAATTAAAGCAAAGGAAACATGGATTATTTTGAGGATGGAGGCGGTTTGAGTTAGTAAAGTCAGGGATGGCCTTAGGTGATGTAAATAGCCTAGAGAAGGCAAGAGAGAAAGCCATGTAGTGATCTGTGGAAGCAATGAACCATCAGAAGGAATAGTAAGTCTGAAGGTGCTTAATTGGCATATTTAGAGGACAGCAGGGGATTTACTTGGTTGGAGATGAGTAACTTAGAGCAGGGGTTCCCAACCCCCAGGCTTCAGACCAGTACCAGTCCATGACCTGTTAGGAACAGGGCCACACAGCAGGAGGTGAGTGGCAAGCCAGCAAGAATTACCGCCTGAGCTCAGCCTCCTATCAGATCAGCTGCAGCATTAGATTCTCTTAGGAGCGCAAACCCTATAGTGAACTGTGCGTGTGAGGGATCTAGGTTGTGTGCTCCTTATGAGAATCTAACGGTAAATATAATGTACTTGAATCATCCTGAAACGATCCCCCCAACCCTCTATCCATGGAAAAATTGTCTTCCACGAAACCCGTCCTCAGTGCCAAAAAGTCTGGGGACTGCTGAATTAGCGAATAGTAGAAGATGAGAGCACAGAAGGAAATGGGTTGAGGGAAGAAGTAGATTGTGTAAGCCTTTCAGTCCTTACTAAGAATTTAGGCTTTTTCTAACAGTCAGTTTGAAATCTGTTGGGAGGGTTGGAGCGAAGGAGAGGTGTAATCTGCTTTAGGTTTGAACAAGATCTTTGGATGTTATATTGAGAAGAGACTATGGGTGGCAGATGATAAGACAAAGGAAACCAGTCACGATGCTATTGCAATATCACAGTGAGATACCGTGATGGTTTGAACAAAAAAGTTAGTGGTGGTGTTGGTGAGGAATGATTATGGATATGCTGATACATTTGTTATGGCGCATTAGAGAAAGGGAGGATCAAGGATGACTCTTGAATGACTAGAAGAATGGAGTTGTCGTTTGCTGAGATAGAAAAAGAAATCAATTTTTGGTCATGCAAATTTGATCTTGGGTAGACCGATGGTTACATGAGTCTGCAGTTAATGTGAGCAATGTAAACTTGAGAATAACCATTGTATAGTTTGCATCTAGAGCCATGATTCTGGATTAGGTCCCCAAGAAAATGGGCGTAAATTGGAAAGAAAAGAGGTCTAAGCACTAAGCCCTGGCATATTCTTACGATAACAAGATGTTGAAATAGAAGGAACCAATTAAAGAGACTAAAAAAGAAAAGCTGGAGGATAGAAGAAAAACCAGCAGTATGTTTCAGAAAGAGGGAACAGATAATAACCAACTGTCTCAAACACTACATCAAGATCAAGTCCAAAGAATATTTACAAGAGAATTTACTCTTGCATTTGGCACTATAGAATTCATCAGCGACCTTGATGAGAGAAGTTTTATGACATTTTATAAGAGATTAGAATGGATTTAGAATAGAACAAGAGTAGGAAGGTTGGGGAAAGAATAGACAACTTTTTCAAGAGATTTTTCTGTAGAGAGATGGGAAGAAATGGAGCAGTAGATGAAAGAAGTGACGGCAAAAGAGGATTTTTCTTTTTAAAAAAAGATAAAAGTAATAGCTTGTTTCTTGACTTACAAGAAAGATCCAGTAGTGATGGACAAAAATAATGCTGTACTAACAAGAGAGTATTTGCTAGGGCAGTGTCTTTGAGTAGAAGAAAGAAGAGCGATTTAGTGCTGAAGTGTAGGGTTATAGGATCACCAATGTTACATCCATAGAAAAAGAAGGAGTGCCAGATTCTTGGGCAACAATATAGGCAGGGGTAAAAATGTGGTGGTGGAAATGTCTGGAAGTTCTCTCTTGACTATTTTTACTATTTTTGTAGTAAAATTGGAGGGAAGGTCATCAGCTGAGCATGGAAATTGGGAAAAATGTTGGCATTTGAGAGAAAAGAGTATTAAATAGCTATCTAAGACAGAGGGAGAACAAATGAACTAGAAAAATATAGTGGGAATTTATCAAATAGGTTGTTATTTGGATTCGACTTTTGGCTTAGAAAAGTGAATGCACCAAAATGAGAAAGGGGCAAGGAAGTGGAGAATGTAAAGAAGGTGTGATTATGATGACTGGCCATGATATTAGATCAAAGTCTGGAGGGAAAAGAAGACTTGAGGGGGTAAGGGACAGTGAAATATTGATAAGACAAATTGATTTTATGTTACCCAATTGTTTGAATAATTGTTGGAATTAGAGAGCTAGAGGAAATGAGCTAGACAGGAAGTGGAGTTAAAAAATATGGTGCTTGAAATTCAGCCAACAGAGAGGTTTTAATTATTGTTAGTTACATAGTAATAGGATGTGCCCATGGGTGGGAGTGGCTGAATTGGGGTGAAGGAAAATGTTATTGGAAGAAAAGTGGTCAAGAAGCTGCAATTATAATAATATGAATGGTGAATAGATATCAGTAGGAATTCTATAAATTGCCTCTTCTCTTCCACAGTGCTTTAAATGTATATGTCCCCACAAAATTCATATGCTGGAACTTAAGGGTCAATGCAATCGTATTAAGAGGTAAGGCCTTTAGGGGGTGATTAAGTCATGAGAGTAGGACCCTCGTACATGGGATTAGTGCCTGATATCATTTGGATGTGTGTCTCCTCCAAATCTCATACTGAAATGTAATCCCCAGTGTTGTAGGTGGGGCCTGGTGAGAGGTGATTGGATGGATCATGGGGCAGATTCCTCATGAATGGCTTAGTATCATTCCCTTGGTGATGAGTGAGTTCATGCAAGATCTAGTTATTTAAAAGTGTGTGGTACCTCCCCACTCTCTCTCTCCCATTCTCACCATGTGATATGCCTGCTCCCATAATGCCTTCTGCCACGATTGTAAGCTACCTGAGGCCCTCACCAGAAACTGAGCTGATGTTGGTGCCATGCTTGTAGAGTCTGCAGAACTTTGAGCCAATGACACTTTTCTTTATAAATTACCTAGCCTCAGGTATGTCTTTATAGCAACATAAGAATGGCCTAACAGAACCCCTTATAAAACAGTGTGAGGAAACTAACTTGCCCATTTCCCCTCCCATCCTTCTCCCATATGAAGATATGGCATTTGTCTCATTTTCCCTTTTTATCCCTTTTGCTTTTACATCTCTTCTGCCATGTGAGGACTCGGCAAGAAGCCACACCTGACACCAAACATTGGTGCCTTGATCTTGGACTTCCCAGCCTCCAAAGCTGTGAGAAATAAATTTCTGTTGTTTATAAAGTACTCTTTATTCGTATTTATATGTCACCACATGAAGCCCAGGCTTCCCCAGTCATCCCTGCTCCTTCAGACTGTAATTTCCATATAGCTCTGTACTTTTATTTTTCTGACACCATCTTCCACATTTACCCATCTTCTGAATCTTTACTGTACTCCCTCTGTAACTTAAAGCTGTCTCTCCTCTGAGGATTATTCCCACATTGGCTTTCTCTCCCATACCTCTCTTACCTTTAAACCTGGAGGTGAAGATTCCTCATTGCTTCATCCACATCATTTTCTTGCATTTTCTTACATCATTCCAGCTTTGACTCTCGTGTCATTAAATAATACCATTGACACACCTTCCTTGTTTTAGCAATCTTCTGCCCCTACATAAATCTCCCTTATTCCTTGAAGATTGTGGCTACATGCCCCCTTCCAATCACATTGTCAAACTCTATTCCTGTGAAAATTCCTGATAACTTATATATCTAATATGGCCAGTATTATATTAGATTGTCATTGGTTTGAGGTGATAGAGGTGCTCTATACCTAGAAAGTCATCAAAGAGACTAGATACCATCTTAAGACATATTTTACACAAAAAATATACGGGTTGGTAGACTGAGAAAAAGAAAGATCAAGAATTTCAAAAATAATGTCTATTAAAGATATATGGCAATCGTTCTCAACTGGGGACAATTTTGCCCCCAGGAGACATTTGGCAATGTCTGGAGACATTTTTAGTTCTTGCAACTGGGAGTGGGGGTGGATGTGCTACTGGCACTTAGCGAGGAGGGGCCAAAGATGCTGCTAAACATCTTGCAGTTCACAGCACAGGCCCCTGCAACAAAGAATTATCCAGCCCTTAAGGTCTATAGTGCTGGTTGAGAAACCCTGGTGTATGGTAATAATTGCTCTTCATTTAAGGATTTTCAATCAGGAAAATGCACTGATTTATTTCTGTTAAGCACTCTAGCAGCTTTTATATAGAATAAGAATACAGTAAAAACTTAAAAAAAAAAACTAAAACCTATGGAGGATTATAGGATTTTTGAAATATAAAAAAGATGAAGTTCACACTTCTAGAGCCTTCATGTTTTTAAAAATTTCCATCCCCGTGAGTACAGAAAGTCTAGGTGTTTTATCTTATGTTGAAATGTGGTGTGGTTCATGATTTCAAGTTATCACTTTTTATTCACAGCTTAAGAAGCTTTCCTCTTAGACTCTTTACTCCTGGGCTTACATTTGGAAGAAGCATATTTTCAAACAAATGTGATGTCATTGGTAGAAACAAGAATCTAGCCTGGTCTTTCGAGGTGCTTTATTTAAAAGTGGATAGAGGGGATTTGTTAGGCTCATTTATGTCCAATGGCATTACTCTGCAGAGTGACTGGCTTGAGTCCACTGCCTCTCATTTATTTATATATGCATTTATTTTAAAAGTATTGAATTCTTACTGTATGCTAAACAATGTGTTAGCAATGGGGATACTCAGATAAACAGAAAAAGTCCCTGGATTCAAATTTCTTTCCATTTGGTCAAGGAGAAAACCACAGAAATTATAATAATAATTTAGTAGATTATTTAATGAATTAATTTAATAAATTAAGATAATAAATAATAAAAAGTAGGTAATAACACAGAGAAAGGAGTGACTTACAATTTGGTGTAGTATTGGAAAGTAATTTCAGAAGTGTTATGAGATAAAATGATACTTAAATTGAAATTTATGGGTAAAAAGAAAGAGAAATTTAACATTTGGGGTAGCCTACCATGTGTCAGACCCTCTACAAAGGACTTTATGATCTTTTCTCTTTTAATCTTCACAATAACCTTGTATGATACAGTTATTATCCACATTTTACATTTGAGAAAACAGAAGCTTGAATAAGTCAGTCAAGGTTACCGTGGAAAGAAGTGGTAGAACTGAGATCTGGGTCTATCTCTAACTCCCCATAGATATATGTATGTTCTTTTCAATAAACCAAAAGGAGGAGACAGGTTTACATACTGAGGATGCAATATACTCGCATTTACCAAGTATACCAGAGGTTTATTTCTCATTTAACGCACCTCACCTATAACTCCCAGAACATCTGATTCCCTCCGTATTGCCATAGCTGCCCTGACCCACAGTGAACCTATCAATAAGTAGGGCTGAGTCAGTGAGATCATTTTTCAAGAATATGAACAAAAACACTGTACTCAAAAAGATGGTATGCCTATGGTGATGGCTTGCTGCCCTGCTAAGTCACTCCATGCTGGGGCTGAAGTAGACTAGAAAGAAAAAAAATGAGTCAATGTTGTATATAGGCAACATGCTGTAGGGTCAGAAACCATAAGTAAGCAGAGAAAGCTGTCAGGGGAAGAAGAGATGGGAGCAGAAAGAAATTTCTGGAAAATAAAAGACACTGACTCAGCAGCAGGTATAGCTCTTGAAGGAAGCTTTCTGTTCCCTATTAGGCCTGGCTATATGTGCATCTTACAGTATTACCCCTCTCCCCACCACCACCATGCTTACACCCTTTAACTGGAGCTCGAAGTTGGTTAGATCACTTTTAATGAAAAGAAAAAATGTGAACTGGAATAATACTAGTAAAAATATAGAGCTATGAGACAATAAGGAAGAAGTACTTTAGAATCACTGGAGCACAGTGGGCACCCGGTGTACACTAATGAAATGGAAGAGGAAGTAGGAAGGAGGGCAGACTGAGAATGTGAAGTGCCTATTCCGTTGGGCCAAGGATTTGGATCTTATTCTAAAAGCTTTTGGGGAGTCTTTAAATGCTTAAAGCAGCTCTTGAAACTAGACTGGTTTATGTATGTCTGTATCAACAGCACCTGGCTGAGAGAGTTATACAAAGTTTATGTTTGATAAATATGTGTTATATCAATGAAAAAAAATAAGTGAGGAAAATAAAAATAACTGTGGAGTTCAGTTCTACATCACAATTGTAGTAAGTAAAACCATAACTGATAAGAAAGCCAGTTATAAGGAGCTTCGAGGATCAGGTGAGTATTACAGGACACCTGCTAGTAAGCCAACAACAGAATGTGGAAGCAGCCACTCCAGCCATGACATGGAATCATGAAGTGGGCTGCAGGGAGTGATGAGTGATGAGTAGTGTGATATAACTTTAAAGAGCAAGAAGGTGTTGACAGAGGGTGAGGTAGAAGAGATCAGCATGGATGTCTGTAAGAAAGACCTAGTATGATCTGCTAACAATCTTAACATTAATGTTCTATAGTTTATAAGCAACTATTAATGGATTTTCCATAGAGGAATTAATTTATTCACTCCCTACAACATATAGTTATTGAAAAACAATTACATTTCAAATATTATTCTTCATGTGGTGAATACCTTGGTGAACAAGATGGTAAAGAAAATGTATTGTGGAATTTACATTATATTGGGAGCAGACTCATGAGAAAATACATTTTCTTATTTATTATGCTTAAATAAACATAATAAACATTTAAGCATAATAAACAAGAAAATGTATTCAACTTGTTATGGAAAAGAAATTAAGCTTGGTTGTGTGCTAAAAGCTTAACAGAGTGGTTGGTGTAGACATCACTGAGAAGATTATGTTTGAGCAGAGATTTGAAGGAGATGAAGAAGTGAACCTGGCAAGTACCTAGTGGAAGAACACTCCAGAAATGAATTTTCTCCAGTCACCACAAATGAGCTAAGACAAGAGAATGTCTAGCAAGCCAGGGAAATCCAGGGGAGCTTTAAGGACAGAGTAGAAGGGGTGAGATAAGAGAAGGAGATAAGGTCAGAGAAGGAATGTGAGGCAAGATCCTGTAAGGCTTTATGGCCAGACATGTATTTTAAGGTGACTATTCTGTTAGCTATGCAGAAGATATATTTTAGAGGATTAAATTACTTGGGATAATTTTGGTTCTAAGCAATAGAAATTGCAACAAAAAATAGGTCATATTACAGGATATGAAAATTAAAAGCTTATGATAGATTAGACACTGAAGAAGAAATATAAAGGTGTACCAGTAGACTATCCAAAATAAAGCACTGAAAATGAAAGTATGAAAATGTTAACAGAGCAGCATTGACCTACGTGACCTAACATGTTTAATTTGAGTCCAGGATAAATGGAAAAACAGAAAAAAAGATACAATAATGGACAAATTTTTTCTGAATTCAATTAAAACTATAAATCCAAGACTCAATGATTTTAGCATACTCCTAGCATCATAGAGGAAACCACATCACATTGGTTAACTATATTGCAATAAAATTGCTGAAAACCAGTGGTAAAGAGAAAAGCATAAAAGAAGCAAGAAAAAAAGACACATTGCATACAATCGAACAAAGTTAAGAATTACTATAGACTTAAAAATAAATAAAAAATATACTTCATTACAACTCCGTAAGCTAGATAATATATGCATTTTACAAATAAGAAAAATGATGTTTGAGCTACATAGTAAAATACTGTTGATCTGAACAGTATTATTCAACAATTCTATGTAACATTAGAGATTGTAATTGGAAGCACTCCATCACCCTAACTCCAAAGTTCACAACTACCATAATTTGATGAAGGTTAAAAAAAATTACTACAGACTTGATGTCAGAACCGTTGCATAGCTTGCTTGCCAGAAAATGATGGAGAGATATTTTTAAACTATCAAAAGAGAAAAATAAAGTCAACCTAGAATTCTCTATTATGCAAAAGTACCTTTTACAGCTGACTATGAGATAAAGACTTTTTTAAATAAATAAGAGCTGAGAGAATTTATCTCTCCTAGACTGGAACTACAAGGAATAATAAAAGAAGTTCTTTGGCATAAGGAAAATTATACCAGATAGAAATTTGATCTACACAAAGAAATAACGATAGCCAGATGTGCTATATATGTTGGTGTATTAGTCTGTTCTCATACTGTTAATAAAGATATACCTGAGACTGGGTAATTTATAAAACAAAGGGGTTTAATGGAATCACAACTTCACATGGCTTGGGAGGCTTCACAATCATGGCAGAAGTCAAAGGAGAAGCAAAGGCATGTCTTACATGGCAGCAGGCAAAAGGACATGTGCAGGGGAACTCCCCTTTATAAAACCATCAGATCTCATGAGACTTATTCACTATCACGAGAACAGCACAGGAAAAACTCACCCCCATGATTCAATTATATCCCACTGGTTCTGCCCACAACACTTGGGGATTATTACAATTCACAGTGAGATTTGGTTGGGGACACAGAGCCAAACCATATCAATGGGTAAAGAGAAAACACATTTTTCCCCCAAAATATCAATTATTTGTTTATCTAACATTACTCCCACAGCTAACACTCTGCTAGCCCTCTGTACCAAACCACCATCATCTCTCAATTTTTTATCTAGATTTCTGCATGAGCCTTCTAACTGTTCTCCCTGCCCTGACTCCAAGACACTCTATTCTCACAGTAGCCAGGCTTTTAAAATATATCTTGCAGATTATCTCACCCCTTTGGTCAGATTCCTCCAATGGCTACTCAGCTTGTTTTTAGTAAAATACGTAGTCTTCACAATACCTATAAGACCTTATAACACTGACTCTCTCATTATTCCCCTCCTTATCTCTAAGATCTTGTGTTGGAGTACCAGCCCATTCATTGATTCTATCCAGCAATGCTGGTGTCCTTGCCTAGTCCTTGACACCAGGCATTGTTCTACCTCAGGGTCTTTACCCTTATTCTTCTCTCTACCAAAACACTCTCCTCCAGGATATCCACATAGCCACTCCCTCATCTCCCTTGTTTTTTGTACAGTGGCACCTCAGGAAAGCCTTCTCTATCCATATTTTAAAATCACACATCCCCAACCCCAAGATTTCCTCTCTTTCTTCCATGCTACATTTTTTGTACTGCATTTGTTATCATCTGCCTACTCTATATTTTCTTATTCTGTGTACTGTCTATATCTTTTACTGAAATGAAAGCTTCATAATGATTCAGATATATTCACTATGAATTTTTTTTTTTTTTTTTTTTTTACTTCTCCCAGGACAGTTGATTCCCCCTCAGCTTCCCATTCAGACTACAGTGCAAGAGAATTCCAGTTGATTACATTCTTGCTAATACTAGGTATTGTTGGCCTTTTTCTCTATGGCTATTTTGGTAGTGGGGGGGGGGGGATTAACTTCCTGAAAGATGGAAGGTGTTGTTTCTGGGAAAGGAATATATGCTATGGAACAAAAAGCACCAAATACTACACATGATTTCAGGAGAAATACCACTGTTCACAGAACCTACAAAAGTAAAACTATAAAATGAGCTCAATTCCATTCCAAACATCTATAGGTTAAGCATTCAGCTGAAGGACGAATAGATAAAAAGGTAGAATATTTCAATGAATTTATTACATATGCTGAATTATTTCTCTTGTTCTTCAGTAAGCACTGACAGCAGATCCTTGTCAGGAAGATCGTTGTTGATTTTATGCTTTTGACAAGGCTGACAGGTTTTAGAGTCCAATTATTTAAATTGTTGTTGAATTCACTAGAGCAAATTTTAACTAGCAACCTGTGTGGAGAACTCTTTATGTATCTTTTTAATGTTATTCAAGTAAAATTTAAATACAGAAGGTGACACATATCATAAAGTTCAATGAATATTCATAAATGGAATACACCAGTGTAAACCTTACCCAGATCCAAAAGTAAAACATTGCAAACATTTAAGTCGCCTTTATGTTCTCTTCTACTCACTATCCATCCATGCTGATAACCACTATTCAGACTTCCTCCTGATTAGTTTTGCCTATTTTTCTGTTTTCTGTAAATTCGATCAAACTATATTTTACTATTGGTGTCAGGTTTCTTTTGCTCAACCACTGTATTTGTGACATGCATTCGTGTTGTTGATTGTAGTTGTAGACTGCTTATTCTCATTGCTTTGTAGTATTCAACAGTTCCTTTCTGTATTCTTCTATTAGAGAGCATTTGAGTATTTACGGTTTTGGGCAATTTTACTGCTACTAACATTCTAGTGCATGTTTTTTGGTGAACATATACATACACAATTCTTTAAAATATGTATCAAAGAATAGAATTGCTAGCATATGGATCCACCTGTGCTTAACTTTGGTAGATACTGTCAATGTTCCAATTTTATTTCTTATTACAAATAGTGCATTTGATTAGACAAAGTGTTTTACTATATGGTTATTGCAAGGATGTAAGTAAGCTACTGATATACACAAATTTATCTTTAAACTCTACACCATAAGAAACTCTCTTACTAGTTTCTTTTCCCTCAGGGAATTCTGTACTGTCTATTGTCCAATATTTGTTTCATATGTTATTTCTAGTTTTCTAGCTATTTATAGTAGGGGAGCAAAACCAGGCAATCTGTTAAAGCTAGAAACAAGTCCTTTTCTTTATTTTGTCTTTATTTTCTCTCAACATGTTTTAAAACTTTCTATGTAGAGTTATTGTATGGCATGTGCATTTATTCCTAGATATTTTATGGTTTTTAATGTAATTTTAAATTGTATCTTTTAAAGTATTTTATTTTATATTTTTCTGCTATATCTAAATACGATTGATTTTTAAATATTAACCTGATCTCCAGCAACCTTGTTGAATTTGGTTATTAATTTTAATGATGTATCTGAAGATTATTTTTTATTGTCTCAGTATGCAGTCATGTTGTGTTCAAATAATGACATTTTTATTTCTTCATTTCTAATCCTTTGCTTCTTATTTCATTTCTTGCACTATTACGGTGACTAGAATATCCAGTATAATGTCATATAGAATTGGCATTGAATAGTGAGAATTCTTGTCACATTCCTACTCTCGGGAAAGCACTGGATATCATTGTTAAATTGTCTTCACTAAGTTTTTAAATATGTAGACATTATTTAGAAAATTAAGGAAGTTCCCTTGTATTCATACAAGCCTTTTCTGCAAGGAGAGGGCCCAGGTATGAAGTATTTCTACCACTTATCTAATTGGTATGCTACAACTCATGTAACTTAGAGGTTGTTTTATTCCCCTATCCTTCTTACAATTCATTGTCTGCAAGTTTCTGGGAGATAACTGGGAAATTCTTTCAACACTTTCCATCCTACTGTTGCTTCCAGCAATCACCGTAATTATATCTCCAACTAAGATGATTAGTAAATAAATACAAATTCTTTTTTCATGATTTTTGTTGATGCTATTTAAATTCTAAGAAGCTTTATTAATTTTGGCTGCTTATAATAATTTCTTTCTTTCTCCTCCAACCAAAATTGTTTAGTGCTCTGCTCTCAAAAGCTTGCTTGTTAATCAATGGATTGCATGCAGTAAGTAAGACTAATATTTTGAAGGAAGAAAACAAACTACCTTAGTGAAACCACTGAGACTATAGGGTGGTAGCAATTGTATCTGAACAAAGAAAGGACCCTGAAATGTTTAATAAATATTTATTTACATTAATAACTGAATGTATTAGTTTGACATGGCTATATTTAACTCTCTATCCATGCATCTGTTGTTGTTGTTGTTGTTGTTTTTTCTTGAGAAGTGATTAAAATAAAACAGAGATATACTTATTTGCTTAAATGCTCTGCCTTCAGACATTGCTGTATATGCACAAAACCTCCCAAGTAGTCTTACATGTAAATTTTAAATAGCAATTCTCTCAGCAGTCATGCTGAGACATGCAATCGTATCCCAGCAATTCAAACCAATAAGATGACATATATTTAATTTAGACCTTTGCTTGCAAAGTCCAGTTCATGGAATCTGTAGCTGTATCACTCAGGATCTTGTCAGAAATTTAGAATCTTGGGCTCCACCCTAGGACCCCTGAATCAGAATTTGCACTTTAACAAGAACCCCACATGATGCAAATAAAGGCACATACAATTTGAGAGGCTTTGCTCTAGTCCAGGATGTACATTTCAATCACCTTTTAAAAACGCAATTGCCAAGCTTCTGGGCCAGATTTACGGAATACAAATCTCTGAAGGTGAGCCCACAACTTGGTAAAGATTTTTACAGGTGATGTTCATAAAAAGCCAGGACTGGAGATCTAAGGGAATTCTTTAATGCTGTAACAGGGTGACTTCCTCTGAACCGAATTTGCTAAACCACTTGTCTGCACTTTAGAAAAGCAGATTTTGACAAAATAAAGAGGATAGATTCTATGTGTTCTCAGAGGCAAAAATTCAAAAATCGGAAATATCTCAGTGTACTGAAAGGTTCTCTAACGTCCATATTTGTATAAACAGTTGCATGTTAATAACCTTTTTGGAAAGGAGAGCTGCTGAGTAGTAAGGAGTCCAAAGTGCTCAGATTTTAATATACCATATATAGAAGATGGGTTAGAGCTGGCTAAGAAAATGTACAACAAAGTGTCGTAAGTATATTATTATATTGTAATAATATGAAAACTAAAACTAAATATGAAATAATTTCATTTATAAAATAAAATCCATTTATTTGTCATTCCTTTTTATGTATTTATTCTGATAAATATTTTGTTTTATTGAATGCATCCTAAGTGTGTACCTCTGTGGCAGACACTGACATAAGCTGAGCTATAAAAAGTATAAAGATGATGTACAAACACATGCTTTTTAAATTAAAAAAAATTTTGAGTACATAGTAGATTTATATATTTATGGAGTACATGAGATACTCTGATACAAGCAATAAGTAATAATCACGTCATGGAAAATGGGGATCTGTCCCCTCAAGTATTTGTCCTTTGTGTTACACACAATCTAATTATACTCTTTTAGTTATTTTCAAATGTACCATTAAATTATTATTGGCTATAGTCACACTGTTGTGCTATCAAATACTGTCTAATTTATTCTCTCTAAATACACATGAATTTGTATCCATTAATCATCCCCCTCTTTCCCCTTATAGCCTCACTACCCTTTCTAGCCTCTGGTACCAACCTTCTATTCTCTATCTCCCTGAGTTCAATTGTTTTGAATTTTAGATCCCACAAATAAGTGTTAACATGTGATATTTATCTTTCTGTGCCTGACTTATTTCACTTAACATAATGAACTACATACAGTTCCATCCACTTTATTGCAAATGAAAGTATCACATTTTTTTTATGTCTGCAAAGTCCTCCACTGTGCGTATGCACCACATTATCTATATCCATCTGTCTATTGATGAATACTTAGGTTGCTGCAAAATCTTAGCTATTGTAAACACTGGTGCAACAAACATAAGAATTCAGGTATCTCTTCCATATATTGATTACGTTTCTTTTGGTAGGTACCAGCAGTGTGATCGCTGGATCATGGTAGTTCTGTTTTTAATTTTTGAGGAACCCCCAAACTGTTCTCCATAGTGATTGTGATAGCGACAGGAGACAGAAAAATTCCTAAGCAGACAGGGATGGATCTCCAGTGAAACCCAGCCTTCAATCCAAGGACAGTTTAAAACCTGAAAACCAAGATGCCAGTTTGAAATAGAGTCCATGACCAGAGGGAGAACTTCCATCCCCATCTAACCCACTCTCTCTCGATTGGGTCCTTCTGAGTGATGGCTTTTACCCAATCAAATGGTGCTTTTTCCAAGACCACCCATAGACCGATCAGCATGCACTCCCCCATTCTGTTTTTTTGTTTGTTTGTTTTTGAGACCGAGTTTCACTCTTGTTGCCCAGGCTGGAGTGCAGTGGTACAGTCTCAGCTCAATACAACCTTTGCCTCCCGGATTCAAGTTATTCTCCTGCCTCAGCCTCCAGAGTAGCTGGGATTACAGGCACCCACCACCACACCCGGCTAATTTTTTGCATTTTTAGTGAGATGGAGTTTCACTACATTGGCCAGGCTGGTGTCGAACTCCTGACCTCAGGTGACCCACCTCGGCCACCCAAAGTGTTGGGATTACAGGCGTGAGCCACTACACCCGGCCTGCACTCCCCTACTCTAAACCCATAAAAATCCTGGGCTAAGTTTCACAGATGGCAACCCACTTTCAGGTTATCTCTCGATGCTGAGAGCTTTCTTTATGTTGTTCAATACAATTCTCTGCTTTACTCAGTCTCCCATGTCCACATACCTTATTCCTCTTGGTCACAGGACAAGAACCCAGAACTCACAGAACTGTGACAGTAAAAGAACTGTAGTGCTCTTGCTCACTGAGCTGCTGGCAGCAGGAGTGAAAGAGCTGTATGTAACACTCCCTCCTGCTGGCTGAACAATGAAAGAGAAGAAGCCTCACAGTTGTACTCATTTACATTTTCATCAACAGTGTACTAGAGTTCTCTTTTCTCCACACCCTTGCCAGCATTTGTTGTTGCTTCAATTTTTGGATAAAAGCCATGTTTAACTGGGGTGAGATGACATTTCATTGTAGTTTTGATTTGCATTTCTCTAGTTATCAGTGATGTTGAGCACCTTTTCATATGCCTGTTTGCCATTTGTATGTCTTCTTTTTGAGAAATGTCTGTTCAAATCTGTTCAAAGCCCGTTTTTGGATCAGATTATTAGATTTTTTCCTATAGAATTGTTTGAGCTCTTTATATATTCAGGTTATTAATCCCTTGTCAGATGGGTTATTTGCAAATATTTTCTCCCATTTAATGGGACTTCATCTCACTGTGTTGATTGTTTCCTGTGATGGGCAGAAGCTTTTTAACTTGATGTGATTCCATTTGCTCATTTTTGCTTTGGTTGCCTGTACCTATGGGATATTACTCAAGAAATTTTTGCCCAGGTCAGTGTCCTGGAGAGCTTCCCCAGTGTTATCTTGTAATAGTTTCACAGTCCAAGGTCTTAGATTTAAGTCTTTAATCTGTTTTGATTTTGTATATGATGAGAGATAAGGGTAGAGTTCTATTCTTCTTCATACAGATATACAGTTTTTGCAGCACCATCTACTGAAGAGACTGCTCTTTCTCCAATGTATGTTCTTGGCACCTTTGTCAAAAATGAGTTCACTGTAAGTGTATAAATTTGCTTCTGGGTTATCTGTTCCCTTCAGTTGGTCTATGTGTCTGTTTTTCTGCCAGTACCATACTGTTTTGGTTGTTATAGCTCTGTAGTGTAATTAGAAGTCAGGTAGTGTGATTCTTCCAGTTCTTTTTGCTCAGGATAGCTTTGGCTATTCTGAGTCTTTTTGCAGATAAATTCTTAGAGCTACGTTGAGATCAGTGAAATGAGACAGGGCCATTGCTTGAGTAAAGCTATAATTTTAGAAAGAAAAACATTATGGGGAAATAAAGTAGTCCTTACTTTAGTTCTCTCTTATCTGCCATTAAGAATAATACACACGGCTGGGCATGGTGGCTCATGCCTGTAATCCCAGCACATTGGGAGGCCAAGGCAGGTGGATCACAAGGTCAGGAGATCCAGACCATCCTGGCTAATATGGTGAAACCCCGTCTCCACTAAAAATATGAAAAATTAGTCGGGCCTGGTGGCGGGCGCCTGTAGTCCCAGCTACTCGGGAGGCTGAGGCAGGAGAATGGTGTGAATCCGGGAGGCAGAATTTGCAGTGAGCGGAGATCACGCCACTGCACTCCAGCCAGGGCGACAGAGTGAGACTCCATTTCAAAAAAAATAATAATAAGAATAATAATAATAGTAATAATAATAATACACACTAACAGAAAGGGTACATGAAACATTATATACAATGAATTAAAACCCAAAAAGGAAATACGTTGTTAACAGAACACATAGTTGTTGTTAATTAAGTCGTGCCTGCAAAATTACCTGGCAGTGAATGGGAAAAACTTGCAGGTATGTTCCTAGAAATATTACAAACATGGAGAACGTTACCTTCACTTGAAAAGTAGCACTTGCCTTATGGTTTTATCTACCAGTACTTTGCCTTTTTCACTGTACCATGGAATATTCCCTCAATATTGTTTAACTAAATTTTCTTGACAAACTCTTTTGTTACAAACAGCACAAAATGTCTTCTAACCTAGTTGCATTGAAAACATTATTAGTTTTAAATTAAAATATATCACTTATGAGTTCTTACATATATTATTAATTCTGGGTTCTATTCAGTGGTTGCCAGTTTCTACATGCTCAGGAGCACCAGTTTCGTATAGCTCTTCCCAACTCTGGGTTCAACAATCCCATTGGTTAAAATTGGTCATAATGGGAGCATGAAAAATTAGTAAATGCTACAATTCAGTCTCTTTTTTTTTGAGAGACAGTTTATTAACATATCATTGGACATTCCTCATGAATGTATTGGTGAAGATCTATAAAAAATGCACTGCAGGAAAAATATAAATTCAAGTAAACCTAAAAATGTTTTAATTGTTAGTCTTTTTCATTACCAGCTTTTTTTTTTTCTTCAGTTGCTATCATTCTAAAAAGGTCTTTATAGTTTTCCTGGATATAATACTGCAATAGCCCCCTTAGTTCTTCCAACTCCATGAACTGTCTATTTCTGAATACTATCTAAATGGACTCATACACTATATATTATTTTATGTGTCATCTTTTGTTAAATGTGAAATTTATTTATATTGTTGCATGAAACTGAAATTTATTCATTTTCATTGCCAGATAATATGCTCCATAATATGCTATAATTTATTTTTAATTTACTATTTATAGACATATTAATTGTGTCCTATTTGAGGGTATTATAATGGACATTTATATGCATTTCTATTCAAGATTCCTAGGACTGAAATATCTGGGTCAAAGAATATGTGTATGTTCAATTTCATCAGATACTACTGAAGAGTTTTCCAAAGTGGCTGTAAAAATTTATATTCCCATCAGTAATGTAAGATTTGAGATACTCCACATTTTCATAAACACTTGACATTGCTAGTCTTTTCAATTGTAGTCATTTTGAAGTATGTATACTGAATTCTCATTAGGTGTTAATTTGTTTTCCTCCAATGAGTAAGGAGGGTAAGTACTTTTTCAATACTTATTGGCTCTTAGGATGTGCTTCTTTTTTGGAATTCCTCTTCAAGTTTTTGTTTTGTTTTGCCAAGATTTTGCTATTTTTTTTCTATTGATTTCTAGAAATTCTTTATATATTTTGAAAATGAGCCTTCAGTTGGATGGAAGTATGAAAGCATGTTCCAGTTTGTGGATTTGTCTTTTCACTCTTTTAATGGAATATTTTTATTAACACAATTATTTCAATTTATCACAGTTAAATCAATGCTTTTGTATTACGAAATCTTTACCTAAACCAAGTTCATAAAAATTATATTTTATGTTATCTTCTAATAGCTTCTGGAAACTTTTTTATCTTTTATGTTTGGATCTAATTTCATCTGGAATTTATGTTTAAGTATGAACTAGGAGACAGGTCAGTTCTTCATCATCTGCCACACATGTGCGCACATGCACACGCGCACACACACACACACACACACACAGAGATAACTAGGTGAAGTTATGTACTTTTTTATACTTCAAAAGTCTGTATATGTATGGACCTGTTTCTAGTATATCTGTTCTAAATCGTTGGTCTATTTGTATATCCTAACGCTAATATCATGTGACTTAATTAATGTAGTTTATAGTAAGTCTTGATTGATTACATACTGTGTCTTCTCTATGTGCTCATTTTTAACATTGTCTTAGTTATTGCTGGATGCTTGCTTAGTTTACATGTATATATTAGAAATAGCTTGCCAATTTACACACATACACATGAGATTTTGAAAAGGATTATATCAAATCTATTATATTGACCCTTCTCATCAGTGAATACTGTATAATCTCAATTTGTTTAGGTCTTCTATAAATCTCTTAAAAATGTTTTAGAGTTTTAATATATCCTTAGATTTGGCTTGGTCATGTTTTGTTTAAGATTGTTAAAGCTGTTTGCATGGGAAATACTATCTGTAATTGTCCTTTTGTAATGTATTTGCTGGGTTTTGATATCAAGATTACACAGATCTCGCAAAACATCATGGTAAGTATTCCATTCCAATTTTTTCTCTAGAAGAATTTTTGTAAGATTAATGTCATGTCTTTAGCTGTTAGAAATCACCAAACTTCTAGTAGAAAACATGAGCATGGAGTTTCTTTTGGGGAAGGTTTTGAATAATGTATACAATTTCTTTCATAAATATAACTAATCTGAATTTCTTTTGTCTGTTGGGGAGGTAAGTTTGATGAGTTATATTTTTTATAGGATTTTTCTCCATGCCAACCAAATGTATAGCCATAACGTTTTCACCTTTTCCTTGTAGTATTGTTTTCAATTTCTATATTTCTTTTCTTTAGTATTTTCTTTCTCTTATTTTCTTTGGTTTAATATTCTGTTCTTTGTCAAACTCCTTGATTCAGATGCTTAGATTATTGATTGTCATTTATCATATATAAACCTAAGTGTATAATTTTCTCTTTAGGCATGTATTTAGCTATATTCCATAAATTTTCACATGTAGCATTTTCATTATTATTCGGTTCAAACTATTTTCTACTTTTCATTATGATTTCTTCATTGACTCATGGGTTATTTAAAAGTGCATTTTTAAATTTACAAATATAAGAGAATTTTTCAGTTATCTTTTTTATTATTTCTAACATTATTCCACTGTGGTCAGGAAACATATTTAGTGTGATTTGAGCCCTTCTAAATCTGCTGAGACTTTCTTTATCGCCTAAAATATTTTTAATTTCAGTAAATATTTTACATGCATTTAATGAGTGTTCTAGAGCTCTGTATGTAGTTACAGTATTGTATGTAGTCAATTAGGTCAAGTTTGTTAAATATTGTATTTAAGCATTCTATAGTTTTTGTGATTCTTTTGGTCTTGTTCTTGGTGTTACTGAGAGAAATGTGCTAAAGTTTTCCACTATAAATGTGGAGTTGTACATTTCTTATGGTATCAATAATTTATTTTATCATAAATCTCCTTGACAAAAAAATGGTACCTGAAGAAATTAGGTGTAAAAATCAATAGCTTATAATGCAGATCTTTTACTTGCAGTCTTATATCCATAAAATATAATGTTCTACTTATACCTTTATTGATGCAATATGATGGACAGAAATGACCAGGTTCCTGCTCCTACTCACTGGAGCATCACCTTTGCATTTAATAGAAACTAATCCAGAGATTTGCAAGCTGGAAGACCCTGGATTCAGGGCCACTGTTGGAGGCTAGCATTGATGAATAACAGGCGAGAGCTCAGATTTTGTTATTCCCTCCATGCATAAAATAGTCATGGTACCACCATTGACTCACAGGCCATACATCCTAACTGCAGGTAAAGTATCCAAGTGAAAATAAACTTAATTTGGCTACTGCTACAACACTGAAAATATAAATTGAGAAAAATATTTATAGTTCTTAGGCGTGAGGAAAACCTTGAGTATCAGATTGAATCAACTGATTTCCTCAAAGACAGGGCCTATGCCTTATGGATCATTTTAGCTTTGGCACTAATTTTTCATTTGGCTTTGATAACAGTTGATAAATGTTTGTTGAAGAAAACTCTTGGTCCTGCTTGAACAGAGAGAGAAGAACAAAAAGTCATGTTTCAGTGAGGCTAGAAATCCGTGACAGCACAGATAGGTCTCCAAGGCTTCAGCAGTATCAAATACAATCACATTTTCCCTAGCAGAATACAAAACCACAAGACAGAATAGGCTGTTTACAGCAGGATCACCTCTCCTGTGACTATTATCTTCCTATGTCATAGATCATTGGAGGAAAAGCCCTGGAAACTGGATCACCTTGCTTAAGATAAATCTAAGTTTCTTAATGATTCTTTTTTTCTTTCTCCTCCTCTTCTCATGGTGTCCAAACCTAAAGTGGCTTCCCTGCTGATTATCCTCTGAAGGCAGCGTCCATTCTCTAGAATCACTAAGTTCCAATGGAACAAGATTATATTTAATTTGGAGCCCCACAGATTAGTCTTCATTGCAGTATATTTGCAGAGATAATTATTTTAAGAGTAATATGCCCTTTAACACTGGTTATGTCTTCAGTTCTTAAGAACAAAATTAAGTTTGAACACAAATGAGTTCAGGAATCAAGTCTCAGTGCCCTTATATACTGGGCTAGTTACATGAAACTTGTAAGGCAGGAACTTCCATTAGCTATTAAATATTTGGGATCTTTCTGACACAATGCAGTATCCCAAGTACACATAAGAGAATTTTGTTGTAGGTTTGTCGAGGCCCAAAGGGTAAAGATCTGTAATGGACACCAGTATACCAATATGTGTAAGTTTAGCTATGACCTCTCAGCGGAAATGATGGGTTGGACATGTTAGCCTTGGCAGGACAATGAGTAAAGTCAATTAGGGTGCCAAATCATATTCATAGACCAAGGTAGATGGTATTCATCCTGCCCTTCCAAGAGGCTTCCTACAGTTCTTGGTGTTTGTTTGTTTGTTTTTGAGGCAGGGTCTCTCTCTGTTGCCCAGGCTGGCATGCAGTGGCACAATCTCAGCTCACGGCAGCCTCTGCTTCCTGATTTCAAGCTATTCTCCTGCCTCAGCCTCCTGAGTAGCTGGGAATACAGGTGCACGCGACCACACCCAGCTAATTTCCATATTTTTAGTAGAGATGAGGTTTCACCACGTTGGCCAGGCTGGTCTCTAACTCCTGGCCTCAAGTGATCCACCCACCTTGGCCTCCCAAAGTGCCGAGATTACAGGCATGAGTCACTGCACCTAGCCACTTCTATTTTTAAGTCATTAGTGGAAATAATTCAAAGAACAGGAATTGCCATAACGTTTCTTGAAGAGTTACCTCTATCAGAAACACCAACCACTTCCTTTGATGTATAATTGTCTCATCTGTGTTTGGCCGCTGGCTGCAGCAAAATCTATAAGATCTTCTTATAAAGGAGTTGCATTCCACCCAACAGGTGGTCTTGAATCTGAGCACTGTGTGTTCATAGCTTTGAACAAACCTCTAATTGGAAATACCGCCAATCAACAGGCGAGATCTGGCTTACCTGATTAGCGCAACAAGTTACACTCAAAAATCTTGCTAAGTTGAAAGTAACTGGTTACAATATTAATATTCAGGTCCTCTTGCCTCTCTGCTGTGAGTCAAATTCAGTAGATGGAATTTGACATTCCAGTGGATCCCTGGAACTCCACTGATTCCCAAGATTCTCCAGCGCGAATCAGCTTCCTTGCCATCTTTCACCTACATCTGTTGCATTAACGAGTCCTGTCAAATGTACTTTCCATGTACATCTTGAAGACACCCACTTCTCCATCTTCACTCTGTCTGTCCTAACTACCATCTTTTCTCCTCTGGTCTACTTTAATGTCTCCTAACTGACCACTCAGTTCCCTGAAGTCATCTCTATACGGTTGCAAGAATAATCTCTTAATACAAAAATGTGATATTACTGTCGAACCTAAAATCTGTGGTGGCAAATGCCTGTAATCCCAGCACCTTAGGAGGCCAAGACAGGCGGACCACTTGAGGTCAGAAGTTCGAGACCAGCCTTGCCAATGTGGTGAAACTCTGTCTTTACTAAAAATGAAAAAATTAGCCAGGCCTAGTGCCAGGTATCTGTAATCCCAGCTACTTGGGAGGCTAAGGCAGGAGAATAACTTGAACCCATGAGGCGGAGATTGCAGTGAGCTGAGATCCAGCCACTGCACTCCAGCCTGGGCAACAGAGCGAGACTCTGTCTCAAAAAAAAAAAAAAAATTAAAATGAATAGATAAATAAATAAATCCATTAATGACTTCTTTCATTTAACTCCAATCTCATTATTATGGTCTACCTATTTTCCTATTTTGAAGTTAATTTCATGAGGGCAGAGACTGTAACTTTCTTGTATGTCACTGAATTCTAAAACCTGGAATTAAATAATGGGCCAACCATACTGCAAGCCAGCTTTCTGTCACAGCAGACTCACCATAGGGTCAGTGGACTAGATTCAGAGCCCAATTCAGGGAATTCCTTTCCAGATAATACCCTGAAGACTGGCTCCTAGAGGTCTTTGAGAAGTCTGATGGTATTGTCCCTGCCCTACTTTTGCAACACAAGAGGCAATGGGAGTATTACTGAATGCAGTGTCCATAGGGAGTTCCAGCCAGAGCTAGGAACACAAACTGAAAATGAGTTAGCCAACCAAGCAGGAATAGAGAAAGAATAGAAAGATAAGGAGGCAATTAAAATAAAGAATTAAAGGACACTGGGAAAAGATCTTCAAATCAGATGCTAAAGAACTGGGACCTTAAAAATTTTTGATCCTAAGAGTAGATAGAGTAATAAACTTTAATATACTCATGACTTGACCCTTCTGGAAGTGAGTAGTGTCAGAAGCAGAGGGTCCACACATTTCAAACCCTCACCACCATGTTAAATGCACACAATTCACTTCAAAATGTACTTGTTCACTCACTCACTTATTCATCCATTCATTTATAACATTTTTTGAGAATTTGTGAATATTCTTTGGAAATGTTAAAATACATTAAAATGCAATTTACTTCAAAGCCTCTGGCTGTTCATCTGTAACAAGACAGATTGACTTTCTCACCTCTCATACTCTTCCTTCTTTTGCTCATCACTCAAGATTCAGTCCAAGTCCTTCTTTCATCTAGAGTTTTCCAAGTTCCCTGCTGGTTTTCCCTTTATCTGAGCTCCTTTAGCATATACGATTGCCTCACATCTTTTAAACCATGAAGAGTGGCTATCTGTATTATTTCTAGAATGAATAAACCTTAAAGACTGGCACATTTTATTATGTCTGGTGTGTTTCTCAAATTGAACTTAGCTCAGATATGGGTACTTAGTGTGTGATAAATGCTTGGTACATATTTCAAACATACTGGCTGGTTAGTGGGGTCATTGTTCCCAGATTAAAACTCTAGTTGAGTTATTCCTCTTATTCTCTAGTTAATGTGTATATAGGAAGAGATCTTTCTCAGCAGTTATAGATTTTTATTGCATCTGTCTGCCAGCCAGAACCCATTCTTGTGCTCTCCCAACTGGGTCCTATAATATCCCTTTGGCACACTAATCCATGCTAGTGGATTTCTATTTATACCATTTGGGTTATTGGTTGCCTTGTATCCTTTAATGCAACCAATATAGGAATTCTGAAACTTTAAAAGTAAATACGTCTTAAATATATATACACAAACACATATTCATTTAAAGAATACTAATAAAATAGCATTTTCAAGATTATTATACTCTTTTATTTTTTAAAATACATGGAAATTATAAATGTTTGACAGAGAAAAGAAAATCCTTATAATCCCAACTTCACAATAAACTTTGCATTTTGTAAGTATGTTGGCATTTTTGTACATTTCTGTCCAAATGCACACAATCTGGACAATTCACTTTGGAGCCTGCATTTTTCTTCTTCTGTGTCATATAGAAATCAGTTATCATATGCTTATCAGTTACTTCATATTCTTTATGTTATCCTCTTTGTTGAATCTGTCAACTTCCCCTGAGAAGATTAAATGAAATAAAAAGAAGGTATGGTGTATTAAATATTGTATTAGAAATACTAATTTTTCTGTATTGTATATCCTTGAAAGAAGTATTTTTTAATATTTCTTTGGTATTTTATACATTATTTGTGTAATTTAACTGTTACTAATATTGTAGCCATCAATTCATGGGTGGAGGCGGCAATGCAAACACTGCTTTCTTTTACTTCGGCTTTTGTAACTTGTCTCCCGCCCCTAGATGTCTGTTGTCAGGTCACACATACACAAACACCTGCAGGATGTGGCTCTGTGGGGGGTGGTCAGAAAAGGCATATCAATCTCAGGATGTGAAAGGGTGGGAGGACAGACAAGGCAGGATGAAAGGAATTCTCAAGGGGAGTCTTCTTCAGGTTCAAGTGCTTTTACGGCTTTACTCTTGCTCTTTGTGCAGAGTTGGAAATGTGATATTTTAAAGTTAGTTTTTATAGAAACAAATGTCAAGAGAGGTGAGTCATCTGATATCTCTAAAAATAAACTCAGGTTGTCAAAGAAATCAAAACTTTGCCTTCAAGCTTAGCCAGCAAGAGAACAAGAGTCTTCCCACCCATAGGCTGTGCAGCTGCTCAAAGTAATGCCAGATATTGAGGGCAGTATGGGGTTGGAATGAATGAAACTGTGAAGCAAAAAGAACTTTGGATTTTGGCTGTATTCCACTCAAAAGCGTCCTGTAGGAAAGAAGGAGAAAAATTGTTTGACTATTTCAACTGAGGCCCAAGATAGGAATTCTAAGGGAATACTATCTGTAGTGGCCGAGGGAAAGCTTGTCTTCCACTCTGAAGGTTCATGGAAAGTGAACTGACAACAGACAGGTTAATAGGAGAAAAAAGGAATACCAAATTTAAGGTACATAGCATGGAGGGAATTTCAGTAGAATGGTTACCCAATAACTCAATGAGTTCCAGATGTTTATATGCCCTTTTTTGTAGAGGAGTGGGGGATGGAGATGTCGGAACTTAATGAGCCCAAAGAATAATGGCCTGGGACAAAGTTCTTCTGTGCTCTGGGGGAGGTGAAAGAAAGGTGGGGGTGGGGGGCGGGCAGTGCATAACTTTACTGTGAACAAAAATTATCTTAAAAAATATCTCATTATGCAGATAAATCCTCCCTGGTAATCTTGCAGAGATTAGAATAATGTCTGAGAAGAATCTCTCAGAAGAATAGATAAAAAGCCTGTCTGGGCAAGGTGACAACTCCTCTCTTCAGATGGCTCACCTCTCTTGACAACTGGAGAACAGAAGTTCTCCAGTTCTCCAGTGTTTAATCTTTCCTGGTTATTAAATGAGATCTTAGGGAGGGGGTTTTAAGCCAATTGCATTTCTTTTGGAAAGGAACTTTCTTAGATAAAGAAATTCCAAGGAGGTTTCCTCCCAGTGCTTCAAGAGAGAGGATCAGAGAGACAGGGAGGCAGGGAAAGGTTGGAGAGAGAGCTTGAGGCAGCTTCTTCAGTTCAGCGTGTCAAAGCGTTATATTTGGGGCTGTCGTTTTCTGAGTCCCAACATTTCCATTGTGCAGATTTTAAATGTAGCTTTGTCAGCAGCCTAGAGAGTTAACATGTGATAATGAGCATCAATAGCGATCTGAGTTCTGAGGGAGAAAAAGTGCCAAAGCCCTCAGTAGGATATTTAGGATCTCAAGCTATGCTCAATATGTGCCCTAATGTAGACATAACATGAAGATCAAAAGAAAATAATAATTGAGTTCTAACTTTAGAGATAGTAAAACCATCTGATATAGTGTGGCTGTACCCCCACCCAAATCTCATCTTGAATTGTAGCTCCCATAATTCCCATGTGTTGTGGGAGGGACCCAGTGGAAGATAATGGAATCATGGGGGAAGTTTCCTCCATACTATTCTCCTGTTAGTGACTAAGTCTTAGGAGATCTGATGAGTTTTAGGGGGAAACCCCTTTTGCTTGGCTCTCATTTCTCTCTTTGCTGGCCGCTATGTAATATATGCTTTTTGCCTTCTGCCATGATTGTGAAGCCTCCCCAGGCATGTGGAACTGTGAGTCAATTAAACCTCTTTCCTTTATAAATGACCCAGTTGCGGGTATATCTTTATTAGCAGCATGAGAACAGACTAATACACCATCCTATGTTTGTTTTCCTCTCACGGTCCTCTTCCTTAGCCCTCTCTCACATTTCAACAGTCACCCTAATGGCCAGTACCTTTTGGCTGCCCTGCCTTGGCCTGCCCACTCAGTGACTGCGTACTTCCTCCTGCCTGCCTGAGAATCCCAAGTGGTCAAGTTTTGGTTTTGTTTTTTGTTTTAACTGAGCACCTCCCTACCCTGTACTCGAGACTGATGATACAATGGTGAACGAGACAAAGTCCCTGCCATTACAAAACTTACAATGAAAAATGACCATATCTCTCTCTATTTACATAAGTATATGTATATAAAATATATACTATATTATTTCATATATTATTTCTACTATATTATTTTTACATATTACAGAGTTTATATGTAGTATATAGAATTTCATATATTATGAAGAAAAAGTAATATATGAAATTCTAACATATATGTAAAATATAGTCGAATTTTACTATATATAGAATCCTACTATATATAGTAGAATTTCATATATGATGAAGAAAAATGCAGGGTAGAAGAAAGAGTGTGTAAGGGTACAGAGGTCTTAGAGATATTCTTTCTTCCATTTAGAAATGTCATACTTGCATGTGGTATATATTCAGAAGTACAAAGAGGTATACAGTTTAAAAGAAGCCTGTGTGTGCAACCCTGGCATTCCAGCCACACAGTACATCCCTGGGAAGCAACCACAGTTAGTGATTTTTCAGATATCCTTCCAAAGATATTCTATGCATATTCAAGCATAAATTAACTTATATGTTCATGCATATAAAACATTTTATTATGAAAACTTTCAAATATGTAGTAATGTTGAATGGATTTTATGGTAAACATCTATAAACTCACCACTTTGATTCTACCACTAACATTTAGTAGTACTTGTTTTAGCATTTATCTATTTATCCCCACCTGTCTTGGACCATTTTATGTTTCTATAACAGAATACTTGAGACTGGGTAATTTATAAAGGGAAGAGATTTATTTGGCTCCGGTTCTGCAGGTTGGAAAGTTTGGAGGCATGGCACTAGCTTCTGGAGAGGGCTTCCATGGTGCATCATAACATGGCAGAGAAGTCCAAAAGCAAAGTGACACATGTGAAGAGACAAAATCCCAGGGGTGTCTCGACTTTTTAACAACCAACTCTCCTGGGAAACATTCCCTCAAGAACTAATCCAGTCTCATGAGAGTGAGAACTCACTACCAAGCCATTCATTAGGGATCTGCCCCATGATCCAAACACCTCCCACTAGATGCCACCTTCTAATATGACCACATTGGGGATCGCATTTCAACATGAGTTTTGGTGTGGACAAACTATATCCAAACCATAGCACTATTTCTTTAATCATCTCTCTTTTTTAATGCATTTCAAAGGAAACTGCAGACATTAGTATACAGCCGTCTAAACACTTCAGTGTGTATACTATTAATTAGAGCTCAGTATTTGTTTACATTCTCTTTTGATACAAACTTGAAATACAAAAGTTTTAAATGTCTTTCAATCCGTGACCATGCTGTGGCTCTACATTTGTTTACATCTTTTAAAATTTCTCTCAAAAATGTTTTGCAACTTTTCATGCATTTTGTTAAATTTACTTGTGTGTTTTATGTTTTCTGATGCTACTTATACAGCCTTATACTCAATGGTGTAAGACTGAAAATGTTTCCACTAAGATTAAGATACAGATGCCTGCTTTTGTTTTGCCACCTTTATGTAACCTAATATTAAAAGTTCTAACCACAGCAATTAGGCAAGAAAAATAAGCAAAAGTCACCCAAATTGGAAAGAAAGAAGGGAAGTTATCTACATTCACAGAGAACAAAATCCTATATGTAGTCAACCTTAAATATTTGACATAGACACAAAAACGGTTAGCAAAATGGTTAGAAATAATATATGAATTTAGAAAAGTTGCAGGATACAAACTCAACACTCAAAAATTAGTTTTATTTCTATACACTGACAATGAACAATCCAGAAAGAAAATTAAGAAAACAATTACATTTACACTAGCATCAAAAAGAATAAAATAAGAATAAACTTAACTAAGGGGGCACCAGGGTTATACTCTGAAAACTACAAAATTCTGCTGAAAGAAATTAAAGACATAAATAAGTGGAAAGGTATCTCATGTTCATATATTGGAAGACTTAATATTGTTAAGCTGTCAATGCTGCCCAAGGAGATCTACAAATTCAAAGTAATCCCTATCAAAATTCCAATAATGTTTTTGGCATAAGTAGAAAAATTTATCCTAAAAGTCATATGCGAGCTCAAGGGATCCCAAATAGCTAAAACAATATTGAGAAAGAACAAAGTTGGAGGGCTCACACTTTCTGATACCAGTATCTATTATGCGGGCACCAAGGCCCTTGTCCCACTAAAGGTTCACTAAAAATCGCTGACTTGAAACAGATTGATTAGTAGGAGAAAAGGCATACAGATTTATTTAATCTGTATACACAGGAGTCTTTAGAATTAAGACATAAAGATACAGGGGAAATTGTCCATTTTTATGCTTACATTCAACAAAGTATGGACAGTCATGTAGAACTATGACTGGAAAAAAAGTCTATGATCTAATGTTAATAGACTGAGTGGGGAAATCCAGCAAAGCCTGTCCATCTAGATTCTTTTGGCCTCTGTGAGCATGCATGTCTTCCTTCTGGGTGTAGGGGCAGAGTCCTCTTTGGAATGGGGGTCTTAAGACCTACATTCAAACAAGGCAGGTCAAATAATTTCTTTATGGCCAATTTTTACATAGAATATTTTTAGGTTTTATAGCTGCCTTTCAGGAAAAGGGGTTCTGGTTTCTACAACCCAGCTTGAAAAAGAGGGATTCTAGTTTCCATGGCCAGCCTTGGGGGAGGATGGGACTGAGAGACAGGAGGGTAGGGGTAGGTCAGATAAAATCTTTTGTTTCTGAGGCTGCTGCTGAGGCCTTCATTTTGGTATATTGTTTTATGAACTCCAACAACTACAAAGCTATAGTAATTAAAGTAGTGATACTGGCATAAGTATTGACATATAAGCCAATGGAATAGAATAGGAAGTCCAAAAATAAATCCTTGCACATATAATCAAATAGTTTTCAATGACAATGCCAAGATCATTTAATGGGGGTAAAGCAGTCTTTTCAAAAAGTGGTTCTGGAAAAACTGGGTATTGAAAACCATGTGAAAGAATGAATTTGGACCCTCGTCTTTCATGATACAAAAAAGTTAACTCAAAATAAATTTAATACCTAAATGTAAGAGCTAAAACTGCAAAACTCTTAGATGAAAACCTAGGAGAAAGGCTTTGTGACATTAGATTTGGCAATAATTTGGTGAATATAACACTAAAAGTATAGGCAACAACAACAACAAGAAACAAATACATAGGACTACATGAAAATTTATAATTTCTGTGCATCAAATGACAAGACCAACAGAGTGAAAAGGCAACCTTGGAATGGGAGAAAATATTTGCAAATTACATATTTGACAAATAATTAATATGTAGAATATATTTTCTAAAAGTCTTACAATTCAGCAACAAAAACAACTCAATTCTTTAAATGGGCAAACAATTTCAGTAGACGTTTCTTCAAAAGAGATATACAAATGGCCAATAAATACATAAAAAGATATCCAGTATTGCTAGTCATTAGAAAAATGCAAATGACAACCACTACACAGCCATTAGAGTAGCTATTATCAAAAACAAACCAACCAACAAACCTAAAACCAGAAAATAGCATGTGTTAATAAGGATGTAGAGAAATTGGGGTTCAGAGAACCTCCACTCCTCAGCATGAACAGTACAGCATAGGTTGAACACTAGAAGTAAAGTACAGAAATAATTTGACTCATTGGTTACAGCTAGCTGTTTGCCTCATTTGGACATGTTTCTGAACAGTTGGCTGCCTGTAACTAGCTGAAACTGTTTGTGAATGTCTAAGACCCTAATATCCATTACAAAAAATAAACTCTGAAGTTAGGTTTCAGTTTGTTCACGTGCTGAGTTAGGTTGTAGTTCATGACCTCCTGCTTACTTAGTTTAACGTGGTTGAGAATCTCAGGTGCTCTGTCTTGTAGCTAGGTGCTGATTAATTCAGGGACTGTAAAATAAGCATTTTAAAAATGATTGAATGTATTTCTCTCCATGCTGTGAGGTAGCATAGAACACATGGAAGGTTGTTGGGACAAACATACTGAAAATAGAACTCTGTATCTTTAGCTTCAGACATTACATGGATCACAGAGTGGTCAGAAATAGGATACGCTATTTTGAATTTAAGAGATAAGTAACAGGTAAAAACAATTTTTTGACTTTTCTGAAAATCAGCCTGGTTGTTTTTCTTTTAATTCATTCTTTAAATAATTACTCAGAAATAAGACTTAAATGGTGAAAATGGATACTCATGTATCTTTCTGAAATATATTTAATTTACATTTTTTTCTACTAAGATGTCCAAAGTACTTTATAACGTTATCAAAATGTTTCATCAAATGCCATTTTGCAGAGAATAGGGACATCTTTCAGTGGGAAATAGATGACTGAGAAGTAAAATAATGTCTACCGGATTACAAAACAAATGAGAAGTGGAGACCTTAAAGGAAAAAAGAAATGTTATCACATTCTCAAATGGAACATGTTTTATGCCATTTAAGTAGTGCTGAATAGCTCTTTTTGCTGCAAATCATTCTTTATTCCAGTTTTTTATTCTACCTGAAATTCTGCCAATTAGAGATTCATTTTCAATAACAATTCAGTATGAAATAGGAATTAACTCTGGGACTCAGGCTGTACATCGTTCACACATTTGTATGATTTAGTTGAATCATATTTCTCTCTTTTGCTTTAACTAAGTGAGCTAAACTGTATTGAAGAAAGGGATAGAGGGTGATGAAAGGGGAGTCGAGAGGAGAGAGATAATTGGAAAAGACAAGGATATTTATAATGATATTATCGGGCTTCCCTACTCTAAGGCAGTGGTATGCGTCCTGGTTGCATATTAAAACTGCCTAGGGAACTATTTTAAAAGGAAACAAAACAAACTCAAACAAGCAAGCAAAGATCAATGCCTGAGCTCCTCATCCCCTAAGGACAATTATATCTGAATCTTTGTCAGGGTCAAGGTATTTAATTTTTTCTTTTGAAGGCTCACAAGGTGATTTTAATTGAACAACTGAGACTGAGAACTACTCTCTCAATCCTGATGCCCCGGTCATACCTCATACCAATTAAAGTAGAATATCTGGAATGAGAGAGCTAGACATCGGTATTTTTTAAAAGATCCCCAGATAATTCTAATGTGCAGACATGTTTAGGAACCACGGCTCTTGAACTTATATCAGGATAATCTAGAAGACTTATTTAAACACAGATTGCTAGGCTCCACCCCCAGAGTTTCTGATTCTGCTGGCAGGGTGATTTGCATTTCTAACAAGCTCCCAGGTGAAGCTGATAATACAAGTGTGGAAACCATTCCATAGGATCACTTTGCAAAACTCCTTAGCCTTAGGTGCTAAAACTAAAGTTATGCATACCCTACCTAGCAATTTATGTGCTCAGTAAATTTGTTACAGAATTCATGTTTTAATGCAACAGGAGACATGGATAAGAATGTTTCTTAGCAGTATTATTTTTAATGACCCCAACCAGGAAACAATCCAAGTATCTACCAGCAATAGAATAAAAACAATTTGTTGAGACAATAAAATGACATATAGCAATAACAATGAATAAATATATCTATACACAGTATGGATGATTCTATATTTTATTTTATTTATTTATTTTTGAGAAAGAGCCTGGCTCTATTGCCCAGTCTGGAGTGCAGTGGCACCATCTCGGCTCACTGCAACCTCTGCCTCCCAGGTGCCTCCCGAGTAGCTGGGATTATAGGTGTGCACCACCACATCCAGCTAATTGTTTTGTATTTTTAGTGGAGATAGGCTTTCACCTTGTTGGTCAGGCTGGTCTTGAATGCCTGACCTCATGGGATCCACTGCCTCGGCCTCCCAAAGTGCTGGGATTACAGGTGTGAGCCACCGCACCCAGCCTACACAGTATGGATGATTATTTAAAACATAATATGGAACAGAAAAAGCCAGACACATACACAAACTACAATATGATTTCACTTATATAAATTTTAAGTAAAATGAGCAAGACTAAACTATATGGGGTAATACTTCAGGGTAAATCTAGTTTAAAAATTAAGTAATTTCCCTTAGTATGAGTAGTGGTTTCCTTTCAGGGGTGAGAAAATATTGCTGTTGGGAAATGCCTCATAGGGTCTTTGAGGTAATAAGAGTATTCCACGTCTTTACCCACGAGGTCGTTATATAGATGTTTTCTTTACAATAATTAAAATAGACTTGTTTTACATATGTTTCTATATGTCTATAATATTTCACCATAAAATAAACATAAAACAATAAAATTAGGAAGGCCAAGTAACTAGAAGAGATTACATAGAATCAAACACTAACTTCAAAGCTGACATTGGATGAATCTCAAGTTGTCCATATTAAGGGAAATGTTATGTGTGAAGTTGGTTCTATGAAGTAAATGGGGAACATTTTAATTATTTTGTTTGGAAAACTAGAGGAAAACCATTTTCAATTATTTTGATCTTTTATGAGAAAATGGTGATAAGTGGGGCCTTGTTTGTAAGGTATACTGATTTGTACATATGGTTCCAGTATATTTATTAATAGTGCCCTCTCATTGTCAGAGGTTCTCATTTAGACAATAAGTTATAAGTTTTATTGGAAAAAAATATTTTTTCCAATGATGAATTTTAGTCTGTACAATAATTTCCAACTGAGTGAATGCAGAATGGCTTCTTCATATGTTTATGGTTTTGAAAAAATATGCATTTCCAAAGCCATAGCATTTCATTTGTATCACAAACTTTTTTTTCCTATCTCTTGATCTAAAAGATTTTGCCTAATGTAATGGTTCTGCTGAAATTAATCACTTTGTATGCTTATACTCACCCTGTCAAAAAAGAAGCTGATTTCTTAAGAACAATGAACAAAGGACATAAATTTATGCCCAGACCCCAAAATAATAATTAATAGTCTACAGCCAATGTCCCCTGCTTTTAAATCTAAATGTCATTTGCAGAAGTAATTTTCATCATCAGTGAAAATTGAAATCATGCAAGAGAACTGCAAGGCGACTAGAAAGGGGTTGAGAAGCGAGATGAGATGTCAACGCACAAAAAGAAATAAAAATCAGTGCTAAGTTTCTTCTAACTTAAACTTTCTAAGTAAAATCTCCAAGTACAACATTGGGAACATCAAAGTGTTCCCACATAGTCACATCCCCCTCTTTTCCAACCCACTCTTGAAAGGGAAAAAGCTAAAGCCTTCAGATCAGATTGAAATAACTCAGCAAAATGTATTAATACTCACCTAATTCTTAGGCCCTCAGGTTAAACTCCTATTGACGTCAGCAGGAGCTTTCTCTTGCAGACAGTTGTGAATTCATCCCGATAGGTTTCATCTGGGTTATTTAGAGCCCTGCAATTTTAGGATGGAGCTTCAAAGACCTGACCTACCACTGCTGGCATTGAGAACTTGAACCCTCAGATGCAATGACTCCCTCCTGGTGGTGAAAGATGCTGCTTGAATTTTGTATCTGTAATGGGAAAATAGTACAAAAGTTCGCTTGACTCTAGAGGCTGCTCATTTGTGGCCATTGTCCAGTTAAGAGTGTGAGCACTGACCAATAGAAATGATGTTTCTGATTAAAGCGCCAAGAGTCCATTTATGCACATACAAGCTGTGTTTGCATGTACAGACTGATTTGAGGAGGGAGAGTAAGTTAACTTCAGACAGACCTTTCTTTTTTTTTTTTTCCAAACAGAGTCTCACTCTGACTCCCAGGCTGGAGTGCAGTGGTGCAATCTCGGCTCACTGCAGCCTCCGCCTCCTCAGCCTCCCGAGTAGCTGGAATTATAGGCATGTGCCATCATGCCCAGCTAATTTTGTATTTTTAGTAGAGACAGGGTTGCACTGTGTTGGCCAGGATGGTCCTGAACTCCTGACCTCAGATGATCCACCCGCCTCGGCCTCCCAAAGTGCTGGGATTACAGGTGTGAGGCACTGTGCTTGGCCCAGACGGACCTTTTTATAAAATAATATGTCAGCCCAGAATCAAGTGGCAAAGAAGAAAAGCCTGTTTAAGCTAGCTTAAGTTAAGGGGAATTTATTTTAGGCTAAAGCAGCCTCACCAGCATTTAAGGATGAGAAATGAAATAAAGCCAAGCCACATGGGGACAGACACTAGGACAGAAAAATCAGTTATGAGTTTATTCTTTCTGTGCTTCTAAAGCATGAGGTATCCTCCTCACCTTGCCCTTTCTTTTTTCTCTTGTTTGGCTTCACGTGGTTCCACATTCCTCTACTTGCCGTGATATTTTCCTTTTCAATTCAATCTTCCACTATCGTCTAACAAATGGTCCCTGTGCCTTCAAGGGCAACTTCTTCAAGAGAAAGAATCGAACTAGTTCAACCCAGTCTATGCACTGTTGCTTCTTACGTTGGCATTCAGCGTAAGCTGACTCAGCTAGTGGTGAGGAATTGCTTCCTATAGAGGGGCTGTGAGTGGGGTACATTCTCAGAAAGGCAGAATAGATTGCGTGGGTTCTCCCAAAATGTGTACTATAATACATTAATACAAATTATTTAAACGTACTATACCCTGGATGGAACCGTGTATACATGCCCAAAGTGCTGGCCCTTCTTTCCTTGTCTTCCAGGTCAATATGAAATTTAAGAAAGTGATAACCCACAAATGACAATTGTTATTTCAAATGACAATGTGAAAGATTCAGTTACAGTCTTCAGTGTCCTGCAATGGAAATATATTCACACACACACACCTGCACACACACACACATAGAAATGAATGATGTTTTCAAAGTCCAAGACTTTCTTTCCTCAAAAGGCCTCTTGCCATTCCCTTAATGAAGACTCATGTATTTCTAACACGTTTCTGTTTAATATTCACCCTCTACATCTAAAGTGAAGAGTTGTTTTTAATATTACTTTAATAATAAAAATATAGTTTAATTTTCCCAGCAAATGCCAAGATTTTCAAAAGATGATACACTTAGGTGCTGCTGAGCCTCTCAGAATAAATTTTAAGAACCAATGGAGTAAAATCTTAATCAAGCTTTTGTTGTCCTAATTTTCTATTGTTTTGATCTCATCTTTTAGCTAATTTGTTCCCCCAAGTTAGACTATCTGGTGTATTTTCTCTTAAAAGGAAAACAAGTATAAGTTATTTGTTTCAATCCTTTCAAAGTGAGTTTTTGCAAAAATTACATATTGCAATCTACTATTCCTGCAAGAAGATTGCAAAGGGCGTATCTAACCCATTTCCAGGAATAATAAACTACTTTCTATGTGACATATATTTTGCTGATAATATGCAGAATGTGAAAGCTTGGGGTGCTTTTATCAATATCCTAATGTACACAATTCCCTTTTAAGTTTTGTGGATTTTTCAAGTTTTAATTTTCATCATTTAGGGGTGGTAATGAAACTTAATATAGATATTTATTTATTTACTTTTAATCAACTTGACTTATGCCTCAAAACTTATGATATGGGATGAGGGAGGAAGGTGGCAAGATCTTTCAGTTACTTAATCTCTAGCCAGGAGATGTTACCTGTGGCCAAGCTCTGCTAACTCAGTTCTGGCCATGAACGTAGTTGGCCCTTCTAGTAGTAACTGTGCCCACTGTTTCTCCTAGCTAAGTCATAGTATACCTGTGCTATGGTTTGAACGTCCCCACTAAAACTCATATTGAAATGTAATTTCAATTTTAACTGTATGAAGAGATGGAACCTTTAAGAAGTGATTAGGCCATGAGGGGGTCTGTCTTCATGAAAAGATTAATGCTATTATCGCGGGAGTAGGTTAGTTATGGCAGCAGTGGGTTCCTGATGAAAGGAGTGAGTTCAGCCTGATTTTTTCTCTCACATGCATGTGTGTGCTTTCTCACTGTGTGATGACTTCTGCTGTGTTTTGACACAGACGGCATCACACGCTGAGAAAGCACCAGGAGCAGCCCCTTGATCTTGGACTTCCCAGCCTCCATAACTGTAAGCCAGATAAACTTCTGTTGTTTGTAAGTTACTGTCCGTGGTATTCTGTTATAGCAGTAGGAAGTGGACTAAGACAACCAATCACTTGATGGATATCTCTGGGAGATAACACTGGAGGAGATGCCAACTGGTAAAGGTGGTTACCTTTTGGAGTAGGAAGCAGGCTGATTACTGTGGCTTTATTCACTATTTTATTGATTCAACCATTCAACCAATTAAGCAACTATTTTTTTAGCAAGTGTTTATTGAACTGCTACTATATACCAAGTACTCTGATAGGACGTGGAATAAATAAGTAAACAAAGGAGATATGATCCCTGCGTAAGCTCAGTGGGGAATACAGTCACATAGATAATTTTTCTGTGAAGGGTTATAAGGAGCTGTGAGAGAGTATAGGGAGATGGAATAATTGAGATTGTGGATCAAAGAATGCCTTTGTATGTAGAAACAGCATTTAGGCAAAGAAATGAATGTTACATAGGAGGTAATCAGGTAGTAAGGTTATGAGACAGGGAGGAAAATTTTATATTTGAGGAACAGAAAGTCAAAGCACCTAGCCCATAGAAAATACTAGCTAAAATGGCTCAAAATAAGACTGGAGCTGTGGACACAGCTCAAAATATCCTGGGCTCATAATCAATATTAACCTTTGGGGCTTGATCCTAAGTACAATGGAAAACCATCCATGTGTTCAGAGCCATGGGTGAAATTATCTCATTAATTTAAAAAATAATGTTGAAATGGAATGGAAAGGATCAGAGATTAAAATAAACAGACATTCAGTAAAGTGACTTTAAATTAGAGTGGAGGCAGTGGAAATAAGCAAAGTGGGTTGATTCAAGATATCTTGAGAAGAAATATCCAATCTAACAGCAAGTTCATTTATGGGCATTCAGGTAATAAGAGTGAGCCCCATGATTTGGAATTAAGCAGTTGAGTCCCCTTTGCTAAGATGGGGAAGACTGAAGAAAAAGGGTGCCATGAACTGGATTTTGTCCTCCTTTCCAAAATATTACATATTGAGACCTGAACATCCAGTGTGACTGTATTTGGAGAAAGGCCTGCCAAGGTGTGATACAAGTTAAATGAAGTCACAAGAGTGGGGGCCTAATCCCATAGGACCAGTGCCCTTACAAGAGGAAGACTTGAGAGGTCAATCTCTTTCTCTTCCATGTGAGGACACAGCAAGAAGGTAACTGATTGCCTGCAAGCCAGAAGAAGAACCCTCATTGAATCCAAATTAGCTGGACCTTGGTCTTGGACTTCAGGCCTCCAAAACTGTGAGAAATAAATTTCTGTGGTTGAAGTCACTCAGCCTGTAGTATTTTGTTATTGTAGCCCTAGCTGATTAAGACAGAGGGGCTTTGGAGGATGTTTAGAGTTTGAAACGTGTGTGGACTTATTGACATAATGGGTCCAGAACTCAGAGTGCAGTCAAGGTGGCAAATCAAAATCTAGAATTTATTAGCATTTAAAAGACATTTGAAGTTACAAGTGAATGAGATTATCTAAAGCAAATGTGTAGATAAAGAGCAAGAACCAAATCCTGAGGACTCCTTCCATATAGAATTTGTTACCAGAAAAGCAGCCAGACAAATAAATTGAGAAGGTGAGAGATGTATTTTTGGGAGTTTTTGGTGTTCGGGAAGTCAAGACAAGAAAGCAGAAGACTACTAGTCAAATATGCTGAATATTACTGAAAAGACAAATAAGAGGAAGATAAAGAAGCTTCCAGTAGATTTGGCAATATGAGAGAGGTGAACTATGGGAAAACAGCGTTTGTGTAGTGGTAAAGTAGAACCATATTTGAGTGGGTCGAAGACTGAATCAAAGGTAAAGAAGGGGAGGCATCTTTTAGAGACGTGTGTGCGCATTTGTGATATTTGACGGTTGCAGGAAGCAAAGTAATAGGAAGGTAATTGAATCTAATGGGTGCTAATGACTCCCCTGGTTCTGGCCTAGGATGAGTCACAGTTGCTCGTTAGGCGATGAACATGCCTCTGTACCTAGTACTCTATAAATGATACAACAAAGTTTCTCAGTACCACCTTTTACAGAAAAATCACTTCTGAAATACTCATTTTAGGGTTAGGTTTTCAAAAAAGCACTTCATAGCTATGGCCAGGGTTGTCTACATTTTCATTTCTTTGAAAATGGAATCCTTTGATAGATTACAGTCTTTCCAGGAATTTACCTGTGGCCCTGAATCCCACCTACTTTATTTGGGTTTGTTACTTACTTTCAGACTCTCAGAACAGCCCACCTGCCTCTCTACCTCTCTGTCTCTTATTAGCTTGCAGAATTTCTGTGGATTTTATAATCACCTTCAGGGACTTGTTTTCTACATACTCTAAACCTCTATGATGACAACTTGACTTCCTAAATTATGTCTCATTAGTTGGCATTTGCCCTCTTTTGGCCACCTGGCATCCATGCCATTTATAGGCTATATGTATGGTGGTTAAGAGCTCAATCCCTGTGGAATAAGAGATGTGGATGTGAAGACCATTCATACTACCTAACAGCTATGAGTCCTTGGTCATATTTAGTTCTCTAAACCCAGGATCCTTTTCCTGGAAGAAGGAGATAACATCCCTACCTTTTGGGTTGCTGAAAATACAAAATGAAATATTGTCCATGAATATTTTAAGCCTGTTGAAGTCTAATTAATAAAAATGATTTTTAAAACTGTTTTCCTTGCTTCTTCATTTTAGAAATTAATAACTTTAAGCAGTCTATAACACTAAACAACAGTCTGCCCTTTGATTGTTCTGTGGCTTAACTCTTTTTGTCTGTTTGTCTGTTTTTGCAAATAGGAGAAAAGAATCTTTACACATAGCTCATTGGGCATTTAGTTAGTTAATCCATGTGGCATTTCTGTACTGAAGAAAAATCACATTCCCTGAAATACAGTATAGGGCAGAGCACTGATGAAAGAATAAGTGGTATGATCAAGTCCTCCCAGAAACTCAGAAACAAGTGCCACATTGTATCCTTGCCTCCTTCCCACTACTTCCAGACTCACTACCTCACTCTAGTACTAAGTCAGTATGAGGAGAGCTCTGTCCAATAGCAACATAATGCAAGCGAAATCTGTGATTTTAAATTATCTAGTAGTCACATTTTTAAATAAATCATTTTATATTCCCTTTATTCACTATATTGTTTTATTTTTATCAGCTTTATTGAGACAATTGTCATATAATTTATTTAAAGTGTACAATTTAATGGTTTCTGTATGTTTGCAGAGTTGTACAACTATCACTACAGTCAATTTTAGAACATTTTTATTATTCCAAAAAGAAACTCTTTGCCATTTAGCAGCCATTCCCCACTTACCTCCCAACGTCTTGCCCGGCCCTAGGCAATCATGAATCTATTTTCTGTCTCTACAGATTTGCCTATTCTCCTATTTTGAGCATTCTCTTTTGTAGTTCCCAGGTAGTCAATGGCAGCATGTAGCCTTTTGAATATAGCTACTTTAACTAGCACAATGCATTTGTGATTCATGAGTGTAGTGGTGAGTAACAGGAGTGCTCCTTTATTAAGAAGTATTCCACTGTATAGATACATTACAGTTACTTACTCACTGTTGATGGATATTCGGTTATTTTCAGTTCAGGTGGTCATGAATAAAGTTGCTATAGACGTTCTTGTACAAGTTTTAATGTAAACACAACTTGTAATTCTTGTTAGGTAAATACCTAGAGTAGGATTGGTGGCTCATAAGGAAAGTATCGTGTTTAACTTCATGAGGAGTTGTCAAACTGTTTTCCAAAATGGCTCTACCATGTTAAAGTCTCACCCGTAGGGTACAAAAGTTCCAGTTGCTTCTCATTATTGCCAGCACTTGGTATGGTCAGTTTTCATTTGTTTGCCATTTTAATAGGTATGTAGGGGTATAGCCACATTTTTAAATGTTAAAAAAAGATGAAATTATTTTTTATAATATATTTTATTTAACCCAGTGTTTCCAAAATAGTATCATTCCCACATGTACTCTTGAGATAGCACATGGTCAAAGCAAATGGTTAGTTTCATATGGTATATATGGTACTTAGTGTGATAGTACTCAACTAAACTTAGGACGGTCATGTCTATACTGAATCGAGACCTGGTATCTAGTTGAATTTTTCTCTTTTCATTGAGTTTTATCAGTGTCAAGGAAACTCTATTTTGAGTAGCTGCTTTCAGCCCATAGGATCAGTTTATAGTCCAGATAAAGAAACACATTGAATAATAGCAGGGGTCTGCCTAGCAGGTGTCTAAATTCTATCATTGAGAGCAGAAATCATATTTCTGCCTTACAGTCAGTCTCAGATTCAGTGCTGAAAGTAGAGGAAAACCTCAAGGTAATTCATATAAAGCAAAGGTTAAGAAGAACACAGTGAGGAGAGAAGACCTAGGGGTCAGTCCAGTGTTCAGGCCAAAAAAGGAAGGACTGAGAGAGACATTTGGAGTGAGGGAAAGGGGGAAGCATTGCTCAAGTTTAGAAAGCAAATATGCCATCAGAGAGAGAGAGAGAGCAAGCCAGCCCCCTCAGAAGACCAGGAGACAGCATCAGCAGATGAGACCAAGCCAGAAGCAAAGTTTGAACAGAGATGTTAGTGATCAGGGGCTGGAAGAATCTGAAAAGAAGCCAGACTTCTTATCCTATTCTTGGTTCCATTCCTAGGACTCACAAAGACCCACTTGTACATGTTGTTACACCAAAGATCTCTTCTTGAGAGGGACTTGACAAAGACACTGAAAAGCCACACCAGTTCTCAAGACCAAAGGGCATAGGGGTAAAAATTAGTTGGAAGTTCATCTGAAATAAAGGGAGATAGTAGGCCATGCATAGACAACAGCATTAAAATGTGTACTACAAAAGCCATTTTTATAGATTGCAATGATAGACCTACTACCAGAAAGGCAGCTGAGCAGGCCCACTATAATGCTTCTGCTGCAGTTCAAGTTATGACTCGTCCAACTGGATCGTAAGAGAGCAAAGCCTGTTGGAGAGAGAAGATGCTTAGGGTAACCATATAATTTATTGAGACTGCAAGGAGTTGCTAACAATGAGACACCAGATAATAGACATAATTTGTAACGGTCCTGGGCAAATTAGAGCAAACAGTTACCCTAGGATGTTTTTCACTGTTATGTACTGAATTCATCCCCTGAAAACTCATGTATTGAAGCCCTACCACTCAGTGTGAATATATTTGGAGACAGAGCTTTTTAAAAATGGTAATTAAGATTAAATGAGTTCATAAAGGTAGAAATTCTTAAGGGTGGGATTGTAATCCAATAGAACTGGTGTCCTTATAAGGAAAGGAAGAGAGACCAGAGATCTTCCTCTCCATATGTGACAAAGAAGAGGCTTTATGGTGACACAGTGAAAAGGCAGCTGTCCACAAGTTGGGAAGAGAGGCCTTACCAGAAACCAACTCTGACAGCATCTTGATCTTTAACTTTCAGCTTCCAGAAATGTGAGAAAATACATTTGTTGTTTAGAGCTCCCATTACATTCTGTTATGGCAGACCAAGAAGACTAAGCTGACTAAGACAATCACAAAATCAAAATCTTCATTTCTTTGACTAGAGCTACAAACTGAGTAGAACAAATATAAATCAGGCTAATTTTGCTGGCTGCTGCCTGACATGTCCTAATTTCAGAGGAATACCACTGAAGTGGCTCTAGAATTGGAATGAAAACATCTTGAAGATCTGTTTCTAAATAAGGCATTCTGTTTGTGTTTAGGTGGGGCTTCTCTTAAAAATAAAAATCCAAGCAATATCAAACATTCTTAGCATAGAGTTATGGGTATTCAGTCCAAAGCTATGCACAGAAAGAGTCAGGATTTGAAAGGCAGCACAGAGGGAGAACAGTGGTAAACTGCTTTGACTTCGTTCAAATCAAAGCCCACCTCTTTTGAAAGTGGAAAGGCCGTGTGTTTCTGTTTGGATAACAACATTTATTCCTCTAGCATTTGTTATGTGTGTCCTCTATGCAAACATCATACTAGGTAGAAGGGATGTAGAATGAGAAAGATACATCCTCTCTGTTTAAATCCATTCAGGTACACTCATATGATAGAATATCATAATGTTATTTAAAACAACTTATTGACATGGTAAAATGTTTATGATGGTGTTAAATATATTAAAAGGCAAGCTTCAGACCAATTTGTATACTATTTTGAGTGTTATAAAACTCTAAATATTGTAAATTTAAATGTATACATTGAAAGTTTCTGCTAGCATACACACAAGTCTGTTACTGATTATATCTGGAGTGTAGAATTGGGACTGGAAGTAGGGAGGAGAGATTGACTTAATTTCACTAAATACCATTTATAGGTGGTCCCTGACGGGGTTAATTAATTCAGTCTAATTACAAAGGAGATGAGTAAAAATAAGTGAAATAAAGCATTCCAGGTGCTATAATAGAAATAAACACAGAGTTAGACCAGGATATAAAGAAGGGAGTGTTCATTTTCATATGGAATGATCAGGAATAACTTTTTAAGGGGAAGTAATTCGTGAGCTAAGTTTTGAAAAGTGGATGATAAAGGGAGCAAGGAAGCCAAACATCTCAAGGTAGAGAGAACTAGAGCTATAAAACATTTTAGAATGTTAGAGGATCTGCAAGTGGTCCTCTATACCCACTCTAGTCAGCCAAATATCTGGGGCATAGTGCAGGGATTATGCCCCAATCTCATCAACTTTATCCATGGCAGAGTTGATGAGAGAGGTAATCATAAGCAAATCTAAAATTTTGTGAACATGTTGAGATGGGCAGATCACTTGAGGTCAGGAGTTTGAGACCAGCCTGGCCAACATGGTAAAACCCTGTCTTTACTAAAAATACAAAAATTAGCTGGGCGTAGTGGTGCATGCCTGTAATCCCAGTCACTCGGGAGGCTGAGGCAGGAGAATCACTTGAACATGGGAGGTGGAGGTTGCAGTGAGCCAAGATCACACCACTGTACTCTAGCCTAGGTGACAGAGCGAGACTCTGCCAAAAAAAAAAAAAAAAAAAAAAGAGAGAGAGAGAGAGAGAAAGGAAGGAAGGAAGGAAGGGAGGGAGGGAGGGAGGGAGGGAGGGAAGTTTGAATAGGAAACAGTTTGAAATAGTACAGGAAAGATCAGCCATCAGAGACCTGGGAAGAGATTTGACTATTATGAGATCATGGTTACCTCTCACAGTGTTTAGTGAGTTGAAGAATGACAGACATCTTGGTAGTGTTGGTAAACGACAGTGCCACAAGGTGGTTGATCACATTGGGAGCTTAAGTCTGAGGTAGCCTGAGACACAAAATGAGATATTAGATTGCCTTTAAGTCATATGTAGACTGGTAGTTGGTTAGTCATCATTCTCAGGCTTGGAATGGAACTTTGCATAGGAAGTTGCTGGGGAGGAGGTTGACCTTCAGCTCAAACCTCTGCAGCCCAAGTGAGTGGGCCTGTTACAGCTTCATAGCGGGCAACAAAGAAGCTTCGAGCATCTGGGGGAAAGGGCCCCGATGGCCGCAAGGCTAGAAGCAGCCAGGGTAAAAGAGCCCTTGAATAAAATAATTATCTTTTGAGAGTTTCACAGATAATTAAAAACTTCTCCCCTGTAAGGACATTTCTAGGGATGAACATCTAAATATTTTCATGTCTGGTTCTATTCAGAGCTATTATTCCCTGTTAATGGCCCCTGGTGTGCTTATTCAAATGTCCTATTGAATTCACTTTTGCTTTAAAGGTTAAGAACTAGGCTTTGGCATCAGGTCGATCTGGGCTCAGATCCTGGGTTTGTCACTTGGTTAGGTTACGGGATTTATCCAAGCCTTCACTGTACTACCACAAATTGAAGAGAGTATGTGAATTACCTCCTGAGTGTTGTTTAGAATTTCCATTGAGAGATAGTATTTAAAGGCCTTAGCATAAAGTCATGCAGAAAGTAATGACCTTAAAGGTGAAATAAAGCTAGATTTATTTTATTATTATTTTAAGAATTTATCATTTCATAATTGTATCTGACAAGTTTTGCTCTTCCATATCTCATTGTAATTTTTTTCAGGTGCTCTAAAGATAATCCTGAATTTTAATAAATATTACTTATGGTAAGCTGTCTGAAATCCTTTTGGCTATAAATATTATTTTTTATCAAATAACAAAACACTAAATGGATATAGAAAATCTTCTATTTTCTATGACTCGATACTCAAAATATAGTGAATTTTTATATTATGCTCACATTAGATGTATTTGAAATATCACTGTGATGATTTGTCTCAATATAGTAGAAAAAGCTAGTTTCACTTTGAGGTTAGATAGGCTGGCTCTGATTCCTGAAACTGCTACTTATTAATTTTATGGCCTCATGCAAGAGACTCCAAACTAATAAGCGCTAAGTTATATTGGGCATTTAGCACATACTAGTGCATTCTTAACTTGATTCTTACAATACACACCTGAAATAAGTACTAATAATTCCATTTTATGAGAACTAAATGTAGAAGGGGATAGAAACAAACATGATTTCCCCAACATTGCCAGTAGGGAATGCATTTGAACCCAGGTCTGTGAGGATGTGAACCCAGGTTTGTGAGACTATAAAACTCCTACTCTTCACTCTAAGTTATGTGCTGTGGCAACCTTTCGTCAGTAAAATGAAACTAAAGAAACTTATTTTGAAGAGTTATTATGAAGACTGGTGATAACCTATGTCATTTTCACGTGGTAAATATTCCATAAATGTTAGTGATTTTTAAATTCTCACTCATGTGAACCATAGTAATTTAAAATGGAAAAAAACTGATATTTTGAATCTTTTAGTATATTCATAGATTTCCAAATTATCTGGCAATAAAATACATAACATGGACAGAATCAGTACTGAGAAACTGCAAGAATGTCATATGCAGTGAAGCTTCTGGTTTTCAATAGGGAAAAACTGCTAGAACCACCATTTAGATCTTTACAAATAATGGGCAGTATCTAATGTTCAGATTTCTACCAAATGGCCAATTTTACCCAATGTTTGTGGGTATGTGTGTGAAATATATAATACCTCCCAGTTCAGTTAGAATTTTAATCAACAAAGAATTTGTGTTCTTTTAAAGATGCCTTTTTATTCAATAAAAAATCAAAGTATGTTCTCAATGTTTTGTTAAATTCAATACTCCCTGCATGACCTGCCCTCTAACTGACCATTTTATTCTTCTTTTTGTCTTAATTTTTGCCAGTTCTCCTTTAGTGAACTCAAAGAGCACTTTACATGAAAGCAAAGAACATAACATTTTCAAACACATCAAACTATGCCAAATAAGATGCAATCTGTTATACATATTTCAAATGGCAAGTAGCTACTAGGATTGCTGTGTTTGACTTCAGAAATTGAAAAGAAATAACTAAACTCATATATTTTATCTTACACCAAATAGTTCAAAGAACTGTGATGATAAATGAGCCATTCCCCAAACTCTAAGTCTTCAGGTTGAATCACTGTTAAATTATCCAAACTAATAGAGAGGAGCAGAGGTGCAGGGCATTGGATGAGTTCAGTCCACTTCACAGCTGCTGCTACCACTCCCTCAGAGCTGGCCTCTCATGGCCAATACCTAGCCTTTCCATTGAGAATCCTGTCTCTTCAGCCCTACCTCTATTGGCCTGTTTCACCCACACACTTTTCTGTGAGACAAATAAAAAAACAAGCCTTATTTAAGTTTACATCTTGCTCAAGGAGTGAAATAAGTTAAGCCTCAATTCATGTATAATTTTGGACTTAATTTACCCCCATCAATCAAAGATATGTATTCTCCTTGATGACTACTCAACATACTACTAGTAGGAAACATAATATTTACTTGAAGTTAGAACTTCTATTTTAAGTTATACTAAAAGGCTCTTTTACCCTCCAGAAGTACCTTCCCTTCTTTATCCTTCCTTCCTTCTCCCTTTCCCCCTTTTTCTCTTTCTGAAATATGGGCATGAATCTACTTTGCAAAGAAGAAAAAAATCTTGAAATATTATTTTTTATTGTATAAAACCAATACACCAAATATTTGTTCATTGCTTTAAAAATGTTCTTTCTTCCTTTCCTCCCTCCTTTTTCCTTTCTTCTTTTTCCCTTTCCCCTCTTTCTTTTTCCTATTTCTTCTTTCTTACCCTTTCTGCCTGTCTTCCTGTCTGCACTTTATTATATGTGTAGTGTGAAATGCTACATAAACATAAATAAGTGATAAGGCAAGATCTCATCAGGAAATTCATAATCCTACTGGCCTATTGACCAGTGAATTTAGCTTATTCAGTAAAACCTGGTCAAGGATACCTTAAAATTATATTTTAAAGCAATGAATGAATGCTTGGTTTATTCATTTTATCCAGTAAGTAAAATAAAGAATATTTCAAGATTTTTTTTTCCATTGTAAAGTAGATTCATGCCCATATTTCAGAAAGTGGCATATTCTCAAAAAGTGACAATTTTCTTCAAATTATAGGGTTCCTGTTAAGTAAACAAGGAAACTAAATGGAGAAAATGACTTGCCTCACATAGCTTTTATTAGGCAGTAAAGAGGTACTTTAATCAGGGAGAAACTGTTATTTTTCTATTACTTTCATAATGGACATGCTGACATTGAAATGCTGTATTTCTCTCCACTCTAGCTATGCTTTAAGCAGTGTTAAGCTACTGCTTTTGCATCACTAGTACTTAAGGTTATGATTTCATCAGGACATCTTTTATTGCAAAGCAGTCTCAAATGAAATTCAGGAGAAATGAGCTAAACCTAAGATGCTGTTGGTTTGCCAAGGCCAATCTTCTGCTCACAAAATTCAAGTGCCACTTGTCTTTGTAATTGCAAGCATAGGGATATATCTTCCCTCATTTAGAAGCACTCACATAGTACTAGATTATTATCAGGCAAGAGAGCATTTGAATCTTAAATGATCACTGATCCATATTAACTGTGCAATTTATTATATAGTAATTTGGTGAGGGGGTCAAGTAGGAAATAGATTTTGGGTTTCTCTTTATTCAAGTTGACTGCATAAAAGAGAGTTCAAATCTTACTGTTCTTTCTACAAAGGCAAATATACTATGATTTTTTTAAAGGCATACTTCATTTGAATATAAATAAATTATTCAGTTTTGACCTTTTTTTTTGTTTTTGGTTTTTAGAAAATGCTAAGCAGCTTTTAGAGATCATTATGTTATGATTGGCAAGAGGACAGGCATCAAATGGAAAAAGAAAGCAAGTATTCTCAACAAAGAAGATTGATAGTGTATTAGTCCCTTTTCACAACGCTATAAATAACTACCCAAGATTGGGTAATTTATGAAGAAAATAAGTTTAGTTGATTCACAGCTCCATTGGCTTTACAAGAAGCATGACTGGGAGACCTCAGGAAACTTACAATCATGGTGGAAGACAAAGCATGGGCCTTCTTCACATGGGGTTGGGAAAGAGAGAGAGAGGGTGCACCAGGGGGAAGTGCCACACACTTTTAAACAACCAGATCTCATGAGAACTCTATCAGGAGACAGCACTAGGGGGATGGTGCTAAACCATTAGAAACCTCCCCAGTGATTTAATCATCTCCCACTAGGCCCCACTGTCAACAAGTGGGGATTCCAATTAGACAGGAGATTTGGGTGGGGACACAAAGCCAAACCATATCAGACAGTGAGGGTGGGAGACTGACTTTATATTTAATTTGAAATAAATAACCATGGGCATTGATGTAAGCCAGTGCTTTCACGATGCTAAATTATCTTCTTTATTTTTTGGTTTCTGCTTTCTCTGATGAAGCCAGAGTCGAAAATGGTTACTCTGAAAAAATAATCTAAGCCTTTCTTCAGATGAATTGTAGACAGGCCATTAGAAGTTTTCCTTGAAAAAAGATGTGAAACAAAACAAAAACAAGAAGCAATCTGCAAGAGTTTGACACAAGCCTAGCTAAGAACATCTTCGCCATTTTTTTTTTCTTTTTAATCTCAGGGAAAAAAACTGAGTTTTGTTTCATCAATTTAGGATTTTAGAAAAAACATCTAATTAAGATTGGATAAGAGCAGTTAATTAAGCAACTTTGGACCACATCTGTATTTGTGAACAACTTTTATTACATCAGTATGCATATATAGTAAGTGGCCTCTGAATATTGTATTTCAAATATAGAAATTAAGAAATTCATGTTACTTTAGCAATTACACAATATTTAGCAACACTCAGTAATACAGTTTTTAAGACTCACATAAAATGTAAGACAATATTGATTGCAAGACCCATTATTATTTTACAAACCACTAAGACAGAAACTCTGCCAAATAAAATATGACACAAGGCATTAAAAACAATGTTGTGTTATGTATGAATTTTTCACACAAGCCTCTTACTGCTTGGAAATTACATCCATCTATTTTAAGAATTTTGATAGTTTCTCCTGACTTTTGTTGAGTTGCCTAGCATGAGTCAAGCAATCCCTTTACACATTCCGCACAAACAGAATGTAACATAGCATTATATATTCACAAGCATCTTCCTTTCTTTGATCTCATAAAGTACTGAGGTGTTTTGCAAGAAAATATGGAATTTAGGTTGTCCTTACAACAATGAATATTTGCTTCCCTCTCTTCTTTCTCTATGTTTTTCCACATAAAGAAAAACTTTTGTTTCTACACTGAAATGCCATGTGATCTTTAATGTATTTTAAATAGCTCAACACTACTCGACAAGGGTAGTATTGACTATGATGATAAAGCCAGAAATATGAATACCTATGACCCAGCTTATTCATGTAGGAATGAAAAATATGACATGATTGTTGTCTGGTCAAAAACAACTATAAGCACCATAAATTTTAAGATGCATTCTTATTTTAGAGATTTATAAACATAAAAGAAATGTGTCTTAAGATAATGAAAAGATAACTTTTATATTTATAACCGTATATATTCACATAAAGAAAAAGGCATATATTTTATAAGTATACTAATGAGTACTCTGGGAGCTTGGATGTACAAAGGAGAGAGCCACAAAAATGCAGTCTGAGCCACCAGGGGATTTTAGTGTTTGAAGACAAAGTGCCCTAAAGCACTTTTTGCAAACTCAACTCTGTAAAGATATGCCCATATAAAGGGGCAATCGTGTATCAAACAGAGTGCTGATACTTTGCTAAAAATATCAGGGTGAAAAAATATTGAGGCAGAAATCTTGAAAGAAACTGGCAGTATGGGGAAATAATAATTACTTGTTATCAATCAGTAAGGAATAAACAATAGGAACGAGTCTAGTTATCACAGTTTCTTAAGAAATATAGCCTTGAGCAGGGATCAGAAAACTTTGTGAAGGGCCAGATGATAAATAGTTTAAGCTTTGTCGGCCACACACCTTCTCTGTTAGATATTTTTCTTGTTTTTATTTTGACCACTTTTTAAAGTTGTAAAAACCATTCTTAGCTGGGGGCAGCCATTTGGTTTGGCTCTGTATCCCCACCTGAACTCACCTTGAATTGTAATAAGCCCCACGTGTCATGGGAGAGACGCGGTGGGAGGTAATTGAATAATGGGGATAGGATTTTCCTGTGCAGTTCTTGCGTTTGTGAAGAAGTCTCACGAGATCTGATGGTTTTATAAAGGGCAGTTCCCCTGCACGTGTTTTCTCTCTTGCCTGCTACTATGTAAGAGGAGCCTTTCACCTTCCACCATGATTGTGAGGCCTCCCCAGCCACGTGGAACTGTGAGTCCATTAAACCTCTTTTTCTTTATAAATTACCCCATCTCGGGTATGTCTTTATCAGCGGTGTGAAAGCGGACTAATACAGGCAGTAAGAGGCTGTGGGCTGGATTTGTTTCTTGGCTTGCGGTTTACAAACCCCTGGTTTGCACTAGTGGTTGTCAAATTTTAGCATGCATAAGGGCTTCCTGGAGGGCTTTCTAACACAGATTGCCATTCCCAGAGCTTCTGATTCAGAAGGTCTAGGATAGGGCCTGAAAACTTGCATTTTTAACAGGTTCCTAGTTGATACTGATGCTTGTGTATGCAGAAACCACACTTGGAGAATCTCTGGTCTAGTAGTGAAAAGCAGCTTTGGAGTAGAGTAGATTTGGATCCTCACCCTGTCACTAACCATCTATGAGAACTTGGGTAGCTGAACTCTACTGAATCTTGGCTTCCTCAGCTGTAGAATGGACGGCAAAGGGACCTACACAAGTTTAACCTCACGATTAAGATTCACGAGTAAGATCTGTGGAGCACGTAGCACCGTGCTCAGAACACAGTGATTGCTACATACATGTTAACTATTAATCATCCCAGATGGAAGACCATTTTGAGGAACCCAAATTGGAATGAAGAAAAAAGTTTTATTATTTCACCCTCCATCGATGTATTTGGGGTGAGAAAAAATATCAGTGAGAAAGTTAAAAAGAAGGGAAAATGGAAGTAGCAATATAGGCATAATTGAAAAAGTTACCAGGTTCTCTTACTTGTGAAAAGGCATGGCATTTTCCTGAAGATGGATTCCTGGGATAAATGGCTAGATTTATAGCCCATGGGCATGGCTTGTGACGAGCCATGTACCATGCTGCTCAAGAAGTGAAACAGCTGGGAGGCTCTTCTACACTAGAAGCGTGGGACTCATTTCTAGTGACGGCACATGTGATAAACATCAACAGCTGTTGTTGTTTCCTTGTTTTAAAATCTCAGCCACTCAGAGGGTACTTGAGCAATGCCTCTTGCTACCTGGTGCAGCTGTTAGATAGTTGCGAATGCACTCTCTAGATCTGTTTGGGGTTGATTCCTGCTGGGTAATAATGCAACAAAACTGATTTCTCCTTGGACGTAAACAACTCAGCTATCAAAGGCACATTTGGGAGTTGGAATACTATTCACCTCTACCAAGACACAGATAAAAGTTAAGGAAGCTGTCCTCCTCTCGAATGTGCCTGGTACGTAATATATGCTTGTCACTAACAATTGTGGAATTAACAATGCTCCTAGCCCCTAATAAATGGTGCCTATTTGCAGATCACCTTTAAAAGACTCATGGTGAAGCCAGTGGTCCACTTGTCTTGCCTTAGGCTATTTCTATCACAAGAATGTCCATCTTCTAAGACAAGCTTTTCCTTATCTAATGATGGATAAAGGAGCTCAGACGTTGGTCAGATAGGCCTGGACATGCATTATGAATCTACAGAAAGATTTTAGCAAATCATAGAACTTCTCTAAACATCAGTTTCTTCTGCAATCTCTAATTGGTTTCATGCTTTACTCTTGTGTTTGTAAAATCCATCATTCAGAGTAAAATTTTGAAAAGCAAATCACATCACTGCCCACTTAAGACCCTTCTGTGACTTCAGTAACACTAGAATTTTATACAAACATATCAAAACCCAAAGCCTCAGTATTTGAACTGTGATCTGCAGGATCACCTGGGAGCAGAATTGTAGACTCTTGTACAGACCTTCTGAGGCAGTTAATGTTTTTTAACAAGATCGTTATGTAATTCATATGTGTATTAAAGTTTGAGAAACAGTGGCCTATAAGGCCCTTCTAACTTTCCCACGAGTCTCACTTTATCTTCAGCTACTCAACCTCTCATTCATTACACTGCATGTACTCTTCTTCTGTCCGAGAATGCAAGAGGCTCAGGGCCTTTGCTCTCTGCCTAAAATGTCCAGCTCCAAGATTGGCTCCTGGCCAGTCCCTCCTTATTTGAGTTTGAGATTAAAATGTTACTTCCTCAAAAATCACCATCCATCCCTTTGTTTGTTTTTATTTTTGCTTTTCTATTGTATGCCTCCACCTTACCAGAATATAAGAGCTGGAAAAGGTGAGATCTGATCTGTCTTGTTTATTGCTGTATCACTAGTACATAGAACAGTACCTGATATATAGTATATAGTCAATAAATAATTTTTAATAAATCAAGTAATTGTATTTACCTCTCAAGACTGTTTTGGAGATTCAGTGATAGATTATCTAAGAAACATTAGCACATCTTTGTTGATTACTCAGTGTTAGCTCCCACCCTTTCCCTTCTTCCTCCCTTCTTTGCCTGTATAGTATTAATACACAGTGATGCCTAGGTTGTGTAGGTCATCTCTGTGATAATTGGAAACCCTCTATTCCACAGTCTTAAGAGAAAGTCTAGCAGTTCCATTATTCATTGACTTCTCTGAACATCAATTTCATCTGCAATCAATCCCTAACAGTTTCTCCATGAGTCAGAAGCACAGTTAAGAAAAGGGATGGTCAAAGAGAGAATAGATTAGAATACTTAGTCTGCCAGATAGAGATGGAACTGCATCCTTTACCTGCTTCAAGCTGGCCCTGGTTCTTGTAAAGATTGTTCTAACAGGAATATGCAGTGTGCGTGATAATGTAAATACAAATTTGAGTGCTGAGAGTCGTAACCTATGCAGTTCATTTAATTTTCTGAACTTTTGGTTGTGAGAATATGAAACAATTTGTGACAAATATAGGCAATTACCTATCCATGCCAAATAAATCTTTAAAATACTTCACTTTTAGTACAATAGAAATAGGAAAATGCTAGAGGTTTAGAATTGAGGGAATGGGAAAAGCCAAAAGATCCATGAAACTTCTGGAAATGAGTGAAGTGGTGCACCTGTGAGAAACAGTTTGGAGGTAACTTTGTAGTAGCAAGAGCTTTGGCTTCAGAGTTAGATGGACACAGGTTGGAATTGTTTAGCAATAGTTAACTGTGAAATATTACTTAACTACTTAGTATCTCTGGCCCTTGGTATTCTAATCTGTAAAAGGTAGAAAATATAAATACTCAGCTCACAGAGCCAAAATAAATGAGATCTGTGTGTCAGCCTCTCAGTGCACATGACAGGCAAAGCACCTGACACAGTCTCTAATCAAGACACGTTTGTAATTGTTACAGTTATTGGAAGTCAGGGGGCAGATGGACCCAGCACTGTCATGTTCATTCTGTTTCCCCACAACAACCATAACAGATATGTGTACATATCTTTAGTTTTTTTTTGAGACTGAGTCTTGCTCTGTCACCCAGGCTGGAGTGCAGTGGTGCCATCTTGGGTCACTACAACCTCCGCCTCCTTGGTTCAAGAGACTCTCCTGTCTCAGCCTCCTGGGTAGCTGGGATTACAGGCATGTGCCACAATGTCCACCTAACTTTTGTATTTTTAGTAAAGTAGAGATGGGGTTTCACCATGTTGGTCAGGCTGGTCTCGAACTCCTGACCTCGTGATCCGCCCGTCTTGGCCTCCCAAAGTGCTGGGATTTTCAGGCGTGAGCCACCGTGCCCGGCCGTAAATGTCTTTCAAATGCCCCATCTTTCCTTTTTATACCCTCACACATCCTTCTGTCCTTTTGTACTTATTTCCTCCTTCTGGAAAGATTTCTCGGACTACTATTTGGATGGGTCAGAAACACAGAAATGGAAATAGTAAAAGAGGGAAGGGGCCAAGCTGACAAAAGAAAAAAAATCATACAAGTTTCTCCTCTTGTATCAGGTTTCATTGCTGTAACCTGATAAATTGGCTTCCTCTGTAAGTGGATCTCACTTAGAACAACTACACATCTATGAAAGCAATGAAGGAGAAGAATGAGACGAGATGGAGAAAAATTGTATCTACATTGCAATCAGATTTCTGTGCTTGCTATATTAACTGCAAGAGTAATTCTTCCCTTATCTAGCAAACTAAAATGAGGTTAATATTCCACATGATTGTACTTGAAAAATTAAACTATAGTGTAGCAGAGATGGAATAATTTAACCAGCATCAGAAGAAGTATATAATTTATATTATGTAGGACAATGCACATTGAGATTTATTCTAATGAAATATGTGATTTTTTTTTTCTTCTTTCATCTGAGATAATTTTAATTATGCTGGTGGCAGTGTCCAAATTAATTTAACTTTTCTCCTTGAGATTCTGTAACTCTATTTTTGTTTATTAAAATGATAATGAGTAACATAATGAATATCTTCTCTTATTACCACTCCTCATGGACTTTAAATCCTACACAGTTTATTTCTCATTTAGCTGTAGAGCTAGGAGCTATATAAAATATGGCGTTTATTATTCTTCCAAGCAGCTGACATAAATATTGGCAAATAATCTGTTTTATAAAGAAAGAAATGTGCAGGAATTACCATTAAAAGCAATTTACTTGTAATCTAACCCCCACATTTTCCAAGCAAGTCAAGAAACATAATTGCCCAAATACACAAGTTAGTGATAGAGCCAGGAGTATAGCTGAGCTCTCTCTCACCTGAAGCTTTTTCCAAGCTCTTACCATGACACTGTATTGATTCTTTTTACATACATATGTATTATAACTTGAATGAAAAATACTGAAGACTCCAGGATTTAAAGCTTGAATTCCTGGTAGCTTGCCCCAGGCCTGGGATTGATTCTAAAACCTGCTAAAGTATAAACCAATGATAGTCACTAAATCTCTTAAGAAGAAGAAAAGTGTGCCATGAACAGCTTTATCCAACAAGCAATATTAGTTCCCTGTTGCTACTGTAACAGGTTACCATAAATGTGTGTATTAAAAAAAAATTATTTTTTGACGTTGTTATGGTTAAAAAGCCCCAAATAAGTTTCAGTGGGCTAAAATCAGCCAGATTTTGAAGGTCTATGGGAGAAACCATTCCCTTGACTCACCCAGCTCCTAGAGGCCCCCTGCATTCCTTAGCTTATGGCCTGGCATGACTCCAGTCTCCTCTTCTGCTGTCACATTTTCTCCTCTGACTCTCATCCTCCTGCCTTCCTCTTATATGAACCTTATTACATTGTGCCCACTTATATGATCCGGGATTATCTCCCCATCACAAGACCTTAAATTTAATCACAAAAAGAAACCCTTCTGTAATGAAAGATAGCATATTTACAAATGCTAGGGAACATCTTTCAAGAGCCATTATGCTGCCTATCACATAAGAATACTATAAGTCTATCAATGTTGTGCCTTGACCTGAATCACCCCCTTACAAATATGTGCTGTAATTACTGATGTAGGGGAAGATGGAAGCAGTTCACATGTGTTTCCCCACCTCCATTCATTCTGTAATCTCACAATGAAAGAGCTATCTCTAAGAAATGTCACCTAAAGTTTAACCTTAAAGTTAAATCAGCAATTCCCATCTGTAAGTTTTATTTGTCTCTGTCACATTTTCTAGGGCATTTGAGATTGCTCCTGTTCTACTCTGCAAAACCTGGAAAGGGTTGGGTATGACTATTCAAACATGAATGTCTTCTGTAGACAACTGAGGTGATAGCAAAAAAAAAAAAAAAAAAGGAAAAATGGCTGTCAAAAGAGATTGCAGACTTTCTTAACTAGGCACAGCCTGAGTGCCTGCATTACATGCTCAACACTCAGAGCTGTCAAGAAAGAACTCATGTATCCCAAAGCTCACCACACATTCTATATGCAGTATCATTTTTAAAAAAATCTTTTAAGCACAAAGAGCTATTCAGGAACTCAACATGAATTTATTAAATGTTGACTTTCTCCCAGACATTGGCCTATATTCTAGGATAAAAAAGTGAATCAGGCATAGTACCTATCTTAAAAGAAGATATTGTTCAATGCAGTGGTTTTTAATGAATTAATCAGCATCACCTGAAAAGTTAAGAGAACTGCAAATTCTTGGGCCTCATTCAAGACCTACAGAGTCAGAAACTCTGGGGATGAAGCCCAGTCATTTTTATTTCAGTAAGACCTTCAGGTGATTCAAATGCATACTAGCTTGAGACTACTGGGCTCATAAGTGAACTAGAAACGGAAATATATTACACCACAGTGTAATCAATGTTTTAATAATGATGTTGCATATGTGATGTGGAAACACAATAAGGCAGTTACTGGGAAAATTACACAGGGTTTATATCCAAGGTGATGTGCCACCTGGAAGGGTGAGTAGGGGCCTTTCTTAGGTTGTCCTTAGAATCTTGATATGCTTTGAAATTGTTGAAGTTCAACATGGCTGATCTACATTGTGTGTGGGTAGAGTAAGGATAGACAGACCTAGGAGTTACAAAGGAGTTAGATTTTGATGGCTAAAATTAGTGGTATGATCATATTTTCTTTTTAGTTAGAAGACTCTAGCACCAATATGAACATGAATCAGAGTAGATAGATATCTGTGGTAAGAATATCAGATAAGAGCCTGGAATAAAATCAAAATGGCTAACAAAAAAGGCCTTAACTACGGGGGTGTCTAATAATTTTTCTAAAATTTTAGAAACAAGCATGAAATTAAAATAATTTTAAAGTGAACATACATATAAACAAGTTTCCTAAACTTGCTTTATCATGTATCCATCCATTCATCTATTACTGTAGCCAATCACCCATTAATTTTATTTTTTATCTATCACAAAGTAAGTTGAAAGCACCACTTGCCTTTTCACTGCATACATTAGCATTCATATTATTCACCAGAGCTTAATATTTGTATACAATTTTATTTTTTGTAGTATCATTTATATACAATAAAATGCAAAAATCTTAAATGTACATTAGCTACATTTTGACAAATGCCTATAACTATTTAACTTGTATGAAGATAGAAAACCTTTCCTCGCTCCAGAAAATTCTTTCATTCCACTTTCCAGTCATTCCCTATATTCTACCCCAGAGACAAACACTGCCTTGATATTTTTTTGACTATTAGTTTGGGCTACTCTAGAAATTTATATAAATGATATTATACAATATATACTCTTTGTGCAAAGTGTGTTCCACTCAGTATGTTTTTGAGATTCATCTGTGTTGTGCATATCATTAGCACATTCCTTCTTTTTGCACAATAATCCTTTGTATGAGTAATTATACCAGAGTTTGTTCAAACATTGTTGTATTGTTGGACACCTGAGCTGTTTCTAGTGTCTGGTTAGTACTAATTAAATTGTGAGCATTCTTATACAAATCTTTTATTTTTTAAGGGTGGACATTGTAAGAGTTAAAGAGGAAAGAAACATGAAAAATAGCTGAACAGTCAAAGACACATTTATGGAGGATAAACCTGAGAGGCACTTCAGGAGCATTCTGTCTTACAGACTAAGAGTATTTAAGTGTTCAGGGGCAAGAGGGCTTATCACAGACTTGGAATGTTTCTGTGTCATGGAGAAGTTTATTGTGGGGTTGGAATGTCTCTGATCGGAGGGGAGATTATCTCAGGGCTGGCATGTCTCTGGTTGGGGAGGGATTTATCTTAGGGTTGGAATGTTTCTAGTCGGAGATGTCGTTTGTGGTTTATGGTCATGCTGACATTAGCCATTAGGCTGATGCCCTTTGGGTTGGATTTAAGTAGTTTTTGATCAAGGAGAACTTTAAAATGGTGGTGCTTGTCCAAGATGGTGATATTCCTGCTCTGTCAGGTATACATTATGTTTTATAAGAAAGTATCAAATAATGTTTCAAAGTTATTGTACTCTATTTACACTCCCACCTAACAATGTATGAGGATCCCAGTTACTCCATATCCTTACCAGCATTTGTATTTGTCAGTCTTTTAGGTTTTAGCCATTCTGAAGGGTACTGTAGAGGTATCTGTTTGTGGTTGTGATTTGCATTTTCCTAATGAGAAATGAGATTGAGCATTTCTTCATATGCTTATTGATCATTTGCATATCTCTTTTTGTGACGTTTCTTCTCAAAACTTTGGCCCATTTTTATCAGGTTGTTTGTCTTTTAATATTAGTTGTAAGAGTTCTTTATATATATTATACTAGACATGAGTCCTTTGACAGATGTATATTTTGTGATGCTTAATAACTTGAGAGTCAGCATATTTAATAAATCTTAGTATTGGCTGCCTAAAGTTTAGTGAGGTAAAATTTGCCATTGTAGAGAGATTGAGCAGGAAAGCATTCATGATCATTTAACACTTGCCATGTGGACAAGAAAAAGAAAACTAAACTTTTCTTCTTGTTCTTGACCAACACAGTGTCACTGCAGATAGAATGGAAACAAATTTCTGAGGCAAAATACCAAGAACCTGATCACTGTATAGATGATGGAAACTACGGAAATAGAACATTTGAGTAAGATTCTAGATTACTAGCTCATAAGAATAGGTGGGTTCAATTATAACAATACAAATAAAGAAGTAAATATAATGAGTTTGGTTTGAGACTTGTTATATTTGAGATCAATTCGGATATAGATATCTGAGGAGGTGTATAGATGTCTCATGGGGAGTTGGATTTAAAGGTCTAGAATTCCTTATGAGAGAGCTATTCCCCTTCTCATTTGACAGATTAATAAACTTGATGTCCTAGAGAGGAAGAGAAACTATCAAAATCTCAATGGCAGATCTAGGTCTAGATCCATGTTTCTTGCTCCTTTGTCTTGTGTTTTCCCTACCAGGCAACCCACAGATGGCATTCCCACAGCTGAAGTCAGAATATTGGTGCAGAAACAAAACTTTATTTGGTAAACTTTTAAATCTTTTCCCCAAAGAGCAGAACACCATTGGGAAAATACTAGATGCATTCTGCAGTTTATTAGCTGGTTTAATGCCAGCTGCTGGATTTACTCGCCTGTGGTAACTAGAGGTACAAGCTGCATGATCTGTCAAATGATGCCTGGTGTAGTTCAAAGTCCTCTGGATCTTCACCTTTTGCTATTAAAAAAATACAATTTGATGCTCAATATGATGCAGCTTAATTGACTATCTGATATCAAAACAACTTGCCAAAAAAACAGGTGTTTCCTAAAGCAGATGCAAGGGAAGACAAAAACAGCTGTTGTGATCCTATATTGAAGCATTGTTGGCTTCTCACGTGGAGGCAGAAGAGACACATGAAGTGCCATTTCATCTTAGTTCAGATTTAAATGTCAACAATTTCACATCTTATTCTTGCAAAAGCCTTGAACTCCACCTCTTAATACCTAAAGCCAAGACCAATGACTTGTCAGTAGAATAGGCCCCATCTACTAACCCTACCAACCTCTGGATTCCAAGCATTTCTAAAATCAGTTTATAGCTAAGAGTTCTGTTAAGAATCCTGGGACTTAAAGAGAACGTTCATGAATATGACTTTATTGTAGAGAATGCTATCAATTTGAGCTAGAAGATAACTCACATTCACAAATAATAAAATAACAGATATACTGGGGAAGAGTTGATGTTATGCATGTGGCAACAAAAATTAAAATACTCTAGCTACTATTAATGTAATATCCCACCACTCAGTATTGGAGTAGAGAATTTCTTTACATTGAGATTCCAAATGAGAATTAAATAAGAATCCTTACTAAATACTCTGGAATCCCAGACCCTCATCTGAAATCACTCATTTTCCTCTTCAGCCTATGGCATACCAATTTGGAACTGCTACCTTAGATGTGATTCTTCCTTCTTTTTCCTTCATCTGTAACTCAAATAGAAACAAATTCTCAATGATTGTACTTTTAAAATCGTAATAATACTTTTGAGGAATTATTTTCTTTAAGCACCAGTGTTCTGGATTTCTTTATTATCTAGGTCCAAAAATTTACATAACAAATATTTTAAGTGCCAACTATGGACCATGCATGGTCCTGGGTGCAGGGTATAAAGTGATAAATATGAGAAAGAAAATCCCCAGTACCATGGGGTTTACATTCTACTGGATAACAACCCATATTTATATAGTGCCTATTCTGTGCTAGTCATGCCCCAAGTAGGTTACATATACTGTGTTAACATCATGTAATCTTTACTACACTCTAGTACTTCATTATACAGATAAGGAAACCAGAGGACAGAGAGGATAAGGTCAGCTGGAGCACAAACTCCTTCCTATTCTATCCATACTCATTCCCATGGGAATTTCATCTAGTCTTATGTTGTTAAACAACATTTATGCAGCTATGACCCCCGATTGATATCTCACTTATATTTCTTCTGAATTTCAGGTGCATAGATCCCATTGCCTATCCAATTTATCCACTTGGATTTCTAACAGATTTCAGTTGAAAATATAACTAATTGATCTCTTGATACACCCCCCGACCCCATGCCCTAAAATTACTCCACTTGCAATAGCCTTCATCTCAGTTGGCAACAACTGCATCTTTCTGGTTGCTCAGAATCCCCTGTTTCTATGACACTTTATGTACAATCCGTCTTGGCTCTACATTACAAAATTTCTGGCACTTTGCAGCAGCTCCACTGCTACCACCCTAGCATGAGCCACATCGTCTCTCCCCTGAATTGTGGTAGCCTCCTAACTTGTCTCTCTGCTTCCAATCTTCCTTCCGTATCACAGCCTGATAATCTTTCTAAATTTTTTCAAGTGCATCAACTTTGAAGTCATCTCTGATCACTCTGCTTTAGCAACGCCAGCCTTCTCGGTCTCCATTGAACAGACAGGCTCTCACCTTGGGGTCTTTGCGCAGTCTGAAGCACCTACTGGGATGTTCTTCCTTCGGGCATCCACCAAGCCTTCGTTCAAATGTTACATTCTCCAAGAAGTCTATCCTGTGCTTGGTATTTAAAATTATAACATCCCTTTCCCTCGATATTTCTATTCTTGCTCCAATTTTCTGACACTTATTCCTTTTGTCTGCTAAGATATTATATAATTTACTTATTTATTTAGTCTATCTTCCCCTACATGACTGTAGGCCCCAAGAGGGCAGCAATTTTTGTCTTTGTTCATTAATGTATCTTGATAACCCATAATGTCTAATACCTAATAGCTGCTCAGTAAGTAATTCTTGTTTTAATTTAAACAGAGCCATTTATAAAAGTCAAGTGGAACAGCATTCCAAAGTTAGAAACAATTAGAGAAAAGAACCTGGGTGGCTGTGAGCTTGGCAGCTTCTTGAACTGAAAGATCAGTGTAACAGCAGCCCAGTAACTAAATAGGAAAGTGGTATGAAGCTGTGCTGCTGGGGCAGGAGGGGCAAAACTGTGGAGGGCTTTGTAAGCCACAGTAAGAAGTATGGGCTTCATTTATAGTGTTGTATGACTCACCCAGGGGTCTTAAGCAGAGTAGAGACTTAATTGAGTTTATTTTTTAAAAATATATTGGCTGATGTGTGCAGGGTCAGTTGTAGGGAGGCAAAATTTAACATAGGCTGGTGGCATTTGTAAAAATTAAGACTATTTTGGAAAACTATATGGCATTATCTACTAAAGTTGAACTTAGATGTGTCATAGACTCTGCAATTCCATGCTTAGTTATAGCAAATATATGTATTAACCTGGGCACTGAAAAGACAGGCACAAGAAGGTTCATGACAGCATTGTTCGTAGCAGATGAAAATCAGAATCAGCCCAAATGACCTCAAGAATAAAATGGATAATTAAATTGTGACACATTCATACAATGGAATATGGCATGGCAGACAAAATACCCTCAACTCCAGCTGCAGGGAACTGTGAGAATTAATCTCACAATATCTTTCAGCAAAAGAAGCTCAACACTAAAGAATACATACTTAATGACAGCTGGTCTCCAAAGATGGCCCCTCAATGAACTAGGCCTCTAGGAATTCACTTTTTTTTTTTTTTTTTTTTTTTTTTTGAGACGGAGTCTGGCTCTCTCACCCAGGCTGGAGTGCAGTGGCGCGATCTCGGCTCACTGCAAGCTCCGCCTCCCGGGTTTTACGCCATTCTCCTGCCTCAGCCTCCCGAGTAGCTGGGACTACAGGCGCCCGCCACCTCGCCCGGCTAGTTTTTTGTATTTTTTAGTAGAGACGGGGTTTCACCATGTTAGCCAGGATGGTCTCGATCTCCTGACCTCGTGATCCGCCCGTCTCGGCCTCCCAAAGTGCTGGGATTACAGGCTTGAGCCACCGCGCCCGGCCGGAATTCACATTTTTATGTAATATTCCCTACAGCATTGAATTCAGCCTCAGTTGGGACTAACTTAACCCCACAGATTATGGTGGAAGTGACATGTGCCAGTTCTAAGTCTAAGCCTTAAGAAGGCTTATTAGTTGCCACTTTTGTGCATTTGGGAATTCTGACCTGCAGGTAATGCAAAATCAGCTATCCTGCTGAAAAGACCACTTGGAGAGGCCCGATGAGAAGGCCACATGGAAAAGAGAGGCCCTGGGACTACTTTGTTGGGGAAATACCCAGATGTCCCATGTGACATCAGCTGCCGTCTGACTGTTAGCACATGAGAGAGCCAAGGCAAGAACCACCCAGCTAAGTCCAGCCAACTTTCAGAACCATGGGAGATAATAAATAATTGTTTTTTAAGCCGTGAAGTTTTCGGATGGTTTGTTGGAAAGCAATAAATAATCAAAACATAAATTAGAACATATTTATTAGAGAAGAGTTCTGTTTACAATATAAGCTGCTGTAACAAAAACCTAAATATGTAGCATTGGCTTTGGTAATGGGCAACATTTGGAGGCCAGAAGGTCTAAACCTTACTGTTAAAGGAGGCTACAAGGACAAGGAGGCTGCAATAATGGTGACCCTTGAAATGCAAGGACGAATAGTTTGGCAGCACTGTCATCTGTAGTAACATAGAAAATAGAAAATATATCTAATAAATTGTGCATATTTGATTAAGGAGATTGCTAGGCATAATGTTAAAAGTGCCAACAGTTTTCCTTTAGCTGTGCTTAAATCAGATACGGATACAGAAAAAGATTAAAGTAGGAACTATTCAATTTTCAAGAAGATAAACATTTCCATGTCAAGACTTTCTGGGTCCCTGGGAAAATACACTAAAAGGAAGAAAGAGCCTTAGGAGGAATATCAGACCCAGTGTTTTTCATCTAAAATGTGATCTCAGGGTAAATATCTCAAGATCCTTTTTTAAGATCTCAGAAAAAAATGAAGATGGTGCCTCAAAGACTCCCTCAGCTAGATGTAGGGCTTTTAAAATCCTAAAGGTACTGTTTCATAATATCCTGCCATACTAGTTAGTTAATCCAACATAGAGAGAGACCTGTCTTACAGAGATACATGGGTAAGGCTTTTGTCTCATGCTATAAATTATAATTTGAATCACAAGAAAACCCATGAGGTTTTTTTTGAACTGAAAAGGAAAGAAGACAAGCCATTTGAAATGGGGGGGGAAAAAAAAAAGGCAAACCAAAAGGTCTTTGGGCCCCTAAATTCTGACAGAGGGAGCAAACCAAGAAAACAAACATGAATTTTTTATTAAAAAAGGGAGAATGACTCAGAAGCTGGATCCACAAGCTCTGAGGGTAGAACTAAGAGGGGAAAACCGCTTCCAGGGAACAGAAATGGGCATTTATCAGGAGCTGGCAACAGGTGCCTGGTGAAAATCTGGAGTTCAGATTTGTTAAGGAGTGACTGCCGTGTGCTTGCTGGTTTTCCATTCTCTTTTTAAATGGAAGTGTCTGTTGTGGTCCTTTCATTGCAGTCTCATCACTGTATGTTGGTGGTGGATGAAAAGTCAGGAGAGAACATCTCTTTAGTTCACGTGTCTTCAGCCTGAGAGAAGTCATACTCAGAGAGCCTTATCCACACCTGGACCTAATTTAAAAGGCAAGGTCCTAAAATCCAACCCTTAGCCTGATGCTATATCAGAATGAGATCTGAGAACGGGACATGGTGGGTGCATTTTACATGTGGGAATGACATGATTCCTTGGGGGCCATGCGGCCAACTGGTAGCCATCCAAAGATGGCTCCCCAGTGAATACTTCCTGATGTTTACGCTCTTGTACAGTAATTTTCAGGATCTCTTTCTCTGATTATCCTTTAGTTAGCATCCTGTTCTTGGTTTATGGATGCAATAATCTTCTTAATAGAGATACTAATTTGAGTTCCTCTTATATAAAGCAATGCTCCCTCTCATACCCTGAAATAGTTCTTATTCCATTTGGAATTATTTTCTTCTATATGTGTGTGTATTTTTTTTTCACGTTGCAGTGTTTCCTCAAATAGTAGCTGATGTTAGGTTGCGCAGTTATACTTAAGGATTAGATACTAAAAAAGCTGACTGAAACAATGGATGGAGCTTGTCCATCAGCAAGGCTTCATTTTAAGATCAACATTGGTTCCTGTCACAAAGCCTTGTACTGGTTGTTCCTCCTACCTTGAGAGGATATTTGCATAGCCAATTTCTTGCGGTCATTTTAGTATCATTTGAAATATCCCATATTCAGCAATGCCTTCTCTGACAAAAGTATTAATATTTAATGTTACCTACTAACACCTCCCCTCAACAGGTACATGCTCTCTCTACGTTATATTTTCCGAAGACTGATTACTGTTTTAAATGATCCTTTTGGTTGACTTGTTTGGCTGTCTTTTGTACTAGAAAGTAAAACCATGAGGGCCAGGGTCTCATAAGCCTTTTTCGCCACAGTGTCCTACACCTAGAACAAGGCACTGAATGGTGCATGTTCTTAATAAAAATTCACTGAATCAGTGATTGAGACCCAGGCAGCCACCTTGTTCTGGAAGTCTCGTACGCGTTTCTTAACTCCCATTGTCCGGTAAACTCTCTCAGTGCTCTAATGAAACTTTAAGAAACTGACTTTGAAAAGTTACAATAAAAAACAGTTAAAGTTCACTATGAAACTATCTCCTTATGGCATTACTACTGAATCACGCAAATCCAGCCTGGGGAGACTATTTTCAGCAGTGTTTTTACAAGAAAGATCATCTCATACACCAATTGTCCTTTTCCTATAGAGCAGAATGAGGCATGGAAAAAAGAACACTAGAATTAGGTCGGAACACCTGGGTTTGAGTCTGGGCTCTGTCACTTATTAGTTGTATGATCCTATTCAAGTAGCTTAAAATCTCTGAGCCAATATCTCTATATGTAATTTGAGGATAATACACAGTTGAGGTTCTATATGAAAATATCCACATAGTGCATGTCATGAGTAGTGATTTAGTGAATAATCCTTTTCTTCCTAATTGTATTTTACAATTAGGAATCATTTTTCCTGTCTAAATTCCTCTGTTCTTTGTTCCTAAATCTATTTGTTCTCTATTGTGAATGTAGGAACAGAAACTAACCAACAAATATGATGATTCTAAAGTTTTACTTTAATTCTCAAAGTAAATTAAAGGGAGTGGGAAAAGCTGCCTACTTTGTAAAGAAAATCTGAAATACAGCCATGCTCATTCTTTTACATACTATCCAGCTTACAGTTGCTTTCATGTTATAACATCAGAGTTGAGTAGCTACAATGGAGACTGGATCTGCAAAGATCAATATATTTAGTTCTTGCCCTTTAGAGAAAAAACGTGTTGAGCCTTGCTTTAATCCATTGGCAAGCAAACTTTCAAGCAAATAAATGTTTAAAACAGAATTTTTAGAAGTAATTTTTGTATGACAAAAAGTTAAGACAAAATGTGTAGAAGTCTTAGGTCACTGACATGTTTTAAAATCCCATTAAAAAACCAATTCAGAAAAAATCATAAAAGTTACTGTCCTCTAAGGGATGAAGCTTTTACTTGGTAGAACAGTGGCTTCCAACTGGGCGGAATTTTGTTCACCAGTGGATATTTGGAAATGTTAGCAGACATTTCACTGTTGTCACAACTAGGGGTCAGGCAGCTACTGGCACCTAACGGGTAGAGGGCATGGATTCTGCTAAATGGCCTGCAGTGCACAAAGCCCCCCACAACAATGAATTATTCAGCCTCAAATGTTAGTAGTGCTGAAGGCAAGATGGAGGGATTTGGTGTAAAACAAGCTACGTACACAATTAAACAGCTCCTTTGGGATTTGTCATGGTATCTAGTGTGGCTTCCAAAACCTTTGATGTGCTGACCTGGCTCTCCAAGGAGAGTCCAAAACACTCAAGTCTGCCTTCTACTTATGACACTGACAAGTGTAAAAAGCATACGACTGTTTTCCACAATAATACAGATGTTTTTGTTGTCCCTACATTCCCTCTTCCCGGGGTGCAAATAGTTACATCTTCCCAGGTTCCCCTATCTCTGCCTGCACTAGAGGCAGTGAAACAAACCGTGTCAGGTCATTAGCTGCTAAATGCTGCCCCGTGGCTGAAAATGTCCAGATAATGTCCACATGCTTCTGCTAGCCATTGATAGCCAGCATTTCCCTAATCATCATCATTACAGGCTTATTTTAAATATAGGCTAAAATTTTTATTTCTTCTTCTAATCAGGCAGTAGCGGTATTAAGAAATAGTGAGTACTCTATATGAAAATTGGCTCCAGTGTCTGGCCCTCAAAATAGCATTTAGACACCTGAAAAATGCTTTTGGGAGAACAGAATAGTTATCATGAACATTTATTATATATCATTTTCTCCCCACAGGAGAATAAATTGACAAATGGACAATTTAGTGTACCCTCAATGATTTTGTCATTAAAAATGTTTTTATGCAAAGACCATGCTAACAAAGATTCTCTGAACACATCATACACACAGCATGTCCCAGTTCCCTTTCTTATGGGGCCTGTGGGTGCATTTGTATATGTCCACTTCAATATTGAGCTTGACTCATTTTTCAGACACAACATTCTATGCTTGTGATGTAAAATAATATCTACTCTGTGCCTCTTGTCTTCTTTAGTGTCACAACTATTAATCAAATAGAATGTTTGATAGCCAAACTTATTTCAGTCCCCTGTGGTTGATTCTATGCTCCTCTGTGATGGTTAATACTGAGTGTCCACTCGACTGAATTGAAGGATGCAAAGTATTGATCCTGAGTGTGTCTGTGAGGGTGTTGCCAAAGGAGATTAACATTTAAGTCAGTGGTCTGGGAAAGGCAGATCCACCCTTAATCTGGGTGGGCACCATCTAATCAGCTGCCAGCATGGCCAGAATAATAAGCAGGCAGAAGAACGTGAAAAGACTAGACTGGCCTAGCCTCCCAGCCCACGTCTTTCTCCCATCTTGGATGCTTTCTGCCCTCGAACATCGGACTCCAGCTTCTTCAGCACTGGGACTCAGACTGGCTTTCTTGCTCCTCAGCTTGCAGATGGCCTGTTGTGGTATCTAGTGATTGTGTAAGTTAATACTCCTCATTAAACTTTGATATATATATATATATATAAAATATGTATAAATATATATTATATTATATTAATATAAATGTTAATATATATTATATTAATATAATATATTTATATATTTATATTATATAAATATATATTTATTTTATATATAAAATATATATATTTAATATATATTATATTTATATTATATAAATATATATTATATATATATTATATAAATATACACGCTCAGACTATGGTCACACTCAGACCACCAGGATGGAAAAGACCCAGTTATTGACATTCATATGAGGAAAATGGTAAATAGAGTACTTTTTCAGTGCTGCTATCTCTGAATCCCTCCATAATATATAAATATATATATAATTATATATAATATATAAAAATATATATAATTTTATATAATATATAAAAATATATATTATATATAACATAAAAATGTTATATATAACATATATAATATATATAGTATGTAGTATAATTATATGTAATATAATATATAATATACTATATAATACATAATATATAGTATAATATAGTATATATAATATGTATTACATATAGTATATATAATATGTATATTTTATATAATATATAAATATATATTATATGATATATAGATATATATTAGATATCTTATAATACATATTATGTCATATATCATATAATATATATTATTTATATATTATAATAATGTCATATATATTATATATAGTTTATATATTATAATTATATATTATATTTTATATTATATATATCTCTCTCTCCTATTAGTTCTGTCTCTAGAGAACCCTGACTAATACATTTCCCCATACCTTACTGCATGAACAAATAGGAAAAAATGGGCAACCAAGGACTTCTGGACTATATAATGTTCTGGAGCTAGTCTACTGTATTAGTCAGGGTTCTCCAGACTAACAGAACGAGGATATATATAGATTAGATAGATACAGATATAGGCTTTTAAAAATTTATGAGATTTTTATATTCTCTCTCCTTTGTTTCTTTTTCTTGCTCAATTAAATAGGGTAAAATTATTGGCTAGGTTGATCAAAGAGATCTGAGAACCAAAGCCAAGATTTAATGTAAAAATTGGATCCTTAATTACAAATAACCAAGTCGTCAAACTTCCGTCTATGCCTACCTTTCATGTGTAAGTATTATGCCCCAGAAGAAGAAAATCCTTACAACAATAGCCAGATTTTACTAAGGAGAATTTAAAATTACAGCAGAACGTTCCAAATCCACAATAGTGTACTTTTAGAAGTGCATGTGAAAAAGAGAGCTCCTGATTTAGGTTAAACCAGGGATGTATATTGATATGTGAAATCTTGTTAAAAGATTTCAATATTTTATTGCCTCTTTTAAAAACTCTTTCCAAGAGGAAATAAAAAGCTTAAGCGACTAATTAATAACAAAACTTGAATCTGCTCACCATTTGGCTTAGTTACTATTGTACAATAAAGGCCAAAGAAAGGTGGATAATGTGTTTATGAAAGGGAGGCCCTCAGATAATATAGGCTTGCTTCTTTTTAGAGCTAGTCATGCTGAGTCCCTGCATAGGGCATGCTTTCTTTGCCTTACTAGTTAATGGAGTCTTTTCTGAACTCCATAGTGTTAGCTAACAAATAGTGGCTAAATATCTGTATCCAAAATATACCTTTCTGGTATTTAGCTGGCTATTTTGAAACCCTTTTTAAAATAAATTTATATGTATAAAGAAAAATCTCCATTTCTAAATGTGTTTGCCTCTGCAACCTGGAGAGAGAGGAAGGACTGAGTCACTGGGAATGCTTAAAATTGGTTTACATTTACAAACAAATCTTACTTTTGTTTAAGGTGCTCTTTCTGATCATCTTGTCTCAACTGGCCTTTATCTAAACCTTCCCTTCTTGGTTTGGGCAAACGATGATACAACATTTATACCTGAAATCTCAGATTTATGCTTTTGAGGTAAAAAATTTCTCTCTTATTTCATCTAGCAGTCAACTGTTTAGATATAAAAATTTAGGATTGCTTAGCTAACAATTGCTTAGGGCAATGAAACAGGTAATTGGAAAATTGATAGTATGAAGGGGAAAAGGAAAAAAACTATTTGGAAAGTGGCAAATGAAAAATCTTTATGAAAGTAATAAGATCTACTTCTGTCTGCGTATCTGTGTCTTTATGTCTGTATGTTATGTGTATGTGATATCTCTATGCGATCTAAAATAATATTTGGCAATTAAAGCTAGCTTTAAAATTGGTGGTAAAATAGGAATGTCTTCAGAATTATTAGTATTAAATATAATTCAGACATTTTTGCCTAGGTCTACTCATCAGACAAATTTATACCATCTCTACTAGATATTTTAAGGTAATAACATTCCTACTTTCATAATTTTTTTGATACTTGCTTGATTTTTCGTTAAGCCAAAGCTATAAGAGCTGATTGCTGGGCTCCCCCAAAGCCTTTTACACACCTTACTCTGAGCTTATGTCTTTGGTTTGGAGCTTCTGGATTCTGAGGTCTGGACAGGTGGCCATGATGATGTTAGGAATATATGGGATTCATAGTGCTTGGGCCACTGTTTGCAAAGGAAACGCAAGCCTAATATGGCCCCATCCTTTCTGGCCTAGCTGCCTCCTGACTGTGTTGAGAGGCATCAGTTCCTCTGGGCATCGCCTGCACAACTGTCTTCTGTCCTGAGCTTTACATTTGGTGTTTAAATTTAGGGCCCAGACAGGCCGTTCTCTTCATAGCATTCCTTGGGTGCCTCATGGGTACTTGAGAACCAGGACAACTGGGGAAGATACAAGGAACAGTACTTGTGTAATAGTTTCAAAACTATTTTTAGTAATGTAAACTCTTAAAATCATGTTATGTTAAGTAATAGGCTACCATAACATGTATGAGGCATCTCTAAGTAAATTACCAAACCATTAATTATTAAATGTAAGTTTAAGTTTATATATGTCAGAATCTCATTTTTTTTTTATGGTCTAGAAAAGCTAGGAACAGTTAAAAGTCACATTAATATATGTAGTTAAAACTACTAAAATGAGAAATAATTCTATATGCAAAGTGTACAAGCAAAATATGTTTGTGGTGAGGAAAGTTATAAAGGTATGAAAATGTGCATTTGCCAAGAAAAAATAATTTTGCATACTTCAGAAATTAAAAGTTATTTCAAATTGATGGAATAAAAAGAAATGTAGATAAAACTAGATTAATATATAAAATGGGGAAAATAAAAAGAACAGATAAGAATTATAAAATGTTTATGGAAATCTCAATGTGGTCAAAAGCTAACTGACATTGGATGAATTCGTTTATAAAATTTTATTAAAATTAGCTAATACAGATTTGGTTTTCTTTTTTGAACAAGATTTTCATGTAGTATTAATTAGAAACTAGAAGATTTTTGTTCACCTTTGAGTAAACTGCAAAACAAGAACAACAACAACCAAAAAAAAAACAAAAGAAAAACAGAGTAGAGACTAATTCCATCTCATGCTGTTGTTATTGGGTCTTTTAATTGTTTGGAAAACTGTCTCCACTCTGTAAAAGAGGTAAAAGTATTTGCTTTTAAAAAACTTTTTAAGTTATCATTTGGCTAAATAAATTATATTACTTTACATTGACCTGTGATTTGATTTGGATTAAGTATTTTTAACCTTTGATGTATGTAACAGACTTTCCAAAATCAAATTTTAAATTCTAAAATTGTTTGTTGACCTCAAACTAACTTTGAGATGTTACCAAGGGCCCCTGAAGCATCCAAAAGACTGATAGCAAACAGGTTTATTTGATATGTTGTGTTACATGGGAGGCCTTGCAGTAAGAAGTAACATTTAATTTTTAAGTTATATTTGTATAAATGTAACTTAATGTGTGTTTCAGAATTGTATGAGGTTTCTAAAACTCTGATATGTTTTGGTATATGTTATCACACATAATTATGGCTATTATTTTAAATCATTGAAGGCCACAGAAATTACTGAATTTTTCATCAATTGTGTCTATAGTCGTGAAAATTTGTCTTGTCCAGTTAATTGCTTAATTCTGATGATTTCTCTACAAGCTCTTTGCAAGCAGTTGTAATTCTAAAGTATTGTTTCTTTAAGGAGGTTCATAAACAGAATGAAAATAATACTGACAAGCACTCCTGAATAAAAGTTTCTGATAACATTGGGATCATCTCATTTGGCCTGGGTAAGAATTTCCAGAAATCTAATGAAGAGATTAAATGGATTATAAACCAGCTAGTCCATGCAGAACAATAAATAATACCAACAAAATACTTTGCCATATTTTCATGCTAAATCAGCCGGTATTAAAATGCTAAGACGTGCAATTTGAATGAGCTCCAAGCTCAGAGGTTCAATTTACCTCTGGTCACACATTTAATAATCAGTGCTATGCACCTAAGCTAAAAAAAACCAAAATTGGTATTGAAGAGGATATAAGCTCAATGTGGACTCGTGGAGAGCCTGGATAGTCTCCTGGTTTTTCCTGAGTCCTTAAAGCTTCCATTATTAAAAGCTCTGCATTCCATGACTCATCATGGAAGAGATAAAATGATCTAAATAAAATACATATACACATGCCCATATATAGTGTGGTGACTGTTCTAACTTTCTGAAAGTTTATACCAATGTTTGTTTTGTCAAATCTTTAATCTTTAATCCTGGGAAAAAGAACTTCTGGTTCATTTCTGCTACCTAATGGACCTCATGAACATTAATAGAGAGATTTCATCCAACTGCCATTTTCAAAGTGTGTTTTCTGGTATTATAGAAACTCTCCCAATCAGGAAGGTCAATGATATAACAGTAGCTAAAATGTTATTAGGAACTGTATTTCTTTCATGAAACATTATTTGAGAAATATGCATTGATAGATGTATTTGTTTTACTAGACATGCTGTAAAACAATTAGATAAGGCATTACAGATACAATTGCATTAGGCAAAACTAAATGAATTGAGGATTGCCTTGCTGAAAGGTATTACAGATTTGTAATAATTAGATCCACTTTCAGTGTAAAGCAGAAGTTGACCCCTTATAAAATAGTCAGTGGAAGGCTGTTTATGTATCTTCTATGTATCTTCCCATGTATCTTCCACTGCTAAACTCTATATCTAAATGCTGTGAGGCTTTAATGCATTATGCCAAAGTATATTTTCAGTAGGTAAAGGAAGCTTTTCATGATCTACTGACTAAGAGCAATCAAACCCTTCATAATTTAGAACTTGGAGATCAAATCTTCTGAAAACCAAGAGAAAAACTGCCTTTTCCACACACACTTCCACAAACCTTGGGACTTCAAACCTTGGGTCTGTAATCTTACAACTCAGAAGGGTTTCTTCAAACTCTTGGAATATAGCACACCCGTTAGAAACCTTAAGAATCAAGAAAGCTTCTCCCCAGAAGCAGATGACATCCTAGATTTGGACAGTTTCCTCAAGATAAAAAATCAGTACTTCTTCTCCATCACAATACTTTTAGCTCTCTCAATTGTTTTCCTTGCTATGAACAATAGAACTGGAAAACATCTATATAGGTTCCAGAGCTGCCACTAAAGATAAAATATTCCATTTTAGCCCTCTTCACCACTCAAGTGTCTGTATTCCCTTTGCAAATAATTCTAGTTCTGGATGAAGAAAGTGCTAGATGAAGGAAGGTCATCCTTTCTGGCCAACTACAGGGGTTTGCTATATCCTGGTTGCCTTTTTGGGTTATCAGTACTTTGGAAATCAAGAAAGCCTAGAATATTCTGTGCTTCAGGGATGTTTACAGATTGTGCCTAGGACTCCTCAAAATATATTTTTCCCTGCATGCACTATACTGGTGAGTGGGAGTTGAGATTTAGATTCATAGGAAGCCATTTATGTGAGTATAGAACATTCACCTTGAGCTGAAAAATCTGATATCCCTTCATCTCAAAGTGTTTTCCAAATATTTATCTCACTTTGCAAAGTCAAGTCTTCTTCCTGTGTATATACTTTTGACATTTTCAGTCTCTTCCTTTTAACCTCTGTCTGGAAGCTCTTCAGAGACCTGCAGTTTATCCTGATTATAGAATATCAGGTTCTTTTCTTAAACTAACTCCTTAGGGAAAACATTGTTTTTCTAGATTTAAGAAGGAAAACTTATACTTCAGCCCTCTCAATGTTGTATATTTAATTAAGGATAGCTAACCCTTTGCCTTTTCTTCACATACCAGTAAGCACCAACAAGTTGTGAAAATTAAAATTTCAAAACTTATGAATTCAACCAAAGCTACTAACTTAAATTTTACTATTGTTTCTATTTGTGCTCTCATGAATACAAAGTAAAATATAGTTAATAAAAATTGAATACATCCAGCAATGGATTCATCTTAATTAACTGGAACTCTGTCAGCCTATATTTCTGCTTAAACACTATGTAGTGTTATTGGAAATTTATTAAATAGCCTTGAAGCACTTCAAGAAGTGAAAAAAAGTAGAATCAGTAACAAATTTTTAAAAGTAAAACCTGCATTAATTTGATAAACTGTTAGGTCTGAATACATTTGAACAATTGTAAACTGGTAATTTTGTTAGTGACGTGTATAGAAATTTTCTGTTAACTGAAATATTTGGTTAAATCTTGATATCTCAAAATAAGAATGACAATCTAAAATATTTATCAACTTGTATGGTACAGACAACTTCACTAGAATGGCCATCAGTCATAAACAACCAGTTTGACCCATACTACTCAGTCTCTATTATAAGCCTTTTTGGGAGTTTTGACCTTAATTTTTTTTTTTTTAGCTTTAATAGTAGGCCATCTTCCTCACTACCATGCTGTTTACATTAGGCTTTAAAAATATTACTTAATGGCAATATGCTGAAACCTGTCAATGCGAACATTTCAGATAGTTCAAGATGTTTTATATAACAGAATTTTATTTTGCTCTATATTCTCTTGTACCATGCAATCAACAAAAATATATGCGGTCTCTTAAATAACATCTAAGTTGTGATCTAGCTCTGATTTCTTGAGAAATCAGGTGGCACTATGTGTCATCCCATTATTTAGCTTTATCAAATATTATTTTTGTCATATTTGTTTCCACTCACCCTCTTTAAATAAAGAATATATTAAACTAATACCAACAAAGTGATACCTTCTGGATACCCATGTCTGAACATATTTATCACCAGGGGTTGTCAATATTGTGAATTTATCCATCTTTATACATCCATTTTTCATTCCAGCTAATTAGAATTACATTGTATGACTATATTATATTTTTAAACTATTTTTATACATGCCTCCTTCTGCACATATGCATACATTTCTCCTGCATATTAAACATAGGTTTGGAATTACTGGATTCATAATATGTGGTATCTGCAACTTCAATTTGGCCAAACCATGGGATGGGGGTTGTTTTGTTTATTTATGTTTTATTTCATTTTGAATGGACACTTAGCAATTGTATGTATTTATAACGTGCATTGTATTAGTCTGTTCTCACACTGCTGATAAAGACATACCCAGGAGTGTGTAATTGATAAAGAAAGAGGTTTAATGGACTCACAGTTCCACGTGACTGGGGAGGCCTCACAAGTGTAGCTGAAAGTGAAAGGCATGTCTTACTTGCTGGCGGACAAGAGAGAATGAGAACGAAGTGAAAGGGGAAACCCCTTGTAAACCCATCAGATCTCGTGAGACTTATTTATTACCACGAGAACAGTATGGGTGATACTGCCCCCAATGATTCACTTTTCTCTCACCAGGTCCCTCCGACAACATGTAGGAATTATAGGAGCTACAATTCAATATAAAATTGGGGCTACAATTCAATATAAAACCAAATCATATTCTCCCACTGACCCCTCCCAAATCTCATGTCCTCACATTTCAAAACCAATCATGCCCAGCTGTCTCCCAAAGTCTTAGTTTATTTCAGCATTAACTCAAAAGCCCACAGTCCAAAGTCTCATCTGAGACAAGGCAAGTCACTTCCACCTATGAGCCCGCAAAATCAAAAGCAAGTTAGTTACTTCCTAGATACAATGGGGGTACAGGCACTGGGTAAATATAGCCATTGCAAGTGGGAGAAATTGGCCAAAACAAAGGGGCTACAGGCCTCATGCAAGTATGAAATCCAGCAGGGCAGTCAAATATTAAAGCTCCAAAATGATCTCCTTTGACTCCATGTCTCACGTCCAGGTCATGCTGATGTAAGAGGTGGGTTTCCATGGTCTTCGGCAGCTCTGCCATTGTGACTTTGCAGGGTACAGCCCCACTCCTAGCTGCTTTCACAGGCTGTCATTGTCTGTGGCTTTTCCAGGCAAACGGTGCAAGCTGCCGGTGTATCTACCATTCTGGGGTTTGGAGGACAGTGGCCCTCTTCTCACAGCTCCACTAGGCAGTGCCCCAGTGGAGACCTCTCACTGGGGAAGGGAAAGCCCCACATTTCCCTTGCACACTGCCCTAGCAGAGGTTCTCCACGAGGGCCCTGCCCTGCAGCAAATGTCTGCCTGGATATCCAGGCATTTCCATACATCCTCTGAAATCTAGGCAGAGGTGCTAAAATCTCCTTCTATGCACCTGCAGGCTCAACACCACATGTAAGCTGCCAAGGCTTGGGGCTTGCAACTTCTGAAGCCATGGTCTGAGCTGTACGTTGGCCCCTTTTAGTCATGGCTAGAGCAGCTGGGATGCAGGGAACCAAGTCCTTAGGTTGCACACAGCAAAAGAGCCCTGGACTGGGCCCACAAAACCGTTTTTTCCTTCCTGGGCCTGGGCCTGTGATGGGAGGGGCTGCTGCAAAGGTCTCTGACATGCCCTGGAGACATTTCCCCCATCGTTTTCGGCTATTAACATTTGACTCTTTGTCACTTATGCAAATTTCTACAGATAGCTTGTATTTCTCCTGAGAAAATGGCTTTTTCTTTTCTATTGCAATGTCAGGCTGCAAATTTTCTGAAATTTTATGTCCCTTTTAAAGCTGAATGATTTTGACAGCACCCAAGTCACCTCCTGAATACCTTGCTGCTTAGAAATTTCTTCTGCCAGATTCCCTAAATCATCTCCCTCAAGTTCAAAGTTCCACAAATCTCTAGGGCAGGGTCAAAATGCTGCCACCCTCTTTGCTAAAACATAGCAAGAGTCACCTTTACTCTCGTTCCCAACAAGTTCTTCATTTCTACCTGAGACCACCTCAGCCTGGATTTTATTGTCCATATCATTATAAGCATTTTGGTCAAAGCCATTCAACAAGACACTAGGAAGTTCCAAACTTTCCCACATTTTCATGTCTTTTCTGAGCCCTCTGAGCTGTTCCTATCTCTGCCTGTTACCCAGTTCTAGTTGCTTTCACATTTTCAGGTATCTTTACAGCAGTGCTTCACTCTACTGGTACCAATTTACTGTATTACTCTGTTCTCATGATGCTGATAAAGACACACCTGAGACTGGGTAATTTATTAATAAAAAGGGGTTTAATGAACTCACAGTTCCATGTGGCTAGGCAGGCCTCATCATCATGGTGGAAGGCAAAAATCATGTCTTACATGGTGGCAAACAAGAGAGAATGAGAGCCAAGTGAAAGGGGAAATCCATTATAAAACCATCAGATCTCATGAGACTTATTCGTTTCCATGAGAGCAGTATGGAGGAAACCATCCTCATGATTCAATTATGTACCACCAGGTCCCTCCCATAACACATGGGAATTATGGGAGCTACAATTCAAGATGAGATTTGGGTGAGGACACAGCCAAACGATATCATGCAGTGTGGTGTTTTGGTACATACATATTGTGTAATGATCAAATCAGGGTATTCAGCTTATTCATCATCTCAAACTTTTTTTGTGTGTGTGTGTTGAGACCATTGAAAGTCTGTCTTCTAGTTATTTTGAAATATACAATATTGTTAACTATAATCATCTTACTTTGTTTCTCAGTGGAATACCAGGACTTACTTTTCCCATCTTTAACAATAATCTTTTCCTGTAATCTTTTCCTTTATAGTTTCTCCGGGGCTTACATTAAAAATCCTGTAGGAGATTATTTTCAGCTGATAACAACTTAGCATTCGTCATATACAGATATTCTAGACTTTTATCTTCCTTCCCATAATTTGTAATTTTGTTACATTAATTTGCATTTTTCTAGGGTATATTCCTTAACAACTTATTGTAGCTATAGATATCAATGTCTATTTTGATGTTTTCATAGGAGAGACTTAAAAGATTATATATGCCACTATTCCAGTAATGAAGTCTTCTGAATTTTATTATGCATTTACCTCTACCAGTCAGTTTTATACTTTCATATAATTTCATGTTAGTAATTGGCATCCTTTCACTTCTAGTTGAAGTATTGCCATAAACGTTGCTTTGTAAGGCTGCTGTAGTGGTGATGAATTCCCTCAGCTTTTGCTTGCTTCATTTCTGAAAGACAGCTTTGCTGGGGATATTATTCTTTGATAACAGTTGTCTCCCTTTCAGCATTTTGAATGTATCATCCTATTCTCTCCTTGCCTTCCAGGTTTTGCCGAGAAATCTGCTGATAATCTAATGAGGATTAAATATGACTTGACACTTTTCTCTTGCTGCTTTCAGAATGTTTTCTTTGTCTTTGATGTTTGGAAGTTTGATTATAATGTGCCTTGAAGAGGACCTCTTTGGGCTGATTCTAATTGCAACCTTTAAACTATATGTATCTCAAAGTCCATGTCTCTCTCATGACCTGGCAAGTTTTTAGCTTTTATTTTCCTAAATAGCTTTCTGTGCCTTTCTCTTTCTCTTCTCCCTTCGTAATGCTCATAATATAAATATTTGTTTATGAGTTCATAGGTCTTGAAGGATATTTTCACGCTTTTTCATATCTTTTCTTTATCTTCCCTCTGACTAGGCTACTTCAAAAGACTTGTTTCGAGTTCAGAAATGGTTTCTTCTGCTTGATCTAGTCTGTTCTCAAAGCTCTGAATTGAATTTTTTATTTTGTTCATTGAAGGCTTTAGCTCAAAGATTTTTTTTTTTTTTAATATGTCTCTGTTAAATTTTTCATTCAGATCATGAATTGTTTTTCTGATTTCACTGAATTGTCTGTGTTCTCTTTCATCTTGCTGAGTTTCCTTAAGATCATGATTTTGAACTCCTTTTCAGGCAATTTATAAATTTTCTTTGGGGTCAGTTATTAGAGAGTTGTTTTGTTTCTTTGGTGGTTTTTAGTTTCTTTGCTTTTTCATGTTTCTTTTTTCCCTGCATTGACATCTGTGCATCTGGTGTAAGAGTTACCACTTCCAATTTTATAGAGCATCTTTCACTGGGAAAGATTATCATCTATAGATATGTCTTCTGATGTTGGCTTTGGTTCCGGGTGAGCACAGAAGTGTAATCTTGTGCAATTTCTTTAGCTGTAGTCAACGTCAGTGATGCCTGCCAGTGACTCAGTGGCATAGGCTACAGAAGTTCGTGCAGCTTCTCAAGAGCAGCCTCCCCACTGGAGCCAAGGGCACCAGGTTGTTCGATGCACCACGGGTGTACCAGGGCAGCTCCACCACTGGGTCTGCCATGACCTCCCTGCTGGTGATGGGATCACTGTGCTGTGCCATGGTCAGAGGTGCCTAGGGGCTACTCTGCTTCAAGTACTTTGGTTAAAATATAGTTGTTTGTTGTTTGGGTCCTTTTTCTTGTAGGGGAAAAATGAACATTAGGCACCTCTTGTTACCCATCTTGCTAATATCACTCCTAAACCTTGATTTTGTGACTCTTTTTAATTTTTGGCAATAACTGGGTTTGAAATGGGATATCATTGTTGTCTTAATTTGCATTTCCATGATTACTAGTGAGTAGCACACCCTTCACATATGTATTGGCCATTTGTGCTTCTTCTTTTATGCTACTCATTCTCATGCTTTCCTTTGTAGTTTTTGTATCTATACATTTGTCTCTTCCCAAACAATATATTTTTAGATTTATCTGCTCTTGAATATTATATAAACCATATTTATATGATTTAAAAAATTTGTTTCTTTCGGTCCACATTATGTTTTAGAGACTTATTAATGTTTCAACATATTTTATTTCATCAATTTACATGCCTTTTCTTAGATCATTTTAAGAGCATACCATAACTGAACTAATCTTTCTATTGTTAATAGATGTTTCAATAGTTTTGGGGGTTTTTGCCTTAAAACAAGGATTTTGTAAATATCCTTGTACCTGACTTCTGGTGCATATGAAAAATTTCTCTCACATATAAATATAGTACTGGAATTAAGAAGCCATAGGTTGTATATATGTTGTGTATATTCAGTTTTAATAAGTAATGCAAAACTGGTTTTTAAAGTAGTCTTTCCTACTTTGTATTCATACCAAAAGTGAACAAGCATTTCAATTTCTCTACACACTCTGGCCATCACTTGATATTGTTTGATTATTTAATTTTGTCCATCTGGAGGATGAAAATGGTGTCACATGGTGGTTTTAATGTGTATATCCTAAATGATTAATGGCTTTAACATTCTTCATATGTTTGGGACAATTGTATCTCTTTTGTGAAATTTCTTTTTCTTTTGTTTATTAGGTAGTTTTTTTTTTTTTTTTTTTTTTTTTTTTACTTATTTTGGAAGTTCTTTAATGTAGTATTCCTTATCCAAAATGCTTGGAACAAAAAATGTTTCTGATTTTGAAATATTTTCACATGTATAATGAGCTATCTTGGGAATGAGATCATGTCTAAACACAAAATTTATTTGTTTTATGTAGACCTTATACACATAAACTGAAGGTAATTTTATATAGTATTTTTAATAACTTTGAGCACAAAACAGTTTGTGTATGTTAAACCATCAGAAAGCAAAGGTGTCACTACTTTAGCTACCCATGTGGACAGTCTGTGGTTGTGGCGTCACCATCATTCTCGCTATACATTTATCAACTACTGATAAGCAATCTTTTTTTTACATTTATTCACACGTAAGTACTTAACAATAAAAACAAATGCCATATTTAACACAATGAAAAAATAATGTGTTCAGGGTAACTAAACAGCATAGTAGCATCACCAGAATACCTGCATCAGTTAAAACAAACAATCTTGTTTTTTTGGTCTCCGTCTATGATTCTGTGTTTTGATTAAATGGTTACTATACACTGTATTTTAAATTTTTTTATGAGAAGAAACATCAGAAGAAATTGAGGGCCCAGAAAGGAGGTTCTCTGGGGATGAGCAGGCATCCTGCTGGATGCCTTTTAAAACTATTTCTTCCAGAGTCATTTTCCTCATTAACAATAGTTTTTGTCTTAGAAGCCTCTCTTTAGTTTTGTAAACTGATGTGATTTCTTGTTCTGTTATGAGGGCATACTGTTCTAGTATGACAAAACCACATCACACATTGTCACCATGTCATCTATAGGCACTTTTTCTCCAGTGTTAACATCATCTTCATTGTCACTATTATCACAGTCACCTTAACTTGGAACGATTTTAACTAATTTACCACTGGTTAATGAATGAACAACTGGAGCCTCATTACTGATGTTAAAATCTTCTTCAATATCCACTTCTTCCAGTTTACAGATGGACTCTGAAGGTATATATTTAGCATATAAAGGAGATGAAACTTTTTTTTTCTCATTTGAATACAGAATCATAGTCACCATCTTGTTCATCATGGCTCTACATAGCTCCGGCCAGAGGTTGTGCCAGGCATGCACACTGTGTCTTTAGTCACCGTGTTCCAAGCATTTGGAACAGCATATATAGCATCCTTCATGCTAAACTTGTTTTGAAGACCTTCCACACCCGTACCTCTGTTCACTGCTATTACCATGCTGTTCAAGAAAGTGTTTTTATGCTTACTCTTCATTGATCTAATGATACCTGGTCACAGAGTTGAATTAATAAAGTCATATTCGGAAGAAAGTACATGACATAAACACTATTTTCTTTTTTTTTTTTTGAGTCACATATTTTAGTAGGTACAATTTTCTCACACTATTTTATGAGTAATTATGTTTTTCTTATTCAAAGCAGTCCAGCATGGATACCCAGGGCAAAGCTCTATCCTCCCTTTCTTTTTTTTTTTTTTTTTTTTAATTTATTTATTATTATTGTACTTTAAGTTGTAGGGTACATGTGCATAACGTGCAGGTTTGTTACATATGTATACTTGTGCCATGTTGTTGGTGTGCTGCACCCATCAACTCATCATTTACATCAGGTATAACTCCCAATGCAATGGGATTTTCAGCTGGAGAATGAGCATAACAGTTGTTAAGACATAACAAAATCTTACAATTGTTATCCAGTCCTACTTCACTGCAATCAGCATGTACCGCTAGTACAAAATATGTGTGAAACCAATCAAAAAAGATGTCCCTAGGGATCTATGCCTTTTTGTTAGCATAATAATGAATGTAAGAAACTCACTACTTGAATACAGAGAGAATGCAAATTTTTGCCTATCACAGCAAGTTTACACTTATGCATACTTGCTATATGAGCACATCTCCACACAATTATTATTTACTTGGCATCTTTAGTTACAAGGCTGTCCCATCAACTGTAGTCAATGTCTTCTGAAACAAAAATGCCAAAATAGTGGTGCTTTGTCATCATTTTAGACTTGTTCTGGCATCAGATTTTCATCAGCAATGACCTTGGCAAACTCATCAATGCATTTCTCCACTGCTTCATAATCAGTGGATGCTTTCTTACCACAAATCTTTAGAAGTTTAATGCTGTGTCTTTTCTAAAATGTCTGCAACCAACCTGTTGAATATTCAGTTCTCTTTCACTTTTAAACTCTTTCACTTTAATCCACTGTGATAGTTTTTTCTTGTTTCATGATTATCATACAATTAAGTGACACATGTTTTCTGTGATGCTGAAGGATCCACTCATTCAATACACAATGGAAATCTTCATGCAGTGTTTCTGTATTTTTTGTTAATTTTTGTTCATCACTTTCAGCATAGAACTCCTATAGTTTATCCTTCTGTTTCTTCAGGTCATATCCGCTGGTCATTTTAACACCATATTTCTCTGTAAGATGTTTCACACTTACACTGCTGTCCAGTTTCTCCAATAGCTTGACTTGCTGTGCTATAGTTAAACATGAATACTTCTCTTTCTCTAATTACTATTACCCATATAGGTATCTGCAAGTCTTTTTGACATTTTTAACAACACCTTTACCAATACCTCTATGTCACAGAGCAGAGAATAAGCAAAAAAAAAAAAAAAAAAAAAAAAAAAAAAAAAATCACAATGAGTAATGCACATAGGTCTTGGCCTCATGTGGATTATTGTAGGGAACATGCCATTGGCATGTCTAACCTGCAGATGTGCCATTTTATTGTCCTTTTGGGGCATGCATGCATGAGGGAATCTAGGCATGCACAAAAAACATGTCTCACAGCTGAAGGGGGTGTTTTTCTCTTGGAGATGCCGAATGATTGTGTGTTGTGTGCCCACATTTTGACTGTGACCCATCACATGAGGTCGGGGCTAAAATTTCCAGTTATGGTGCCATTTCAGTGCTCAAAAATTTTGGATTTTGGAACGTTTTGAATTAGGAGTACTAAAGCTATATATTCTGAATAGAAATGCTTTATTGATTATATGTGATAAAAACATGATTTTCCAGTTTGTGCTTTTTTTCCCACTTCCTTTGTGTTTCTTAAAATTAAAAAAAAAGTAGATTAATAAACCAGTATCTTCTTTATGACTTATACTTTTACTGTCTCAATAAGATATCCTTCCCTGCCTTAAGGTCATACAGATTTTCTGCTTTATTTTCTTCTAAAGCTTTATAGTGTAGCCTTGCACATTTACATTTTTAAACCTCCTGAAATGTGTGTTATAGATGATATGAGATAGAGGTTTGATTTAATTTTTCCATGTGAATGTTATAAAGATCACCTTAAAGTTTTGATATAATATTTAAATGATTTGTGAGTCAAGGAATAAACCATGAGGAAACTTAAATAATATTTAGAACTGAAAAAAAGCAATCCTTTGGAATTTGTTCAGATGTGTCATATAGTACAAAATGGAAAAATTTCTAACTATTTTGTGTGCTTGAAAAGGAAAGGTATTCTGCAGCAGTTACGTAAAACGTTCCATACGTGTTAAATGTGTTCAAATATTTCACATGCCTATGAATCTTATACCTGCTTGATCTATCAATTACTGAGTAAAGCGTATAAAAAGTATTTTTCACTAGGATTATTGATTTGCCTATTTTACTTGTCCTTTCTGCTGATTTTTATTGGTACATATATGGTTTACATACATATGCTTTATCCATCTATCTATCTGCCTACCTACCTACATACCTACCAACCAAGCAACCTAGAGCCAGCCCTCCATATTCATGGATTTTGCATCCTTGAATTCAACCCACCACATGTCAAAACCGGAGGATATGGAGGACCAACTACATGTGTTTTCTGTCTGCAATTGGTTAAATCCTGAGATGTGGAGGCTGAAAATATAGAGGGCCAACTTTACTACACCATTTTGTATAAAAAGCTTAAGCATTTGAGGATCTTGGTATCTGGGAGGGGAGGGGTCCTAGAACTTTCACATATGGAGGGCCAACTGTACCTGTGCATACATACACACATCCATACACGTGAACACCTCTTCTTTACGAAGAGCAAGTTTATAATTTTACTATCTTAAAGTAAACTGAACATTTCAGAATTGTGAAACTGATATTCTTAACATCTAGTGGTGTTTTTTGCCTAAAGTCTATTTTCCATGATATAAATATAGCTAAATTTGGGGAGGGGGACTCTCAGTGTATTTTTCTATCTTTTTATTTCCACCTTTCTGTATGTTTCTGTTATAAATGTATTTCTTATAAATAACATATAGATGAACTTTCCCCTAGTCTGACAATTTTTCTTTTTTAACATGACCTCTAAATTTTTTATTATAATTTAATGACATATTTTGATTTATTGCTAACATGTTTTTGTGCTTTTATTTTTCCCCGTATTTTCTGTTTCTTTTTCTTTGTTTTATTGTCTTATTTTGGATTGAATGACTATTTCCTTTTTCATTATATTTTTCCTCTACTAATCTGGATATAATTTATACTATTTTAAAATGTGTCTATAAGTTTTAAAATACATATGCAACTTACCAAAATCTCACATTAATCAATACCTTTATTTAGCCTCTGGCAAATGACACAGGTTCTATTCTTAGAACATCTAAGGGTATATAAATATCCTTTATATTATCTGTGATCAGTCCATCCCAACCTATATGATATTGTCATCATATATTCTGGTTTAGTTTTATAGTTTATAATCCCAAAATATTATAATAATTGTTTTATGTGGCCAATGAATTTTTTAATTTATTCACTTTTTTTGCTTTCTATTTTTTAAATTAATTGTGGAATCTCAGATTCTTTTCCTCTGGATTCATTTTCCTTTCACCCAAAAGCACATTCTTTAGAAGGTTCTTTTAAAAGTTCTTTTAAAAAGTTCTGTCAGAGACAAATTTAGACCATTTCTTTTCTTTTGCCTTAAACATATTTTATTTTGCAATCCTTGGCTTGAGGTTATTGGCCAGCCCAGGCAATTTTCATTTGACTTGCTCACCTGCATTAGAATCAAGATACAATTATAATTTCTCAAGAGAGATGTTAATTTTGTCCTCTAATCAGTGCCAAGGAATGAAACAAATAGTTTACTTGCTATTTTCTGAGTAGTAGGGAGAAGTTACATTTTCATTTGCTCTTACATCAAAGGTTTAGTTCTTTGTGGTCTGAGTTTAAGAAACGAAGGCAAAATCCTGGGTTTATCTTCTATTTTCTGGTGATACTAAGCTCTCAACTCGTACATGTTCAATTCTACTGGATATGATAAAATGTTCAAGGGTAGATCGGCTTTATGGCTCTTAAATACTTGGCTCATGTTCTATTTCTTATACCTCAATTATACATATACACACACACACACACACACACACACACACACACACACACACACACACAAAGTATTTTTAGTATTCCACAGACAGGCTGCAATGGGCAGACTGAGTGCCTGCAAAATTCATGTTATAATCTTAGCCCCCATTGTGGTGGTGTTAGAAGGTAGGGCCTTTGGGAAGTGATTAAATCATGAGGTGGAACCCTTGTGAACCGAATTTGTAACCTTATAAAGGCCCAAAGGAGCTGGTTTATTCCCTTCATCAGGCGGGGACACAGCTAGATGGCACCATCTGTGAGGAAGCTGGCCTTCACCAGACAAGTATACGTGTGCTTTGATCTTGGACTGGAAACGTGAGAAATAAAATGTTGCTGTTTATAAGCTCCCTAGTTTATGGTATTTTGCTATAGCAGCCTTGAAAGACTAAGACCAAGGCCTAGGCACCGGGACTTTTCATCTTTCGAGAAATTGAGCAAAGCAGTTTTCTTTACCACTTAAGCCGAAAATTATCATTTTTGGATTGGCAATATTAATTGATTTACATTATTGTCATTACTCTTACATTTATACACATTCTATTTTGTATTTTTTCTTGACCATGCCTGTGTGTTCTCTTTTTCTGTTTCTTTGTATTAATTGAAGCTTTTTTAGTTTCTTTCCACACACTTATTTTTTCTTTGTTTTCTCTTTCTGTGTTTCAAAGTTTACAATTTATTTCTGTTTCTGTTGAGTTTACTTTTAAATTGTAACAGGCATAACTGATGTAGAAAGTCTAATGTTAATCAACATTTATATCCTCCTCTCAAGAATATAAGACTCAAAAAACTTAACTCTGATTACTACATGTTGCTATTTTCTGTATTATCCCACTTTGATTTTTTTAATCTCCTGAATCAGCATTATGGTTTTTCTTTATGTATATAGTCAGTGCTTATTTGGATTTACCAAAGCATGCATTAATATCTTCCTTCTTATTCTTCCTACGTCTCAGATAATCTTTCTGAGATTTTTTTCTAATTTCTTCCAGAAATATATTCTTAAGTAGCTTTTTGTGATGAGTTCATCTTTATGTAAAAATGTCTTTATTTTGCCCTAACTTGTGAATTCTAAATTTATAGTCTTTTTCTCTCAGCACACAAAAATATACCAGCTCCTTTCTGACTTGTGTTATGGTTACTGAGAAACATGCTGGTTGTCTAAATATTGTTCCACTGTGGAAATTCTATTTCTTTCCCAGGTTACTTTTAAGGTCTACTCTTTTATAAAATAATTCTTTTTGTGTTTATTGAGATCAACAACCCTTCTCCTTTCTGTCTTTTTCTGTTGGTACATTTTTGGTGGAAGTTTTTTTTCTGCTTCTATGTCTTGAAATTTTAGATTATGAACTAATGTTTGGTAGTGCTTTATCTTTAGGAATTCTATTTCTTCTAGGTTGGAATAATCTCATGCCAGAGATATTTAGCATTTTCTTTTTGCTAGGCATCCAAGGAGTTTTAGCATTTCAGGGGAAATTCTTTATGGTAGCATAATTTCAATAGCCTAACTGTGGTCTGTGGTCATCAATACTTAGGAAAAATTATTATTTGTGTCCCACCTGAGTCATACTGAGACAGAAAAACTTCCTCCATGCAACTAACTGTCCAGGAGAGGGTGGATTTTTTTTCTCTCCAGTCCACCTTTTTACTGACCCCATGTATGTTTTGAATTTATCCCAAGTGTTTCTAGTTCCATGTGGCCTATGACCTTGTGTCTGTTAGATGTTAAAATTTCTTATTTAATGAGACCAGCGGTCATCTTGTTTTCTCCCTCTCCTCATACCACTACAGGGCTTCTGAAGCATCAGCTCAAGTGTTTCTCTGTTTTTTTTGGCTTCCGGTTCATCCTCTTACTTTCTTGTATGCTAATTTATATATTTCATCCTTCATTTCTACCTCTTTTTTAGAGGGGCATTTTCAGGCTTTCTCCTCTTTTATAGTGCTGGAGATAGAGGCCTCTCTCATCTATTTTTTTTTAGAACTCCCACTCACCCATCAGAACTCAGCTCAAAATCTACACTCTCAGTGATTTTTTTCCCTTCATCTCTATTGTACTTATCACAGTACTTCTTTTTTTTTTTTTTTTTTTCTTGAGACAGAGTCTCGCTTTGTTGCCCCGGCTGGAGTGCAGTGGCGTGATCTCGGCTCACTGCAAGCTCCGCCTCCCAGGTTCATACTATTCTCCTGCCTTAGCCTCCCCGCTAGTAGCTGGGACTACAGGCGCCCACCACCATGCCCGGCTATTTTTTTTTTGTATTTTTAGTAGAGACAGGGTTTCACTGCATATCACAGTACTTAAGGTTCCCACATCACATCTTTCACAATTTGTATTTATACATTTGATTGTGCAATTCTGATTAATCTTTGTCTCCTTTATAATTTATTCAGTTCCCTCATGGGAAGAAGCATGTTCTCCCAAACACAGCTCCAGGCACAAGTTTATGTTTAGTAAATAAATGTTTGGTAAATTAATGAATGTTAGAAATGTTAGAACCTGGATAGGGATGATGAAAAATTAACACATATCATTCAAGGGTTGCAATTCAGGCTCTTTAATGTAAGATGAAAACTGGAGGTGATTTTAAGACAGGGAAAATTAACAAAAGGAAAGATTTAGTGTTCTTCTGTAAATATTGGAGAAATACAGGTAATAACTCTGAATCTGATGTTTAGCTCTGTAATGTACTAGCTGATTTTGGAAAAGTTGCTAATTCTCAATGTTCCTCTTTTTTGACAGATAATAACAAATACCCACATACTAATGTTAAGATGGGGACAAAATGAAAGAAATAATGTAAAATGGGACCTTACACGTAGTCCAAATTTACTAATAACCATAGCCCTTTTTTTTACCTGGAAAACTTTAAAAGAGAATTTACTATGAAACTCAGCCTTAAGAAACCCCTTCTGAATATAAAGATGTGCAAGGATTGGCCATGAAGCTTGGTGATAATTGGGCATCTTCTGTTGGAAACCTTCATGTGGGGTCGTTGTGATTATGTATGGTGGTTCCAGTCATCTTGTGCTGAGGTGGTGGGTGGAGTAGGTGGCCATTCTTATCTATGAGTCTTGATTAATTGCACATAACCAGAAAAAGCAGCAAAAGTTATTTGGAGAGTCCTTTTCATTTTAACTGGCTGAAAGTCTTGCTCTACATTTAAATGCGTTACTCAGTGTGTATCAGGTATTTAAATCAATTATCACTCTCTTATATTAGCACTAATAAACTCAAGAGTTGCATTAACATATTAAGACATCTTTATATTTGGTCCCAAAGCAGAAAAATCAGTCTTCTGGCTAGAGTTCCTACATGTTCAGTATTACCATTGATCATGAACCTCCTTCCATACTTTCTAGGTGAATGATGAAGAGCAGACAAGGCAGAGAGACAGACTTTAAAAAATCTATTAAGATTTTAATATCTATCCACATGGTAGATTCTATCCCAAAGTCCCTACCCTCAATACAGTTAATAATTTAAAAGACGCATGATTTAGCAGTGATACTGAAGTTCACATTACCTTTTATCTGGTCATAGAACTGCTTTTATGCATATACAAAGCAGGAGGCTACCTACATGATGTGACTTATAGGATGCTAGAAACTAGACTTCATCTGAAAATATTACCTTCTGTGCACTATTTAGTCACTGATGTTGATTTCTACTTTGAAAATGCAAATATCTCTACTACACTGAATTGGTTACACTGGGGTATTAGATATGTCTAAAATATGTTGCATATTTTGGGTGACCCACTGGCAGATTAAATAATCCTGAGATATTTGGCCTAACTATGGCTAACCTGCTAAATCACTCCACCCTTTTCCCATTGGATAACTGCCAATCAAAAGCTACATGGATGCTTATTTATTGCCGTAAACTAATAGTATAATTTTCTCCCTCTTTAATTCAGGCTGGGTTCAGGGATGTGTTATAATCCAGCTTCCACTAGTGAGCGTACAGCATTCCTCCAGTCAAAGCAATTATTTTAAATTTATTTTATGCTTCACATCAGAACATAATCCAGAGAAAGAGAGAGGGAAAATAAAGTTTCAGAAAAAGAAAGTTCTCTGTTACTTGCCAGTATACCCATCTTAAAAGACACTCTTTTCCATCATTGGCTATTAACGATTAATGGTCTGTTCTGTTTTAGATTCCTAAGGCGGGGACAACCTCCCTCCGATACTAATGTCCCACAGTGGCATTAAAGGGTGTTGGGAAGAAGATAAGAAAAAATTCATAAAGGCAGAGATAATAGTGGTCACACCGAAGAATGGATAAACATTCTCTAGGTAGGTCAGGACAATGAGCAAGTATTCCTGCAAACTAAAAAATATAAAAAATGAACATCTATTGTCAATCATGGCTCTCAATACAGCTAAATTGGGCTTTCTGTTACTCAACCTCTAAATTAAAAGCTGTTTTTCAAATTAAATTGATTTAGCACCAAATAATTTTTTTTTCTTTTTTTTTTTTTTTTTTGTGAACAAGGAAAGTTTTTACAGATAAGTGCTATTTGATGGACCAGTGCCAGTGAAGCATTGTCTAGATAAGAGACAATTGCATCTGCCATATCCATGACAGCAAGAACCACAATGCTTTGGTTGAGGGTGGAAAAGAAGTTATCTAAGGCAGAAACTTCAGGATTTCATGATAGCAGACAGGTATTACGTGTTACATTTAATTATGTGACAGATTGCTTATGTGTGACCTTTTCTCTAAAAACTCAGTAACATTTTGAATTTAAGTCCTCTCTCTAAAGTTTAAAAAGATCTTTTGGGGAGGACATCTCTTCCACAATCTGTTAAATTCATCACCTTGGCTTTGAAACAGCACTCCTTATTGTCTAGGTAGCATGTGAGTCTTTAGCAGAACAACTTTTTCAACTTTGACTTTTGGGGTTCCTATAAGAGTCCCTGGGGCCAGTTTGGGGAGCAAATACTATATTCTCATTTCTGAATTTTTCTGTTTTTCTCCTTAGAACCCACCTATAATTCCTCCTTCCCTTTAGCATATGAATAAATATCTTCAGGTTAATAAAATCATGCACATAAACAACTATGCTTATTCATCCAGTTACTTCTTAAACCTAGCTAGGACACTCTGTAGCCCATTTTTTTCCTTTAATTTTGTTTGTCACATAATAATCGTACATGTTTATGGGATACAGAAGGATATTTTGATACATGTATACAATGTATAATAATCTTATAGTGGCAATTAGCATATCTATTACCTCAAACATTTATCATTTCCTTGTATTGGAACATTCAAAATCTTCAAGTTTTTTAAAAATATACAATACATTATTAACTATATTCACCCTACAATGCTATAGAGCACTAGAACTTTTTTCTACTATAGAGCTATAACTTTTTATCCATTAACAATCCTCTCCCTGTCCTCCCCTGTCTCCTCCCATTCCCAGGCTCTAAAAACCACAATTCTACTCTTTACTTCCACGTGCTCAACATTGTAGAACCCACATGAGTGAGAACGTGCATTATTTATCTTTCTGTGCCTGACTTACTTCATTTAATATAATGTCATCCAGCTCATCCATGTTGCCTCTAGTGACAGGATTTTATTCTTTTTTTATGACTGAAGAGTGTTCCTTTGTGTATATATTCAACATTTTCTTTATTCATCTGTTGATGGACATTTGGGCTGATTTTATATTCAGGCTATTGGGAATAATGCTGCAATTAACATAGGGATACAGATATCTCTTTGAAACACTGATTTCCTTTCCTTTGCATAAATATCCAGTAGTGGGACTGCTGGAACGTATGGTTCTATCTTTAGTTTTGTTGAGGACTCTCCATACTGTTTGCCATAATGGCTGTATAATTTACATTTCCACCAATAATGTATAGGAGCTACCTTTACTCTGCACCCTTGCCAGCATTTGGGGTAAGGTGATACCTCATTGTGGTTTTAATTTGTATTTCTCTGATGATTAGTGATCTTGAGAATTTTTTCATATACTTGTTGGTCACTTGAATGTCTTTTTTTTTTTGAAAAGTGTCTATTCATATCCCATATTTTAATGGGATTTTTAAAGAACCCTTGTGTTGTTTGACTCCCTTGCATATTCTGGATGTTATATGGATACTTGTCATATGGATAGTTTGCAAATATTTTCTCCCATTCTACAAGTTGTCTTCTCACTCTGTTGATTATTTCCTTTGCTGTGCAGAAGCTTTTTACTTTGAGATAGTACCATTTGTCTGTTTTGTTTTTGTTGTCTGTGCTTTTTAAGTCTTATCCATAAAGTATTTTACTAACCAATGTCCTAAAACATTCATCTTATATTTTCTTCTAGTGTTTTGATAATTTCAGGTCTTTCATTTAGTTTTGTAACCTATTTTGAGTTGATTTTTGTATGTGATGAGAGATAGGGGTTTAACTTCATTCTGGTGAATATGAATATCCAATTTTCCCAGCACCATTTACTGAAGAGGGTATCCATTTCTGGCACTACATTTAATATAATTGAGTATCTAGACATTTAGCATTTATCTAGCAGAAATGCATTAATGATTAGGGCCAAGAACATAGTGAAATGATATGTAGAATAATACAAAACATTTAAATTAAATATGCATTTGATTAAGAGGTTGATCCCAAAAACCTGTAAGATTGAGAAAGTAGAAACATTGAGCTGCAACTATATTCTGAGGAATGTTCTCTTGGTAACATCCTACTAATCAATACTTATTCTGTTACATAGAGGACACCATAGAAATAAATCTTGAGATTATAATTTAAAGATAGCTAATATTGGAAATTTAGCTTTTGGAAGAAGATGTAATTGGTCTAATCTTGGATAGTTAGCTCTTTGTTACAGCAACAACAAACTAATGACAATTCCTGAGACTAAGGCCATCTGAATCACTAATGCTGTCAAAAAAGGTATGTGTGGAAGTCACATAAAATCAACATATTCCCTCCTATTTGTATGTAATTTAAAAGTAGAGGATGTAAGTTTTAGTCAGCCCCTCAAGCATTCTTCATTGAGAGACAAAAGCTTATTAGTCACAGATCCAGCATCAAAGAACATTTTAAAATGTGAGCAACTCGCTTCTTTAAAGTGAGAAGATCAGCTAGGTTGCATGCTTAAATAAGGAAATTAACAACATCTGGAAGAGCCTTATCTTGTCTTAAAAAAGAGACTCATGCCAGTCTTCCTATGGGGTTTATTAGAGCAATGAGAAAAGAGTTTTCCTTTATTGGAAATCTAGACTGACTGAAGTACAATTATCTAATTTAGTAGAAATATTTTCTTGTCATTTCCTAGCTAATAAATTCCATAGCTGGAACAGAATACAGAACCCAGAAATAAAGCAAAATACCTACAGCCAACTGATCTTTGACACAATTGACAAGAACGTACACTGGGGAAATGACATCGTTTTTGATAAGTGCTGGGATTATTGGATTGTTGTATGCAGAAGAATGAAACTGGACTCCTGTCTCTCACTGTACACAGAAATCAACTCAAGGTGGGTCAAAGACTTAAATGTGAGACCTAAAATTATTTTTTTTTAAAGTACTAGAAGAAAACTTAGGGAAAAACTCTTCTGGATGTTGGTCTAGGCAAAAATTTCATTATTAAGACCTCAAAAGCACAAGAAACAAAAATAAAAATAGACAAATGGGACTTAGATAAACTAAAAAGCTTCTGCACAGCAAAGGAAATAATCAACAGAGTAAACAGAAAACCTGCAGAATGAGAGAAAATTTTTGCAAACTGTGCATCATACAGGGGACTGATATCCATAATATATAAGGAACTCAACAAAAAGGTCCCCAAATAATCCCATTGATAAGTGGGCAAAGGGCATTAATAGACACTTCTCAAAAGATGACATACAAATAGCCAACAAGCATATGAAAAAATGCTCAACATCACCAATCATTGGATAACTGCAAGTTAAAACCACAATGGGATATCAGCTTATACCAGTCAGAATGCCTATTATCAAAAAGTCAAAAATAACAGATGGAGAGGATGTGGAGGAAAAGGAATGTTGGTGGGAATGTAATATGGTTTGACTGTGTCCCCACCCAAATTTCACCTTGAATTGTAATCCCCACGTGTCAAGGGCAGGGCCAGGTAGAGATAATTGAATCATGGGGGTGGTTCTCCCATACTGTTTTTGTGGTAGATCTGATGGTTTTGTAAATGGCAGTTCCCCTGCACAAGCTCTCTTGCCCTCCCGCCATGTAAGAAGTCCTGTTTATTCTTTCTTCATCTTTCGCCATGATTGTGAGGCTTCCCCAGCCATGTGGAACTGTGAGTCCACTAAATCTCTCTCCTTTATAAATTACCCAGTCTTGGGTATTAGCAACATGACAATGGACTAATACAGAATGCAAATTAATACAACCTCCATGAAAAACAGTATGGAGATTTCTCAAAGAACAAAAAATAGAACTACAATTTGATCCAGCAAAGTGAAAGAAATTATATCAAAAGGATACCTGCACTTACCTGTTTATCACAACACTATTCCCAATATGGAATCAACCTATGTGTCCATCAATGGGTGATTGGATAAAGAAAATGTGGTATGTATACATAATGGAATCCTATTCAGGCATAAAAAATAAAATTGTGTCTTTTGCAGCAACATAAATGGAACTGGAAACCATTATCCTAAGTGAAACAGCTCAAACAGAAACACAACTACTGCATGCCCTCACTTATAAGTGGGAGCTAAATAATACGTACACAGACATACAGTGTGGACTGATGGATGTTGGAGATTCAGAAATGGGGAGAGTTGGTGGGGGGTGGTGAACGAGGATAAATTACTTAATGAATACAATATACATGATTTTGGTAATGTATACCCTAAAAACCCAGACTTGGCCGGGCACGGTGGCTCATGTCTGTAATCCCAGCACTTTGGTAGGCCAAGGCAGGTGGATCACCTGAGGTCAGGAGTTAGAGACCAGCCTGGCCAACATGGTGAAAACCCATTTCTACTAAAAATACAAAAATTAGCTGGGCATGGTGGCACAGGCCTGTAATCCCAGCTACTCAGGAGGCTGAGGCAGGAGAATCCCTTGAACCCAGGAGGCGGATAAATAAATCTTGAGATTATAATTTAATTATAAATTAATTTAGCTAATATTGCACATTTAGCCTTTCGAAGAAGATGTACTTGGTCTAATCTTGGATAGAGCAGACATTGTGCCATTGCACTTCAGCCTGAGCAACAAGAATGAGACTCCATCTCAACAATTAAATAAATAAATAGAAAATACAAACTTAGACTTCACTTCTACACAATATATCCATGTAACAAAATTGCACTTTACCCCCTAAATTTACACAAATAAAAATAAATAAATGAATAAATAAACATAAAATAAATTGAATAGCTGGGATTGATTCCAGGTCTGTGTAATTGCTAATATCACACGCTTAAATTATAACACCACGTGCTTGCTTCTTTTGTTTCTGTAGTCATAACTTTCAACTAAAAGGCAGACATTCAGGTCAAAGTCTGGTAACATGCTTCTATATAACTTTTGTATTTTGAAAATTGAAATCGTACAGGTATTGCCTCCTCATAATGGAAAATGTCCTAGGTTTGAAGTGTAATGCTGAAAACCCAGAACTGTATGTAATCTATCTGGGATGGAAAAGAGTTAGTTACTTCCCTTGTTCTGCTCATTGTAATTCTAATGGCATATGCACTTTGTATATGCCAGCAATTCTATTCAACTGGATCATTAGGCCCTTTTTAACTTAGTGCTTGGCATATAGATGAGAGGAAATAGTGATGGGGAGGCTTTGTCCTAAGGAATTTGTTACCTTTATCCTATTTGATCATGGTGATGATGACTACACTTTCCATTGAAGTCCCTTCCTGATTACTGTAGCTCACTCGAGAGGAAACTGAGAACCTTGTGGGATCTGTGGTCTAGTCAGTGTTTTATTTGGGGGATTTGTTTGCAGATACTAATCATCATTTGGTTAGAACATCTCTATCCATGGGAATTAGAGAACCAAGACAATCTCATGGCTGATATTAAAATTATGATTTTGAATGATCCCAGCTCTGTTTTGAATAGAAAGACATAGCTTTAATTCTGAGATAGTTTCATTTTCCTGAGAATAAGATAAATAATCTCAAAATAAAAAATATAATCGTGGCAGAAATAGCTGTCCACCAAAATCCCTACTCTTCTTTCTGGTGACAGTGACCCCCTCCTTAACCAAACCTGAGTCAGGGTCCTCTCAGCCCCCTGTCTGATTAGGCCCCAACCTTGTCCTGCTTAGCCAGTTTTAGCATTCATCCTGCTGAGTCAGCTTAGAGAAATGGCTCAACCCTGGATATCTGATCACTGTCAATATTTGATCAAATTCCTCAACTTCCACTCTCAATATCTCCTCATGCTGACCTCTCATCAGCAAGAATCCTGTCAGATGTTTAGCCAGACTTTCCCTAGCTTTGATGTTTTCTTTTGGTAATTTTCCATTCCTCCATTGACCCCCACCCTGCTCCTTGGCTGTAAATCCCCACTGGTCCTTGTTGGAGTTAAAGTTGAGCCCAATCTCTCTCCCCTACTGCAAAACCCCATTGCGGTATCCCACAATACAATCTGCCTTATCTTTAACGAGTGTTTGAAAGCTATTTCTTTCACACAGGTATGCAACTGGAGTGCATGTTCCATCTTTTTGGCAGTTTGATCTGGTTGTGCGACTGATTCTAGAGGTAGGAATGTGAGTGAAAGTGATCTGTGCTATTACCACTACCACTGTCACCAGGCCTGGCCTATGAAATCTTTTTTTTTTTTTTTTTTGATATGGAGTCTCACTCTGTCACCCATTCTGGAGTACAGTGACGCGATCTTGGCTCACTGCAAGCTCTGCCTCCCAGGTTCATGCCATTCCCCTGCCTCAGCCTCCTGAGTAGCTGGGACTACAGGTGCCCGCCACCAGGCCTGGCTACTTTTTTGTAATTTTAGTGGAGTCGGGGTTTCGCCGTATTAACCAGGATGGTCTCGATCTCCTGACCTCGTGATCTGCCTGCCTCGGCCTCCCAAAGTGCTGGGATTACAGGTGTGAGCCACCGCGCCCAGCCCTGGCCTATGAAATCTTAACAGGTAGAGTCCCCATCAGCCTGGGCCTCTAAATAGCATGAAGCAGCTTTACTCCAATCTGGTACCCTTCTGGCCTGATATATTAGTGGGAAATGTACATTTATTGTAAGAGGTCTTTATCTGCTTGGATTGTTTAACCTAGCCTAAGTAATATGCAGAATATGAAGCCTTGAAGATGAGTGCTCCTGTAACAAAAGCCTAAATTCTGTGGCACTGGCTGAGAACCAAGGTCGCAGCTTCTGAGATCAAAAAGAGCTAGGTGGTAGCAAAATACTTAGTAAATATGCTGACCTTGGATAACTTGGAAGGCGGATTAAGTGCTCTCAGTGTCTACATTTATAGGAGAGTGGTAGAGGGGAACCAGAATATGAGTAAGTGTTGGCTTCTCCTTGTGTTACAAGGTTTAGGACAAACCTCGGTGGTTTGCAGGCAGAAACTAGAGAGTGCCAATGACTTCTGTCCTTCAAGAAAAGGAGACAAGGCTGATAAGGACTGAGCAACAGCAAGCAACTCATTAAGACTTCTCATTTTACCCAAGGGACTTGACTCTGTAGCAAAGATCAAAGAGTGCTACTTCCCCTCCCAAACCTTCCTTCCAGTTCTGTGTGACATCGAAGTAGCTGCCATTAAATTAAGGGACAAAGAAATAAGGCAGGAATAAAAACTTGATCTAGGAGATAACCGTGGTTTGGATGTCTCACATGGGACAGACTGGAAGCAAGCAAATCAGAAGCCTTTCAAGTTTTAAGGTGACTGTTTTGTCCAACAACAAAGACAAATGTGATCCTCTCCTGGATCATATTTCAAAATGATCCAGTGAGTCAAATGTATTGCTTCATGACAAAGATATACTAGCAGGGAGTGGGCTGTGAAAGCTATAAAGCTCCCAAGGAAGGCATATTTCCTAATATCCACTACAGATGCAGCCATGGTATGGAACGAGCAAGGAAGAACTTCCCAGCCAATGGAGACGAGCGCTACAGATGGAACTGGAGGCCATAGATAATGATTCCCCATAGAGACTCCAGCCAGGGCAGGGGCTTCTTAATACCTGTCTATCATGCCATGAAACCAGAGAATTACAATGTGTTTTCCCTTTCCTCCTTAACATTTATTGAATTTATGCCTTTGTCTTTGTCTTTCACTCATCTATCTATATGACTATGTATACACACATATATTTATGTGGGAGTGGGGGTAGAGAGGGAGAAAGCAGACATTTGTGCTTGGGTTCCTAAGTGACCAGGTGATGATGGAGATGACTGCATATCACCCAGCACATCTGGACTTGAGCCAGCTGTTGTAACTGAAAGATACTCTATGCAGAGGAACCTGAAGGCATTCTACTTACTCAGGAAAGTGTGCAAATCAGTACTTGGCATGCAGAAGGGCAATTGTGTCAAAACCTGCTAGTCCTTTGCCAAAACCATTTCTAGTTTTCCTGAGCACAATATCACTTAACTGCAGTCTGCCTTGTAGTTAAGTTCCTGAAAGTTCAAATTATTAACAAAAGGCCTCATCATGTGTTGTTATTCTGACTTGCCTATGCCACAGACAACTTCTTAGTCTCTCTCTCTGCTTAAATTTTCTTACCTCTAAAATGAAGAAAGCAGATCTTTATAGGATTATTAAGATGTAGTTGAGAAAATTGTTCATAAAAGCACTTCTACAGTGATTATCATTTAAGAACTATTCATTAGGTGTTTCTTCTTTTACCTACTCAGTATCAGTTCTCATATGGTCAGGGAAGTGGTTCTCAGGAGTAGCATGGCTTCTGAGCAGCAGATAACACGAAGACAAGGGCAGAAGATGAGAACAGCCCTGTTTTGTGAACACAGGAATGAAGACTCCCTTAGGAACTTCTAGAAATAGATGGAAATTTGTATGGTTGAGACAAAATGGTTATAAAAGAGAGGGCCATTGAATAACAAAGATAACTTGATTCTGCATACATAAGCTGCTGGAGTATAGGAACATTGGAATAAAATTGTCCTCTTATAGGTATGTGCTGCAGCTCATCTGGTTGATGGTTATGCTCTTGAAAGTTACGCAGCAGGCATTCAACTGACATTTAATTATGATAGTAATATGAACCCTTGTCTCTGTCCTTTCAAGAAGGCAACTGGCTAGTCAGAAGACAGCTGAGTTATGCCTTTTCTTTGTCATATATATATTTGAGGTACATAGCACTACAGTAATTATAATCTGTGCTCGTTGATTTTGCAAGAGGACTAAAGAGATTGCATGTTAAAAAAAAAAATCAAAATTAGCCTTGTCAAATATTGTGTCAGCAGCTGCATCTGTAACCATAAAGGTAATGTATTATGAACATCCCATTCACTCCTATATTCTTTCCCCCATTCTTTCATCTATTATTCATTCACATTCTTAGGCATTGTTATTCACCTTCTCTGTGTGGAAAAAAATGCTAAAAGAATGTTCAGACTCCATTTTGGTATTATTTATTGATTTAAATATTTTATAAGTGACAGTTTGGACACTTTTAAGGTAAATAAATGCATGACTTAACTAGACAATTTTGTAATGAATTATGTAAATATAACACACAACGATCATTTCCACTTTGTTTTATAAGAATCCCAAATTTCCATCACTCATTTTTCATATACAAATTCACCTTGTGCTGCAGTCTGTAAATACAAAGACATTTTACATCATGAAACATGCTATTTACATTGTGGATGATTTAGAATAATAACAAAAGAATAAGTAAAAAGTGGTGTTACATGAAAAGCAAGATATTGTGGATATTTATAATTCTATATGAGTTATACTTTTACATGTATTCTTAAAATTCTAGTGAAATGAGGCATATTTTATCATTTCAATCAGAAAAAGTTTCTTTAAACCTGTACTACTAGATACAGAAAAATATTTTAAAATATAATATGAAATACCAAATGAAACTTTTAAAATGAATGGTACAGGTTTAAGAGATGCATTCATTTTTTTAAAAAACAAAAAATAGTTTGACATTTCAAAATATATGCAATTTAATCATGCCCTACATATATATTAGTATATTTACCTGGTATTAGTTGATGACATCGTAATTTAAGTTTTTGATAACTCAAGTTTTAAAAGATATTATTCACAAAGTAAATCTAATAACAGAGGAGCAGATGTACAATATAATTTACATTGCAAGCCAAACCAAAAATTTAGACCCATGAAATTGCAGCAAACAAATTAGCTAAAATGTTAAAATAATTCAGGTTAAATGAAGACCACCCCATGCAGAGGATGCTAATGAAGGCCGAGCACATTATAACTGTGTTTTTATTAAGTGGTTTTGGAAACCTATTTTTTATTATGTAGTGCCTGAAGACTTGATGGAACTGCCTTGGCTGTTTGTTTTGTGCATTGATATGAGTATTAATAGGATTAAGTTAGATATTTAAAGTACTGTTTGGGAAATGAGACCCTTTGGTTTTGTAAAATGGCTACACGCATTTGAAGAGTCAGAACTCAGGTAGGTTGATTTTGAAATGAAGAATGATATGTATTATTTCTGGAATGCACTTAATCAGTATTTTAAAAGCATAATGAGACAGTTTTGTCACTTGATTACTGAAGTTATAATGTAGCTACAGGCAGCTGTTATAAAACTTCTGACTTTTTCAAAGGCAAAATTCTCAGGAGGACCTTTTTTTTTTTTTTTAAATGAAGAAAAAGCTTTTCATCCAACTTGAAGAAAAATCAGAAAGTATTGTTCTCCATGGACCATTATTCTATTTGACTCTAACCTGAATTCCCTCATAGTCAAAACCTGCCATGATGATGTGAATCGATTTCCGCATAGTTGGAGTAATTTTTGCTCCAAATTCTTAAAGGAGACAATGAATTAGTAGCTTGTAAATTTTGCAGATCTGGGCCTTCGATAACTCAGTAGAAGGCAATAAAATAGAGGGAAAAATGGGACTGTGGATTACAGCTGTTCAAATTTCATCTTAATTTCTTCTGTTTTTCTCAACCATATTTCTTCTATTTTTACAATCATCATTAAAATATTTCCCTAAAGAAATAAAAATGGTAAAGGTATTGAAAATCATATTTCTTTATCTGAACAAGTATTAAGATTGTCTATCATTTCAAGACAAAGGTTTTCTTAACATTGAAAATCACAGGAAGAAAGTAATCAGTATTTTCATAGGTACCGATTTATATGGTAGCTGCCTGTTTTTTTACAATTTCAAAATAAGTCAATATAGGATAAACAAAAGTTAACAGAGAAATTCATTGCTTTTGAAGTTTTAATTTTTTTTCAAATATTTTATACCCCTTTCTTTGACTACCTCGTCTGTTAGAATTTAAGACCCCTGAGGTACATAACAAAAAAGTCCAAATACGAAATGAGAACCAAAATTCAAGGGTATTTAACTCACTGAAGCATATCTTTCCACAGAGGAACTAATCATGTTTTTTTCCCTATATAATTTTCTATTAATTAACACAAACTTATGAAGATAATTTGTTAAGTGGTTTGAATATAATCTTAATACCTGAAAATAAAAAGCCAGAAAGAATACAATTTTAAGTTTGGGAGATCATAGATTCTTTAAATCTTGTTCAAGATTTGTTCAAATTATTATAAAGTCAATGAGAAGTACCTACAATGGAAGAATACCCTTACTCTTAAAGAAGATATTTGACTTACTTTCCCTTAGGAATCAAATACTCTGCGAGAAATGGTTTAATTTTCCCTGAAAAATAATGGCTTTGGATTGAGATTTGTAAATGTTTGATCTCTTGATCCAAGCTGTATTTTTCTTTTTTTGTATTTAATAAAATGGCAGTTTGTAAATTCTGGTGAATACTCAAAATTGTAGCTAAAAACAGCTATCTGAATATAGGTTTAAAACCTCAAAGACACAGAGCTAAGAAATATGGAATACACTGTGTATTGCTTTTTCAATAGAGTAGACATAAAATTGATGACAAATGTTTCCAAACCCTCAATAAGAACTCAAAACATCATACTATGCCAAGCTGAATTACAGAGGGGTATCTAAGAAAGAAGACAGTGCATCAGTTATCTCTAGATGAAGAGCCAGGAAAATCAAGTTGCTTTTGATGTATACACCTTATTGGGAGTAGTTTTCAGAAAGCAATTTCCCTACAAATAGAAAAAGCATTTTTTTTCTATTTCAGTCTTTTAGCAGTGTGGTAATCACATAAAAAAAAAATGGCTACTTGAAAATAAGAGGTTTTTCTAACTTAAGACATTTGTAGGGGGTAAAAATAGGAGACTGGCCATACAGATTGACCCTGATACTTCTTGAAAAAGTGTTTAAATTCAATGAAAATGGACACACATAGATTTGTATAGACCCACATTTCTTTTGACTGACAGTCTCTGGAAGTCAAGGTCCCAATTCTCTCTGTCACTTCTATCCTCAACTGATCTATATCTACATGCTCATCTTTCCCCTTCCCTCACAAATCCAGAAAGTGCTCAATCATGTGAAAGTGAAAAAGGGAGGCCTCAGCCCCATAGTAAAGTACTATTGTCATTTATCTTCTAAGAGCTAGAAAGAAAGAAAGCAAAGAGGGGAGGGAAGGAAAGGAAGAAAGGGAAGGAAGGAAGGAAATACAATGGAAAAAAGAGGTGCTAAGCATGCTAACAAGTTTTAAAGCCTAATTTATTTACTGCACATAAAACCTATATATACAACCCATTCATTTTACATTCATCAAGAATTTTATTCAGGAACACCAAACTCAATTGATTCAAGTTATAGCCACACTTGATATTTGGACTCTTGCATGGTTTCTCATTAGCACAAAGACTATACTAATGTTTAATTAGATAATGCAGCAAATATTGATTGAAGACATAATACCAAATTTTCCCAGCAGATAATAAATTCTGCAATGGGGAGACATCTATGATGTGACAAGTTTTTTGTCCCTTTAAATATTCACTCTAATTAGCATATTTATTGTTTTATCAAAGTTTTGACATGCTGAATTTCATGGCATTCTGTCATTTTTATGACATTCTATTAAATATAAATACTTTGTTTAAAAATCTATTATTTATCCTTATCTATTTTCAGCTTTCTTATAGGTTAACAGGATTAGACTACAGACCTAATTTTGATGTAAGCAAAGTTTGATTTTTCTGTCTCTTTCCATCTTCTCTACTGGTATCCATTCCTTTCTCTAAGTTGCATTCCAGCTGAATCCAGCTAAATATTTCATACATGCTCATAAAATGGGACTCCTCCTATAGCCAGGTAATCATTTGCATTTTAGTAGGATAATTTTTTTTAAACAGAATAAAGGTGTTTTTAATGATCAAAAGAAAAAGCAACGAGCACCTATTATTTCGGGTTATTGGGTCATATAACAAATAAATGAATTTTATGAGTGCCTGGTGACACACTTGAAACAAATTTTAAAAGAGGAATAGTAATTTGGGCTGCCATCCATTACTAATAATTTTTATACAAAAACAGAATTTTTCCTAAAAATCCCCCTGAATTACTTTAGATAATTATACACTCCTCTAGTTATCTAGACCTTCTTGGCTAGAGTTTGATCTACCATCGGAAATAATTTCTTCTTTTTGAGAATACTTTGTAGTCAAAGAATACAAAAGCAATTTATTTGAGAGTCCAAGCCAAGGTTAAGTTTTGGTTTCAGTGTGGTAATTTTTACCAATAAAATTCAGAAGGAGGGTTTCACGTTACTGATAAATCAACTAGGTGTTTTCATATTTTGCTTCATTTTATGGAAATTTTAACTTAAAAGGCTAGAACGGGAGACAGCCTTTCAAGTGGTTAGAAACATACATATTGATCCAGATCACCCAAACCTCAGAAGAAAGTCATATTCATTTGCTAGCCTTTAAAGAGTTACATTGACCATGAAGAAATACTTCTTGGGAGGCAATAAAAGTAGAATTGCTGTAGAAACTGAGGTTTCATTGGGTATGGAAATGCATAGTTTCTTATTAGTCAGAGGTGATGTAGCAATATTCATATTTATTGTTCAAATGATTTGAACATAAATTGGTTTAGAATTAGATTTTATTCCGAGTTTACAATGCATTGTTCTATATTCTAATGTGAACAAGCTGAAAATACAGTATTATTTGACTGTTATCCTTAATGCTTATATTATTTTAAAAAGTGTAATAGTTTAAGTAAAATAATATTGCCAAATTTGCAAACCCTGGCTCAATGCCATGATTTGTAAGTCTGTCATATTTAGGACATTTTTTTTTTCTGCAACAAGTGGAAAATATAAAGTAAAAATCACTTAAATGTAATTCACAATTAGATGTTATCATCAGAGGATAAAACTCTAAGGAACCTAGAAACAAAATTAATTGTATTTCTCATTGCTGAAGAACATGATACATTCAGAAAACATTCAAAAGTCTCTCACATTCTAAGTTTTGGATATGAGTAAGTTGACTCAGGACAATAAATCTTTGTCTTAAATTCTTTTTCTAACTGACAATTTTGATTGAAAATTGCTCAGGTTTGTTCCCTCATTTTAAAGTTTCTGTTCTAAACAAACTCTGCATGAATTAACCAGTTACATGTAAGTGAAAAATCTTTGATGATTAAGATACTACCCAACCACTTTTAAGTTTAGAAAACTAGAGTCTTCATGTCTCACAGAAAACCATTAAGTGCTACGGGGTGATTCTCTCTCCAGCTCAAATACTCTGGCACATTCTCTAAGGGATGGATGGACATCTTTCTGCTCTAAAGTTCCACACTTGTCTTGCTAGCAGCCAAACCCAATTTGAGAAAAGTGTGAAGAAGAATATGACATAGAGTACGGCTCCCAAAAGAAGTTTACAAATTTCAGAACACAAAATAAATATTTCCTATTTGTGATTAAATTTTCCAACTATAAAGGAATATATAATTTCTTTAATGTCAGAACAACAATTTTTTTTCAAATGATGCATGAGACAAAAGTGTATTCTTCTCACTGAATGCTAGCTCAGCCAGGCATGTTATAAAAGGAAAAAATATAGTTTGTTTTAATATCACTTGCATACTGTTAGTCTGTTTTTCTGTGCTAATTTTAGTAGGGTTTTCTGTGGCATATGGCAGAGCTGGTATTTGGCCTTCTTTGTTCCTTCAACCCAGATGTTCTGACACTTTCATTTACCTTCATCATTGTAACCAACACTAGTTCTATCTGCCACCTTCAGAAAGTATCTATTTGTAGCTCTGTAAGCTTCTATCCCAGCTTCACTGAGATGTGCAGCTGCCTAGAGGTTGGCACTACCTCCGAGGAAAGCTAAAAATGGCTTGTGAAGGGTTTCTCTTTTTTTGTCTTTCTCTCTTCTTTTTAAAAATGAGTGACCAGTAGTCAAATAAATAATTTGGCTTTTATTAAACCAGAGGTGTTTGTTACAGAAATTGCCTCTCCTTTAAGAGTCTCTACATCTTCCTGAAGAAAAAATTAACTCTCTTCGCTTCATCTCATCTAAAGCTCCTGCCCACCTCACTCACTCCATTTGTCCCTTTGTCCTAAGTCTGATGTGTAAATGTCAGGCAGCAAAATGCAAAGAATTGTCTTCAGAAAGTGAGGTGGTGTGAAGAAACAATTTTGCACATTTCTGATTTTATTCCAGTTATTACTTTCCTGTTAGATATAGGTTTAATGACATTTAATAGACCACAGTAAAAACATATTAAGTAGAATTCCTTCTTTATCTGCAAATGGCAGAAAGTCCACAAAGGAAGACTGAATATAAAGTGATTTCTTCATTTTAAAAATACGTATCAAAAGAATCAAAAAGAAACTAATACTCAGACCTGCCATTTGGTTTTTCTTTTCTGCTTTTAAATAATAAGCAAAGTACTTAAGTCTAATATAAAGAATAATCCGATCAGCAACTAGATGAATTAACTGGAAGGATAAATTCAGTGTAATTTAATAGATTCAAATTAAATATATTCCATTATTTATTTAACCCAAAACCATTCTTACTAAGGATTTAAGGATCCAGTGATATACAAGAGGATAATTGTCAAAGCCTAAGTGAATCAACAATCCTGCTTGATTTTGATAGGGAAATTTTCCAAACTGTGGGCAGGCGGATGCTAAATTAAGTTTTGCTATGAGTAATAGAAAGTTAAAGACAAAATACTACCAAACACACCCACCATTCAAATGTGTTCATATTCACGTTTAGAGGATTGTTTACCTCACTAGGCAATTATAGGAGCTGTCATCTTATTTAGGTGCTTAGGAATGAATCCTAAGCTTATATGCTAAATAATAATCTGATGTTTAGATATTGCTCAGTGTAAACATAAATTTACCAGTTGATTTTAGCTGTGATCCTTATATATTATTCTAAATGATGGAAAAGTAAATGTAACTACTAAAGAACTGATTATCATTGAGTATGCCACATCCTATTAAAATTGTATTTTAAGAAGACTAAAAACATGATTTTTTTCATTTCAAAATCTGAAAGCTTTACTGTTTTTTCAATATTATTGAATAATTTTCAGACATTTATTGTAGTACAGGTGACTTTCAGTCAATCATATTCTGAAGTCAAAATACTATCATACTTACCAAACACTTGTGTAGCTATCATTGAAAACAGTAATAATGAGCTCTTTTATCTTTATTCTTTCATCTTCCAAGACCGTATGAAACCAACATTTGAATTAATCCGCCCTGAGACCAATCTATATTTCTGCAAAGCCTACTTTCTCAATCACCTCTCTTCCAACCTTCCAACCTATGCTCTACTTCCACTCATTTATCCATCCTTAACTTCTTCTTTACTATTATATACTACAAAGATCCAAAAATTGGGCAACATTATAAATAATACACAAATCTCTTTGACAGGAATAGAAATCATATTTTGATAGCCATTTTAAAAATTATGCACCAGAAATAATCTGATGTATATTAATCACTTTACAGCATGTTTGCAAATGAATAACTTCTGAGATAGATTAAGCATATCATTTGCTCAGATATTTTTAATCTGAGTCATTACTTGCTGCTCATTTTGCTACAGAATAATGAATATCTTTAAGAAGTCCACACCAGCTGTATTATTGCTTGTATAAAACATGTTTCTGTTTTCACAAAGGCTCTATGAAATGCAAAGAAGTGCAAGCTTCATATGGCATCATCACCATGGCTTAAATTATTGCTTGAAAGGTTGTTAGAAGGTATTGCTTGGAAATCCCTTTTCAGATAATATACAATTCAATATGAAAAGTACATAGACTAAATATTAAGTTGGTGTCTTTTCATAACATAAAAATCAAAGCATTCAGGAGTAAGGCTGTCACTTTGATATTTGTTTCTGTGTCCCAAAGGTCATAGTTTTTACCTCGGTGGTGAGGATTAGCAAATGTTGCAATATACCGCACAGCTCTGGCAGTAACTAAGAAAATAGTACTGTATCTAGTATGCCTAATAGCCCTATAGTGAGCAATATTCATCCCTCATGCTTATCAGTGTTGACATCTGTCTCTAAGTTTGAAGATTTATGCTCAGAAAGAAGACCACAATTTGGAAATCAAATCCAAAACTAAAATTTGTGAAAGAAATAATGGTATGAGGCCTAGAGTATTTAACTTTTCAAAATAACTACAAATGAAATAACATTACTATCCCCGTCAGCTTGTATTTACTCCTAGTAATTGAGATTATTTGAATACTTTTCAATGATTCCCAAGTCTGGCTGTATATTAGCATTACTGATTTTCTAAACACAGATTCCTAGGCCCTCCCCGAGACCTACTGAATTCAAATCTCTGAAGGTAAAGACTAGTCTTCTGTATTCCTAAAACTCCCTACGGAATTCTTATGAAGCCAGCCAGATACTTCCAAGCAGATCAGTTAAACCACTGAACTAGGTCACTCGTTTTTTTGTTTTTGTTTTTTGTTTTTTTTTGTTTTGTTTTTTGAGACGGAGTCTCTCTCTGTTGCCCAGGCTGGAGTGCAGTGGCGCGATCTCAGCTCACTGTAACCTCTGCCTCCTGGGTTCATGCCATTCTCCTGCCTTAGCTTCCCGAGTAGCTGGGACTACAGGCGCCCGCCACCACGCCTGGCTAATTTTTTGTATTTTTTAACAGAGACAGGGTTTCACCATGTTAGCCAGGATGGTCTCGATCTCCTCACCTCGTGATCCGCCCGCCTCAGCCTCCCAAAGTGCTGGGATTACAGGCGTGAGCCACCGTGCCCGGCTGGTCATTTCTTAATAAGGATTGAATGGCAATGAAGTGCTTAACTGAAACCAGGATCTGGTTATAACATATTAGAAATAAAGACACAAACTTTACTTCTCTGCATTCCCAAGTCCTTCCAAAGAAACTTATTTCTTTCAATAATGAAACATCTACATTCAATAAACACACATATACATATACACAAACTAAAAATAGTAATCACTTTATAAAACTTTTAGAATATGAGATTAGCTGTGATACTTCCTGTGTTATAAATGTATCAATGACTTTTTTTAATTAAAGAAGGAATAAAGGAAGGAAGAAAACAAAGGATGGAAGAACAGTAATATGTAGGTTTCAATTGTTTGGATCAAGTGTGAGGAAGGAATTTTGCACACTATCTCAATATAGCCTGACAAGATTATGTTAATCTGTACATAATATCAGTGTCTGCTCTTCATTCACCACCACGAGGATCTTGAAATTGAGTCCATAGCTGGGGTCAACTTACCCATTTAACGATACATTTTGTTCAATCACGTGAACACAATTTATGTGTATGTTAAACCAGCTGGTTGTGGTTTAGGAATATTCATATCAAGAGCTGCCCATAAATTGTTTAGAAATATGTTAAATCTTAATCAGTCTTACGCATCATGATTTTTGGGCTAGATCTATTAGGCTATGCTTATAGAAGCCTCTGAAATGACATAATTTTTGTAGTTGAAGGTCTATAATCTAACAGTAGAAACAACTAAGCTACGATATAGGGCTTGGTTCTTGGACTTGAGTTTCTAGATATTGTCGGCTGAAAGGCATCTAGTACTACCCAAAGCCTATTCAGAGTCATTTATAATTAATTTCAAAGGAACATTCAGTGAAGTTGCATGAAGTGCTTGGAGTCAGACTGGGTTTTGAAGAAAGAGCAGAGGGAGAAGCTGCAGACATAATTAATGCCCCGGCACATCCAGTTCATTACTACACTTCAGAAGTACATTGTTACTCAGGCCTGACTGTGTGTGGTCCTTCCTATCTGCCTGAATGAGGCACCAGCAACCCTTTCTGTAGCCATTCTGGGTTCAGAAGTGAAGAGAGAATGCTGTTTGCTGTGGCCAGGCTTGAGGGGTGAGATAGTTTCTAGGGACAGAATGGAGTAAGAAAGGGTCTAGAATGGGCTGAGTCATTCTCAAAATGACAAGACAGAAACCTGTGTGTAAAAGTTTTACTTTTTGCCTTAACCATCCACAACACTTGCCCTCAGAAAGTCTGGAACCCAAGAAGACTTCCACAAATATATTTAATGATGGTCATAATTTTGAGCTCCTACTTGATGCCTTACGACTTTAGATACACACACCGTTTTGTTCAGCAGCAATATGATTCTGTACAAAACACAATGCCTGGTGGGGTTTTCAGAATTCTCCATGGCTTTGCCTTTTGTTATCTATCAATTTAATTTCGCTTTATATTGCTAGAACTCTTTAGAGGCATTTGCAAAGTTAAAAGTCTTGCTCCCTTTGTGAATGAGATTTTGTTTAAGTTGTTATTCTCTTTTGCTTTGCTTTTCCTGGAGAGACATGCACATTCACACTAAACTACTGTGTCCTGACACCATTGTCACTGGACAAGAGGAAGGAGTGCAAGACTGTGAGAAATAACATTTGAAGTGCTGAACCTACGGACCCACCCTCAAATCTCAGGCATCAATGTCTGTCTCAGAGTCCCAGATCAAAGCTCACTTGATTCCACTTAATCAGATATTAAAAGGAAAATCCAAGATTACTTAAAATATAGAGCAAGAGATGAATAAAGGCAGACTGTAGGCAGTTGGGTCCCATGTTACCTGGAAGCTATGTCTTCTTCCCCTTCTCTATATTATACAGACAAGAGATCCAGCTACTATGTTTCTGAGGCATATTATTATTTTTTATTATGGTCAATGATACCTAATTATTAAGGTCCACAAAGAAGGTACAGGGTAGTACATTCTGAGTACATATTGGGGGATTCTGATTTTGTTAGATAACTGATTTATTTGCAAATGATGACATTCTCTCCATCAACATAATCCTGATACCAATGTGATTGATGCTTTGGTGCTAATGGCCAGTTATAAGTTGCCTTCTTCCAAATAGCAGCTTAAAAGAACATTAAAATGCAAGAGCTATAGGTGCCAAATTATATTTTAAAGTATCCCTTGTAGAGTGGGTTAAAACCATTTCCCCAATTTGATATCATTTGGTTTCTAAGGAAATATCACATAAATTTCTTTTATCTGCCATACTAAAATGCATGCTGTTGGTAATAGTTTGTAAGTAAGTGAGAATATAGATAAGTCATATGAAATAACAAATGCCACCACATTGTTACAATCACAGTTCCTAAGAGAAGAGATGTAGATGGCATTGTGTAGGACAAATAAAAATATAATTCTTTCTCCATCTTCTAACTTCTGTGATTGAAGTTTGAATGAACAGACATTTTATATAGTACTTCACAAACATATAGAAACATTGTAACTACAATAATCAACTATAATAGATTAGCAAAATGATAACAGATTGGACCATTATCTCAGACTATAGCTTTGAATATACACTTAGATTATAACGTATGAAAAATGTAGTTGACATCCTGTCGGTGACAGATAAGAAATCTCTGGCACGTTCTTCATCGTGACATTTATGGCAATGTAAATGGATACGTCTTCTCTAAGTAAAATCATATAAACTAATACAGAATTTGTGATTCTTCTGACAAATTGAGATATATAAATACAATACTTCTCTCCAGGCCTATCACTAGTAATGAGGTGGATTTCCAATGATGCTTTTCAAATATGCTTCCCATAGATATTCTTAAGTATGGAGAGAATAAATATGTGTTTGTAGTTGCTTAGACAAATCTTTACAAAAAGTGAGAGAAATAGATTGGATATTCCTGGAAGTCCCTTTCAGCCTTATGGTTACAGAACTTATTGTTCATCACCAACATGTTTATTGATTTAATATACCATAATAAGTTCTAAGTTACTGAAGACATAATAAACGACATCAGTGAGCTTGTTCTCTCCCCATGCTCCAGTGCTACAAGGAGCCCATCAACATTGCTAAGGCATTTTCTAATATAAGCATGAGGATTGAGGGGCTCCCAGCCTGCTCTGCTCATACTGACTGTAAACCTCCTCATTGTCCAGAGACACAGGCCCACAGAAGAGGGGGTCAGGCAAAGGTTTAGAGTTCAAGGTCTACTTCCTGTCTTCTCCACATAAAGAGTGTTGTACTCGTGCCCTTATAAACCCCCAGGGCAAGAAAATAACTCAAATTATAAAAGGGATCATGATTATAACAAATATTTGCATATCTACAAATGCCTTCTAGCCACACAAATAGAAAATTTAAAAACATTAAATAAGCCTCATAGACTAAATTGGAAATTAGTAAATATGTTCTTTAACTGAGTTATGTCATAACCAAACCATAATGCAGCCAAAATCCCTGAACAGAAAAGAATATTGCATTCAGTTAGACATAAGTTATCAATGAGTAGGAAAATGACCTCTCCAAGGTTTCAAGGAAACAAATGTTTCCAGTTTATTAACCTCAATAGAAACTTAGATTTTATATTTGATCCCAAACAGGAAAACTCTGGACACATGATGCTCCTAATTTTAGTGTGAGCCAGTAATATTTTCATGCAGTATTGATTAATGAGAACAGGTCTTCATTTGAGCAGGACATGCGATGGAATCCTATCTGTAACTATAATAATTACTAGTTCTGAAGATTATAGCTACTTCAGTATTCATGAAAGTGATTCACTGAATTTAAAAGCCGTATCAATCAAACTGCAGAACATTTTTTTAAAACCTCAAAGCCATAAAATACAGAGGTTTCCTTGCTTTGTGTTGTACAAGAAGAAACAACATTCTTGGCAAAATGTCCTGACACTTCTTTGTCACTAATGCCAGTATCCAGGAATTTGCTCTCAAGAATAGCATTCGGCTCTTAGGAGGCATCAACTGGGGAAAAGGAAGGGGGTAACTAACATGTCATTTAGTTGAATGCTGTTTATTAGAATATAGTTTAGTGTTGCAAAAGCTACCTATATAAGTGCTAAGTTGAAAAGGGTCCAGTGTAGCAAAGCATCTCATTTTAACTGATATTTGTTAGAAGGTGGCAAAAAGACCTTTCTTCAATCTTGGTTACAGATATATCTGGTATTTGGAAATTCCATTTCCTCTGGATTCCATGCTACATTAATTAAATCTAAGATATATTTACTAAGCAGACATAGAATGCTTTCTTGGTATCTGAAATCCTTGGTTATATGTATTCTCAGTCCAAGCACTGATTTCTCTAAATAAGGGAAACTATGTTAGATTAATAGGTTAGTATTATATAATATACTAACAATACAGAAGCAGATTCTGAAAATGTAATAATGTTGTGTGAAATGTAGTTATCTAGAAGAGATATGTATAAAAATAGGTAATATCCCTAAAATATTTTGCCGAGTTACAATTCTTCCAGTTGGGAAGTTTACCACACTGCCATGATACATGTATGAAATGTCTGTTCAGAAAAAGAAACTTAGAAAATATTCCTCACCCACCAACTCACTAAATGTAGGAATATATAATCAAAACTGGCTCTCAAAAGTGGTACAAATATATAGGGAAAGATACTTGTATGTGTGATAAACAAGAAAACATGGAATCTATTTATTGGTTAGTTCTGAAAGGGGACCCACACTTATAATTAAAATATATGTATATATATATGACCAAAAACACTCATATGAATGGACACATCTTATTTCCCTCATCCTCCGGCTTTGTATTGACAGCGGTCACCTCCACCTTTTAGTAGGATTATTGCCTGACATAATACAGAAATTTTGCTGCTTGTTCTCAACAAAGCAATGAAAGAGACACAATCTCTTTCCACCCCCGCTGTGGTGACCCATGTTCTGGGCTTGTGCTTTTTGGAGGAGTCTTTGTTCTGTAGCAGGTCTCAGAGGCTTGTCTCCCGGAGGAACATGGTGCCGATGTTGTAGGAAACCTTTTTTATTCTCGACGAAGAAAGAGAAGGCTTTGGTGGCTTTGGACCAGTCCTTACCTCCAGGAAATAGCAGATCCCAGGAATTTCCTTTGGAAAGTTGTCTGGAAGCTCTTCACGAGACCGCGGAATGAATGTGAAACTTTCTTCCCGTTTTAATAATCTAAGAAAAAAAATACAGAGCACGTGAATCAAGTAGGCCAGGGAAATGTAAATACGTGGACAGAAATTTTAAAGGCTCAGGAAGCCTGTCTCTGACTGCTCATGGTGACACCTCTATTTCTTTGCATAGATGTGGCCTTCATCAGATTCCAAATGCTAGGAAATGTTATAATCCAGAAAAGATCCCTTCACGTAATTAAAAAAAAAAAAAAAACAAAACTCAAAGCTAAGTGTGGTACTACCTGAAAATATTTGTTCAAGATTGATTTCTTTCTAAACAGCATTCTTTGAAAATATTTGTTCAAATGTTATTGTTTTCCCTAAACAAAGGTCTGAGGAAACTGCATAATACAGGTTTTATTTCAAGCATGCAGGATTCACGTTCTCTGTTTTTAAAACCTGCCCAAATTCTAGTGCACTCCTTTTATGTTTGGTAAACCATGTGCTTTAAATGTGTGTCCTGTATGTAAAAAACATTAATCAAGTATTTAACTTTGTAGAACAACATTTCATGACTCCCAATGTCTTTGATACCTGCTTGCTGATTTCTAGCCAAGCATGCTATCCAAACTCGATACCATTATTGGTTAAACAGCTTGATTCTTCTCTTCCAGTCACATATAAAGACTCTTCTTCAAAACACTAACACTGGAATAAATTTATTCGTTAAACTTGTCCAGTTCCATGTAATGTTCAGTTTCATACTTGTATCTGAAAGTGCGGCCCAACAATTCAATTTAACTCAACAGCTCTTTATAGACTATTTCTTATTGCCCAAGAAAAACCTCCTAGACACTTCTGTGAATATAAGGAGTAGAACACATCTAAAAAGCTCACAGTTTTGTCAACAGATACAGAAACAGAATAAAAGAGTTTTTAAAAACCCTCAACAAATGAACAAAACACAGAGTAATATAAAAGTACAGAACAGAATAGGCTAGATGCCATCAGAAAAGTAGACACGAAAATTGCAGAAGTCTAGAGGAAAAAAGTATTTGCAGTGGGAGGACCATAGAGACTTCATGGACTAGATGTTATTTAAAGGCATGTACAGAATGATGTAACCAAAGGGTTAGAAACAAGAAAAATGTAAAGTTTCTAACCATATGATGACATTCCCCAGTGAGGTCAGAATGAGGGTTAAGACTGGGACAGTAGGTTAGGAAAAAGTTTTAAAGCCCTAAACTAAGAGTTTGGACTTTATTTGGAAAGCACCTTGGATCCAAACCCATTACTTTTTTAAAACTTAAAAACAACCCATCCTCCTAACACAGATTCATGTTAGCAGCAGCTCCAAGTTATGCTGTGTAGGAGACAGGTTGGGGCAAAAGAACCAGTAAGCACAAGCAGAATAAAGGATGTGTGAACATACAAGAACATTGCACAGTCAATTATGAGAATCTCTAAGGAGAAGAAAATATTCCTTCTCGAATGCTATTAATGGATAGGAAATATTACCTAAAACAACAGTTGGTAGTACTAATAAGGTATAATATGAACAGTCTATATTTAATTTGAAAAACCAGAGCTATAGTATTTTGATTGTTAAAGGATATAATGGCAGTTTAAAAAAAACACAAAATGATTATATTCATTTGGTATATAAAAAACGAGGTTCCTTCTAACATTTCAAAATTCTTTCAAAAGTCTTATCCCATTTTATTCACATAATATAGTTGTTTGTAAAAGCTAAAAGTACAAACTATGCATCCAACAAAGGTCTAATATGCAGCATCTATGAGAAACATAAATTTACAAGAAAAAAAAACCCCATTAAAAAGTGAGCAGAGGACATAAACAGGCATTTCTGAAAAGAAGACATACATGAAGCCAACAAGCATATGAAAGAAAGCTCAACATCACTGATCATTAGATAAATGCAAATCAAAATCACAATGAGATACCATTTAACACCAGTTAGAATGGCTATTATTAAAAAGTCAAGGGCCAGGCATGGTGGATCACGCCTGTAATCCCAGTATTTGTGGAGGCTTATGAGGTGGGTGGCTCACGAGGTCAGGAGTTCGAGACCAGCCTGGCCAACATGGTGAAACCCCAGCTCTACTAAAAATACAAATAAGCCAGGCATGTTGGAGTGCCCCTGTAAATCCCAGCTACTTAGGAGGCTGAGACAGGAGAATCACTTGAACTGGGAGGTGGAGCTTGCAGTGAGCCGACATCATGCCACTGCTCTACAGCCTGGGTGACAGAGTGAGACTCAGTCTCAAACAAGCAAACAAACAAAAAATTAAAAAATATAACAGATGCTGGTGAGGTTTTGGAGAAAAAAGGAACATGTATACGCAGTTGGTGGGACTGTAAATTAATTCAACCATTGTGGAAGACAGTGTGGAGATTCCTCAAAGACCTAAAGACAGAAATACCATTTGAGCCAGCAATCCCATTACTGGGAATATACCCAGAGGAATATAAATCATTCCTTTATAAAGACACATGCATGTGTATGTTCATTGCAGCATTATTCACAATAGCAAAGACATGGAATCAACCTAAATGTCCATCACTTGTAGACAGGATAAAGAAAATGTGGTAAATACACACTATGGAATACTATGCAGTCATTAAAAAAGAATGAGATGTCATTTCCAGCAACATGGATGGAGCTGGAGGCCACTATCATTAGCAAACTAATGCAGGAACAGAAAACCAAATACTGTATGTTCTCATTTATAAGTGGGAGCTAAATGATGAGACTACATGGACGTATAGACAAGAACAACACACACTGGGGCCTTTTGGAGGGTGAAGGGTGAAGGATGGGAGGAGGGAGAGATTCAGGAAAATAACTAATGGGTAGTAGTCTTAATACCTGGGTGATAAAATAATCTGTACAACAAACCCCCATACATGCACAGGTACGTAACAAACCTGTACTTGTACCCCTGAACTTAAAAGCTGAAAAATGCTAATCTCCACAAAATTTATAGAGGGTGAAAGTGAGTTCAGGGTAAGTTATACTGATTTGCTCAAGGAAACAACAAGACAGTAGTGACAATGGAACTGGAACCTAGACCTGTAAACACAAGTCAAGTTTAGCCCAACAATAAATAACAAGACTAGGTAAGATAGCTCTCCATCACAAAACAACCAAACTGAGATATCATTAATGACAATAAGAATGGAAGTCAGCAGTAGTGTTTACTTTCTTTTCATTTTCACAAATGTCAATTCTCTTTACTATTGATATATAATCAGTCACTTCAGAAATAAACTGTAAAATGCCCTATACAGTAGTTTAATTTAGCAGTGAATTCCACAACAATTTTGCTAAGCTCAAATAGAAGAGTCATCATTGTGTAATATGTGGGTGTCAATCATTGATGTCAATCAATCAACAAACTTTTTAGTGGTTATGACATTACAAATAGCCCTCTGAATGGAGGCGAGTAAGTGGGGATTCGCAGAATAAGTTAATATAACTAAAATGACAAGAAATACTCATTGAAACAAATTAGCAATAAAATGATACAACATCTGATACAATCTAAAGGAAGAAATTTTACAGGAGAAAGGGAGAGGTGATAACTATGGACTTAAGTACAAAAGTTAAGAACCACATATAGCCATAGTTCAGTCTTTCCACAAAGTTTCCTTGAAGCCCATAATCAACAGTTAGGACTCCAAATAAGCTACATTCCCTTCTCCCTATCTTTTAAGTCCTCAAATGTATCTTTTACAGTTTGTTTGTCTCACTAAGATCTTTGTTTTGCTATAATTGAGATTTTCAACCCCAAACAAAAATGGGGTTATGTCCATGAAAGTACTTGTAAATGACTGAAAGAAGATGGTACCAGCTGCTTCAGATGTCAGAACTTTTAAATAATTCACTGCACGTTGGCTGGGAGGAAACTTTTCACAATGAATTGATCTCTTGACATTTTAAATAGATCTCATATACTTTGCTAGAGATTACAGAGACAACAGCTTTTATGAAATTGTATTTTCTTTTCCCAGTGAACATTTTGGTATCCATAAACTAAATACAGTTTTAAATTTCAATAATAAAAATGAGAACACATAAGGATAAATTGACTCAAGGTCCTATGATATCCAGTATTTATTACAGCAGACTTTGTAGATAAGAACATTGAAGTGCAATGTTCAGTTGAATTCCAATAGGACAATCTTTATGACTTGCTGGGGGGTTTGTGGAGGAGGTCAGGGGAATCATTTCACACAGCGTGCCTGGTGATGATATGAGTCACGGTGCTGAGTGAGCAATCAAATGTATACAAAGATTAGGAATTAGTTAGAACCTGATCATCCCAAAGCCTCGGATCCCCTCTGAAATGCTTTATTAAGTCCAAGTCCCGGGTTATCCCTAAAGCTCTACCTAACAATCCATTTCTTTGGCACCTCAGGGCTGATATGGAAGCTTAGATTCTATATAAATCTAAATTAATCCCCAGCTGTAATCCCCAGCAGGTTGTTATACACTCTGGGAGTTTTGGCAACATGTTTAATAAGCATTTGGAAATCACACAAATCCTAGTTTACCTGCCTGTCCTAGTTTACCCTTTCTCTGCTCAACAGTTTTTTCTATAAATTGTTTTTCAAAATAAAAATTCACTGCTGCTTTGCATCAATGGATGGCTCCCAAGCATGTGCAGGAAACTTGATTCCATGGCGGTCCATGGAGCTTCTCCATCACAGCTGCAGAAACGAAGCTGGTCTCTGACTCTCTCACCTCTTGTTTGCATGCTCATTTCCCCCAGTTTTCACCATGCTCTGTGCTCTGTCCTACATCCTACCTTGGGAAAGGGTCTGACACTTATTCATACTGAAGTACAAATGATCTAAATCTAGTTCAAATTTTAACACAAGACTCAGAATTCTTAAAAAGGGTCTGTGAATTCAGCAGTCAACTGGTCAACAGGTAATCATTAAGTGCCTTCTGTGAGCTAGTCCTGAACCAGTACTTTCTTACCTCTCATCATAATATGTATGGGACAGGAGAAGACTGAGAGGGAAACGAGAGAATTTTGAGTTTTGCTGAAAATGTCTTTGCATAAAGTGATTATTTTTATTTGCTAGGTTGCCCCATGGAGAACCCCATGGACAGAATAAACCTTGCTGAAATGAATAGATCCAGTTCCAGTCTTTAATAGTGGCAGACTAGTGTATATATAGCTCTCTGACACCTGCACATTTGAAATAATTGTGAGAAATTGGAAAATCTTTTGTTTGTTTCAACAGTTGGAAAGATCTGTGTAACGTGCAGAGCTATAAGAGCGATATTCTCAGAATGCAGTCTACCAGAGGGTAACCACAAACTTGTCTACTCACTATCCAGCTACTGCTCACCAAGGGATACTTGAAGGGCAAAGGAAGGGGCAGTAGAATCTGATGCATCTTGTAGAGGGGTAGAAAAGATACGATGACAGTGACCTTTTAAAGACTTTAGATGTCGGAAATATCTTTAGTTCATTCTTCTCTCAACTTGATTGGTTTAATTAGGCATTAAATTCTTGTTTAGAATTCATTTACTCCTCAGTATTTGGCTGTTAAAAAGTAAGATGTCATTCTGTTTTTTAAACTTCTGCATGTTAATTTTCTTCTAGTCTTTCTTATTGTCATCGTCGTCATCGTCATCATCATCATCATCATCTTTCTATCTCTGGTATTGTGAAAATTAATAATATGACTAAGTGCATCTTTTTTATTTGGCACAATGACAATTAGTGAGTCCTTTTGAAGCTTTTGATGAAGCAAACTATGTCTTTCAGTTCTAGGAATTTTTAAAAAGTTATTTAATAATTTCGTATGCCTTGTTTTATATGTTTTCTTTTTATGCATTTTGGCTTAGTCAGACATTGGACCTGGTAAATTAATCCTCTAATTTGTTTTCCTTTTTCTCAAATTATTCCCTCATTTTAAAACATTCTGTTTTCTGGAAGATTGCATCCAACATTATTTTCCAACACGTAAATAATTTTAAAATTTCAGATATATCATTTTAATTTCCACTCTTGTGGTATGATTTTATTTTTTCTTGTGTTCTTAGTATTTTAAATTTATGAGAATATTCATCTTTTTATAGTTTTCTTTAATTCTCTATATTGTCTCTTTTTCCTCTAGATATTCATTGACTAGATTTTGTTGCTTGCTTTTTTGTTTTGGTCTCTTTTTTTAATGTCAAGGCATTCAACAAATTACTAATGTCTGTAAATATCTTTCTATTTAAGTGTAAGTCATTACGACATGGTTAGAAGGTTTGTGTGTAGCAAAATATTGTTGAATTGTAGGTTTCCCCTGGCCATTTCATTAGGGTTCCCAAATATCGATATATTTACTGTTTTTCCTTTGGTCCAGTTTGTCCAAGTAACAATATTCCGGTCATTCCTATGGTATTACACCTGGCTTTTAGCATTCTGGAAGTTGAATTTAGGAAATAACCTGGGAATCTCACTGTTATGAATGTAGACTTTTATTTAAACCTCCCATATTTACCTTCCTGAATTTAGAATTCCTCTGGTTCAGTGTCTCAGGAGAATAAACCTCTTATATTCTTCTAGAGTTAGCTGTGCCCCAAAATTTGTCCTCCCTTTATTTATTGGTAATAAAGTTCTACAAAAGTACATGACTACCTAGCTTGAAACTACATTTCCCAATTTCCCTAGCTACTACGGTTCTGAGTAATTATTAGTTTCCTAAAATAATATTGACCTGACAAAGTTTTGAATGGCAGAAGTGAAGTAGATCCCATTTCTCTTGGCAACTGACCATTAACAGTGACTACTGATGTTGGAGTTTTGCAGAAGCAGGCTCCAGTTTCTAGCTTCCTAAGTGTCAAGAAAATGCTCCAGTACTGGTGACATGTTAGTCTAACATCTAACTTCATGATCATAGAAATGCATATTTAGGCACCCATTTTTTAGTTTCCTGATGTACAGAGGCTAGTATGGCTGTGGCCATGGCTCCTGACCTAAACTATTCCAGTTCCCATGGTGAGCAAAGGGGTAGGAGCTTGTGTACTTGGCCAGTTCTATATTTTACGGGTATCATTTCAAGATATCCAGCTTAGAACCTGATTTTTATCTCTTCTCATGATTCTGTAAGCACATTATTCTCTGTATATCTTCCTACTTAAAATACCCTAGAGTGTTTTCTACCCTTGTACTTTTTCTGGAGTCTATTTTGGTCATATTTTGGATCTTTTAGACTATCCTTCTAATTAGGTTCTGTGTGTGTGTGTGCATATGCATGTGTGGATGTAAACAGGCTGATATTTAGATTCAGAGTGAATATACTTGCTTCTTAACCACTCCTTCTGTAGGAGCTGAGACTTCAGCTTTCTTTTAGACATTAAGCCAAATATCACTCAGGCATACGCTTTCCACCTTCCTCTTCCATTTCCAAATCCTCTTCCAGTCTTTGTGTGTTTGTATGTGTATATGTCATTTTGTTCCAATATAATGGAAGAGAGGAAGGTGGAAAGTGTATACCTGAGTGATATCTGGAAGTCATTTTGTTGTTGTTTCAAAAAAGATTAATGATTAACTTCAGAAAAGGATAATGATAAACTCAGGGGCTCGATTTGCTTAATTAGAAATTCTCTTGTTACAAATTATTCACCTGAATATCTTTTTTTGCTAAGGAATGCATTCGGATTTTTTTGGGTGTAGGAGAAGGATGACAGTTCTGAAAATGAAAATAAAAAACATCGAGACACATTATGTTTTCCTAAGCGTTGTAAAGTTCCTGCATTTTTCCTATTTATCTTCTTCTTTCTACTTGAATGGAAGAAAAGAAGGAACTCTGTCCTGTATGTCTGCTTTGTGCTTCCCTGCTCCAAGATCTGATGCAGTCTGAAGATAGGTCCAATGAAACTAGTTATTGAGTCAGCTAGACAGCCTGAAATCCCTTGAAATGCAATGATTCATTCTCTGGAAATACACCTTTCCAAATAAGGAAAGTAAGAATCTAGCTCACGATGAAATAAAACAGAAAAAGGATCTCACCAAATGTTTATGCATTTTAAGGTTGCAAACATTTTTACTTGCAGATGTTGAAGTAATTTTATAATTTGAGGCAATCTGTGGGATCTAAAATTCAGGCTAATAAGTTCTCCAAAAGGGATAGTCTTCCTGTATGTCCCCTGGAAATGATGAGGCAGAGAGTCTCAGAGGCACTTCAGTGACACCCCTGCACATTTTGTCTGCAATCCACTCTGGAGTAAGTACTGATGGCAAAGTGTGCTTAACTATAGGTTTCACACTCTGCATATCTGGTACCTGCTAGAGAGTGTACATCTTCTGGGATGTTCCTATTTGAGTGGCCAAACTAATGCCCTTTACATTCTTAAATTTTAGGATGCTAAAGATCATTCTACCACTGACTTCTTTGGACCCTGTCAGTTTTGACCTTTAACAGCCTAAAAACTCCATTTCTAGTAAATGTCAAGGAATTTAAAATTTAAAACATTCACGCAAAAGTTTAATATGTCTATAGACAGAACTTGAAAAAGAGATGATAAGTGAGAGGTTAGAAAAGATAACTGGAACCAGTTCTTGTAAGTTAAATAATCTCCTCACATTTTTTCACTTCTCTGACCAAAAGTCTTTCTTAAAAACGAGTTCATCATTGTGCTGGTCTCTCTGTATAAAAGATAAAGAAGTGGAAAGAAGAAAATACGCACAATTATTTTAAAAAGTGAATATTAGTTGATTTCATTACTTCAAAATTAGTACCAAATTAGATTCCTAGACTTAAGTATTCTACGTTCTCTATTTTCTGTATTAGTCAACGAATCAGAAATAGAGTTAGCCTAAATGTACTCTAAGGAGATCATGCAGAATTGTAATAACCTCAGCCCCCAAGAAGGCAAATCAACCTAGGAAAATATTTGGAGGCAAAAAAAAGGTCATACTTTTTTCCTTTAAGAGTTCAGCCGACTTCTTATATGAACAATGTTTTACAGAAAATATTCCTCCACTAAAATTATGCTTCTCAGAAATACTCATTTTTGTAGAGAGAAATGATGAGAGAGAAGAGGTATAGGTAGGCTCAGTAAATCTGATCTCTTATGTTTTAGAGCTTTTCCTTCCCCCATACAGGTTAGACAGAGACAAATTAGTTGATGGCATTAGTTAAGTCACTTAAATTCTCTGGTTTCTTAATTTCCTTGTGGAAAAAGAAAGATTTTACTCTAATTTATTTCAAAGATTAGTTACAGCTCTAACATTTAGTGAAGCTTGAGAATTTATATAGTATTCAGTTTATAGAGGATCATACAAAGCAGCATGATCAAACATGTTAGAGTTGCAAATCTGAAAAATTTTCAAGTAAGATCTCCAGAGGAAACGTTGTTGTGTTGGCCAATATCACAAAAACTGATTAGAAAGCAATTTTGATTTAGTAATAGGTGACTAATGCATGAGAATCTTTGCACTTTAATAAGAGCCACAGAAAGGATTCTTAACATAGTATTTAGAGCAATCAGATTTTTCCTGATGCACAGTGTTACACACAAAACAACAGTGGGAAGAACTGACTGCTAAAAAATAAGGCCCAATTAAGACTGGTTTCAATTCTCGAGTTTAAAAATGAATACTCCAAACATACTGTATTTTAATAAATATTAAAATGTATTTAAGTAATACAATTCATGATCAGTTTTTTAGAAAGTAGATTGCCTTGTTTTGAGGGGATTTGAAACAGACATGTCTATTTCCTTAATATAACATAGTACCATATACAAACGAACAATATAAAATTTTGCCATTTCCTTCAAAGAACAATGTACACACAATTGGAAAAAAGGAGAAATTTAAAACGATATAGAGGCTTGATTACATGCTAAACCTAAAAGTAAGAACTTTAAAGTTAAAAATATATTCATAAGGCATTAATTCTGAAAGTGAATAAATATGGCCTTCCAATTTCAAGGCACAGTATTAACCATACAATATATAGAATGGCTATGTGTTTTTACCCAGTCAGCCCCGTCAATTATTTCTTTAAAGTTTTTTCATGTCTTCTATACCTCTAGTCCCATGATGGCCTTAGTTCATGACTGTACCTTTGGCCTGGAACAATGCTGTTACCTCTTATCTTATGGTCATTTCACCTCTAGGTATTCCCTACTTCACTCCCTGTGGAAGCTCTTCTTTGATCATGTTGTTTCCAGGCTCAAAAACATTCAGTGGGTCTCTAATAGTATATAAGATCCTCTGTTATGTAAGTTGAAAAATGAATTCTCAGCTTTCAGCTTTCACTGAATGTTAGATCTTTTTTTTTATTTTTTATTTTTTATTTTTATTTTTTAGAGACAGGGTTTCACTCTTGTTGAAGCTGGAGTGTGGTGGTGTGATCACGGCTCATAGCAGCCTCCATCTCCTAGGCTTACATGATCCCCCTGCCTCAGCATCTTGAGCAACTGGGACTTTAGGCACATGCATCATATCTGGGTAATTTTTTTTTTTTTTTTTAATTTTAGTAGAGACAAGGTCTCACTGTGTTGCCCAGACTGGTCTCAAACTCCTGAACTCAAGTGATCCTCTCCCGTTGGCCTCCCAAAATGCTAGGATTGCAGGCATGAGCCACTGTGCCTGGTCTGGATGTCAGAACTATAATAATTTTTTAAATAAGCATTTTTTGGAATAATGTTAGATTTATAGAAGAATTGCAAAGATACATAGTATAGTTCTGCAAGAAGTGAGTTCTCTCATAGTCTTTACTCAATGTCATCTAATGTTAACATTCCACTTAACCTGGGTACATCTGTCAAAACTAAGAAATTAACAATGGTATATAACTATTAAGTAAATTGTGGACTTTATTCAGATTTCACTGATTTCCTATTAATGCTACTTTTTCTGTTCCAGGATTTAGTATAAAATATTTTTAGAATTATCTAGACCTAACCGAGTTTATAATTTATAAGTAAATGAAAGATGAGATCATTTATGTGGCTTATCCAGGGTCATAAACTAATTAGTGGCAGAACAGGAATATGAAATTCACATTCTTTTATTTGGTCATTTATTTAATCTGTCAGTAGTGGTTCTTAATATTTTCTGAATCATGGTCCACTTTGAAATCTGATGAGAATATTTAAAAAAAAACTCTCTCCAGAAACAAGCACATGTGAGTATGCGTAGAAAATGCTGCATAAATACAATAATCATAAGGCTTAAATGTAACAGCAAAAGCCCCCAAAACCTCAACAGTAGTACTTTTAACTATGTTCCACCTTGGATTTTAAGTCAGATATTACTTGAATTGTTTCCACCGCCAAACATGTTTAACACTTACTTTTCTAAAGAACTTGGCCTTTTTAGCTAAACTGTGGATATCTAAAAGAAACTTCAGAAAGGATTATTAAACCTGTGTTAATTACAAAATAAATATTGACCTCCAGGCCACTAGACATGGTGCCATTTTTAATGGAGAAAGGGAAAGGAGAATGTAAGGAGTGACTTTTTCTTTTGCTTTAAATCATGCTTAATTATCTTAGTAATTAATTTTCACTTTATAGTATTTTAGATAATGCGTAAAATTTACTTAAACTTGGCATTATTTGTAAATGTTATTTATGACCAATGAAACAGTATTTATACTTCAAGGAAATTCTTTTTGTGTGTGAAATTAACAGATGTCTCCCATATAAATAGGAATTATCAATATGAATACCAGATTAATGCCTTTAAATTCTGAATCCTAGAACTAGGTAATTAACTTTTTAGCACTGCCATCATGAGAAGAGAGAACCACCAAGCTTTCCCTTCATACTAGTTAGGAATGGGACCTAAAGAAAAACAGCAAAACTTTACTTCTAGATTTAATTTTATGCCTAATCATACAAGCCAAACCTATGCCAAATAATAAACTAAATCATAAAGAAAAATATGTCTAACTTGCCAGGCTACAGGAAAACTACTAGATAAGAATTTCTTGAAGTTTCTTTGGATCTTTCCCCACATTAAGCATCCATAGGAAGAAGAGTAAATATTTATAACACAGAATGTCACCCTTGTATAATAATTACATTGACAAAGGAACAGAAGCAGAGTTTCTAGCTAGTGTTTTTGACTAGTATTACCGATTATTAAACTATATCCAAGGTACAGTTTGATGAAATAAAACTATAACCAAGAAATGTCATCATTCTTCAATTATTCCATTCATCTTTCTCTGAATTTACCAGAAAGACGCATTCCTCCAAATTGTTTATAAAGTAAATTCCTAAAAGCAAGCCTATATTCCCAGTAAATTATCATATGCATTCGATAAATGCTTACACAAAATGTTTTTTAGCCTCACAGAGGCAACAGACAATGTTCTTTGTCACTTGGAAGTTTCCACTTGCCACAAGTTTGTCCCATCTACTCATGTTCATTTCAGATCTAGAGATACTGATACAGTTAGAAATACAGACACTCCAAATAACCATTTTAGAAGGAATATCCTTCCTTTTTATTATCCTGAGTATAAAAACTCCAGAATAGCAAAAGTTCAACCTGAGGGCATTATATCTACAAAGAGAAAATGAATCTCCCTTGCTCTAATTCCACTTTGCTCCCCACTGCACTCTTCACCATTTTCTTGCAGAAGAAATCCTCTCATTGAGGCCAGTAATATTCAGAAATTAATGGGTTTTTTAAAAAAATAAAATTTGTGCTCATAAAAATAGAGAGTGGAATTGTAGGTATTAAAGGCTAGGGAAGGGTAAGAGGAGAGGAGACGATGTAGAGAGGTTAACAGATACAAAATTTCAGCTAGATAGGAGGAATAATTTCTGGTGTTCTGCAGAACTTGGGGGGAATAGGGTTAATGATAATTCATTGTGTACTTTCAGAGAGCTAGAAGAGCAGAGTTTGAATGTTCCTCACACAAAGAAATGATACATGTTTGAGGTGATAGATATGCTAAGTATCCTGACTTGATCATTATGCATTGTAAACACTTATCAAAATGTTACTCTGTATCCTATAAACATGTATTATAATGTGTCAACTAAAATTTTAAAAAAGTAATTATTGTTTTTTTTACATGTTATTTCAAGTAGTTATCAACCCAGTGGGACAGCTTGGTCACGGATAAGATCTCAGGCTTTGGAGTAGGGCACCTATGGGTTTGAATTATGACTCCCGCACTTATTTAGCTCAATGTTCTTAGTGACTTACTTAACCTAAGTTTCAGATTTTCCCGTCTGAAAAACAAAGATAATCACAATTCAGAACTCACACTCTTGCTGTAATGATTAAATGATAATATAAATAAATTATAAGTAATCCAATAAATGTTTGCTGTGACTATAATGAAATGGTGGAGCTAAAAGATGCATGAGAGCTCATCTAGGTCATCAAATAGCTTAACCAATAGTAGATGCAGTTCTCTTAATTCCTAGGGTAGGAATTATGCACTATATTAAACTCTTACACAAAAATGTGGTCTGTGCAATTTTAAACTTGGTGCTAGAGGTCTAAAGATAAATATAAGTTCTTGAGTTTTGTAAGAGATGATATGTGGGTATCTATGTCTGAGGGCAGGTTATGCAGTGAGAGGACTGTAGTCATCTTTATAAAAATTACTTATGTCTCAGGATAGCTTCTTAGTCTTCTCAAGCCAAGGGCTCTACTGCTTCTTAAATATAGAAATATAATTCAGTCCTGTACTAGATTCCTGTCTTCAGGAATCTATATCTGAAGTCCCAGTAAAAATCCTTTACAAGCCAGAGGTCTCATTTGTGAAAGTTCTTTTTCCTCCCCAGATTTTGCTTACATAATTTATACGTCGTTGTTGTTTTTTTAAAGTCCTCAAAGAGAGGTATGTAGAAGTAAGATTGGGGCTATATTTCCAGGCAGGTTTTAGCATTTCAATTTTCCCTTGTTGTAGGAAGAATAACCCCCACCTCCCAAGATGTCCATATCCCAATCCCTGAAAAATGTGAATATGTTAGGTCTCATAGTGTGATGGTTAATATTGAGTGTCAACTTGATTGAACTGAAGGATGCAAAGTGTTGTTCTTGGATGTGTCTGTGAGAGTGTTGCCAAAGGAGATTAACATTTGAGTCAGTGGACTGGGAAAGGCAGACCCACCCTCAAGCTGGGTGGACACAATCTAGTCTATTCCAGCACAGCCAGAATAAAAACAGGCAGAAGAACATGGAGAGATTAGACTAGTTTAGTCTTCTGGCCTACATCTTTCTCTCATGCTAGATGCTTCCTGTCCTTGAACATTGGACTCCATGTTCTTTGGCTTTGGGACTCAGACTGTCTCCTTGCTGTTCAGCTTACAGACGCCCTATTGTGGGACTTCACCTTGTGATCCTGTGAGTCAATACTTCTTAATAAACTCCCCTTTATACATACATCTATCCTATTAGTTCTGTCCCTCTAGAGAACCCTGACTGATACACATGGCAATGATGAATTAAGGGCGCAGATGGAATTAAGATTGCTAATCAGATGACATTAAAATAGAGAAATTATCATGGATTATCCAGTGGGTCTGACATCATCACAAGAGTCCTTAAAAGTAGAAGAGGGAGGAAGAGTCAGGAAAAGATAGGTGATGATGGAAGCAGAATTAGAAAGATGAACTATTACTGGCTGTGATAATGGAAGAAGGAGGTTCTGAACAGAGGAATGAGAGTGGCCTCAAAGCTGGAAAACGCAAGAAAGCATGTTATCGCCTAGAACTTTCAGCAAAGAATGAAGGTCTCATGACGCCCACACTGATTTTAGCTAAGTGAGAACTATAAAATAATGTTTGTGTTGTTGAAGCCAACAGTAAGTAATTTAGTAAGCAATCACATATATATGATTACTTACTAATTAATTACATACTATACGATTACATACTTACATATATATGATTACTAATGATTACTTAGTAATCATATATATACATAGATATACATATATGATTCCCACATTTAAGCAAAGGTACATAATTCAGTTAATCATGTGATTATGTTACATGCACTGTTTAAAAATATGCACTATTTAAAGTGCATATATTAATAGTGCATATATTATATGCACTATTTAAAATCCATATCCCATAAAAAATCATTGGGATGATGGGAACAAAAATGTGTGTAAACATATCTATTGAAGAAAAATGAAAATGTCTAATTTGGAAAACTTAAAACTCAATAAAAATTTCTTTTTTGTAATGTCAGGTAAATAATGTTCATAGGAACAAACTTTGTGATAATTAAAAAATAGAAAATATACCTAAGTGTTCATCAACAGCGGAATATATGTATGAAATATTAAAATATGGTGGAGTCATACCATGTATGACTGGAATGTCATACAGCAATTAAAATGATGAGCTTGAGCTGTCTGTGATTTAGACAGTCATCAGTAAGGGACTTTTGTTAATAAAAACACATAGGAATAAACTGATTACGATCTCAGCTCCTAGTTACAGCTCAAAATGCACCTTTGACCAAATTATCAAACCCATTCTTTCTTTGGAATTTCCAAAGGAAGATGTTCCAACATGGATAGATCTTAAAAGTAAGTATTAAATTGTGTTTAAAAGAAACCAAAGTTAGTGAAAGAGTCATACAGTAAAATACCATTTATGAAAATTAAAACGTGTAAAATAAAATTATATTGTTCATGGATACATATGTAGAAAGTTAATATATAAAACATGGGACTGGGGCAGGGCACAGTGGCTCAGGCCTGTAATCCCAGCACTTAGGGAGGCCAAGGCAGGCGGATCATGAGGTCAGGAGATGGAGACCAACCTGGCTGAAAAGAAGAAACCCCATCTCTACTAAAAATACAAAAAATTAGCCAGGCGTGGTGGCACGTGCCTGTAGTCCTAGCTACTCGGGAGGTTAAGGCAGGAGGATCGCTTGAACCCGGGGGGTGGGGGTCGCAGTAAGCGGAGATTGTGCCACTGCACTCCATCCTGGGAGACAGTGCGAGACTCGTCTCAAAAAAAAAAAAAAAAAAAGAAAAAACAAAACAAAACATGGGACTTTGAAACACACTAAACTCATTAGGCTGTCACAATGAAAGATTCAGAAAATTTCAAAGAAAATGTTTTGTTCATTTTTATTAAAAAATATCTGAACAAAATATAAAGTGTTTAACTGTGGTGGGATCATGGATATTATATTCTCTTTTCAGTACTCCACAATAGTTATAAAAATATTTTTAAAATTATTTGAATATTTCAGACAAAATGCATTTGGAATGAATCATTCAAAAAATGATTTCAATTTATCATAATATCAAAACAGTCCACTTCCAAAGTTTATAATCATATAGTTTTACTAAAAATAAACAGGATAAAAACCTCTCTGAAGATTTCAAGAGAAACAGGTAATGTTGGACATTCTACAGAACGTAATTCAGGGATAAAATAGAAGATTTCAAACTCTCATGAGCTTAATACTGGGTTTTACTTCATAAATTATATTTATTCTAAGAATCTACCCACCTGTCAGCTCAATGTGTCTGTCTATGGCTCTGTTTGATTTTAGAGAGCCTGGGGGTGAAGGTGCAGAACAATAACACAACAGTAAGCTTCAGTGTATGCAGTAGTTGAAATGATTTCATGCCTCAGACCTTGTTAATCACTAAGGATCATCATGAACTGTGAAAAAGACTACAAAAACTCTGAGTCACCACCAAAATGCACAGACATGTGTGTGGCTGGCAGAGGTTTTTTTATCCATCACTATGTAAACAAGGCCAGCTACTGTTAATGATGTCTACGCTCAGGACATGAACTCCTCACACAGGTTGGGCCTATTCTTTTACACATCTTTTTTTTTTTTTTAAGTGAAGCTGTCACAGAAGACATAAATCTACACTAAGTTACACAAACATGGAAAATAAGTGTCAGTACCATGATGGGAATAAATGGAACCACGTAACAGGATATGAGTGAGGTAGCTGATCTTCAGTCGCTTTTTTTCATCGTATAGAGCAGAAAGTATCAGACTCACTGATCTCTACTAGAGAATTTGACAAAACTCAATTTGATATGGTAATTATTGTCAGATCATCTGTAATATGCCCAGAATTGTGCTGGGAAAATTGGGAGAAGTTTAAAAGATGCAAATCCTCTTATAAACATCCTGAAAATAGCAGATAGTTCTCAGATAAGTAATGATTAGATAGAATCCTGTAACTTTGTCCAGAAGTTGTTTGTGAGGCCCTCAAAATCTCTTGGGCTCCTTAAAATTAGTAAGAGATGTGTCTTTATTCAAAAACAATAAAATCAAGGTATTCACTACCTTAATGAGCTTAGCAAGAGCTTTAAATGTATTTTTAAATGTGAACTTTCTCTTGATTTTATATTTGAAATTTCAGTTTTCTTTCTCATCTATTTTGCAGAATCAGGAAGTATTTGCTTTTCATCTAAAAACTTTAAATTCCCTCTCTGAAATTTCTGATACCAAATTACCCTCTAATTTGGTGTCAAAAGTTTGAAAATATCACTATTTTATTATTTATTATATTCAACTTTTATTATCTTTATATTCAAATTTTCTGCTTGAGTTTTTGGTAACCATGTCTATAAAAAAATCAATGGCCACTATTCCTACTTTACATTTTTTTCAGTATGATTCAAAGTTACCTAAAACATGAAATTAATTAAGTAGCTATACAGTAATGCCCAGAATAAAGCCAAAGTGTGATAAAGTAAGATATTTTCATGCTTTTCTTTGCTGTTAATTTTGAAGATGTCCATCTTATCAATGTATTTATTCATTAATTTTATAAATATTTATGGAGTGCTTATTATGTGCTAGACATTTTTATAAGTTTGGGGATATAATGATGAGCCAAACCAGACACAAAATAAGAATGAATCCAGGAGGCAAAAATGTGTAGTGTTGTCAAAGATTACCTTTAAGATAAAAAGAATTTAATGTTTTACTCTGTACCTGGTACAGCAGAGCATTCAAAATCCAGAAGTCCAAAATGCTCCAAAATCTGAAACATTTTGAGAACCAACATGACACTCAAAGGAAATGCTCTTTGGAACATACTGGATTTCAGATTTTCAGATGTGGGATGCTCACCAGGTAATATAATGCACAAATATGCCAAAACTCAAAAAATTTCAAACTGTAAAACACTTGTGGTCCCAAGCATTTTGAGTAAGGGATAATTTATATATATAAAATATATGTACAAAGAGTCCTTATTTATTCAAAAAAATAAAAACAGTCCAACCAGCATTTCTATCATATTTCTTTCATTTTTATAAAGTTTGAAAATATTGAGATTTCTATTATAATGCAGATCCTTAAGAACATTTGCTTTCCTGTATTTTAAACAGATATACTTAAGAAGGACAGAGACTGTGGGAAATGACAAACTTATTTTACTTCTCAGTCATGTGAAATATTTCATGCATTCTCAAAGCGTGCAAATAAAAGTCTGTGTCACAATTACTATCTTTCGGGTTTAGGTGGTTCTACTCATAATATCTTGGAGAATGACAGGATCAAGAAAAAGAACAGGGTTTCACAAATGATAGACTAGCAGGCCAAAACAAAGCCAAAGACAGGAAGGAGGCGGCCAGGGAACACTTACTGGTAAGTGGTTGGGCTGACATTGATGCGCCGAGGGTGACTTCCTGACTCGAATTTGCTTGCCAGCGTGACATTATTTCCAAACAGGCAATAACGTGGCATTCGCACCCCAACAACTCCAGCCAGCACGGAGCCTGAGTGAATTCCTATCCTCATCTAAAAAGGAATGAAAGAGTAAAAGGAACACATTTGTTTCCATTTGGTATGCAATTATTTTAATGAAAGGCACTGCTAGTTAATAAATTAAACTATGAGTTCCTCAAAGACAGGAACTGAGTCCTGGTCATTTTTGTGAGCCTAATAGCTGGATCATTATAGTGCTCAAAGAACATAAATGCTATGGAATACACAAAAGAACATAAATGCTATAGAATACACAAATGAATAAGTATATGAAAAAATTTATGTTTAATTTGCTACATAAATCTGATTAAGTTACAGGTTAAATCAGATTTCATCTGTATATAATATGGTCTAACTTGAAGAGTGTATTTTTCTCCAGTTTCTCCCTCCAGTTATTCTTAAATAAAACCTTATTTGTTTCTTTCATAGCATTAAACATCATTGTAAATTAAATATTTATATTTCTGTTTATGTCATTTAAATGTTGGATTTTCCCATTAGAGATATATATATATATAAAATTATATGTATTATATACATGTATGTAATATATATATTTCTTTACTGCTGAATATTCAACATTTAGTATAGTACCTAGAGCAAAGCAGGTATTCAACATTAAGTGATAAATGTCAAAAAAATTGGCTGAATTCCCCAACGTATTATTAAAATGGAGTTAAAATAGAGAATTTAATCCTTGAGACAGTCAATAGGCATTGATTAAAAATTCTAAAGAGTAAATTAAATGCTGTAAATTTACTCTGATTAATCTGTCTGGTCCATGCCTTGAAAAGGCCCTCAATGTACAGTTGATATATAACTAAACATGATCACAGTAATGTAGTTATATTGACACAGTCTACACCAAAATAGCTGAAGCCAATGGATAACAAGTGGGAGATGATATCCTTAGTTCTAGGGGAATGTAGAATGTTCCTTGGAGGGAGGAAACCTGACCCCTAGATGCCTACCAAGTAGCCAAACTATCACCCCTTCACCACCAGGCTCTCTTTGCCACTCTGGTTGTAAGGATAAAAGTCAGTCTGAGAACAACCCTTGTCTTGGGGCTGGAGACTTCTGCATATATCCACTCATAAAAAGATAGGTTGAAACTAATGTGACCTAGCTGCATCCCCTGATAACCTTTTCACTTACTTTTAAAAAACTGACTCTAAAATTTATTTGGAAATTTAATATGGTAGAAAGACTCAAGATATATCTGAGAAAGATGACAAGTTAGAGTATTTGCCCTACCAGATATCGAATCTTAGTATAAACATATCTAATCAGTGCACAGATACCATCATATAAACAAATAGACTAATGGAACATTTAATCCAGAAAGGCTGCCATGCATATGTAGATGCTAGATTTATAGAAGAGTTGGCATTTCAGATAGGTGAGAAAAAGGTGTCCTTTTTATTAGAATACGCTGTATCAACTTTGTTTTATGTGGAAAAAAATTCCAAGTAAATTAAAGATCTTGATGTAACAGACATAACTTCACAGCTTTAAAAATAATTGTATTAAGAAACAATTGGTAGTATCAGTAAAAATGCAAAATATAGATACTTTAAAACATAGACTTTTATTTGTCTCTCAATAATAGTTCCTAGATGGGTCATCCAGATTGCCAGGCTGCTCTGTTCCCCTCAGTAATTCAAGGACCTGGTCCTTTTAATTGGTCCTTCTCCATGTCTTGGTGCGTATCCAGGGCACCCTCATGTTCCAACTCACGGGATGTGGAAAGATAACTAATTTATCATTTAAGGTGATCTTCATTACTTTGTGTAGATTCAGATTTGTATCTGGCATCATTTTTCTCCTTCCTACAGGATTTCATAAATATTTCTTATACTGTAGGCTCACTGGTAATAAATTCCCTCTGCTTTTTTATGTTTAAAAGTCTTAATTTTGTCTTCATATGTGAAAGATACATTCACTGCAAATAGAATTCTGGGTTTAAAAAGTTTTTTACCCCCAGTAGTTTAAAGAGGCTGTTCCACTGGCTCCCCTCTTGCATCTTTTTGGATATAAAATCTGCTATCATCTTTATCTTAATTCTTCTATATATAACATATATTTTACTTCTGGTTGCTTTTAAATTTTTATTTTATCATCCGTTTTAGGTAATTTAGTTACGATTTCCCTTGATGTTTTTTTCCTTGTGTTTTGGGTTTGTTGAGCTCTTGGATCTGTGGGTTTATGGCTTTTATCAAATTTGGAAATTTTCTATTTCTTTGAATATTTTATTCTGTCCACCTCTCCCTCTCAGAGATTCTAATTACACATATATTAGGAACTTGAATTATTTCCAAAGTCCACTGATGATCTACTCATTTAAAATAATTTTCTCCATTTATTTGGGATAATTTCTATTGCTGTCTTCAAATTTATAATATTTTCTTTTGCAATGTCTAATTTGTTGTTAATCACATTCAACATATTTTTCATCTCAGACATTGTCATTTTCCTCTACAGAAGTTCAATTTGGAATGTTTAAAAATCTTCCAGGTATCAATTTAGCCTTTGAAAATATGGAATACAGTTAAAAATCACTCTTTTAATGCCCTTGTCTGCTAATTTTAACATCTGTTTCAATTCTGTACTATCCATTTGGATTAATTTTTCTCTTCATTATGAGTCCCATGTCTCAGATTTTCTTTATGTCTAGTAATTTTGGATTGGGTGCCATATATCATAAATGTGACTTCTTGAGTGTTGGATATTTTTATAATCTCATAAATATTATTGAGCTTTGTTCTGGGATGCAGTTAAATGACTTGGAAACACTTTATTCCTTTCAAGCCTTGCTTTTAAGATTTGTTAGGCAAGACTGGAGCAGTGTTTCATGAAGGGCTAATTATCCTTCCTTACTAAGGCAAGAACCTTGAGTACTCTCCCCAGTGTCCTTGATTTATGAGGTTTTCCATTCTGCCTGAATGGAAACAGCCATTTTTTTTTTCCAAGTCCTGTGTAAGTGCTAGGTGCTTTTTCATCTAATCTTTTTGGGTATCTCCCTCACACCAGGGCTCAGATAGTTTCCTCACATATGTGCACGAATCACTACTCTGCAGAATACATAATGAGGATCCTTGGAAGATGTCAGGGGGTCTTTTTGCAACTCTCACTTCTCTGATACTCTGTGACCTTTAGCCTCCTTGGTCTCCCAAGACTCTCAGCTCCATCTCTTCAACTCAAGAAGTTTGTTGGGTATCTCCTGGTTTGTCCCTCCCTGAGCCACACCCTGGATGCCTCTCAAGGCATTTAGGGCAATCATAGGGCTCATTTAATTTTTTTCTTCTCTCTCAGGAATCACTATCTTCCATTGTCTAATGTCCACCGTCATGAAAACTGTTCTTTCGTATATTTTGTCCTGATGTAAAAAATTTTAAGATGGGAGTGTAAATCTAGTCACTGTACCCCATATGGGCTGGAAGCAGAAGTGAGACCTACTTTTTTTAAAAAAAAGTAAACTATTTGAAAAACTTAAGCCTGTTTCTCATGAGGGAGTCTCTATTTGGACTTAAAGCAAAACATGCTGAGTATCAGTATTCCTCTTAAACTAAGTATAAAGCACCTTTCTCTAAAATTAGCAAAGCACACTGCAATATTAGTATATTTCTTTGGGTCTGTTTACTTTCAGAAGGCCAATTTATATTGTTATCTTGTACAATGCATGTTTGCTTGAAGTACAACCAAACCTTAGATGTGAAGACTGTCAGTTTGAGATTCTAATAACTATAGAAATCTTTTCAAGCAGGAGGAGAGCAGAAGTGAGTATTACATTGATACATTTTATAGACTCTTTTTACTCTTCTTTCTGTTAAAAAAAAAAAAAAGACTCCATACACCATACCAACTATTTGAAAGGCTTATCTAGTTCTGTTTCTGCCTCCTTTCAAAAGACCTGAGGCTTTCTTTTTAGTCTAATTTTTAGAATTATAATTTATTATAACCTGAAAAATGCTGAAGACAAAAACTCTGATATTCTTGAGGGGGCAGAGGGTCATGGAGAGGAATAGTTCATTAAATTAAAAAAACAAAGTCTTGTCTCTTAGAAAATTATCTAAAAGAGGCACAAGAGTATCAACAACCACATAAACCACACTGACTCACTGTCACTACCTATCATGGAACAGGACTCAGAGAATTATTTAGTTTGGGAAGTAAGGCGATGCCACTGGAAACTTACAAGCTGAATCAGCAGACTGTTTTCTTTTGCATTTCTTTTGACAATTTATTGAGATTTCCCAGGAATTATTGCCTATATAAGGAAGTCACTGATTGCCTCATTCAGAATGTGCCAAGAGTATCTAGCAGTAAGACAAACAGTGAGATAATTTAACTATCAGTGAGGGCTTTACATTCATTTAGACAAGATTTAACTTTGTTTAAATGGGTTAACCAAGCAGTCACATTTGCATCCATCTGGCCAGTATGCTGTAGTTAAAGGGGATTACTTTGCACTAAACCAATGGTTCTCACCTGAGGTCATCTGAGCCCCTCAGTGGACATCTGGCAATGTCTGGAAGCATTTTTGGTTTTCACAACTGGGAGGGAGAGGTACTACTGGCATCTATGTGGCAGAGTTAGAAATTTCCTATAATAGCTTCCCAGCCCTGGAAAAGAATTTTCCAGCCCCAAATATCAATAGTGCCAAGACTGAGAAGCTGTACTCAGTAGACCTCTAGCAACCTATTAATCTTAGTAAATGAGGATAAACAAAAATATAAATGTTTTCATCTGATCAAAGCTTTGACAAAGCATACTAGACTTTAAGAGAATGTTCATGGAAAAAAAAATGTTTGTCCTAGGGATTTATTGAAAAACACAAAAGCTTCAGGATATATCCTGAGGTTAGGCTATCTATCACCCAATCTTTTATGTATTCAATGTACAAAATAATGCAAAACTCTGGGACACGTTAAAGTCCCCAGTTATCAAAAGATTCAGTTATTCTCACAATATTCTGCTTATTACCAGGCTCATAAACAACTGCATTAAAAAAAAAAAAAAACGGTCCTCTTACAACTTTTAAAAGTAGAATGCTTGTACAGTTCTATCTCAGCAAGCCAAAACTCTCTTTTAGCTTAGTAAAGCAGGAATGTTGGGTTAGGAGGGCAGCACAGATCCTTTAGTCCATCCAGCTCCCTCATTTTACAAATAGACTGAAGCTCAAAAGAGCACAATGAAAACATTACATTAGTGTTAGGGTCAGCTCTAGATCTTAATTCACTTGGCTCTGAGTTCCGCGCATTATAAAAAATGTCCAAATTGCAGTGATGCCTCAGGCTGTTTCTACTAGGCCCATCAGACTTGATCAGATAAAATAAACAAAATCAGATTTAATCTGGTTTTGCCTACTTCATCTACACAGAAGAGTTAGCATATTCCAATTGAAACCCAGAAAATACTAGTTACACATTTATTAAGTCCAATACCAGAAACCTTCCATCCCTTCTCCATCTTATTGTTCATACTTTTCTACACTAAATATTTCCTGACTGGTCTACTCAGCACACTCCCTAAAATGCTTGCTGCATTCAAGCCTGTGAGCTTTTACTCATATGGATTGCCTCATCTAAAATACATCCAACCTTAATCACAGACTCTGCTCTAAGTGCTCAGAGTATAAACAGAAATAAGTCTTCATTTGTTGTTTTAGAGTTTTCATTTGCTGTAAAAGATACAATAGCTAATTGAAATTAGGATCATTGATACAAAGTTAAAGTATAAGAGAGGGCAGGGCACTGGTGACAGGTGGGTGGGGTTGACCAGGTCCGGAGAATCGGTAGTCTCTCTCAGGAAAATACTCTTTGAACTCAATGCTTCCCCACCTTTGGCTAGGTTTGGAAAGAGTGATGCAGCTGTAGTCAGAGGGGTGGGGGGAGAACATCCAGGTAAAGTGAAAATAATGTTCGAAGATCCTAAAGCCTGAAGAGCTTTGGCACATTTTTGAAACTGAAAGGAGGCCCCTCAAGGTAGCTGCTTCTTAAAGAAAAGGGGAGGGAGGCAGTTTGTAAGGCTGAGGGAATACAACCCACAGCAGATCATATAGCACAGGGTTTGCCAGTGTTGGCACTATTGACATTTTGGGTTGGATAATGCCTTTTCGTGGGTGGCTTGCACTGTGCATTATAGGACGATTACTGTCCCTGGCCTCTAACCACTAGATGCCAGCTGTAAACAGAAGGAAGAAGTTATGTCCTGTTACTTCTGTTGCATAACTGACAGGGCGCAGGCTTTATATCCAATCCTGGCTCTACTATCTACTTAATGGTGGTAGAAATTCTCCAGCCAACAGCATTGTGATTTTCTTTGGGCAGTTCGCGCTCTGCAGGTTTGGTGGGACTGACTCCACCCCCAGGTCCAGGAACAGACCCAAACTGGCAAGGGTATGATAGTCTCCCGAGGTTAGCAAATAATTTAAGAAAAGACAAGAGTAAATCTCAGGAGTTGTAAGAGACCTATAAGGAGAGACCCTCTTTTCCCTCAGCTAGTGCAGGATACATTTGTGAACACGGTACAGCGTTCCAGTGAACAGCTACAGCCAATTTGACACCATAGTTGTCGGAGTGAAGGGGACTTGGGCTGTAGCAGACCCCCCTGTAGAGCCTGAGGATGAGGCTAGTGCTGGGAAGGCAAACCAAAGAGAACAACAGAGATGCCAAGTTCATGGCAATATCAATTTTGCAGCTATATCTAGCCTCTTAGAGAGGTAGTCCTACTTCTGGACTTCTGTTATTTGAGTCAATGGATTCCTTTAATTGTTTATGCCACCTTATTTTGTCACTTGCAAAAGAAAGACACGTAAAAGATACTCTAGCTGTGTGAATTTTAGGCATGTCAGCTACCTCTGTGAAGTTTTTATTCATAAGATGATAATGATAATACCTTCTTGGCATGATTAATACCTTCTTAGGTGGGCTGTTAGCAGAATGAACTGAGAGAAACAATAGGCCCACAGTAGATGTTCAAAAACATGTAAGTTCCTTTCCCACACTTCCTGATAGCCATTATATTTCTCATGGTGTCAAGGACAATGCCACACACCCATTTATAATTAAGTAAATAGATTTATTAATTCTGGAATGTGCAAGTCAAACTGAAACCATGATTAACATTACAAGCTAGCAAGTTAAATACAAATTTGTATTGAAACAGTCCTATTTGTGCAAGAAAAATATCCAAATTAAAATACCTCTATAAGAGAAAAAGAAGAAAGTCTTTTAGTAGAACAGCCAATAAACTCTTCACTCATGTTTGCATTGAAGTATTGCTTTTAGATTTATGTGATTAGGATTTTAGGCTTTGGAAAAGTAATTAACTGCTCCAACAGAAAGGAGCTTAAAATCATTGTGCACATTGTGAGGTAAGGGTGAAACAAATATGTAATCCTTTTGCCAGAATTAGTTAAAATGTGTCATAAACTTTTATCATTAAATACTCCTTTAACCAATAAAATGAGGTAAGTAAAATTTTTTACATTTTTGTCTCGTTCTTAGTAATATTTTTCTGACAAGAAAGTCAATGTTTTAAATTCAAATTTTGAAAGCTCAAGATTCTTAGGAAGAAAACAATCAGCTCACTCTAGTAGGTTTTACAATTTCTGCTTATTTCCCAGATGTGCAAGGAAACAGGGTGAAATAATCTCTGTGACTATGTGGCGTTTTTCTGTTTATCAGAGGACTCAGCCTCCAGTCTGATGGTGTCAGAATGTCACATTCTCAAGTAATACACTAGGACAAATAGCACTTTGGGCAAAATATCTTACTGTGTTTACTATAAACATTACAGAAGCACCATTCATAGATAAATTTAACTTTACAGACAGTATTTGACCAAATAATTATTCTCATCACTGGTAATTTCAGACCATACAATATGAAGTATTATGACTTTTATAAAATAAAACATGGTAAAATTTTAAATAATATTTTGCAGCTGGGGAAGAAAGTGGGTTTGTAATCTTGTTTACATTTTCTGATGAGGAAGGATAAAACCCTACAAACCACTGATTAGGAGGGCATGTCTAGAATCATACAACTGATGGCACTGAATAAAATGTCAGATATTGCTGTGGGGATATAGCAATATGGCTCAAATTCACCACTACTTTCTCACAGGGCACTCATTAATGTGTATGTTTTCATTTAAATATATTTGATACCTGATAAGATATTTAAATTTGACTCAGTTTGTAGGAGTGTTATTATTAAGGCCTATAAGCTGAATATGAAATTTACCTCTGTGCAAAAAAAGTCTTAAAAATCTTTTCAAATAAACAGATTTAAATCAACCGAAATACTTGCATTGAATATGCATGTACTTAGAAATAACCAGCATATAACTTAGTGGTTAAAATATTCCTACCTACTTATCAATTCACTCAGTTAATAAGGAAAATCATTTTCTGTCAAATGCAACTCTTAACAACAGATAATCTGGAACAAAATTTCTAGGAAGAAAAAAATTTCATAGCAGCATAAATTAAAAAATGATTTTAAAAACTTTAAATATGTAGAAATGAAATCCTTTGAAAATAGATAAAGGGATTTAGGAAAGGATTCTCATAGTATTACATGTGTGTTTATCATTAATTCATTCATTTAAATTACTCAGAGAAAAAACATGCATTTGACAGAGGTGTAAGAAGAAAAGGAATTTTAATAATGAATTTGATTGTTAAACATAATAATGCCTATCATCTTTCGTAAGCCATAATTTCTTTTAAAAATAAGAATAAATAGCATAGCTAAGTTTACATTCCAGAATAAAAGTACAGGAACAATATTAAACCCCTGAGTTACAACGTAGAACTCTTGGCTACACACTGGAATCAACTGGGGAGCTTTAAAATTGCTGCTTTGAATTTGATTACCGGAGAGTAAGATTTAACTGGTTTGGGATGAGGATTGGGTATTGGGATTTTTAACCCTTCCTAGGGTTTCTAATGTGCATCCAAGGTTGAAATCCATGAGTGTACAAAAATCACTTAATGTTTCACAGATATATTCACAAATAATCAATACTGCACGATCCAAATAATTTATATACCTCTACTCTTTGCCCAGGAAATCATTTTCGCCAGCATTCCGTAAATTCCTTCACATCCATATACACAGATATACTACTACTTCAATTAGGAAACACAATATTCCATTTTGCTCCCAGGACACTGAAGTTATCAACAAAATATTCCCTTATATCTCCTGATGGCTTTTAAAGGGCACAAAAATATGTGTTTAATTAAAATATTAGCAACTAGAACAGAACTGTGACGCCTCCTCAGACTTAATGCATTCTAGTTGGTGTAAGACAGAGAATTTCCTTGAGACCTCAGCACATCTGTTTTCATGGCAAACATGAAACAGTTTGGGTGGCAACCCAGGCTCATTTATAGAGCATTTTATATAAACTTTTTATAGAAAATAAAAAGTGCTTGTGGGGGGCAATGGGACTCCAAAGGGAAGCGACTTTGTCTTGGGCGTTGGTCATTCCAGAAGCCCTGGCAGCAGCGTGGTGCTGGGGGCGGGGGGGCATTTTACCGAAAGAGGTGTTACCCTTTTGGAAGGTGTCACAGGCTTTGGAATCTGACCCATCATTTGTTATATTATATTGGCAATCTTGGCAAGTTAAACATTTTGATAATCCTCTTTCTGAACCCTTTTTTTCATTATTAGAAATGAACAAAGCATAATGATAATGTATGTTTATACAAACCCCTATAAAACTGATTAAATAGTCATAGAGTGTTATCAAGGGAAAAGAACAAGGGAAAGTGTTTTCTGAAAAGTTAAATTGTTTTAAGAGTTTGAAAAATAACAGAAAGCTAAAATAAAATTCAAAGACATACAATATCAAATGTAAATCAAGCTGTCATAACTAAGCCTAAGGAGGTATGACTACCAAATGTCATGTGGTGTCCTAGATGGGACCGTGAAACATAAAAGAACATTAGGGAAAAATTAAAATATGAATAAATTATAGACTTTAGCTAATAATAATGTATCGATACTGGTTTGTTAATTGTAACAATTGTACCATATTAGTTTTGGGTGACTAGGTGTGGGACACTTGGGTGTTCTATATAATAATCTTTGCAAATTATTCTGAAAAACAGAAACAATTCTAACATCAAGTTTATTTAAAAATGTAAATCATACGCTTCTCCACCAACAAAAAGGACATATTTACAAAATGTTTCTTTTTTTTTCAGATGGAGTCTCTGTCACCCAGGCTGGAGTACAGTGGCGCCATCTCGGCTCACTGCAGCCTCCACCTCCCAGGTTCAAGCAATTCTCCTGCCTCAATCTCCCAAGTAGCTGGGACTACAGGTGTGCGCCACCATGCCCGGCTAATTTTTGTATCTTTAGTAGAGACAGGGTTTTGCCATGTTGCCCAGGCTGCTCTTGACCTCCTGGCCTCAGGTGATCTGCCCGCCTGGGCCTCCCAAAGTGCTGGGATTACAGGCGTGAGCCACTGCGCCTGGCCAACAAAATGTTTCTTATTGTTAAAAATGGTTCTTATCTTCAGATTCAGACAGTAAGGGACTGTAATGTGAAATAAAGTAATTGAAAATGATAATATCAAAAAATAATTAACAGGTGTTAGAAACGAGTCAACCAACCGATAACCAAGCTAATTCTTTGGTACATACAGCCCATACTCTGTGTATTGATGTTATTACTAACATTTATTCTATTTGGGCATTAGATGGCGCTCATGTTCATTTTACTGAGCAGGTTGGCTCTTTAATGTCAGCAGTAGGTCTCTCAACTGGAGAAATGTCTTTAAGATTTGACGCAATATTACTTTTAGGGGTTAATTATGAAAACGAAATCAATCTCATAAGGCTCAAAGCTTTGGATTGGGTGGCAGAATTCAAACAGTGAACAAAACTGGAAATTAAGAAATTGCTAACCAAAATTCCTAAGTCCCAAGGAATCCAATGGTGGGCTTCAAGACATCCTGCTCAGACCCACTGAAGTTGTGGGCACAGATGTGCCTATGTTGCATCCATAGTATCTGTCACCTTTTCAAAGAAGTTCATAGATTTCTCAAATTTTGAGAACCATTGCCCTAAGTTTCTTTTCAGTTCGAAATCATTGCTGCATCATCAACACCCACCAGTGGATTTTGTATTTAGTAGGCAATTTTTAAATGCTTGTTGATTGAATGAATAAGTGAATTAATAAGCAGAAGAATAAATGAAAAGGAAAGGAAATGCTATGCCAGGCACAAATGTTCCTCTCTCTCTCTTCTAAATACTTGCACCATGGTATTTTTGACACTGAAGGCATTGGATGCTCATTCATCTTTGTATTCCTCAAGATTTGGAAACAAAGAATGAGAAGCACCACTTAAACAAGAAATCTTGAATCAGTGCTTTATATCTAGTCCCACTTCTGCTTGTCAGATTATTCCAATAACTGATAAAGTAACCTCAGACTGGACTTTACAAAATTGTATGTTGAAATCCTCCCAAATTTAGCTGGTTTTTAAAAACTAGTTAATGGCTGCAAAAAGAAAACAAAATATTGGTAGTGGGGGCTAAAATCACTACTCAAAACTCAATATTTTTCTTTTAGTATAGCTGTGCTGTTTTTATTTATTTTGATAGTGCCCTTAGTACAAAATAAAAGAATAATAGAACCATGAACTGGTGAGTGTGTGGACTAGAACATGTCATTTGATTTAACTGGGGCTCTTCTTTTAACCTGAACTTTGAGAAAAAGCTCTGAAATTTGAAATAAAAGGCTTGGTAGTATTTATTTGTGATTAGCAAGTCACCAATCCCATTCAAGCAAACAAAAGAAAAAAAATACTAGGAAATTTTCCTTTTCAGAAAGGGGAGCTGCTAAATGAAGAACATATACAAAGTAGTCATCAAAGACCAATTGTGTGTGTGTGTCTGTTGCACACAATGTCAATTTTAAGGAATCCCTTTGCATACAGAACATGAATGGTTAGTACTGATTTGTTTTATTTTGACCCCATTCCCCCAGACACATGAAATTCAGAATAAGAAATACGTAGTTTCAACCAAAGCAATATCTTCATTAGCAAATGCACTTATCATTATTATTTATATGTTTACATATGTGTAATTTTATAGGACTATTAAAATACATAGTTATTTTGATATATTTTATTATGATACAAAGTCACCTGCAGATCTTAAAACACACCAAGCTCTTTGTCTCCCCTGATCCTTTATTATTGTTTCCTCTGACTGTGCCCCAACACTTCTCTTGAGAAATTCCCAGCACCACAGAGGCCCAGCTTAGCCATCATCCCTGCTCCAGACTGTGTGTAAGTTGTTTCTTCTGGTTTTCTCAATCCTTCATCCAGCTGGAGAGTTTCTCACTTTTCAGACCACGGCTTTAGAAGTCCCTTACTCTGGGAAGCCTTTCATCAGGAACTTAGGAATCCCTGATATGAACTGTATTCATGATTCTTCTCTCCTAACAACATTTCCTACACTGTATTTTGATTGTTTTGTTTTGTTTTCATTACCTGTCTCCTTTGCTTAGTATTGAGCTCTGGGAAAACAAAGATACAACAACATTTGTCTTACTCACTGTTATATTCCCAGCAACTACCAGAACCTTCCTGGCACATAGCAGTGATTCAATATTTAAGAAAAAAATGGCCAGCCTCAGTGGCTCACGCATGTAATCTCAGCACTTTGGGAGGCTGAGGCGGGCGGATCACCTGAGGTTGAGATCGAGACCAGCCCGGCCAACATGGCAAAGCCCCATCTCTACTAAAGATACAAAAATTAGCTGGGCATGGTGGCGCATGCCTATAGTCCCAGCTACTTGGGAGGGTGACGCAGGAGAATCACTTGAACCTGGGAGGCGGAGGTTGCAGTGAGTCAAGATCATGCCACTGCACTCCAGCCTGGACAAGAGTGAAACTGTCTCAAAAAAAAAAAAAAATATGAATTCAAACCATTTCTTTAAAAATCTCTGAACATAAATTAATATGTTTTTGAGTTAGATATTTGAAATGTATTTTGTTTTCTTCAACTGTTTCACCTCATAAAGGGAGTTTCCTAAAAAATGAATTTAAGTAAATAATAATTTGACAGAAACTTGCTTAAGGTATTCCTCCATTCCCTTTCAGTTTACATTTTTCTACCAAGTTAAAAACAACCACATGAATAAATGAAACAAGGTAACTTGGGTCAAATGAGTGTATCCAAGCCATGGCACCTGCCCTGTGGAATTATCTAAGGATGACCTGAGCCTCTTTCAGAGATGTACACCAGGAACCAGTAACACAGCAGAAGGCCAGGACAGCTACTGTGGGCCGCAGTCCTGCAAGCAGTCTAAGGGCAAATGGCAGGCAGAATTGGCCAACACAAGAGTTTATTCAACAGATTCAATTTGTCAGACCCTTCTACTTCCCAAGTTAAAAGGAAGAAGAGTACAAGAACCCAATAAGGAACTTTTGTTGACCTGGGTTCATTTTTCATATTGTCACATAGCTAGATCCACAAAATTGGCTCCAATCCCTGAATCTAATCACCCTATCCTTTCCTCCTGCCCCATCTCACTCTCTCTGGTCACTTGCCCTTAAGTGCCTTTATCCTGTTTACAGAGGAGGAAGCTGTGACTCTCTTGCTCTTGAGTGCTTATTCCAACCACACTGGGTAATCAAGGCTTTTTATTCTTCAAATTCTGAGAAGTCCTTGCTCAAATCATGGTTTAAGAGTCTTGGATTTAAGCCTATTTGAAAAATCAGTGTTTCACTCCTGGTTATGCAATATATTATCTACTTGCCCTTACGAGTGAGTCATTGTTACTCTCTCAGCTTTCATATCTCTATGTGTAAAATGAGGATAACATGGCTACCTGACAGTGCAGATGTGAGGATAACTAACTATCCTCATCATCCCTGGCATTTTATTGAGCGCTTAGAGTGCGCCACACTCTGTGTCAAGCCCCTCGCATCTATTATCTCATTTGATTTCATTTACTAGATTAGTTTTACCACCAAACCTTATTCTACTCAGATAAGCATATCTCCAAGTATACAGACAGCTTATGTAGATAATGTTTATTAAAAAGAAGCCTCCAACAATCGATGTTATTACTTTTTAAGAATATTAATTTTCATAATAGAAATTTAATTACACTGTGCAGAAATAATTAGGATTGCAGACTGACTTATTTAAGAAATCCTTTATTTTGGTAGAGAACAACTCAGACATTTATAATATTTCTATGTATCTTCTTATTGACATAAATTCTTATTGGCTAAAATACTATGATATTTATTTTCATGGTGTATATGTGAGAGTATACATATCCTAAAATTATCAGAATTATACCAAGTAGTTCAATTTAAAAATACATTTTTAAAAGTCAATTTAATCAGGTAAAGGCATTATCAAAACAAAAATCAAGCCATGGTAGAATATCGTGTATAGTATACAGTAACATTTAAATATGTAATTATTTTTATCACAATATTAATAAAGTATTCCCATTGATAGGTGTTAGTAATATTTCAAAGTACTTTGAGCCAAATGTTTGAAATGGTCAATTATCTTATGAGCTTAAAAGTAGTCAGTGACAGGCATTTTCATGTTTAATTAAATGCTTGACTCTCCAGTGACCACCACAATGACAGCAATGGACCCTAGTTTCTTACTCCAGATCTTTTTTTTCCCCTCCTTTTATATACCCATCCATGGACTGCGCAGTACTCTGGGGGCCAGGGGAGGGCAAGGAAAAGTAGATCTTACCCATTGCAATACCCCATTTTTCAACTGGTAGGCTGGAACAGACTAAGATTTTATGAACTGTAAGAGGTTTTAACGGATTCTGAAGGGCATCAAGAGTATAAGATTGACGAAGTATATTTTATTTATTGTGATAACACTGCATCCTTCTACAGTGCCTGACATATAAAAAGCAGATCAGTTCGGGCGCAGTGGCTCATGCCTGTAATCCCAGCACTTTGGGAGGCCGAAGCGGGTGGACTGCGTGAGTTAGGAGTTTGAGACCAGCCTGACTAGCATGGTGAAACCTTGTCTCTACTAAAAATACAAAAATTAGCTAGTCATGGTGGCGGGGGCCTGTAATCCCAGCTACTTGGGGAGCTGAGGCAGGAGAATCCCTTGAACCTGGGAGGCGGAGGTTGCAGCAAGCCGAGACCAGGACATTGCACTCCAGCCTGGGCGACAAGAGTGAAACTCTGTCTCAAAACTAAAAAAAAAACAAAAAACCCCACAGAAAAACAGATCAATAAATGTATATATATGGGGTAAGCAAGCAAAAATTAAGTAGTACATTGACAGATTGTATTTCTGTTTTAGAATATTAATATGGGCTACCGGATGGAGAATGGCCTTAGTGGGGCGGGCAGGAAACACTACAGGCTAAAAGTTTTTAGTGACGTTTAAGTGATAATGATAATGGAAAGAAGGAGACTGACTGGAAACACATGTAGGAGAAAAATTGATAAGACTTGGTGACTGACTGGATACAAAAGATAAGAGAGAGCATTATAAAGAATGGTGTCCCAAACCTGGCTTAGTGGGTTGGTGTTATCAATTGGAATAAGACCTAAAGGAAAACTAACAAGTTCCCTTTGGGTGGGATAAAGGTGGTGGCAGATTGTGAAATAATTTTGAATGAGAGAGTTAAATCTGAACCGAGAGATACCAGCTTTGAGGTGGTTCTAAATGTTCTGGCTATGGCGGACTTACCAAAGAGTATGTGGCATGGGAATCAAAAAGAGCTGGATGAATAATTTTGGAACATGAATATTTAAAAGATCCATAATCAGGGGTAAAACAAAGGACCTGAAGCCAAGTGGAGAGTGTGAAATTTTAGAGCCAACAGGTTGAGACAGTTGGTCAGAACAAAATGGCGTAACAAAACTAGGAAGTAAGAGATGCACGAGAAGTCAAGTGTTGAAGTATGAGGTAAAGTGTGAAAAAAAAAAAAAAGGAGTCCATGATATCAATGCAAATCTGTTAGGACAAGAGCCATTCCCATAGCAGGGCCTGAATAAGGTCTGGAGAAGGAAGGAAGCTGCAAAGAAGGACATCCACATTGTGGTGAGCCAAGTCAGGGGCCCATCCTGACAACATGAGACCAGATTCAAGAGCTGTCCAAATTCAAGAGCTATCCTGTGGGACACAGCCCACCTTGAGAGTTTCCTGGCTCAGAGTCTCTGAAGGAGGCTCACTGAATCTGTCAAACACAAGCCAGCCACTGGCATTTTTCCACGTCTGCAAGATGAGAACATGCGATGGATGACATGAACTTCTCCATTACATGACCTTAGTCTCTTGATCTTGGAAGAAAACCACATTCTTAATTTCTTATGCCCCTGAAGAATTTTCAATCTACTAAACACAGTACTCAGGACACATTTTTCAAGGGCTCCTTTGCTCCAGTCATTTAAAAAGAATTCACTGAAAAAGTATACATACATTTATGGAAAAAAAATCACAGTTTCTTAAAAATAAAAGGAAAAACAACTTACATTCAGAAACTAGACTTTGGACACTAAAATCGCTTAGGAAGTGTCTTGCCAATTCTACCTCCTAAATGTCTCTCATATTTCTTTTCTCCATTCCTACTGTTCCTACTTTAACAGGGATTTTCCTCCTCTTACCTGGGTCGATCACACTAATCTAATTTCTCCACCTAACTCCAGCTAATGTCCCCTTCAAACTTCCAATACACAGCTACCAAATGGTTCTCTGTAAAACATTCTAAGACATTCATCTGAACAGGTTTCTCCCAAATTAGAATCTCCCAATGGCTCCCAACTTCCCACTAATAATATTGAGAGATCCTTGTGTAAGGAAGTCATAATGCCTAATGGCCTGGCTCCTCATAAATGTCCCATTTCATCTGATGCTCCTCCCGCCTTTATAATTGTTTCTCTTAAAACACCACATGCCTTGTTGTTTACTAAATTCCCCAAATAATTTCATATTTCTGGGATTTTATACATGCTATTTCTTCTTCTGGCACCATCCTACCTACCTTAATTACCTGACAATTTCCTATTCGATCTGTTAATCTTCAATAATCATGTCATATAACTTCTTAGCAAAGGCTCTCCTGACTTCTTGCCCTTCTTTCTCTCACCCTTTACTAGCCACAGTTTATCATCCCATCCTCTCTGCTATCCCGGTTTCTTGTACCATTCCTGTATTTTTGTACATAGATATCATAGTAGACTCTGAGAGTTCTACTGAAGAGAAAGAGAAGACATCTCTTTGGAAATCCAAACAAATATTTGGAAATCCCTGAATTCATGATGCCACAGCATCAAATCATTTTTCCCAAAAAATGTTTATCTAAGAATGAGACAGAACACAAGCCATGTGGATGTGCAGATGGTGAACAGTAATCTAAAATCACTGACTAGCTCTCTACTCAAGCCTTGCAGCATGGGTGATTTAAATGCATGCATGCTTAGGCAAAAATATATTTACTATATATAACTACTCTGAGATCACTTCTGAATAGTTAAAACTGAAGATGTAAATTTTATAATTACTAAAGATCAATATTATGACACTTATTTGTTTGCATATTTGCAACCCCATCTAAATCTATACTCTGAGAGTAGGGACTATGTCTGTTTATCTTTATGTAAGAAGTAGTAGATGTTCAATAAGTGTTGATTGCAATGTTTAAACAATCACAAAATGCTCATTTCCCTCTCCCTTACTTTTGAGAAGAATGACAATGTGACAGTGTCTTCATATTTATGAAAAATATGATTGCCAAGGAGATTTACTTCATTCAATATTGATTTATTTCACTTATTCATTCATTCACCAAATATTTGTTGAGTTTGTAATACATGCTTTACATTGTTCCATGCACTAGATATAGAGGAATAAATAAGAGAGATGAGAGGTCTGCTTTTATGGTATTTAAAGTAATGTGGAGACATGCTATAAGCAAACAAATAAAAATCCCATACTGCCACAAATTCATTTTTTAAAGTCTTTTATTATTTTTAAAACCTGGGAAGGAATTAGATGGGAGGAAGATACGGGGATTGAAGCTAGAAGGAAGAATTGGTGGGGACTGCTGTCTTACTGTCATTATCCAATACAAACTGAGCGTTATCACTTCAGATTCTGAGGATCTTTTAAGTCTTTTCAGTGTTCCTAATTACCTGTTTGTGTAAAAAGCCTTGCCAAATGAATGACTAAAATATGTTTTTTTTTTTTTTTTTAAATTTCTGTGGGCTGGGTGTGTGACTTTGCAAATGAGCAACTTTGCCAGGAAACTGAGAAATATATTCAAAAAATCTTACTTTTGTCATAGGGACTATGTCTTGCTGAGAAAACGGAAAGGAAATGAGAAGATACAGCCATTTTGTGGAAACTGCTCTTTAGAAGTTCAGGAAGATTTAATTAGAGACCATTTTCTGCAATGACACAAGCCAGCTTATTATTGTAATATCAGCACAGCAAAAAAATGACTCCCTCAATGACAAAATAGCTGTTTTTGTAAATTTGGAAGATGTCATACTTGCCAGAGTCATCACAATTAATTATGCCAGGCTATCAAGAGTGAAAATATCTTGATATTATTTCTCACAACTGCTATCTCATTTGGAATAATTTCCCCTCTACATGTCTTTCAAGGTCTAGCTAAGGGATCACATTGTATTTTAATTATTTTTTATAAACCTGTTTCCTCTCTTGATTGTAATCTTCTTGTGTCTATGTACATTTCTAACCCCCAGGAATTATCTTTCTGGAATGCATAGATTAAGTGAAAAATTATAGTCTATTTTGCATATTGGCATAAACAGGCATATTATTCTCAAGTGATAAGCAAAAATGTCATTCTTTAATGACAAAACTGCTTTCTTTAATCAGTATGGAATATATATAATATATACATATATAATATACATAATATATATAACAGAATACATATATTACATATATATATACTGTTTTTAAAACTTTTATTTTAGATTTGGGGTAGATGTGCAGGTTTGTTATATAGGTAAACTGCATATCATGGGTGTTTGTTGTACAGATAATTTCATCACCCAGGTAACAAGCATAGTACCTGATAGGTAGTTTTTTGATCCTCACTCTCCTCCCGCCCCCTGCCCTAAAGTAGGCCCTGGTGTCTGTTGTCCCCTTCTTTGTGTCCATATGTACATGATGTTTACCCCACACTTAAAAGTGAGAGTGAATGTGTGATATTTGGTTTTCTATTCCTGTGTTAGTTCACTTACAATAATGGCTTCAGCTCCATCCACGTTGCTGCAAAGAACAAGCTCCCATTCTTTTTTATGGCTGTGTAGTATTCCATGGTATATATGAACATTTTCTTTATCCAGTCTACCATTGATGGACTGGATCAAGATATGGGTGATTCCATATCTTGCTATTCTGAATAGTGCTTCAATGAACATACATATGCATGTGTCTTTATAATGGAATGATTTATATTCCTTTGGGCATATACCCAGTAATGGATTGCTGGGCTGAAGGATATTTCTGTCTTTAGGTCTCTGAGGAATCACCACGCTGTCTTCCACAATGGCTGAACTAATTTACACTCCCACCAACAGTGTATAAGCATTCCTTTTTCTCCACAACCTTGCCAGCATCTGTTATTTTTTTTTTTTTTTGACTTTTTAGTAATAGCCATTCTGACTGGTGTTAAGTGGTATCTCACTGTGCTTTTGCTTTGAATTTCTCTGATTAGTGGTGTTGAGCATTTTTTCATATGCTTATTGGCCATGTGTATGTTTTCTTTTGAAAAGTGTCTGTTTGTGTCCTTTGCCCGCTTTTTAATGAGGTTGTGTGTTTTGGGCTTGAAAATATGTTTAAGTTCCTTATGGATTACAGATATTAGACCTTATATTTTCTCCCATTCTGGAGCTTATCGGTTTAGTCTGCTGATAGTTTCTTTTGGTGTGCAGATCTTTAGTTTAATTAGATCTCCTTTGTCAATTCTTGGTTTTCATTGCAATTGTTTTTGGCATCTTCCTCATAAAATCTTTGCCCATTCTTATGTCTAGAATGGTATTTCCTAGGTTATCCTCCAGGGTATTTTATAGTTTTAGGTTGTACATTTAAGCCTTTAATGTGATTCATCACCCAAACAGAACTAAAAACAAAAACTACATGGTTAACTCAAAAGATGCAGAAAGGGCTTTTGATAAAGTCCAACATCCTTTCATGTTAAAAACCTCAATAAGGTAGGCATTGAATGAACATATTTCAAAATAATAAGAGCTGTCTATGAAAAATCCACAACCAACATCATACTGCATGGGCAAAAGCTGGAAGCATTTCCCTAGAAAACTGGAACAAGACAAGGATGCCCTCTCTCAACACTCCTATTCAAGATAGTAGTAGAAGTCCTGGCCAGGATAATCAGGCAAGAAAAAGAAATAAGAGGCATTCAAATAGGAAACAGGATGTCAGTTCAAACTATACTACAAGGCTACAGTAACCAAAACAGCATGGTACTGGTACCAAAACAGAGATATAGACCAATGGAACAGAACAGAGTCCTCAGAAATAATACCACACATCTACAGCCATGTGATCTTTGACAAACCTGAGAGAAACAAGAAATGGGGAAAGGATTCCCTATTTAATAAATGGTGCCTGGAAAATTGGCTAGCCATAAGTAGAAAGCTGAAACTGGATCCTTTCCTTACTCCTTATACGAAAATTAATTCAGGATGGATTAGAGACTTAAATGTTAGACCTAATACCATAAAAATCCTAGAGGAAAACCTAGGTAGTACCATTCAGGACATAGGCATGGGCAAAGATTTCATGTCTAAAACACCAAAAGCAACGGCAGCAAAAGCCAAAATTGACAAATGGGATCTCATTAAACTAAAGAGCTTCTGCACAGCAAAAGACACTACCATCAGAGTGAACAGGCAACCTACAGAATGGGAGAAAATTTTTGCAATCTACTCATCTGACAAAGGGCTAATATCCAGAACCTACAAAGAACTCAAACCAATTTACAAGAAAAAAACAACCCCATCAAAAAGTGGGCAAAGGATATGAACAGACATTTCTCAAAAGAAGACATTCATACAGCCAACAGACACATGAAAAAATGCTCATCATCACTGGCCATCAGAGAAATGCAAATCAAAACCACAATGAGATACCATCTCACACCAGTTAGAATGGCAATCATTAAAAAGTCAGGAAAGAACAGGTGCTGGAGAGGATGTGGAGAAATAGGAACACTTTTACACTGTTGGTGGGATTGTAAACTAGTTCAACCATTATGGAAAACAGTATGGCGATTCCTCAAGGATCTAGAACTAGATGTACCATATGACCCAGCCATCCCATTACTGGGTATATACCCAAAGGATTATAAATTATGCTGCTATAAAGACACATGCACACGTATGTTTATTGCAGCACTATTCACAATAGCAAAGACTTGGAATCAACCCAAATGTCCATCAGTGACAGATTGGATTAAGAAAATGTGGCACATATACACCATGGAATACTATGCAGCCATAAAAAAGGATGAGTTTGAGTCCTTTGTAGGGACTTGGATGCAGCTGGAATCCATCATTCTTAGCAAACTATCACAAGAACAGAAAACCAAACACCGCATGTTCTCACTCATAGGTGGGAACTGAACAATGAGATCACTTGGACTCAGGAAGGGGAACATCACACACAGGGGCCTGTCATGGGGAGGGGGGAGGGGGGAGGGATTGCATTGGGAGTTATACCTGATGTAAATGACGAGTTGATGGGTGCAGCACAGCAACATGGCACAAGTATACATATGTAACAAACCTGCACGTTATGCACATGTACCCTACAACTTAAAGTATAATAATAATAAATAAATTAAAAAAATAAAAAAGGAAACAGGATGTCAGACTAACCCTGTTTTCAGACAATATGATTCTATACCAAGAAAACCCCATAGTCTCTACCCTAAAACTCCTTGATCTGATAAACAACTTCAGCAAAGTTTCAGGGTACAAAATTAATATTTAAAAATCAATAGTATTCCTATACACCTACAACATCCAATCTGAGACCCAAATCAAGAATGTAGTCCCATTCATAGTAGCCACCAAATAAATAAACAAACAAATTACCTAGGAATACAATTAACCAGGGAGGTAAAAGATCCTTGCAATGAGATTTATAAAACACTGCTCAAAGAAATCAGAGATGACACAAACAAATGGAAAAACATTCTATGTTCATGGATAGGAAAAATCAATATTGTTAAAATAGCCATACTGCTCAAAGCAATTTATAGATTAAGTGCTATTCCTATCAAACTAACAATGACACTCTTCACTGAATTATAAAAAACTATTTTAAAATTCATATGGAACCAAAAAGAGCCCAAATAGCCAAGGAAGTCCTAAGCAAACAGAGCCAAGCTGGAGGAATCACACCACCTGTCTTTATACTATAAGGCTATAGTAACCAAAACAGCATGGTACTGGTACAAAAACAGACACATAGACCAGTGGAACAGATAGGAGAGCCCAGAAATCAGGCCACAAACCTACAACCATCTGATCTTTGACAAAGTCGACACAAACAAGCAATGGAGAAAGGACCCCCTATTTAATAAATGGTGTTGGGATAACTGGCTAGCCATATGCAGAAGACTTAAACTAGACCTCTTCCTTACAAAAATTAACTCAAGATGGATTAAATATAGCATATTTTTATATTCATATTCTTCAATTTTAAGTACATAAAGTTAGCTTCATAAGACATTTAGCCACATTTATTGAATTTGTTCACTATGACAAAATGGAATATTTAATGAATCTTTAACATACTAGAAAATATTTAAATGTTAAAGATTGTTGTTGCCTTTCCATACTGCCAAGAATGCATTTAGATGGTGGTAATGATGATGATGAAGCATTTCCTTGAAATAAAACAAAACAAAATGTTATTTCTAACAACGAAATGTTTAGTAGAATTGGATTTAGTGAAAAACCACTAGGAGAGCAAGAAATTCTTCAAGTTCTGTCTTTAGGATGGATAGTTTTTCTCACTACAGAAATTAAGGAATGAAATATGACTGACTCATTTGTGAACATATACACACAAGGCAAATGGATGCAGAAGTCATTTCTTAATGAAAGCTGAATGATAACATCATTTTAAGAGAAAAGTACCAGAAACAAGATTGGAATAAAATGTAGCCTACATTTCATAAAAATAATATCCTTACTTTTCCTGTCTCAGTCATCTGCTACAAAATCACATTTAGAAATTTAGTCCCTGAGAAAAATAACACAGGAATGGAAAATTCAGATTTGGAATAATCACAGACAACTGTAATCTAAGATTATTTGTTATACTTTCTTTCAACACTATAATGGTTTCAAAATGCATGTTTTCCAGCAAAGTAACACAAACCACCAAACATATTCCTGTTCAAGCTTGCCAAAAGGACATGTTACATGTCACGGTCTTTTAAACTGCTGGTTGCAATCTTTTAGTGAGTCGTAAGGCTAGGAGTTTTATTTTTTAAATGAATCTTTTGTTTTAATTAGATGTACTTTGCATATACATGTACACAAACATATATGTGTGCTCTGGGTCAGGATGTAAAATATATTTATTATGAGTTGTAGTCAAAGTATTTGGAAGCCTTTGTTTTGAGACCACGAATATGCTAACAATGTTTAATGAATATTACTGCCAATAATATGTTGATACCGGACTGTAAGCAGTATTTTCTCAAGAAGTTAACTCCTCAAACGCTGGCCAAGGCATCATTCTCTCTTCTTCCCTTACCAGAAAGTCTCACCATTTAGTACCTCTTTAAGGTTAAGAGAATAGCTGCTTAAAGATCATATATAAGGTAATACTTTTTATTAAAACGAGATGAAATTTTAAGTCTAGTTTATGAAAGCAGCATTTACTAGACTGAAGACACAGGAAGACTGGCTCTGAAGAACAGAGATACGGAGCATACAAACGAGGTTTAGAAATACTGAGTGAGCCAACCAAGTGGTGGGGACAGGCCAGGGGCACCGATTGGAACTAATTTGGAAAGGAGGAGGAGGTTGGACAGGGAAACCAGTCCTCAACAGCTGGGAGGAAAGACTGAGGAAGCAGGCCAGGAGAAGGAACCTTGGCAATGAGATGCCCAAACTTGGAAATCGAAGGCAATCAGGGACTCTCTCTTAGAAATATTATGAGTCCTCTCTTGAAAATGCATTCATTAACTCCTCCTAGGGGAGCATTCCTCTGTCTCCTGGAGACTCTGAAACATTTGGCCACATGTAGACTGTAGGTTATAACTGGTCAGTCACAGTGTATGACTGTGGATGTGAATAGGTAACAATATAGTAATCTCCCTTGAGACAAATTATACTGAGTTTCTTTTCTGTCTGTAAAACAGGCAAAAGAGGAAGAACGATTTAATAGTATTTTATGGCACCTTTCAAATACACTTTTAATGAACCTTATCAGTATCCCCAGAGAAAATACAGAGTTGACCTGACCCCCACACATCCACATACCAGCAACCATTGGAGCAAGAACTAAAACCTGAGTCTGCACTCCAAATTCTTTGCCCTTTACTTACACTGACCTTCTTTACTTGAGAGAGAACAGAGTCTAAATCAAAGATATTTTGCTTACCTCATGGCTCTGCCCTTAGCCTGCCTTGGTCTAAGGATATATAAGAATATCGTATAAACTTGAGGGTGTTGCTCTGTCCTATCTTTTATGTACTCTTTTACAACAGATTTGAAAAAAATAAATGTATTTCATATAATCTAAGGCTCCATCAATAGCAAAAGGTATGAATATTTTGTGTACCACCAAGAAAAAATACAACCAATGAAACCATGACATGTTTTCATATCTTTGTATTTCCTTTAACAACTACTAAAATATTTCTTTTAGATTGATTTAGATACAGTTATCATATTCTATTCACACATAAAAAGAAAATATAAGCGCAATAATTCTGTGAAGTTATTGCCAAAGTTCTTCATTTTCAGGGTCTAACTCTTCTGAATCACTTTTCAAGTTGGAGGTATTGTTGTCCATGTTTTCCCACCTGTTTCATTCTCTGGGACCTCAAGAATATTTCTTAAGAAGTTTCGCTCTTCAGGCTTTGAGGTTGGAACATCTCGATTTTGCCAGAAGATGAACAAAAGAATGTTTGCAATCACTAGGACCCATGGTCTTTCTTCAAATATGGTAAGACATATCCTGGGTTCAGTGATTTTAAATAGGAAGGAAAAAAGTGTGTTTTAGAATTGATGAAATCAAATACTTTCCTAGTATTTTAATTTTTTAATTTTTGATTTTTATGGGTATATAGTAGGCATATATATTTATGGGGTACATAAGGTATTTTGATACAGGCATACAATGTATAATAATCACATCAGGGTAAATGAGATATCCATCACTGCAAACATTAATCATTTATTTGAGTTATAAAGATTCCAGTTGTATTCCCTCAGTTATTCTAAAATGTACAAAAAATTATTCCTGACTAGTCACCCTGTTGTGCTATCATATACTATATCTTATTCATTGTATCTAAGTATATTTTTGAACCGATTAGCCAACCCCATTTTCCTCTCTCCTTGCCAGTACCCTTTCCAGTCTCTGGTAACCATCATTCTACTCTCTATCCCCATGAGTTCAACTGTTCTAGTTTTTAGCTCCCACAAATGAGTGAGAACATGTAATTGTCATCCTTCTGGGCTGGGCTTATTTCACTTAGCATAATGTCCTCCAGTTCCATTCATGTTGTTGCAAATAACAGGATCTCATTCTCATGGCTGAATAGTATTCCATGTGCATATGTACCACATTTTCTTTATTATCTGTCTGTGGACAGGTTGAATGCAAATCTTGGCTATTGTGACTAGTGCTACAATAAACATGGGAGTGCAGTTACCTCTTCAATATACTGATTTCCTTTCTGTGGAGTATATAACTAGCAGTGGGATTGCTGGATCATAGGGTAGTTTTATTTTTAGATTTTTGGGGAACCTCCATACTCCTCTCCATCAGAACTGTACTAATTTATTTTCCCACCAACAGCATATGAAGGTTCTCCTTTCTCCAGATCCTCAACAGGATTCATCATCATCTGGCCTTTGGATAAAAGCCATTTTTATCTAGGTTGAGATGCTATCTCATTGTAGTTTTGTTTTGCAATTCTCTGATGATTAAGGATGTTTAGCACCTTTTCATATACCTGTTTTCCATTTCTGTGTCTTCTTTTGAAGTGTCTATTCAGATTTTTTACTCATTTTTTTAATCAAGTTATTAGTTTTTTCCTATTGAGTTGCTTGAGCTCCCTACATATTCTGGTTTTTAATCCCTTGTCAGATAGATAGTTTGCAAATATTTTCTCCCATTCTGTGGGTTGTGTCTTCACTCTTTTGATTGTTTCCTTTGATGTACAGAAGCTTTTTAAGTGGATGTGATCCTATTGGTCCGTTTTTGCTTTGGTCACCTGTGCTTCTGAGCTACTGCTAATTGAATCCTTTCCTGCTCCAATGTCCTGCAGAGTTTCTATAATGTTTCCTTTTAGTAGTTTCATAGTTGGAGGTCTAACACTTAAATCTTTAATCTATTTTGATTTGATTTGCATATGGTGAGAGACAGTAGTCTAGTTCATTTTTCTACATATGGATATCCAGTCTTCCCAGAACCATTTGAAGAGATGATCCTTTCCTCAATGCATGTTCTTGGCACCCTTGGCAAAAATGAGTTAACTATAGATGTATAAATTTATTTCTGAGTTCTCTGTATGTTTTATTCTTTTTGCTTGTGATGGATTTGGCTATTTTGGGTCTTTTGTGGTTCCATATATATTTCAGGATTATTTTTTCTATTTCTCCGAAGAATGTCATTAGTATTTTGATGGGGATTGCATTGAATCTGTACATTGCTTTGGGTAGTATGAACATTTTAACAATATTGATTCTTCCAATCCATTAATATTAAACATCTTGCCATTTTTGTGTGTCTTCAATTTTTTTAAAGTTTATAGTTTTTAAAGGTGCTACCCTTCCCCTAGCTCCCCGCCCCCAACAGGCCCCAGTGTGTGATGTTCCCCTCCCTGTGTCCCTGTGTTCTCATTGTTCAACTCCCACTTATGAGTAAGAACATGCGGTGTTAGGTTTTCTGTTCTTGTGTTAGTTTGCTGAGAATGATGGTTTCCAGCTTCATCCATGTCCCTGCAAAGGACATGAACTCATCCTTTTTATGGCTGCATAGTATTCCATGGTGTATATGTCCCACATTTTCTTTATCCAGTCTATGATTGATGGGCATTTGGGTTAGTTCCAAGACTTTGCTATTGTGAACAGTGCCATAATAAACATATGTGTGCATCTGTCTTTATAGAATGATTTATAATCCTTTGGGTATATACCCAGTAATGGGACTGCTGGGTCAAATGGTAATTCTGATTCTAGATCCTTGAGGAATCGCTACTCTGTCTTCCACAATGCGTGAACTAATTTACACTCCCACCAACAGTGTAAAAGCGTTCCTATTTCTCCACATCCTCTCCAGTAACTGTTGTTTCCTGACTTTTTAATGATCGCCATTCTAACTGGTGTGAGATGGTATCTCATTGTGGTTTTGATTTGCATTTCTCTAATGACAAATGATGATGAGCATTTTTTCATATGTTTGTTGGCTGCATACATGTCTTCATTTGAAAAGTGTCTGTTCATATCCTTCACCCACTTTTGATGGGGTTGTTTGTATTTTTCTTGTAAATTTGTTGAAGTTCTTTGTAGATTCTGGATACTAGCCCTTTGTCAGATGGATAGATTGCAAAATTTTTCTCCCATTCTGTAGGTTTCTCCCACTCTGCTGATAGTTTAGTTGTGCAGAAGCTCTTTAGTTTAATGAGATCCCATTTGTCAATTTTGGCTTTTGTTGCAATTGCTTTTAGTGTTTTAGTCATGAAGTCCTTGCCCATGCCTATGTCCTGAATGGTACTGCCTAGGTTTTCTTTTAGGGATTTTATGGTTTTAGGTCTTACATTTAAGTCTTTAATCCATCTTGAGTTTTTCGTATAATGTATAAGGAAGTGGTCCAGTTTCAGTTTTTTTACATCTGGCTAGTCAGTTTTCCCCACACCATTCATTAAATAGGGAATCTTTTCCCCATTGCTTGTTTTTGTCAGGTTTGTCAAAGATCAGATGGTGGTAGATGTGTGGCGTTATTTCTGAGGCCTCTGTTATGTTCCTTTGGTCTATATATCTGTTTTGCTACCAGTACTATGCTGTTTTGGTTACTGTAGCCTTGTAGTATAGCTTGAAGTCAGGTAGTGTGATGCCTCCAGCTTTGTTCTTTTGGCTTAGGATTGTCTTGGCTATAAGGGGACGTTTTTGGTTCCATGTGAAATTTAAAGTAGTTTTTTCTAATTCTGTGAAGAAAGTCAATGGGAGCTTGATGGGGATAGCACTGAATCTGTAAAACTTTGGGCAGTTTGGCCATTTTCATGATACTGATTCTTCCTATCCACGAGCATGGAATGTTTTTCCATTTGTTTGTGCTCTCTCTTATTTCCTTGAGTAGTGGTTTGTAGTTCTCCTTGCAAAGGTCCTTCACATCCCTTGTAAGTTGGATTCCTAGGTATTTTATTCTCTTTGTAGCAGTTGTGAATGGGAGTTCACTCATGATTTGGCTCTCTGTTTGTCTACTATTAGTGTATAGGAATGCTTGTGATTTTTGCATATTGATTTTGTATCCTGAGACTTTGCTTAAGTTGCTTATCAGCTTAAGGAGATTTGGGGCTAAGAGTATTGTAAACATACAATCATGTAATCTGCAAACAGAGACAATTTGATTCCTCTCTTCCTAATTGAATTCCCAGGGAATCAACCTAAAAAGGATACATTACAAAATTATTTAGCCAAGAGTGGTCAAACATAAAACTAACATTTATTTAACACTTACAGAGTGCCAGACAAATTCTTAGACCTTACTTTTCACAGATCAGGGGATTGAAACTCAGAGAGGGTAAGCAACTTGCCTACAACCTAAAGGCAGCACAGGCCAGTGTCTAAATTTAAACCTTTGGAGGATACTGCACTGCCTGGGCTATAACTTCAATTCTCTCTTATGCTCCTACTTTCTTATTATCTATAGAACATGTCTTTTAGAATTGATTTTCCCTACTTTGTTCATTTCTTTCTGCCTCTTTTTCCTTTGTTCATTTTTCCTTACTCAACAGATACTTTATGGTGAACCATAAGATATCCCAATTCTCAGGAGACATACTACTGGAAGTGTTACTCTTGTGTTTCCCCTCCCTCCTGGAGTTATGCATGGGTACAGGTGAGCTACTGCTTTCCCATTTCAGTAGCTAAAACCAGAGTTTAGCTCCTGAGAGGTCCCAGCAGCATGACTGACATAACATCCTTCTAGTCTGCCATAAGTAGCACTTCCTTTACACCCTCATTGAGAGGAACTTTTGTTTTTGAGATGGAGTCTTGCTCTGTCACCCCAGCTGGAGTGCAATGGCACATCTCCGCTCACTGCAACCTCTGTCTCCCAGGTTCAAGTGATTCTCTTGCCACAGCCTCCCAAGTAGCTGGGATTACAAGCACCGACCACCATGTCTGGCTAATTTTTGTATTTTTTAGTAGAGACGGAGTTTTACCATGTTGGTCTGGCTGGTCTCAAACTCCTGACCTCAGGTGATCCACATGCCTCGGCCTCCCAACGTGCTGGGATTTCAGGCGTGAGCCACCACGCCCGGCCTGAGAGGAACCCTTTTTTCTCAGTGAGAGTAGAAACAGATGCTTTTAAGAGAAACTAGTAAGAAGCTTAAAATATTTTCTGGATAGATTTTTATTTTTCTATGGTTGGCCATAGAGCAGTGATATGATAAAATGATATTTGAGGTGACTGTTTCAGCAGCCTGTTTCTTGTCACCAAGCCTTAACTTACATTGTTTTCTGTACTTGAAATGCTAACACCATTGCCCTCCTTCTATGATGATTCAATATCACTTCTTCCATGGATCTTTCCTCAAATGCCCTGTTAGAAATGTTTACTTACTCTTCTCTTTACACCCTCCTATGAACCTTATCACTGTATGTATGTATGTATGTATGTATGTATGTACGTATGTACATATGTATGTATTTAGAGACGGAGTTTAGCTCGTTGCCCAGGCTGGAATGCAATGGTGTGATCTCGGCTTACTGCAACCTGTCTCCTGGGTTCAAGCAATTCTCCCACCTCAGCCTTCTGAGTAGCGGGGATTACAGGCCTGGGCCACCACGCCCGGCTAATTTTGTATTTTTAGTAGAGACGGGGTTTCTCCATTTTGGTCAGGCTGGTCTCGTACTCCTAACCTCAGGTGATCCGCCTGTCTTGGCCTCCCAAAGTGCTGGGATTACAAACATGAATCACCGTGCCCGGCTCCACTTTATGGTATTATAGTTAGTCTAGCTGCCCAATCTTGGAGCAGATGGCATGCCCTCTTTAACTCTAGTGTCCTTTCCTGCAATGTTGTCCAATAGAAATACAATGTAGGCCACAGATGTAGGAGATGTACACAATTTTAAAATTTCTAATAGCCATATTAAAAACAAAAAAGTCAAACTAATTAAATGGCATTTTATTTAATACATTCAAAATATTATCAGTTCAAACTGTAATCAAATTAAAAATCATTAATGACTTTTTAAATATTCTTTTTTGTAGAATGTCTTCAAGTCTGGTATGTAGTTTTTATTTACAGCACATCTCAATTTTGACTAGTCACATCTACTCTAAAGTATTCAATAGCCACATGTGGCTAGGGGCTACCATAATGGACAGCAGCTCTGGAGGTGCACACTGAAGCGTACATGTGGGCTGGGGACCTTACATTTGTATTGAACAAAAAAGGCAGTGCAGTGGAAAGATCAGCAATGTGTGATGGCATTGTGTATCAAAGGAGAAGGACGAAGGAAAAGGAGAAAATAACCACAGAAATGGCGCTTGGGAGAATAGGTTATGGTATTGCATTAGTAGACACCAATCAATTACTGAAAATAGAGGATGTAAGGGACCAAAATAAAAGGTTATAAGTTTTGTACTACTGTTGTCAAAATTATCCTGGAGAAAGCAAACGTAATGCTTTTAACAAAAGTGTGGTGCTTCTACTAGCACCATCCACATATGGATATTTAGAAAAAACTTTACAATGATGATAGTGATGAGAAGACAAATACATGTAACCTTTCCTCATTTTGCAGGCACAAGCAATTACCATGAAGATGATAGATTTCACCATTAAATAAAATGTCAACAAGTGCACTGAATCCTTTTAGTTCCTAATCTAGATAATTGCTTCATGAATTTGACTCACATTCACTTCTACATAGTGTATATAGCTAAATAGATAAAACCGAATGAAGTTATGACATGTGCATGTATAACAAGGCTGTTCATTTTTGTTCTCTCCAACTATTTATCACTTGATTAAAAAAATGACCCCACTATGCCTTAGTATTACTTACCCAGCAATTACTGCCTTTCAGTTGCATGCCATTTTATTCACAGTTCATGTTGTTATCAAAATACATTCAACAAAATCAAATAATAAGTGGGGAGAAAAAAGTAGCACATGAATTTCAAATGGATTAATTTTCTTTTTTTCTTTCCAACTTTCATGTGCAGGAAGTGCAGGTTTGTTACATAGATAAACGTGTGCTATGGTGTTTTGCTGCACAGATCATCCCATCACCTTGATATTAAGCCCAGTATCCATTAGCTATTCTTCCTGATGCTCTCCCTCATTCCACTCACTACCTGCTGAAGGGCCCCAGTGTGGGTTGTTCCCCTCATGTGTCCATGTGTTCTCATCATTCAGCTCCCACTTATGAGTAAGAACATGTAGTATTTGGTTTTCTGTTCCTGCGTTAGTTTACTGAGGATAATGGCTTCCAGGCACCATCTGTGTCCCTGCAAAGGACATGATCTTGTTCCTTTTTATGGCTGCATAGTATTCCATGGAGTATATGTACCACATTTTCTTTATCAGCCTATCACTGTTGGCCATTTAGGTTGGTTACATGTCTTTGCTATTGTGAACAGTACTGCAATGAACATATGTGTGCATGTATCTTTATAACAGATTTATATTCCTTTGGGTACATATCCAGTAATGGGATTTCTGGGTCAAATGGTATTTCTGCCTCTAGGTCTTTAAAGAATTGCCACACTGTCTTCCACAATGGTTGAACTAATTTACCGTCCCACCAACAGTGTAAAAGCTTTCAAATGGATGAATTTTCAATAAGTAAACAGATATTTAAGAAGTTTGAATTTCTGATATACCCTTTTCATTTTTTGTTTGGTATTTGCCTATTAATCTGAGTCTTCTTTAGGTTTTGCTAATATGGAAAAGTATAAATATATTCTTTTGATGTTCAGTAGATTCCCATTAATGTCATAGTACCACACCACTAAATTGCTACTATCCAAGCTATAATCAAGAGTAGTCTTTTATTCCTTCATGTACTTCATCTAATCAAGTAAGTTTATGTTCATATATATTTTTGAATCCTGCTCCATCTCTTCTTCTCTATCTGTAACACTACTGCCTGAGTTCAGGCTTTTGTCAGCTTTCACATGAGTCTTAAAGTTACCTCCTAACTGATCTTTCTGTTCCCAAGCTTGTCCCTTCAAATTCATAATACATAAAGCTACCAGAGAGGTACCTTCCCTGCTTGAAAAAGGTCACGCTTCTCAGCTGACCACAATGGTTCTAACAAAAATGTGGGGCTTCTATTAGCTCCACCCACATATGGGTATTTAGAAAAAAGTTTACAGTGGTGATGATGAGAAGACAAATACATGTAACCTTTCCTCATTTTGCAGTCACAGGCAATTACCATGAATATGATAGAATTTACCATTAACTAAAATGTCACAAGTGCACTGATGTGGTTTCTGTCCAGCACCTTTCTTCCTGTCACTCAGTTACCCTCCATAGACTTTGTATTAATAATGAACTCGTGGTTTTCATGACTATAAGGTGGGATTGGGACCTCCTTTACCTTTCATATGCTATCTGTATACTAATTTTGTATTTATTTTAATTATGTGTTTCTGTATCTGTCTCTTCTACTAGTTTGCAAATTCATTGAGGTCAGGGAAAGCCATAAGTTTGTAAAAAGTCTAGTTCTTTGCATAATATAGAATGTGCTAGGATCTTGGACAACCAAAGTCCTAGGGCAGTGTTTTACATGTAAAGTGGCACTGAGTAAATGTTTGTTGACATGAATTAAATCTATGGACATGCCCAGAACTGGACACAAGATTCCAGAGTTGAATACAATATTCAAAAAACTAAAAGGTTGCCTTTTTCTATAAGTCTCTAGTTTAAGAATCCACCCCATTTTTAGATTAATCATGTTCTAATTTAGAAACTAGCTCAGAAATGAACTACCAAGCATGGACGTATAATATACATCATTATTAAATGAGTATTCCTATCACCATTCATTACTCCATCAAGGAAAAGACATAGTTTCCTATCATTCATAATTGAAAAGAGTACTGAAAACAAGAAAGCTGAGGATATGAGAAACTCTGTAAACTTCCATTATAGCAAATATCTTTCTATGTCCTTTCTATGTCCCATCAACATAAATGCTTTTTTTTTTTTTTTTTTTTTGAGGTGGAGTCTCGCTCTTTTGCTCAGGCTGGAGTGCAGTGGCATAATCTTGACTCACTGCATGCTCTGCCTCCTGGGTTCACAGCATTCTCCTGCATCAGCCTCCCGAGTAGCTGGGACTAAAGGCACCCACCACCACGCCCGGCTAATTTTATTGTATTTTTTAGTAGAAACGGGGTTTCACTGTGTTACATAAATGTTTTTTAAATCATTGGAATGGTTGCCTTCCCAAAGAATTTAACTTTTATCTTATACAAGCTTTCCCCACCCTTATCCTTTTGACTTTACATTTTTGCAGATGTGCTTATGAAAAAATAAGCAGGAAGGTTTCCTTGTCATGTCTCATAATAAGTTTGTTTTCAGAGTTATTTGAAGAGCAATATAAAACTTTTTTTACTGAGTGAACAAAAAAAGAGCTTGCTAGGACTTCCCTAACTTTCAAAAACAGTAATTTGTCATCATAGAATGATGGAGTAGGGAATAGGGGCAGAACTTATTTTATGGTCCATATAAAAGCAGCTAAGTATGTGCCTCATTAAAAATTATATTTTGATGGGTACTTATGTTGTCAACATGCATAATGATTAACTTCTCTTTGTCCTTAAACTGCTGTATACTTTAGTTAAGCATTACTACTTTGACATTTCTGAAAAGGCTGCCTAACCAAATATTTTGATTAAAAAAAAAATTTTGTGAGTAAACTGCTTTGTATAAAATTATTTAAAATACTATATAAAACATTCTTGATTAATTTTCAAGGAAAATAATAAAAATTATTAGATTTAAGAGAGAAAAACAGGTTAAATTTACCATGAGTTAACAAAATATAGAAAAAAGGAAAGGATTGAACTGTTTGTCATGGTTTATCCTCTGAAATATTCACAGTAAATGCAATGAGCAGTTACTATATTAAGACTGAAAATTAATTAGTTTCTGTATCTTTATTTGATGACATCTATATTTAAAAGGGTCTTACTAAACCCCACAGTGTTCTAGGGTAACTTGTAGTGACATGTGTGAACAGACACACAGACATACACACACATTCTCTGTCTCTTAAAAAATAAATGAGAAATACTTTGCCTAATTGGTTCTCCACTTCTTAAAAAACAGTGAAATTTATTAGCCATTTTATTATACCACTGTGTATTATAACTCTCATTAAATTGCCTCCCATTTTTAAACGATAAAAACCTATCAAATATTTATTTTAATTACCATTTGCTGCCACATACCAGCATTTAGTGAACTGAGATTTTAATATTCAAATGCTTTTTGGGCATGGTGTAAACACTGATCAATGTTTATTCTGTAGCAACAGGAGCTAAAGAATATTTCCTTCTTAACTACCAACCCATCTGTACACAATAGATATTCCATAAATAATGACTAACCATACGTAGTGAATGTCCTAATATGCACACACAAGTGTTCTCAGAATGAACTATACTTGCAAATGTGATCCCTCATGGTCTCTATGATGTCTTGCATCTGGATAACACATTTCATCTTTTGCCGTGAATTCTTCAAACATTTCTTAAATCCTACTATAGTTTTGTGCTAATGACAGTCAGAGGGATATATTTTGAGCCCATCAAATCTGTGCTATCTAATGTAACTTCTTCAGTTTATACTTCCTTTTAGTAGGCTTTTGCTGTCAAACTTGCACATTTTCAATCATTTTGGTGGTCCTTATCAGTATCTGTTACAGAAACAAATGGCAAATTTCCATCTTTAGCCCCACTACTAGGACAAAAAAACTGGGGCAGAACCAAAAGTATTTTCTCTTTGGCTAAAGGTCAGGCACTGCCTGGTGAAGCAGAAGCAGTGAATGAAACCACTGGAATCTGGGGAGCATGTCAGTGCCTCGCACCTAAGAGATGATCAAGCCTGGAGAGCAGTAGCTCATAGTGGAGGTGGGGGGAGGAAAAAAAAAAAAAAAGCTTTGAACTAAAATGACCTAAGTTTGATTTTTGGTTCTGCCATATATTACCGTGTGACTGGGGCAAAGTCTCTTCATTTTTCTTGGCCTGTTTTATTTATAGAGTGGAGAATGTGAGACATACTTGTTTCTGTGAGGACTAAAAATAATTAACATTTACATATGCTCTAAATAATATTTGGGACAAAGTAGAGTCTCAACAAACTACCAGTACTACTACAAATAAAAGGATGATGATGATATTTGAATAAATGAATAAAGATTATACTCAGCGAAGTAAGTAATAACCAATATGTGTAGCCATATCCTCTGTTTTCCTTCTCCCTGTAAGTGAAGCTCATTACCTTTTCAGTACCCAACTCCATTCTACTTTAACACTGATCCGGAACCAGCTGGATGGAAAGAGGAAAGGAGAAAAGGAGTTCACTCCTCTGGGGCTTGAAAAGTCACACTGAGACACCAAGTGAATCAAGGGACAAAAATAAAAAATCAATACTGTGACATTTTAAATTTTCATATACATATACATATAGCCATGATTTTGTAGTTTATGGGCATTGTCACTGAGGTTGACATTGGTGGTATAATAAAAAAATTAACTGGCATAGGAAGCTATGTCGTTTGAAGGGATGAGAGAATATTCCAAGGGAACTTGGATAAAGCATCGTAGAAAAAGGAGTGTAAAGGCATCCATGTGATACAGTGGCACTCTGGGAAAAACCTTATTTTCCATACTGAGTTGTGCAAATAGTCACTATCCTTTAAGAATCAAAAGATGTTTGTTTGTTTGTTTGTTTTTGAGATGGAGTCTTGCTCTGTTGCCCAGGCTGGAGTGCAGTGGCACAATCTCGGCTCACTGCAAGCTCCGCCTCCTGGGTTCACGCCATTCTCCTGCCTCAGCCTCCTGAGTAGCTAGGACTACAGGCGCCTGCCACTAAGCCCGGCTAATTTTTTTGTATTTTTAGTAAAGACGGGGTTTCACCATGTTAGCCAGGATGGTCTCCATCTCCTGACCTCCATCTCCTGACCGCCTTGGCTTCCCAAAATGCTGGGATTACAGGCGTGATCCACCGCGCCCAGCCCATGAAATAATAAATGTGAGAAATTCTAGGTTTGAAAAGTTAAATACATTTTTAAACTTTGATTCTTTTCAGAATCATTAAAGTGCTAATGTACTTTGCAAATCTTCATGTAGTAGGCAACACTTTCCAAAAGTTACTTCACCACCAAATTGTCATTTCACAAGACACCAATTGACCTCACAATCAGGTGTTTTTCATATGGCTCTACTGGAGGATCTACTGCAATGAGGAGAAGGCAATAACTGCTTAAGGATTAACACTCATAGTACTTATTAGAAACAGTTGTGTACTCAGTTGTAGAACACATCCAGCAGCAGCTGGCAAAAGGCACATGACATTCTGGGTTTTTACATTTTTTCCCTTTATCCATCCCTTTTGGGTTTTATTCTCCAGTAACTGGAAGATAATCAATTACAGCTGAGATTTGGTGAAATATTGATATTGATTGGTAACCTGTGAGCACACACTCCTGTGTTATCTTTCCCATGAGACAGATTTACAGGAGTGCTGGGGTGGGGTGGGGAGTTCGGGCTTCCAGGAGGAGCTGTTACACAACAGCAAAGGTGGAGCTTGTAAGCATGAGGGATCTGATGGAACGTTATGGCTGGTGCGAGGGTTACTATTCCCTTACTTGTTCACTTACTCTTTAAACTGTACTCTTTTGAGACAAGTCTTACAACAGCAGTGTTTGTAGATCCCTGTGGCTGTGATATCCTTAAACACAACAGCAGACAGTAGAGTCAGCAAAGCTCATAGAAACTTAATGGGATTTCCCAAATTCTTAAGCTCTCATTTCCTCCAAAGAAAATGAAGAAATAAGAAAGAATAAAGAAGTTTCTTTAAAAAACTCCATTTGATTTTGAGGGTAATGTGGGTGGCTGAATTATGATTACACACCTTCAGAGCATAAAAATTACAGATAATTTTCTCTTTTCTAAAAGGTGATTATGATAATAGAGCTCTCCTCTTAGGAGACTGAAAGCTCTTTCTCTATGAAAAGAGAAAAGAAGCTTAAAAGTGACAACTGTCAAAACAATAAACGTGAAACAAACATAAGATGCAAAAGCATCCTGAGATAGGGCACTAGGCAGCTCTACCTATAGGGTAACATCTAGCTGGCTGTATATATGTGTACATACTTACACAGGGTGTATATACAAATTCTCCTTACTATATGTATATGAATTGGGATAGCAGGAATCACAGCAGCTGAGGTAAAACAAGGAGACACAGCGCCTCATTTTTCAGCCCTTCTGTGTTCCCTCCCTGTTAGTTCTCTTGGGGAGCTAGATGTTCTTTATCCATTTGTAGATTCTGAAACACTGACAGATGAAATCCAGAGTCATGGTACATTAAACCATGCTACTCTATTTTCTAATTTCTTAAGAATTTAGTCTTTCTTAATTGACTTTAATACTAAGACATTTATTTCTAAAAATTTCACTGCATATGGTTCCAGGTTACATGATTTTCATTATTTTTCATATGCTAACATTTACCTTCTTAGGTAAATTAATTTAATTAGCTTTTGGCCAGTGTTTTCCAAACCATGGATTTAAAAATTACTTTAGGGAGTTATGAAGAGCAGTGTTTAATTAAATAGAATAGAACAGAATAACACAGCATAGAACAGAATAGAAAACATCAGACTTCATTTTGCATAGTAAGGGTATTATTTCATAAATTTTCGTCTCTGTATGCCCAGTAGAATCATATACAGTCATGTGTCACATAATGACATTTTGGATAATGATGGGCTCACATATACAATGGCAATCCCTTAAGATTATGATACTGTATTTTCGCAATACCTTTTCTTGTTTGGATACACAAATACTTACCATCATGTTACAGTTGTCTACAGTATTCAGTACAGTCACATGCTGTACAGGTTAAGTAGCCTAGGAGCACTAGGATATACCAGATAGCTTAACTTTGTAGCAGGCTGTTCCATCTAGGTTTGTGTAAGTGTACTCTGTGACATTTGCATAATGATGAAATCATTTAATGATGCATTTCTCAGATCATATCCCTGTCATTAAGCAACAGAAAAATAAATGTATATGTTGTCCATAAGACAAAATATTTGAAATCTATTGTTTTAGGTGCTATTTAGGTGTCAAGTTTTCCTTTGGGCTGTGGAATCAATCATATTACATATCCCCTGCCTAACGGAATCCTTCTGCTGCTTCACTTAACAGCCTTTGGACCCACCTCTGAGTTCAGTCATAGCTGCGGGACTATTCTTAGGAGGTTTTAGGTTTGTTCTACACTGATCACCTTTTGCCTTGAGGTAAGTTAATGCAGGCTGTAAATGAGAAGGAGTTAATGTCTTTGGGGTGTTAACCAATATAGGAGAACCAGTGGATATATGTTCTGGCCTGCTCTTCCCTAGACAGATAAGAAGTATTCTCTATGCTTCTTAGAAGCAATCCCCAGCAGAATCTAGTCCACATTGCTCACAGGGGCATGACCTTGAAAACGTACCTGTACACTGCTCTTTCCTCCTTCTCCGTCTTACTCTTTGCTCTCATTCCTGACCCTAGGATCTCCTTCCAAATAAGCTACCTACACCCAAGACCTTATCTCAGATTCTTGAGAACTCACACCATGATACCATGTAAACACCTAACACTAAATATACCAGTAATATGATTGTATTAGGGTTCTCCAGAAGGGCAGAACCAATTGGATCTATGTATATAGAAGAGAGAGTTTATTAGGGAGAACTGGATCACATGATTACAAGGTGAAGTCCTATGATAGGCTGTCTGCAAGTTGGGGAGAGAAGCCTGTAATTTCTCAGTCCAAGTCAGAAAGACTCAAAACCAGAAAAGCTGACAGTGCAGCCTTCAGTCTGCTGCAGAAGGCCTGAGAGCCCTGGGGAAGCCACTGGTGCAAGTTGCAGATTCCAAAAACCAATGAACGTGGAGTCTGGTATCTATGGGCAGAGGAGTGGAAGCAGGTGTCCAAAACAGGCAAAAGAAAAAGAGCCAGAAGATTTAGCAAGCTAGTTTATCGCATCTTCTTACCCCTGCTTTATTCTAGCCATGCTGGCAGCTGATTGGATGGTGCTCACCCACATTGAGGGTGGGTCTTCCTCTCCTAGCTCACTGAGGCAAATGTCAATCTCCTTCAGCAATACCCTCCCAAACATACCCAGAAACAATACTTCACGAACCATCTAGGCGTCCCTCGGTCCAATCCAGTTGACACCTAATATTAACCATCACAACAACATAACAAAATATTGAATATTTTCATGAACTATTACAAATCTAAAATTTTAAATTATTATGCAGTAAAGATAAGTCCTTGCTGCAATTAGAAAAAGTACCAATTCAAACTGCATAAAAATACAAAGTGACACTACTATAAATTAAATGAATTTAGCACTATAAATGGTTACGAAATAAGAAAGATATTTGATTTATACCAATTACCCCATAACTAAGGCATTTTTCCAGTGTAGTGGTTTTAGCACCACAGTGGATTTAAAAATATTCTGTATTTTCATCACAAATTAAGCTCTTAATCAGAAATGCAGTTTCCTTTTTTTTCTATAATATTTCTTTCTTTTCTCTTGGGAAATCTTTTCAAGGTGTCCCTGGATTACAAGAATAGAAACACCCTTGATGGATCCTACTTGTCAATCAAACTGACAGCTATAAAATAAAATCAGTCATTCTGCTAAAGTATAACTTTTAAGGATGAATTTTTACCTCAGAAATTTAATCATGAGTGCTTCTGAAATTCTGAAATAAAATGATGATGCCTGGTTAATTCTATGTACCACTGCATATTAATTCACACATCTCCTCTTTAAGAATACCATTTTAATGGGATATTGTCACTGTGTAAAATGTATGACTAGCCCAACACTTGGTGCAGTTTGTATTTTTTCTACTTTTCACTGCAAATGTTGATAATGATAAATCTAATAACTAGTAAAGGGCAGAAATAGCTAATTATTTAACCTTTGGTAACTTCACTGAATTCTATAAGTAGTCATCTATATTCACGACATCAAAATGTACACATATCAAAAGGAAGAATCTGTTCTATTTCTATTTCTGGAGTCTTGCCAGCTAAGGCAGTAAATGATATACAGTAGAATTGGAAATGATCAGTTTCATTAAACCCAGCTTATAAAGACTCTCTTTCGAAGTTTTATTCTTCTGTGGTTACTATCATGCATTAAATCATTAACTAGCATCCTCTTCTCTATTCCCTTAGTGATTCCCTTCATGGGACTTGACACAGGACCAGGTTTTCAATGTGTCTGAGTAGTACTGATATGAATAGTACTGTATCATATCCCACGGTTCTGAGCTATGGTTCTTAAGAGACCACATGCAAAAACATTTGCCAGTATTTTCTAATTTACATTTTAAAATAAACTTTCATATTTTTCTTTTAAAATATAAAGTCAATATTATATTCCCCAAATGCTACCAGAGTGATTTGTAGAATTGAATTATGAAATAAATTTCAGTTTATTTAGTACCTTGTATCATGTACATGGTAGTGTCTTGATAAATATTTTATATGTAAAACCAATGTATGAAAAATGAATAAAGAATTAACAAATATATATAGGATACAATTTTCCATATTATGCTGCAGAATTTTGTATCATTCTACATTGGTAAATCTGTTTAATTTAATTCACAAAAAACAAATTCCTTGCACTATGATATACAAAGATGAACAGGACATAGTCCCAAACAGGAAAGCTCTCACAGCTTAGTACATACAACACAGGAATTTACACACAAAATTTATTTGCAAGTTACGATATGTTAAATACCAACAGTAAATTGTGACAAAGTTATCAGTTTCCTAAGGAAGAAGCAAGTAATTGCTACTAAAGAGATAGTGAGTGTTGGAGATGACTTCTTAGGATTTGAGCTGGCCAAGAAAGATGGATAGAATACGAAAACAAACAAAATATAAATATAACAAACCCAGATATAAATATAACAAACCAATTAACAACATGGCTAAGATAAACTTGGTGAATATGGTAAAGAGATAGCAATGTACAGAATGGCAATGACCTGGAATGTTTAATGCCATAGTATTATGGTTCAAAAATATTTATTCAATAGAATATAGTTTTATACTTTAAGTTCTGGGGAACATGTGCACAACATGCAGGTTTGTTACATAGGTATACATGTGCCATGTTGGTTTGCTGCACCCATCAACTCATCATTTACATTAGGTATTTCTCCTAATGCTATTCCTCCCCCAGGCCCCCACCCCCTGATAGGCCCTGGTGTGTGATGTTCCCCTCCGTGTCCATGTGTTCTCATTGTTCAACTCCCACTTATGAGTGAGAATATGTGGTGTTGGTTTTCTGTCCTCGTGATAGTTTGCTGGGAATGATGGTTTCCAGCTTCATCCATGTCCCTGCAAAGGACATGAACTCATCCTCTTTTATGGCTGCATAGTATTCCATGGTGTATATGTACTACATTTCCTTTATGCAGTCTATTACTGATGGACATTTGGGTTGGTTCCAAGACTTTGCTATTGTGAACAATGCCGCAATAAACGTATGTGTGCATGTGTCTTTACAGTAGCATGATTTATAATCCTTTGGGTATATAGCCAGTAATGGGATTGCTGGATCACATGGTATTTCTACTTCTAGATCCTTGAGGAATCACCACACTGTCTTCCACAGTGGTTGAACTAATTTACACTCCTATCAACAGTGTAAAAGTGTTCCTGTTTCTCTACATCTTCTCCAGCATCTGTTGTTTCCTGACTTTTAATGATCACCATTCTAACGGGTGTGGGTTTTGATTTACATTTCTCTAGTGACAAGTGATGATGAGCATTTTTTCGTATGTCTGTTGGCTGCATAAATGCCTTCTTTTGAGAAGTGTCTGTTCATATCCTTTGCCTACTTTTTGATGGGGTTGTATTTTTCTTGTAAATTTGTTGAAGCTCTTTGTAGATTCTGGATATTAGCCCTTTGTCAGATGGATAGATTGCAAAAATTTTCTCCCATTCTGTCGGTTGCCTGTCCACTCTGATGGTAGTTTCTTTTGCTGTGCAGAAGCTTTTTAGTTTAATTAGATTCCATTAGTCAATTTTGGCTTGTGTTGCCATTGCTTTTGGTGTTTTAGTCATGAAGTCTTTGCCCATGCCTATGTCTGAATGGTGTTGCCTAGGTTTTCTTCCAGGGTTTTTATGGTTTTAGGTCTTACATTTAAGTGTTTAATCCATCTTGAATTAATTTTTGTATGAGGTGTAAAGAAGGGATCCAGTTTCAGCTTTCTACATATAGCTAGTCAGTTTTCCCAACACTGTTTATTAAATAGGGAATCCTTTTCCCATTGCTTGTTTTTGTCAGGTTTGTCAAAGATCAGATGGTTGTAGATGTGTGGTGTTATTTCTGAGGGCTCTGTTCTCTTCCACTGGTCTATACATCTGTTTTGCTACCGGTACCATGCTGTTTTGGTTACTGTAGCCTTGTAGTGTAGTTTGAAGTCAGGTAGTGTGATGCCTCCAGCTTTGTTCTTTTTGCTTAGGATTGTCTTGGCTATGTGGGCTCTTTTTTGGTTCCATATGAAATTTAAAGTAGTTTTTTCCAATTCTGTGAAGAAAGTCAGTGGTAGCTTGATGGGGATAACATTGAATCTATAAATTACTTTGGGCAGTTTGGCCATTTTCACGATATTGAGTCTTCCTATCCATGAGCATGGAATATTCTTCCATTTGTTTGTGTCCTCTTTTATTTCGTTAAACAGTGATTTGTAGTTCTCCTTGCAAAGGTCCTTCACATCCTTTGTAAGTTGGATTCCTAGGCATTTTATTCTCTTTGTAGCAATTGTGAATGGAAGTTCATTCCTGATTTGGCTCTCTGTTCTTGGTATAAAGGAATGCTTGTGATTTTTGCACTTTGATCCTGAGACTATGCTGAAGTAGCTTATCAGCTTAAGGAGATTTTGAGCTGAGATGATGGGGTTTTCTAAATATACAATCATGTCATCTGCAAACAGAGACAATTTGACTTCCTCTCTTCCTAACTGAATACCCTTTATTTCTTTCTCTTGCCTGATTGCCCTGGCCAGAACTTCCAATACTATGTTGAATACGAGTGGTGAGAGAGGGCATCCTTGTCTTGTGCCGGTTTTCAAAGGGAATGCTTCCAGTTTTTGCCTATTCAGTATGATATTGGCTGTGGGTTTGTCATAAATAGCTCTTATTATTCTGAGATATGATCCATCAATACCTAGTTTATTGAGAGTTTTTAGCATGAAGCACTGCCAAATTTCATCGAAGTTCTTTTCTGCATCTATTGAGATGATCATGTGGTTTTTGTCTTTGGTTCTGTTTATGTGATGGATTACATTTATTGATTTGCATATGTTGAACCAGCCTTGGATCCCAGGGATGAAGATGACTTAATCATGGTGGATAAGCTTTTTGATGTGCTGCTGAATTCAGTTTGCCAGTATTTACTGCTGATTTTCACATCGATGTTCATCAGGGATATTGGCCTAAAAATCTCTCTTTTTTTTTTTTTGGTTGTGTTTTTGCCAGACTTTGGTATCAGGATGATGCTGGCCTCATAAAATGAGTTAGGAAGGATTCCCTCTTTTTCTATTGATTGGAATATTTTCAGAAGGAATGGTACCAGCTCCTCTTCATACTCTGGTGAATTTGACTGTGAATCCATCTGGTCCTGGACTTTTTTTGGTTGGTAGGCTATTAATTATTGCCTCAATTTCAGAACCTGTTATTGGTCTATTAAGAAATTTGACTTCTGCCTGGTTTAGTCGTGGGAGGGTATATGTGTCCAGGAATTTATCAATTTCTTCCAGATTTTTAATTTATTTGCTTAGGGGTGTTTATGGTATTCTCTGATAGTAGTTTGTATTTCTGTGGGATCAGTGGTGATACCCCCTTTATCATTTTTTAATTATTTATTATTTGATTCTTCTCTCTTTTCTTCTTTATTAGTCTTGCTAGCAGTCTATCTACTTTGTTGATCTTTTCAGAAAACCAGCTCCTGGATTCATTAATTTTTTGAAGGGTTTTTTGTGTCTCTGTCTCCTTCAGTTCTGCTCTCATCTTAGTTATTTCTTGTCTTCTGCCAGCTTTTTAATTTGTTTGCTCTTGCTTCTCTAGCTCTTTTAATTGTGATGTTAGGGTGTCGATTTTGGATCTTTCCTCTTTCTTTTGTGGGTATTTAGTGCTATAAATTTCCCTCTACATACTGCTTTAAATGTATCCCAGAGATTCTGGTACATTGTGTCTTTGTTCTCATTGGTTTCAAAGAACATCTTTATTTCTGCCGTCATTTTGTTATTTACCCAGTAGTCATTCAGGAGCAGGTTGTTCAGTTTCCATGTAGTTGTGTGGTTTTGAGTGAGTTTCTTAATCCTGAGTTCTAATTTGATTGCACTGTAGTCTGAGAGACAGTTTGTTGTGATTTCTGTTCTTTCACATTTGCTGAGGAGTGTTTTACTTCCAATTATGTGATCAATTTTAGAATAAGTACAATGTGGTATTGAGAAGAATGTATATTCTGTTAATTTGGGGTGGAGAATTCTGTAGATGTCTATTAAGTCTGCTCGGTCCAGAGCAGAGTTCAAGTCCTAGATATCCTTGTTAATTTTCTGTCTGGTTAATCTAATGTTGACAGTAGGGTGTTAAATTCTCTGATTATCAATGTGTGGGAGTCTAAGTTTCTTTGTAGGTTTCTAAGAACTTGCTTTATGAATCTGGGTGCTCCTGTATTGGGTGTATATATATTTAGGATAGTTAGCTCTTCTAGTTGCATTGATCCCTTTACCATTATGTAATGGCCTTTTTGACTCTTTTGATCTTTGTTGGTTTAAAGTCTGTTTTATCACAGACTAGGATTGCAACCCCTGCCTTTCTTTGCTTTCCACTTCCTTGGTAGCTTTTCTTCCATCCCTTTACTTTGAGCCTATGTGTGTCTTTGCACGTGAGATTGATCTCTTGAATACAGCACACCGATGGGTCTTGACTCTTCATCCAATTTGCTAGTCTCTGTCTTTTATTTGGGTCATTTACCCCGTTTACATTTAAGGTTAATACTGTTATGTGTGAATTTGATCTTGTCCTTATGATGCTAACTGGTTGTTTTGCCTGTTCATTGCTGCAGTTTCTTCCTAGCATCAATGGTCTTTACAATTTGGCATTTTTTTTTGGCAGTGGCTGGTACTGATTGTTCCTTTCCATGTTTAGTGCTTCCTTCAGGGGCTCTTGTAAGGCAGGCCTGGTGGTGACAAAATCTCTCAGCATTTGCTTGTCTGTAAAGGATTTTATTTCTCCTTCACTTATAAAGCTTAGTTTGGCTGGGTATGAAATTCTTAAAGAAAAGAATTTTCAACCTGGAATGTTGAATATTAAGCCCCCACTCTCTTCTGGCTTGTAGGGTTTTTGTCAAGAGATCTGCTGTTAGTCTGATGGGCTTCCCTTTGTGAGTAACCCAACTTTTCTCTCTGGCTGCCCTTAACATTTTTTTTGTTCATTTCAATCATGCTGAATCTGATGATTATGTTTCTTGGGGTTGCTCTTCTTGAGGAGTATCTTTATGGAGTTCTCTGTATTTCCTGAATTTGAACGTTGGCCTGCCTTGCTATGTTGGAGAAGTTCTCCTAAATAATATCTGAGGAATGTTTTCTAACTTAGTTCCATTCTCCCTGTCACTTTCAGGTACACCAATAAAACATAGATTTGTTCATGTCACATATTCCTATATTTCTTGGAGGCTTTGTTTCTTTCTTTTCACTGTTTTTTCTCTAATCTTGTATTCTCACTTTATTTCATCAATCACTGATATCCTTTCTTCTGTTTGATCTTCAATCACTGATATCCTTTCTTCTGTTTGATAGATTTGGCTATTGAAGCTTGTGTATGCTTCATGAAGTTCTCGTGCTGTGTTTTTATCACCATCAGGTCATTTATGTTCTTCTGTAAATTGGTTATTCTAGGTAGCCATTCCTCTAACCGTTTTTCAAGGCTTTTAGCTTCCTTGCATTGAGTGCGAACATGCTCCTTTGGCTCAGAGAAGTTTGTTATTACCCACCTTCTGAAACCTACGTCTGTCAAGTCGTCAAACTCATTCTGCATCCAGTTTTGATCCCTTGCTGGCAAGGAGTTGTGATCCTCTGGAGGAGAAGAGGCATTCTGATTTTTGGAATTTTCAGCCTTTTTGTGCTGGTTTCTCCCCATGTTTGTGGATTTATCTACCTTTGGTCTTTGATGGTGACTATGGATGGGGTTTTGGTGTGGGTGTCCTTTTTTTTGATGTTGATCCTATTCCTTTCTGTTCGTTATTTTTCCTTATAACAGTCAGGCCCCTCAACTGCAGGTCTGTTGGAGTTTGCTGAAGGTCCACTCCAGATCCTGTTTGCCTGGGTATCACCAGCAGAGGCTGCATAACAGCAAACATTGCTGCCTGATCCTTCCTCTAGAAGCTTTGTCCCAGAGGGGCACCCACCAGATGCCAGCCAGAGCTCTCCTGTATGAGGTGTCTATCAGCCCCTACTGGGTGGTGTCTCCCAGTGAGGCTACATGGAGGCCATGGACCCACTTGAGGAGGCAGTCTGTCTGTTATCAGAGCTTGAATGCGGTGTTGGGAAAACCACTGCTCTCTTTAGAGGCATCAGGCAGGGATGTTTAAGTCTGCAGAAGCTGTGCCCACAGCTGCCCCTTTCCCCAGGTGCTCTGTCCCAGGGAGATGAGGATTTTACCTATAAGTCTCTGACTGGGGCTGCTGCCTTTTGTTCAGATATACTCTGCCACAGAGGTGGACTCTAGAGAGACAGTCGCCTTGCTGAGCTGCAGTGGGCTCCACCCAGTCTGAGCTTACTGGCAGCTTTGTTTACACTGTGGGCATAATACCACCTACTCAAGCCTCAGCAATGATGGACACCCCTCCCCACACCAAGCTCCAGCATTCCAGGTCAATCATGGACTGCTGCACTAGCAGCAAGAATTTCAAGCCCATGGATCTTAGCTTGCTGGGCTCCGTGGGTGTGGGACCCACTGAACCAGGCACCAGAGGGAATCTCTTGGTCTGCTGGTTGCAAAGACAGTGGGAAAAGTGCAGTATTTGGGTAGGAGTGTATCATTCCTCCGGGTACAGACTCTCATGGCTTCCCTTGGCTAGGAAAGGGAAATCCCCTGACCCATTGCACTTCACAGGTGAGGCAACACCCTGCCCTGCTTTGGCTCACCCTCCATGGGCTGCAACCACTGTCTAACCAGTCTCAATTAGATGAACCAGGTATCTCAATTGGAAATGCAGAAATTACCCGTCTTCTACGTTGATCTCGCTGGGAGTTGCAGACCAGAGCTGTTGCTATTTGGCCATCTTGAAAGCTCACTAGAATATAGGTTTCAACAACTAGCTTGAGAACACATTAAAGGTACTTACTGATTAGGATTTAGTTCTTATTTCCTAGTCAATGAAGAGTCAACAGAGTGACTTTCCATTATTGTTTGATCATAAACAAAGCAGCAGCATGTAGCACAGAGAGGGAAGCTTTCAAAGAAAATGATACTTTTTGCATTAATTAAAGGGGAGATTTTGTTGACACACTAGGGCCAGTAGAAGGAGAGAGATGAAAGGCAGAGAAGATATTTGAAGAAAGAATAGTGTTGGGGAGGAGTGTGGAAAGAATGTCGAGTTTATTCATATTGATATCTTCTAGCATTTCATTTAGTTAGGAAAGGAGGGGTCTGTTTGGAGTAAGAGTAGCAAAGTTAAAACTCAAACAAATGCAGTGACTATGCTCACTACCTAGACGATGGGATCATTTGTATCCCAAACCTCAGCATCACACAACATGCCCATGTAACAAACATGCACATGTACCCTTTAATCTAAAAGTTGAAATTATGTTTTTAAAAAAAGCAAATATTTGCAACAGTCACAGCTATGAGATAGTGAAACAAGATCCCTACAGATTTAAGGCCCAGTTGAATTCAAAACATATGCATTCTTAATGTTATTTAATTACCATGATTATGTAATTTTCACAAGTAATGTCCATAAATTCCAGAGCAAGAATTTTCTACTTAGGTACAGACTGTATGATGGAAGACAAAGAAGAATAAAATTAGAGGGGTGATAGGAACCATGTTGAGATAGGAGATAATGGGATTCTTCTTTTCTAGATAAGAAGGTATTATGGATGGAATTGTGCCCTCCCTCCTTAAATTCATATAGTAAGTCCCTAATCCTCAGTATTTCAGAATTTAACCTTAATTAGAAATAGGGTAATTGCTGATATGAGTTCCTACCAGAGTAGGGGAGACCCCCTAATCCAATATGACTAGTATCCTTATAAAAAGGAGACATGGCTAGGCGTGATGGCTCACACCTGTAATCCCAGCACTTTGGGAGGCCGAGGCGGGCAGATCACCTGAAGTCAGGAGTTCGAGACTGGCCTGCCCAACATGGCGAAACCCTGTCTCTACTACAAATACAAAAAATTAGCCAGTCATGGGGGCAGGCGTCTGTAATCCCATCTACTCGGGAGGCTGAGATAGGAGAATCGCTTGAACCTGGGAGGTGAAGCTTGCAGTGAGCAGACATCACGCCACTGCATTCCACCCTAGGTGACAAGAGCGAAACTCTGTCTCAAAAAAAAAAAAAAAAAAAAAAAAGGAGACATTTGGACACAGATACATACATGCCCGCAGGGAGAGTGCCATGTAAAAACTGGAGCTATGCTGCCAAGGAACTACCAGAATCTAGTAATAGCAGAGAGATCTGGAACAGCTCCTTCCCTAGTGTCTTCAAATAAAACATGGTGCGGCCAACATGTTGATCTTGGGGTTCTAGCCTCCAGAACGGTAAGACAACAAATTTCTGTTGTTCTAAGCCACTTAGTTTGTTGGTTCTTTGTTATGTCAGACTTAGAAAACTAATATACTCAAAATAGACTGGAAACCTAAGAACGGATAAAGGCTTATACATCACTGTGATGAGTGAGAATGGTAGAATAGACAGTGGCAGAAGAACAAGTAATGTGACTACGAAAAGACATTTGGAGTTGAGATTCTATAGTTGGAATAATTCTAAGCTATGATGAGTTTGAAGGCATGGCTATATGTGAATTTCTAAAGTGGGCCGAACTTCAAGGAATGATACATAAAACGATCATTTATGTGAGCGTATATTTTTATAAGTCATAGTTTTTCACTTTTTAATACATGAATAGTATTTATAACTTGATATTTGGACAAAGTAGGTAAAATAATTTTATTCTAATTTCTTTGACATACTTGAGGATGGTAACAAATAGAAGAAATGATGAAAAAATAAATATTCCTGAAGATGCACCACTATTTTTAAAGATCTGGTATTTTCAAAAAATTAATATGTTCTGAGAGATAATACAGAAGAGGTGTGGGGACATAAAGGTACACATTTATTATTTTTTCCTCTTTTTACAAGCTAGCAAATAACTGGCCCATCATTTCCATAGAAAATGCTAAAGGTTAAAAGGAGAAAAAATATCCATGTCAACTTTGGCGAAATTCTATGTGAATAATTGCCCCATATTCATAACGAGAGGCTCTCACAGAAGGAAGACAGGAACTGGGGAAAGAATTAATAGTTTTAAAAGATTAAAAATGAAACAGTAAATATAGTAATACTCTGATAATAGAGAAATGACACTCAAGAGGTCAAGATATTTGGACCCTCTGCCACAGATTTGTGCAATTTTCCACCTCTTTCATGAAATAATCTCAAAAACACACTTTCCAAATTATATTTCTTCTATCATGATGAACAGTTGCCAGAAAAAGAAAAACTACAAAATTATTTCTCCTTCTTCTGGCCTTATCTTCTTCATTAGCTTCCCTGGTGAATTTCACATGTTCTGATCCTATTGCTAACTAGTTAGATAACTTAAGTATAATCAAATACTTTTTTGCTCTCTTTTTATCAAGTATGAAATGAGAGTTGATCTTCAAATTTCTAACTAACTTTTAAAAGCTTACAAAATGTTAGCTATTCACCGCTAAATTTCCTAAGCTACTATATCATCGTTTTGTAAATTATCTCTGGTGCATTTCTGGCTAAACTAAACCACAAGAAAAGAAGGATGGGTGTCTTAGCCCCAGTTCAGTAAAGCGAAAAGGCTGAATTTACAGCCATAGTTGCAGTGTTTCTTCAGACACCAGCAGCAAATCAGAAAACATCTGGAGACCTCAGGCAAATACATTTGGCTCTAGAATCTGGCATAAATTGGCCATCAAAACAATGCCATAGAGCTGGATAGAAATATGTTTGCCTGAGATAATTTTTAAATATAAATATCAACCTACTTGAACACACTAATAACTAATAAAATAGGAATTATTAATTTTGGAGCAAATGTTTGAAGGCATAAACAACCCTTGAAGCACCAAGTTTAAAAGGGAAGCTTTGCCATGATTGTCTGTGGCTGACACATTATGCTTAGATTTCTGATAAACTGTATAGTTTTAAAATATGGTAGGACTCTCGCTTCCCTGGACAAGCCTTCCTAACCACAAAGTAAGAGTTTTCACAAACTAGAGTTAAAATGAGGAGAAAAATAACACAGAACAACGTTTGGATATAGTGTGCTGCAGTACCATAACTAACTAGTAAAGAGATTTTTGTTTTTTGTTTGTTTGTTTGTTTGTTTTTTGAGATGGAGTCTCGCTCTGTGGCCAGGCTGGAGTGCAGTGGCGCGATCTCAGCTCACTGCAAGCTCCGCCTCCCGGGTTCACGTGATTCTCCTGCCTCAGCCTCCTGAGTAGCTGGGACTACAGGCGCCTGCCACCACGCCCGGCTAATTTTTTGTATTTTTTAATAGCGACGGGGTTTCACCGTGGTCTCGATCTCCTGACCTTGTGATCCGCCCGCCTCGGCCTCCCAAAGTGCTGGGATTACAGGCGTGAGCCACCGCGCCCGGCGTAAAGAGATTTTTATATAGTACAGGATGCTGCACTGCGTAGAACACAGTGTGATCACTATATCATAACCTCATGATAGGTATTCTCACTGGTATAACAAGGCAGGTCTACTTTACTTCATTATACTTTGGGTAGCAAAATTACTAATTTATATTTTGAGTGCTAGGATAAAATATGAGCATGAGAAAAGTTTAGTACTTTTCAAAAGGACATGATTATGAATATGCAATTTAGAGTAAGAGAAAGATGAGAAAACAATAAAAGAAATGGAGAATACTGTAAGTTTATTAAAAACCTGGAAGTCAATGTATTTACTTATTTATATATGAGGTAAAGACATGGCAAAAAGTTGCAAATATAAAAGAATATTTACTTGTGCAGCAAAGGATCAAAGAGATAAAACTATAATCATACAAAGATATAATAGCTATCACTGCCACAACTAAATAAAATACTTTCTCCTATCAGTTGGTAACATTTAATTCAGTTTATTGAGCATGAATGTCTAGAACCATGACACAGCTTCTGTTAATTCATCAAATAATTCCATAGGCTAATAAAACAGTTATAGTTCAAGACATTTGTACCCCAACAAAGTAGTACAAAGATTGAATGAATAAATTTAATACTGAAGAATTCTTATGAAGAAAATTATTTTCTGGACTAAACGCTATAAGTCAGTTTAATTCCTTGATCTGTTTTCTATATACTACATATAAATTGATTCTAATATTTTCCATTTCCAGTTGTATCTGAAAGTATTTTAATTGACATGAATTCTTTCCCACTGAAACTTTACAGTGATGATTTGTGACTCATTAAGCAGTACGTTGCTCATATTAATTTCTGCCAGTATAGTTTTCTTTTATGGTCATTATTTCTATAAACCCTCATTAGGCTGGCCAAATGTTTCACAGTGTAATTTTGTCAAAGACATTTGATGCTCCCACCAATTTTTAGCCAATAAGATTTTTTATTCTGTGCAGTTTTAGGCATTGCCTGCTGATTATTCCTATGAACCAAATATATAAGTGAGAATTTGTGCTTACTTCATTTAGAAATTATATTTATGAGTTATTTTGAGTATAGGAAACTTTAAAGAAGGAAAGAAAAATGGTCTATGATGTCATCTCCCATATAATTTCTATAGATACTAAAAGTGAATAATTCATACATATATTTGGAAAATGTGAACAGATATAAAACTGTAAGATTAAAAATGGAAAAAGCTCTTTCCCCTAAATTAACCAGTATCAACAGTTTTACACACATTATTCATAACAATGTAATTTTTGTTAGTAAGTCATTATTAGGTAATTCATGGAAAATTGATGTCACTTTTGGGAAACTGAGAGAGAAATGGAGACCGAGGGGTCCTGAGAGTGGGGGGCAGTGAGAGATGGGTGAGACCAACTCAAAGAGGAAGGCAAACAGTATAGGAGGCAGAAAACAACACCAAATCTGTTAAAAGCTTGATGGAGGTGGGAGGAATAGAACCTGTGTTTTTCTTCCCTCCATAACTGTACCTTGTCATAGGTAAGATGCCAAGTACTATTGAAATAACTAAACATAGGCTATTGCCTATTTGACATAGCTTTCAGATAAACTAATTAATTAAGGGAAACAAGTTGAATGGAATCCTGGAGTCAGAAAATCTGGGCGGTCAATTGAAGTTGTGACTGAATGGATTTAAGTGACCAGATGTTTGGGTATTGTGTAGACAGAATTTTGACTTGAGAGCCAAGAAAAGAAGCAGATTAGTATTTGGCGCTCATGCAGTTCAGTCTGCAACTCAATTATGTGGTTTTGCACATGAGAGACATTCAGTAAAGGCTTGCAGGCTGACTGATCAAATTATTCGACTACATTTTTCATTTTCAATCAGTGCTTTTCATTATTGTAAATAAAAAATAATCTTAGATAACTTAATATCCAAAAGGATCAACTGATACCATCTGGAAAATAATATGTCCAAAAGAGTAAATATGCCTTTTGGATTCTCTGATACAGTTTTAAACCTCTGCTTTCCTAGTTTTTGGATTATTATGTTTCCACAAAAAGATCATTTCTTCTATTTTTTTATAAAAAGCTAATATTACAGAAGTGTATATTTCAATATTATTCCCAACTTAATTTTTCTTCAGATATTTTGAAATGCTATAGAACTATCAATTTTCAACTCATTCTGTTAAATGTCGACATAATTGTCCTCATTATTTCAACATCTTGATGTAGAGTTATAGTCAATAGTTTACCTCGAGTTAGAGTGCCTTCGAGACATTGCACTGCTATTACATCTTCACACTTCTTTCTTAAGGAACAGGGAAAAGCAATAATTTTTTAAGGAAGATTAAAGTTATTAGCTTAGTCATAAGATTAGAAATCATATTAAATACATTCTAATTATATTTTGAGTGGCAGTATAGGGTAATGGTTAAGAGGATGGACTTTGAAGTCAAACAGATTTGAATTCCAATTCTGAATCAGTTCTCATTTAGTATTATTATTTACTTTTATTTGACAAAAAGTCCTTTAACCTTTGAGTCTTGGTTTTCCCATTTATAAATAGAGATAACATCTAATTTGTGGTTCATGATTGTTGTAATGATTATGTATATACAGTATAGGCATATTTCACAAATATGAAAATATGCCTAAAACATACACATACATGTTAATATATTAATTATACAGGTGTATGTGTATATGTATATATATTAGAGAGAGGACATGTAAGAGAGAGAGCGCTCACGCACCCTAGCTTGGCATAATGCTGAGGATGTAGTAAGCACTAGGTGAGAAGTACCTCTTGTTATTAAGTACTCAGGTAGTAAAATTCTACTCTGGGCATTCTCCAGTTTGCTGTAATGAAAAACAGCAAAGCTTTTTTCTTTTTTCTAAACAGATATATCTGGATTCAAATTTAGTTCGGCAATTGGCTAGCTACAAAACCTTGATCAAATTATATAAACTTTCTAAATCTCAAATTCTTTACATGTAAAATAAGATTAATGAAACTTTGCAGAGTTTTTTGGGGGCAGGAATAAAAAAGTGCATAAAGACATGGTACAAGTCTGGTCCAATATGCATTTTTCCTCCATAATCTTATACATATTTTTAACCCCAATGTCTTTTATCTTTTAAGTATATAAAAGAATTGCATATATGCCCTTCATAGTCGTTGTGTAGATTGAGATAATATGTAAACTGTCAAGGTAACCACTACCATACAGTTGGTTTTTAATGCCTTTCAACCCCATTTCCCTAAGAACATATGAAATCTACAAAAACACCAAAATAATGTAGGTCCGAATGTAAATGACATCTTGAATATCTGCTCTACAAAGAATTTAAAGACTTTGACAGATACTTCTAAAAGGCTAACCCAAACCTCTCGATATTACAGTGGAAAGGGTATTGAGACAAAACTGTGTCTATTTCTCCTTCCTCACCAAGTTAGTAATGTGTAGTTGTTGGTTCCACAGACTGTAATTCTTGGGAGGATCAGGGACGTATCTGGTTTGCTTATCTCACATTCCTAATACCTCACCAATTATTTAGAAAACAGTAAGCATTCAAAAAACATTTGTTGAATAAATAAGTAAAAGTCGCTGCCAGCAAGAATCCAGCCAGATTCATGTGGAATCAGGCTTCATGTGAGTTGAAACAGCAAGCCTCCAAAGTAAGCCTTTTCTCCCTTGGGACACCCCATGCATACTCTGGACCTGTGTTTCTAACAACCTCCTGATTACATGGTCATTTGACCATCAAAATTACTCTGTGTCTTCAACTTCACAGGGTCCCCCACTAAGAACTATTTGCATGCATTTTGGAATTGTTGTCAAAATTACCATATTTCCCTGAAGAGTCTGAATTAATGAGATTTTCTAAATTCATTTTTTATGATTGGTTTAACCTCTGAACAAACACATTAAAGGCAAGTGATAAAGCAAAATAATTTCTTAAAATTGAATCTACGTGTACATTTGGTCTTGTAACATTTATACACAAGGTTACAATTTCTGATGCAGTAGGAAGCATTACAAATGTGCAGAAATCAATTCAGCTATTAGGAAAAAGCAAGAGTTGCTAGGAAACCACATTCCAAATAAGGAATATTATAGTGGTGACCCAGACAATTGCCATATGCCTGACATGACATCAACAAAAAGCTTAACATACTTTGAAAAGCACCTGTGACACTGAATTGTTAGTACCACATTTGCAACTCAGGTGACTAAAGAGTTACCTTCCAGTGTCTCAAAAATTCAATTGTAGGATCAGAAAAATACAAAACCAAAGTGAGTTAGTAATAATGAAAGATTCTTCCTAGGGCTAACCAAGGTTTTTCTGCATATTTTTCTGCATCTTTGGTACACTGTGTGTCATGACATTACCAAGTTGAATGAAGCTTATTCCATTTTTAAAAGAATCTACTTTTTAAGTCCGTACCTTCTATGTGTTTGTATTGAATATATGTATATAAAAAGACTTTGAAGATGATATATAACAATGTAAACTATGGCTATAATTAGTTGGTAAATTATAGGTGATTTTAACTATCTTCTGTAATACTAATTTTCAGAGATCATTTTATGTTTTGTAATTTTAGAAAACTAAAGAGATTAAATAATTTTTAAACTTATTTGAAACAAGATATGAGATCTCAAAAGGTCAAAAATGTAAAAGCTAACTAAATCAACAGTGTGATTAGCATGCAGATAGCACATTGCTGTCTTATGTATTGTATCTTGCTATTTTCATGTCATTTTTCATGTTGTAAGAGTCAGGCTACTAATGTTGGCCTATATGCATATAGCCTTAAAAGAAACTAAGTAAAAGATTAAAAACCCATTCAAAAACACCTAAGAAAGGGACCATATGCTAAAGATAAAGGGCTAACCTACTAAATGGGTTGATGAAATCACATTTACTGTCTCTACAGGAGAAAAACAATTGGCAGATGGAGATTCCTATTCTTTACATAAAAATCAAATAAATAAAAACATGAGCTTCCTAAATGCTTGGAAGTTTCACACTTCTAAAGCACACCACACAAAAATCAAATTAAAAATGAGTGACTTTGCTAATATAACTTTTAGCCTCTTCTATGGACATTGTATCAGTAGTCTTAGTGGGACACTGGAGACAAGAGGCAGGATAAAATACATGAAATAGATGATAACTTATTTAGAAGTAGTTATCCTCATAGTGGTAATATTTAACTAACAAAAAATACTTAAACCATGTCTCCACTAAAGAATATATTTTTCTTCCAAAAATGTGAAAGTCAAAAGACTGCTGCACAAAATTAAACTAAGCAATTTTGTGCTTTGCATGCACAGTATCATGTGAATCAGTTTAGCTTTTATTTCCATCACTCGGTTTTATTTTTCCTTTCACTAACTTATTATTACTATTTTTTCTTGTACCATCAATATGCAAATATCTTCACAGAAGGACTGCTTGGGAAATCTGTTTGACAAATATCATAATAAAACTTTTCAGTAAGACTAGCATTTTTAGAAATGTATGCCTGATCAACTATTTCATGGTCTGAAAATATGATTAAAATTCTGTGATTATATAAAATTGGAATCTTTCATGATTACAGATAAAAGCTAAAATAAACTAGCAGTGGAATTCTGTCTCATTGACATACATATTGCAGATGCAATATTGTGTTTTAAATCATTATGCCGATATCTTATGGAGGAATCGTAAGGCATTAAGGATGCTCTGTCTATTAAATTTCAGCACTACAGCATCATGTCAGAAGAGTAATTCCATAATTAAAACAAATAATGTGCTCAATAAATAGATTTGTCTATAAATACGTTTGTCTATTAAAGTTCAGCATTATAGCATCGTGCCAGAAGAGTAATTCTATGATTAAAACAAACGTGCTCAATAAATAAAAATAAATAGAATATGACCTAATATTTAAATTCAATGACTACCCTATGAAATAATGTTAATATAAAACATTTAAATATATAACCTCTGCATTACAATCCACAACAAACAATAAACAAGGGGAAAATACAGAAAAAAAACAGGGCATCATGAATAATACATCCCCTACCCAATCTGGCCAGTGACTGCAGTTTTCAAAACGATAGAATAACACTCTTTTTTTTTCACATAACTGAATTTAATCAATCCCTCTCTTTCTAGACGAGGTATTGTTATGCTGTCCAGCACAGGCTGGTATCAAACTCCTGGATTAAAGCCATCCTCCCTCCTCAGCTTCTCGAGTATCTGGGACTACAGGTATGCCTCCCCACCACCGTCACATGCAGCTAGAATCTCTCTTACTTTCTAATTTAAAAATTAATTATTTTATTTTTGAATGGAGTACCTTTAAAATAGGGAACTGACTTCTTCTTTTTCAAAGAGGACATCTAACACACATTTAAATTTCTTGTAGACTGAAGCCATGAAAAGTCTAACTTTAATGGAATATTCAAGGCAATAGGAAGATTTGACAATATAAATGTTATTTAACATGCTTTTATTTAATGTATACACAGTATATACATTAGAAGCTCTGGTTAACTATTTTTTATTCTTATTTTCTTCATTTACAAACTGGAAATAATAGCAATACTTCCTTCACAGAATTATTGTGAAACTTACCATATATACATATAAAATAGCAGGTTATATCATTTGAATTACCCTATCCTGGTCAGCTAACAAGGTAATGAAAAATTATTGTGCCAAGATATGGCAGAAGATAAACCTGAGAAGTGAACAGTAAACTTGGGAATGCTTTTATCCTATGGGCATCTTCTGGCTCCAGAAAAGGTAATGGAAAGGTTGAGAAGCTGAGCAGCATTTTTGACAGCCAGGGCTAAGGGAACATAAACTGGAATCTAAGAATTGCTAGGGCAAAGACGTTAGAAAGCCCTCCCCACTTTGAGATGGGACCATGATCACAGGTATAAGGGTAATACCAAAACACAGAGGTGAACCAGAAGTAGACAGGTCCTCACAGAGATCAAAACCCAGCTTTAAATCCCCTGACCCTGACTGCTAGGACCCCTAGTCTCTTTCAAGAAGCACACTAAAATTTCCCTGCAAAATCATCCTAAGTCTTAAATTATTTCTGTAATATTTTATATACAATCTCCAGCATTCAAAAAAAGTAGTAATTAGCCACACAGGAAACAAGTAACATGACTGAAAATTAAGTGAAAGAACAGACGATGTAATAGAATGCAGGAGTTCTAGAGACTGACTTACCAGGAGAAGCGTTTACAACCATTACAGATGATTTATTTAAGAAAATAAATAAAAACAGTATGAAAAATTTTGTCAGATAAATGGAACTGCAAAACACTATAAACTTCTATAATCAACATTTAAGCATCAAGTGGATGAGTTTAATAAGTAATTTTTACAACCAACTGAGGGAAGTATTGGCAAGTTAGAAAATAGATCTAAAGAGTATATAGAATGAGGCATTGATTATTAAAAGGAAGCAAACTACAGAAGAGACTCACAACTTTTCTGGTAAATTCACAAATATTAATACTTTAAATAAATACTTTTTAAAAACAAACAAATTTATAGTTCCAAATAAATTTACTATGCAGAATGATGAATCTATGGGAAAATATATCTATATAGTCATAAGTTTCGCCAGTAATATTATATAGTATTTTTACATATTATTGTTACAACAGAACAGTGACTTATGAAAACTGCCACTGTCTGCATTATCTAGGCGATTAAAAGCAAATTTAAATACTCCTAATTGATAAACATGAGAAATGAGGATAACTGGGATCAGTATCTTAACAGTAATTTTATATAATGCCTACGTAGTTTTTTCTGCTCCCTTAGGTTTTTCTCCTTATATGTATATAGTTTCTAGAAGTAGAACATTTCAAATAAGTATACACACATTGAGATTAAAAAGTACTAATTTGTTTTTTATAAATAAATAATTATCAAAGAATCTTAGAAAATTAATTAGGTTATCAAATACAGTCAACCCTCTGTATGCACAGGTTCCACATCTGCATGTTCAACCAACCGTAGACTGAAAATATGGCATTAAAAAAATTAAAATATAAACAACAATTCAACAATTAAAAAAATACAAACAAAATGATATAGTATTACAATGACTTAATAGCATTTACTTTTTATTAGGTATTATAAGTAATATAAGAGACTTGCAGCCCTTATATTAAGTAGTGATGTATATGCATATAACCTATGCACATCCTCCCACATACTTTACTCTGTAGATTACTCATAATATGTACTGTGTTGTAATGAGTAAATACTTGTTATGCTGTATTATATAGAGAATGACAAGAAAAAAAGTCTATATATGTTCAGTACAGATGCAACTATCATTGGCCTAACTACATTTTTGACCCACAGTTGGCTGAATCGGAGGATGCAGAACTCATGGATATGGAGTGCCAACTGTAATTAGTTTTTCTTTTTTCTAAATACAGTCTCAGGCTGAAATCTGATAGGGTTAACTAAATATTGCAATATTTCTAAAAACCAAATCCCTCCAAATATTAAAATAACATCAGGTTTCCTTTGCAAATAGCAATGACTATTTAAAAATTAAAAATTAATTACAGAATAATTATTGCATAATCTCAAAAAATCCTGTAAGCTCATTAAAAGTTGAAGCTTAAGGAGCTGTAATCTAATGTGTTACAATTACATGTAAATTGTACATTAATATTTCTGCTTTCGCACCAGTCTGTAATACTAATGTGTTTAGCGATCTCAATTGCAAATCAGGGAAATGCTATGAGAAAAAGACTCATAGCATTTCCCTGATTTGCAATTGAGATCGCTAAACACATTAGTATTACAACATGATTACACATTGTTTAACTCTAGTTCACAATGTCTCCTCCATACTTGCCTCATTATATAAAATGTACTGTTCTTTGAACTAATGAAGAAAATTTGAATTTGTATGCCTATGAGATAAAATTTAATGAAAACAGTTTTTAAACTAGTTTTTAAACCAAGTACAGAATTAAAAGACATTTGGACATACTCAATATTCTTCAAAAGCCTTAAATTGTGAAAATGCTCTTTGTTTTTCTAATATGCTCTAGACACATTCTCTAGTTAATCCTTGACCCAACTTCCCTTTCCCTATCAACAGTGTTTTTTAAAGAAAGAATAAATCATAGGCAGTAATAAATATTTCATTATTTTAATCAAAGTGTGGTTAAACTATTACTATCAGTTAGCCAGTCGGCACTAAAAACTATTCAAAATACCTTTAGGTTCACAAGATCAGAGAACAGTGTAAAGTAATACATTTTTCTAGTGAATTCACAATATAGCTAGTGTAAACAAGAAAGAGTGAATAGAAATATAATTTTACTTTTCAATTGTCTACTGTTGAAAATTTAAAAATTCAGGCCTGGCATGGTAACTTGACTCATGCCTGTAATCCCAACATTTTGGGAAGCCGAGGCAGGAGGATTGCTTGAGATCAGGAGTTCACTACCAGCCTGGGCAACATAGGGAGACCCCCCATCTCTACTAATTTTTTTTTTTTTTTAGTCAGGTGTGGTTCCACATGTTTGTGGTCCCAGCTACTCCAGAGACTGAGTTGGGAGGATCCCTTGAGCACAGGAGGTTGAGGCTGTAGTAAGCTGTGATGGTGCCACTGCACTCCAGCCTGGACAACAGAGCAAGACCCTGTGTCTCGGCCGGTGGGGGGAAAATCAGATTCTCCCTTGGGAAGAATAAAAAGAAAATAGTCATAATGCTGTTCTTCCATATTTTCAGTCAGCAGAAGAAATATCATAGATTTCTAATCACTCTTTCTAAAAGCAGTCCTAATTAAAGTCAAAATGAACTGATTTTTCAGAATTTATTGTATATATAGATAGACCATATTTATAGATGCTTTATATAATCTAGCAGTAGCCTCTGAGTTTCATTAGAGTACTTACTGAGCAATAATTTGCTTGAGTATTTATAGACTGAAAAAACAAAACGCTACATTCTCCGGTTATTTTCAAAATTAAAAAAAATCAGGCAGTTTTACAATTAGTCAAGAGCATTACTCAATCATTTTCTTTTCTTTTTTTTTTACTGTCAATAATTATTTATTATTATTATACTTTAAGTTGTAGGGTACATGTGCATAACGTGCAGGTTTGTTACATATGTATACTTGTGCCATGTTGGTGTGCTGCACCCATCAACTCATCATTTACATCAGGTATAACTCCCAATGCAATCCCTCCCCCCTCCCCCCTCCCCATGATAGGCCCCTGTGTGTGATGTTCCCCTTCCTGAGTCCAAGTGATCTTATTGTTCAGTTCCCACCTATGAGTGAGAACATGCGGTGTTTGGTTTTCTGTTCTTGTGATAGTTTCCTAAGGATGGTTTCCAGCTGCATCCATGTCCCTACAAAGGACGCAAACTCATCCTTTTTGATGGCTGCATAGTATTCCATGGTGTATATGTGCCACATTTTCTTAATCCAGTCTGTCACTGATGGACATTTGGGTTGATTCCAAGTCTTTGCTATTGTGAATAGTGCCGCAATAAACATACGTGTGCATGTGTCTTTATAGCAGCATGATTTATAATCCTTTGGGTATATACCCAGTAATGGGATGGCTGGGTCATATGGTACATCTAGTTCTAGATCCTTGAGGAATCGCCATACTGTTTTCCATAATGGTTGAACTAGTTTACAATCCCACCAACAGTGTAAAAGTGTTCCTATTTCTCCACATCCTCTCCAGCACCTGTTGTTTCCTGACTTTTTAATGATCGCCATTTTAACTGGTGTGAGATGGTATCTCATTGTGGTTTTGATTTGCATTTCTCTGATGGCCAGTGATGATGAGCATTTTTTCATGTGTCTGTTGGCTGTATGAATGTCTTCTTTTGAGAAATGTCTGTTCATATCCTTTGCCCACTTTTTGATGGGGTTGTTTGTTTTTTTCTTGTAAATTGGTTTGAGTTCTTTGTAGGTTCTGGATATTAGCCCTTTGTCAGATGAGTAGATTGCAAAAATTTTCTCCCATTCTCTAGGTTGCCTGTTCACTCTGATGGTAGTTTCTTTTGCTGTGCAGAAGCTCTTTAGTTTAATGAGATCCCATTTGTCAATTTTGGCTTTTGCTGCCGTTGCTTTTGGTGTTTTAGACATGAAGTCTTTGCCCATGCCTATGCCCTGAATGGTACTACCTAGGTTTTCCTCTAGGGTTTTTATGGTATTAGGTCTAACATTTAAGTCTCTAATCCATCTTGAATTAATTTTCGTATAAGGAGTAAGGAAAGGATCCAGTTTCAGCTTTCTACTTATGGCTAGCCAATTTTCCCAGCACCATTTATTAAATAGGGAATCCTTTCCCCATTTCTTGTTTCTCTCAGGTTTGTCAAAGATCAGATGGCTGTAGATGTGTGGTATTATTTCTGAGGACTCTGTTCTGTTCCATTGGTCTATATCTCTGTTTTGGTACCAGTACCATGCTGTTTTGGTTACTGTAGCCTTGTAGTAGAGTTTGAAGTCAGGTAGCGTGATGCCTCCAGCTTTGTTCTTTTGACTTAGGATTGTCTTGGAGATGCGGGCTCTTTTTTGGTTCCATATGAACTTTAAAGCAGTTTTTTCCAATTCTGTGAAGAAACTCATTGGTAGCTTGATGGGGATGGCATTGAATCTATAAATTACCTTGGGCAGTATGGCCATTTTCACGATATTGATTCTTCCTATCCATGAGCATGGTATGTTCTTCCATTTGTTTGTGTCCTCTTTTATTTCACTGAGCAGTGGTTTGTAGTTCTCGTTGAAGAGGTCCTTTACATCCCTTGTAAGTTGGATTCCTAGGTATTTTATTCTCTTTGAAGCAACTGTGAATGGAATTCATTCCTGATTTGACTCTCTGTTTGTCTGTTACTGGTGTATAAGAATGCTTGTGATTTTTGCACATTAATTTTGTATCCTGAGACTTTGCTGAAGTTGCTTATCAGCTTAAGGAGATTTTGGGCTGAGACAATGGGGTTTTCTAAATATACAATCATGTCATCTGCAAACAGGGACAGTTTGACTTCTTCTTTTCCTAACTGAATACCCTTGATTTCTTTCTCTTGCCTAATTGCCCTAGCCAGAACTTCCAACACTATGTTGAATAGGAGTGGTGAGAGAGGGCATCCCTGTCTTGTGCCAGTTTTCAAAGGGAATTTTTCCAGTTTTTGCCCATTCAGCATGATATTGGCTGTGGGTTTGTCATAAATAGCTCTTATTATTTTGAGGTACGTTCCATCAATACCGAATTTATTGAGCGTTTTTAGCATGAAGGGCTGTTGAATTTTGTCAAAAGCCTTTTCTGCATCTATTGAGATAATCATGTGGTTCTTGTCTTTGGTTCTGTTTATATGCTGGATTATGTTTATTGATTTGCGAATGTTGAACCAGCCTTGCATCCCAGGGATGAAGCCCACTTGATCATGGTGGATAAGCTTTTTGATGTGTTACTGAATCCGGTTTGCCAGTATTTTATTGAGGATTTTTGCATCGATGTTCATCAGGGATATTGGTCTAAAATTCTCTTTTTTTGTTGTGTCTCTGCCAGGCTTTGGTATCAGGATGATGTTGGCCTCATAAAATGAGTTAGGGAGGATTCCCTCTTTTTCTATTGATTGGAATAGTTTCAGAAGGAATGGTACCAACTCCTCCTTGTACCTCTGGTAGAATTCAGCTGTGAATCCATCTGGTCCTGGACTTTTTTTGGTTGGTAGGCTATTAATTATTGCCTCAATTTCAGAGCCTGCTATTGGTCTATTCAGCGATTCAACTTCTTCCTGGTTTAGTCTTGGAAGAGTGTAAGTGTCCAGGAAATTATCCATTTCTTCTAGATTTTCCAGTTTATTTGTGTAGAGGTGTTTATAGTATTCTCTGATGGTAGTTTGTATTTCTGTGGGGTCGGTGGTGATATCCCCTTTATCATTTTTAATTGCGTTGATTTGATTCTTCTCTCTTTTCTTCTTTATTAGTCTTGCTAGTGGTCTGTCAATTTTGTTGATCTTTTCAAAAAACCAACTGCTGGATTCACTGATTTTTTGGAGGGTTTTTTGTGGCTCTATCTCCTTCAGTTCTGCTCTGATCTTAGTTATTTCTTGCCTTCTGCTAGCTTTCGAATGTGTTTGCTCTTGCTTCTCTAGTTCTTTTAATTGTGATGTTAGAGTGTCAATTTTAGATCTTTCCTGCTTTCTCTTGTGGCATTTAGTGCTATAAATTTCCCTCTACACACTGCTTTAAATGTGTCCCAGAGATTCTGGTATGTTGTATCTTTGTTCTCATTGGTTTCAAAGAACATCTTTATTTCTGCCTTCATTTCGTTATGTACCCAGTAGTCATTCAGGAGCAGGTTGTTCAGTTTCCATGTAGTTGAGCGGTTTTGATTGAGTTTCTTAGTCCTGAGTTCTAGTTTGATTGCACTGTGGTCTGAGAGACAGTTTGTTATAATTTCTGTTCTTGTACATTTGCTGAGGAGTGCTTTACTTCCAATTACGTGGTCGATTTTGGAGTAAGTACGATGTGGTGCTGAGAAGAATGTATATTCTGTTGATTTGGGGTGGAGAGTTCTATAGATGTCTATTAGGTCTGCTTGCTGCAGAGATGAGTTCAATTCCTGGATATCCTTGTTAACTTTCTGTCTCGTTGATCTGTCTAATGTTGACAGTGGAGTGTTGAAGTCTCCCATTATTATTGTATGGGAGTCTAAGTCTCTTTGTAAGTCTCTAAGGACTTGCTTTATGAATCTGGGTGCTCCTGTATTGGGTGCATATATATTTAGGATAGTTAGCTCTTCCTGTTGAATTGATCCCTTTACCATTATGTAATGGCCTTCTTTGTCTCTTTTGATCTTTGATGGTTTAAAGTCTGTTTTATCAGAGACTAGGATTGCAACCCCCGCTTTTTTTTGTTCTCCATTTGCTTGGTAAATCTTCCTCCATCCCTTTATTTTGAGCCTATGTATGTCTCTGCGTGTGAGATGGGTCTCCTGAATACAGCTGACTGATGGGTCTTGACTCTTTATCCAGTTTGCCAGTCTCTGTCTTTTAATTGGAGCATTTACTCCATTTACATTTAAGGTTAAGATTGTTATGTGTGAACTTGATCCTGCCATTACAATATTAACTGGTTATTTTGCTCGTTAGTTGATGCAGTTTCTTCCTAGCCTCGATGGTCTTTACATTTTGGCATGTTTTGGCAATGGGTGGTACCGGTTGTTCCTTTCCATGTTTAGTGCTTCCTTCAGGGTCTCTTGTAAGGCAGGCCTAGTGGTGACAAAATCTCTAAGCATTTGCTTATCTGTAAAGGATTTTATTTCTCCTTCACTTATGAAACTTAGTTTGGCTGGATATGAAATTCTGGGTTTAAAATTCTTTTCTTTAAGAATGTTGAATATTGGCCCCCACTCTCTTCTGGCTTGGAGAGTTTCTGCCGAGAGATCTGCTGTTAGTCTGATGGGCTTCCCTTTGTAGGTAACCCGACCTTTCTCTCTGGCTGCCCTTAAGATTTTTTCCTTCATTTCAACTTTGGTGAATCTGGCAATTATGTGTCTTGGAGTTGCTCTTCTCGAGGAGTATCTTTGTGGCGTTCTCTGTATTTCCTGGATTTGAATGTTGGCCTGCCCTACTAGGTTGGGGAAGTTCTCCTGGATGATATCCTGAAGAGTGTTTTCCAACTTGCTTCCATTTTCCCCCTCACTTTCAGGCACCCCAATCAGACGTAGATTTGGTCTTTTTACATAATCCCATACTTCTTGCAGGCTTTGTTCATTTCTTTTTCTTCTTTTTTCTTTTGGTTTCTCTTCTCGCTTCATTTCATTCATTTGATCCTCAATCGCAGATACTCTTTCTTCCAGTTGATCGAGTCGGTTACTGAAGCTTGTGCATTTGTCACGTATTTCTCGTGTCATGGTTTTCATCTCTTTCATTTCGTTTAGGACCTTCTCTGCATTAATTACTCTAGCCATCAATTCTTCCACTTTTTTTTCAAGATTTTTAGTTTCTTTGCGCTGGGTACGTAATTCCTCCTTTACCTCTGAGAAGTTTGATGGACTGAAGCCTTCTTCTCTCATCTCGTCAAAGTCATTCTCCGTCCAGCTTTGATCCGTTGCTGGCGATGAGCTGCGCTCCTTTGCCGGGGGAGATGCGCTCTTATTTTTGGAATTTCCAGCTTTTCTGCCCTGCTTTTTCCCCATCTTTGTGGTTTTATCTGCCTCTGGTCTTTGATGATGGTGATGTACTGATGGGGTTTTGGTGTAGGTGTCCTTCCTGTTTGATAGTTTTCCTTCTAACAGTCAGGACCCTCAGCTGTAGGTCTGTTGGAGATTGCTTGAGGTCCACTCCAGACCCTGTTTGCCTGGGTATCAGCAGCAGAGGCTGCAGAAGATAGAATATTTCTGAACAGCGAGTGTACCTGTCTGATTCTTGCTTTGAAAGCTTCCTCTCAGGGGTGTACTCCACCCTGTGAGGTGTGGGGTGTCAGACTGCCCCTAGTGGGGGATGTCTCCCAGTTAGGCTACTCAGGGGTCAGGGACCCACTTGAGCAGGGAGTCTGTCCCTTCTCAGATCTCAACCTCCGTGTTGGGAGATCCACTGCTCTCTTCAAAGCTGTCAGACAGAGTCGTTTGCGTCTGCAGAGGTTTCGGCTGTGTTTGTTATTGCCCTGTCCCCAGAGGTGGAGTCTACAGAGACAGGCAGGTTTCCTTGAGCTGCTGTGAGCTCCACCCAGTTCGAGCTTCCCAGCAGCTTTGTTTACCTACTTAAGCCTCAGCAATGGCGGGCGCCCCTCCCCCAGCCTCGCTGCTGCCTTGCCTGTAGATCACAGACTGCTGTGCTAGCAATGAGGGAGGCTCCGTGGGTGTGGGACCCTCCCGGCCAGGTGTGGGATATGATCTCCTGGTGTGCCTGTTTGCTTAAAGCGCAGTATTGGGGTGGGAGTTACCTGATTTTCCAGGTGTTGTGTGTCTCAGTTCCCCTGGCTAGGAAAAGGGATTCCCTTCCCCCTTGCACTTCCCAGGTGAGGCAATGCCTCGCCCTGCTTCAGCTCTCACTGGTCGGGCTGCAGCAGCTGACCAGCACCGATCGTCCGGCACTCCCCAGTGAGATGAACCCAGTACCTCAGTTGAAAATGCAGAAATCACCGGTCTTCTGTGTCGCTCGCGCTGGGAGTTGGAGACTGGAGCTGTTCCTATTCGGCCATCTTGCTCCGCCAAAAAGTACTCAATCATTTTCAAGCAACTGTATATGACAATTTTGGCTCCTATTTCCCATCATTACAGGATGCCTCAAAGGTTCATAAAACCATATACAAATTATCAATTTACTTTTCAAAACTTGGTTTGCATTTTGGTCAATTATTGCAATTTTAATAACTTGTAATTTAAATCACCTAAAAACTTACATAATTTGAGGTAAACATTAAGCTGTCACATATCAACTCTACTACAACATGCCAGCAGTTTTATAATAAAAGATTATCTCAATAAGCTTGGAAATGTTCCCATAGCACCAAGCTAGAAGGCAATTTAAAATCAAATTAATATTCTGAAAAATAATCTCAAATCATGCAAATACTATAAATTAGTAATGAAGCTAAAATTATTAAGGTGGTTTATTATTTTGGATTCTCTTTCTGCATTCTTATTAAATCTTTATGGATACTTCCTCTTCTGATTTAATAAGACTATCTGAAAGAGCTAATATTAAATCCCACAAATGAAAATATTGATGAACACACTGTAAAACACAGTTCCCTGGTTTTGTTCTCGGGTAATTTAACTGTGTAATGACATTGCTAAATTCAATACAAACATATTCTCCATAAAAGAAAATGCAACATCAAAAACAATCCCAAATGAGGAGCCTGCCCAGCTGGTAGGCTTGAAAATTTAAGAACTGATTAGTTCAATCTGGAATGTCTATATTTGCAGTGTGCAGCAAATCTGAGACAGGATTCCTTTTGTTTGTTTTCCTGGCAGTGGTAGAAGTACCATTCATATGTTTGAATAACTCAATAATTATGCCCTGAGGGAACTTAACCTAGATTTTTATTTTTCATGCTCCATATTTTCCCATTTTAGGAGTGGTTAGAAAACTCTCTTTCCACTTTTAAATGGTTGAATATAAACATATATATGCATATTAAAGAAGAATAATACAATAAAACATTTTATCCTATGTTTATTTTCCCTATTGTACCCTCTTACTTCCCATCATCTTTCCCTCAGACATAAGCACCAGCTTGAATTTTGTGTTAATCATTCCCTTTTTTTTTTACACTTTTTGCCATCAGTGCAGGTATTTTTAAATAGAATTTTTTCCGTTTTTCCAGTTTTAAACTTTAGTTAAGTGGAATAATACCACAGCATTTTTTAATGACTTAATTCTTCTGCTCGAGATTATGTTTTTGACATTGATCCATGTTGATGTCAGTAGCTGAGGTCATTCATATTCCCAACTATATGGTATACCAAGGTATAAATATATCCCAGTTTATCCTGTGATGTATATTTGAATTAGCTAGAATTTGAGACTATTAAAAAAACTATTTTTGCATGTGACTTTTGCTACACGTGCACAAGTACTTCCCTTGTACATGTGTAAACATCTAGGAGAGGAAATGCTGGGTTGTAGGATATGCAGAAGTTAAACTTTATCAGGTAATGCCAAGTAAATTGCACCATTTACACTTGCATTAGTTATGGGTGAGATTTCCTGCTGCTCCAGATCCTCACAAACAGTGGCACTGTCAGACTTTCAAAGTTGTGTCAAACTAGTAGGGAGAAATACTATATGATAGTGTTATAAATTTATATTAATTTCATTACTGACAAAGTTAACTAGATACTTATTGATTACATGTGTCGCAAAAAATACTCTCCTAGTTTGTGGTTGTATTTTTATTTTTTAGTTCTTCTTAACAACAGGAAGGTTTTAATTTTAATGTTCCAAACTTTTATTTTATGATTTGCAAATTTTTTGACCTGATGAGTTCACAAAAAAATCCTTCCCTACTTGTCAAAATTTTCTAATGATAAATTTATAGTTTTATAATATGAATTTTTACATTTACCTCCCCACACCAAGAATTGATTTGTATAAAGATGCATAAAGTACAAAAGCAATTTCAATTAGTTTTCTTCATGAATAGCCAATAGTCCCCCAAGCATTTATTGAATACCTTGTCCTTTTCACACTGATCAATGTCACTTTTATAATTTTTTTTTTTTTTTTTTTTTTTTTTTTTGAGATGGAGTCTCGCTCTGTTACCCAGGCTGGAGTACAGTGGCGCATCTCAGTTCACCGCAACCTCTGCCTCCTGGGTTCAAGCAATTCTCTGCCTCAGCCTCCAGAGTAGCTGGGATTACAGACGCCCACCATCACACCCGGCTAATTTTGTGTATTTTTAGTACAGACAGGGTTTCACCATATTGGCCAGGCTGGTCTTGAACCCCTGACCTTGTGATCCACCCCCATCAGCCTCCCTAAGTGCTGGGATTACAGGCGTGAGCCACCGCACCCAGCCTGTCACTTTTATAATTTATCAATTACTCTTTTTCTCTGATGCCCTGCAGTCTCATTAAGATGGGTTTAGTTTTGGATTCCCATGACTTAACTGTTGCAGAATTCTTTGGAATTACTGTGTCTGGGTACTGATGGACATCTTTTAATAGTTCCTGAAAATAATTCTCTTTTTGTATTTAGTCTGTTACCTCCATTTGGAACCTCAATTGAATACATATTACATCTTCCCACTCTCTCCTCCCTGTCTCCCACATATTTTATATTTTACATTCTCTTATTCATATTTCCCATTTTTAAATATCTCAACTTAGTTATTGATAATTTCTTCAGTTCTTTTAGTGAACAAATTCTTGCTTCATCTATGTCTAATCTGCTTTTAAACTTACCCACTTTGTTCTCTCTTCTTTTCTTAAGCATTATGTTGATTGCTTAGAAGTTCTCTGGTTCCTTCCCAAGTCTTGTCCCTTTCTCACAGTTTTCAGCTTATCTTTTTATTTCTTATATTTACGTTAAAAGTTGTCATTTTAATTCTGTCTGATAAGTGTGATATCTGAAAACATCCCAGATCTGTGTTTTTACATCTATAATTTCCCCCTGGATCTTCCCCATAGTACTTTGTTTTCATGTGTGTGTATGTGTGTGTGGCTTTTTTCTTTTGTTTTTGGTATTAGGTTATTACACATTTTAATAACCTTCATCTTCCAGGTGGGTTAAATGTAAAAACCCATACTATAAAACTGCAAATTTATCATTAGGAAATTAAGTTGGGAAGGATTTTTGTGAACTAGTCAGGTCAAAAATTTACAAATTATAAAATAAAATATGTTTCATTTAAAACATTAAAATTAAACCTTCCAGCTTATCAAGAACAACTAAAAGATAAAAATACAACCACAAACTAGAACCTTATTTTTTATAACACACAGAATCTGTGAAAATTATTTGAGGATAGGATTGAAGTTGGCATCTTCTGGGGGGAATAATATTTCCTAGATTCCTTCTATCATTGCTAACAACAGGGCTCTCAAGTTAAATTCGCCAATTACATTTTTTTTTTCAGTATACACACATAGTGTAATTGTCATGTTTTTCCCTTTCCTATGAGCTCAGAGAAGTGCCTAATAGTTTTTTTAAAAACATTTTTAAATATATTTAACCCAATATTTTCATAATTTTAATCAGATGGATTGTTCAGGGTCCCCAATCTGCTATAATGCCAGAACTAGGATGGTACTCACATTTTTAGCCATTTCCATCCCCCGCCCCGTGTTTTCTTAACTCTTAGCTGGTGAGCTGTTATGAAAGGGTGGACTTGAATACAAGTTTACTTCTCCAAATATAAGATTTCTGATTTCGAAGTAATGACACTTCTGGGATCCATCATTAGGCTCTAGCAGAAATACGGTAGATGACCTAATTCATTCCCAGAGGTAGACCTCAGATTGCAGAAGACCATCAGAACCAAGAGTACAACACAGCAGGATCTGGACTTTCCACTGTTTTTAAAGTTTTTACAGTTACTAGGCTGCAATCTTCAAACTCTGCCACAAGAAAAACTCCAGAAGTAACTCTGAGCTCTGAAGTTTCAGCTGTATATTACCTACAGGAAGTTGTGCAGGTCCTCCATTTTCTTGCTTTTTTTGTATTTTACTTCTTGGGTTACCTCTAAAACTCTGAATCTCACCATCATTCTTGCTTGGATTTGATGACCTGGTCACTGACAGTAAGTTCTTCCCTTGGGTCTTTTAGCTCTTTCTTTCCTCTACAGTAATTTGCCTTCCACAAACCTTTTCCTATCTTGGACCTATTCCATTTGTTCTTTTCCTGGATTTATGAGTTATCTCTAGTCACTCCTTGTCCTCCTTAAGCACCCAACTTGTCTAGATCTATAAATTACAAAAAGTAGAACTCAGAAGGGAGTTACTTGCCTCCTCCAGTTAATGGTGCACTTACTACTCAAACCAGATTGTTAGGAGGGTTACCTGAATTGGTCTTCCATCAGGTGTCAGCACCTCTTCTGAAAGTTCCATCATCTTCAAGGCCATCAGAGCAATGGGTTTAGCATGGCAGAGGCTTTTTCTGTGGAGCCCTGCTGCAACACAGTAGGCATCACCTATTGTTTCCACCTGCAGCAATCAGACAAATCAAATGCAAACGTATGATAATGAGCCCGAAGAGAAATGATTAGTTATCTGCAATCACAAATGTTGCTGAAAAACATGTCGGCAAAACATCAATAAATTAAGCAATTAGACAACTGTGTATAATCACAGCAGAGTTTGCAAACAGCCACAGTCAAATACTGACATCTCACTCCAGGGTTGTTCATTAACACTATCGCTAGAGATGATCATTGAAATTAGGAACAACTATAATATAAAATAATTATCCCCCACGAAAATAGAACTGTCAGTATTTTGCCTAGATAATTTCCAAATGATCGCCTTTTCCAGAGCCATCTCTTCATCTCCTTCCAACTTTCAAGTATTCCTTTGGAAAGTATTTTTTTTCCCCAATTTTTCCACCTGAAGAAAATTGTTCCACACTTTTAGATATATCTGTAATTTCTCATCAGGTCTGTTCTTTCTTACTCTTAAAAATTGTAATGCCTAATGTTTCTTAAATATTCATACTGCATACCGTTAATTGTGTCAACCACTTTATGTATATGGTCCCATTTTATCTTCACAAATATCCTACATCAAAGAAACAAGTATTAGGCCAGGTGTGGTGGCTCATGCCTGTGAGTACTTTGGGAGGCCGAGGCAGCGGGTCACGAGGTCAGGAGATCGAGACCATCCTGGCCAACATGGTAAAACCCCATCTCTACTAAATATACAAAAATTAACTGGGCATAATGGTGCATGCCTGCCCAGCTACTAGGGAGGCTGAGGCAGGAGAACTGCTTGAACCCGCGAGGCGGAGGTTGCAGTGAGCCAAGATCACGCCACTGTACTCTAGCCTGGTGACAGAGTAAGACTTGGTCTCAAAAAAAAAAAAAAAAAAAAAGTGGCATATATACACCATGGAATACTATTCAGCCATTAAAAAGATGAGTTCATGTCCTTTGCAGGGACATGGATGAAGCTGGAAACCATTGTTTTCAGCCAACTAACACAGGAACAGAAAACCAAACACTGCATGTTCTCACTCATAAGCAGGAGTTGAACAATGAGAACACATCGACACAGGGAGAGGAACATCACATGCCGGGGCCTGTCAGGGGGTGGGGGACTAGGGGAGGGGTAGCATTAGGAGAAATACCTAATGTAGATGATGGTTGATGGGTGCAGCAAACCACCATGGCACGTGTATACCTATGTAACAAACCTGCATGTTCTGCACATGTATCCCAGAACTTAAAGTATAATTTTAAAAAAAGAAATAAGCATTAGTGATATTTGAAAGATGAAAAATTGACGTGCAGAGGCCCATCCATAACCACATAATTGAGAGTCAACAGCTACTGTATGGGTCTACTCTCTTCTAATTCTGTCGTCAGCATCCATTCTGAATGGCCATTGCTGTTGATAAATATTTTAAATATTTACCCCATTTCCACAGCATAGAACATGGAAAAAAAGTTCTAGTACTTTAGATAAAAGCTCTCTAATTATCCACAATAGAGATGGTGGTTTAATGGCAAAAACTGCAATTACTTTTGCACCAACCTAATAAAATCCTCAATAGTTTTAATATTATTAATTAGGCTGAAGTGATGAAAAATTGTACTAAATGCACAATTCCAGTGTCACTTTTTCTGTGATGTGCTCCATGTTCCTTCCTTTAGTTTTTATCAAATTATTTCTCAAAGAACTAATCCTTTCTTTATTCTGTTTTGACAGCACTTCCACATATCTCTGCTTTAACATTCAGCACAAGCTATAATCAATATGTATCTATATAAAGTCAATACGTATCCCTGGCTACGATGTGAGCTTTTAAGAAATGGGACTATGTTTTTTTCATCTCTGTATTCACAGAACTTAGCATAATGTCTATGATATAGCTATTTATTAAATAATATTTATTGAATATTTGCTAAATGAATAAATAAGTCAATCAACCATGCTAACCATAATTACAGTAAGTAATTTTCACTCTTGGCTTATTTTCATCATTCATTTTATGAGCGCCACCTAGATCTGTGTGCTATGTAGATCTGTATAGGAAAATGCATCAGTGATGGAGATGCTTCCAGCATAAATATACCAAGAATTATAAAATATTCTATTATTTTTAATATCAAAAATTAAATTTCCATGTAAAAGCATTCCAACACTACAATATTAAAAAGATATACTGCATGAAATTATATGAGCACTAATTTAGGGAATATTATGAGAATACTTAAGAAGCTCATGGGACCAACACTGCAAAACTTATCACTTGATCATCAGGAAATATGCATCAAAACTGATTCAAATACCCCCAGAACTATCATTATATTCAAAAATTTCACTTTAAGACCTGTTTTCTGATGCCAGAAAAATGAAAATAAAATTATACTGTAAGAATAGAAAGACAATGCAGTATGAGTTGGCAAAAGTTTTATTCCAAAGACTAAAATATACTTCCTGGAAATAATTCTCACTAAGGAAGACACCCATCAAAGAATAAACATCTAAAATGTGGCTATTTACTATTTTTCCCCTAATAAGACAATGTTCTTTGCTAATCCTCATATTATCCCACCCTTTCATATTTATTTCTGGTTTTCAGATACCGGAACATATAGTCAGTAAATTGCCTGCAGAAATCAAAATGCTTTGCAGTCGCTCTGAACATGCAAGTTCCTAGAGCACAATCACTTCCTGAAATGTCTATCATCATCGTCGTCATCCTCATCAACATCTCAATTATCTTTTCAGAAAAAGATGCACTGAATTCCATTAAATGTGTATTCTAGAATTTGCACAAGAATACACAGAGATTAGTTATATGTTGCATTTTCTCCTTAAAAAGTTGGACCAATATGTTACCAACTGATATAACATATAAATGAATGAAGTACAAAATAAATATGGGCACAATGTAAATATAGCAAATTCATATTACAATTCATACATGATTGTATAAAGCTTTAAGACTAGGCGTGGTGGCTGACACCTGGAATCCCAACATTTTGGGAGACCAAGGCAGGAGGGCTGCTTGAGTCCCGGAGTTCAAGACCAGCCTGGGCAACATAGTGAGACCTCAATCTCCTCTACAAAAAAATAAAAAATAAAATTATCCAGGTAAAGTGGCCCTTACCTATAGTCCCAGCTACTTGGGATCGCTAGAGCCCAGGAGATCAAGGCTGCAGAGGAAAAAAGGTTCTGACTAATTGTACAGGAACTCTTAAAGCTTCCTCCCAGATGTGACATATATATCTTCTTTTCATGATTTATTGACCAGAGCAAGTTACATGGTTATGCTTAACATATAGAGAATGGGAAATGGTAAACTACCTTGTGCAGAGAAGAGAAGAGTCAGAAATATTTAGTAGACAGCATTAATGAAGACATGAATGAATAAATAATCACACATTCTCTAATATCAAAATGTCTGGAAAGGTTAAGTAATTGGCATATACATTAAGTAAAGTCTAATATATCTTTGTGATTTTTTTTTTTCTTTCTAGATATATTCAGCCCCTGAAGAATACTGGCAGAAACACAACTGTCTTAATGCAGCTTTCCAGGAATGCTCCATTTTTTTCTCTCTTCTTCCTTTCTCTAAGGCAGCTCTATACGAGTTTAGCAAAATTAAATATATGTGGAAGTGTTAGCAGATTCCTTCGAAGTAATTAGTGGGTTTTGCTTCATGAGGAGCAGGAAAAGTGAAAGTGACATGTATCAATTCCATTGCTCCTGAGTTTATTTCCTTGAGCTAAACCAAAATGAAACAAGGGGGCATTGTAAATAGACTACAAAAACAAAAAACAAAAAACCTGTCCAAAAAGTTGACTTTGTTCTGAATTCCTTTATAATTGCCTCAGTGTTTTTATACAGTTTTAAATACAACAGACACAGTTTAAAATAGTGCATTTCATTTATTTTCACCATCTCCCACCTGTTCGTGAATGGCACTGGATAAGAATAAAGATGGCTAAACTGAGCATGGAGATGGGGAAAAGATAATGCTTATGCAAATGTCTGAAAAACTTACATTATTTTCTAAACATAGAAGAGGAGGCTTAAGTACTAAAAATATATACAACTGCTCCCTTACATATTACTATAGCTGCTTTTATAAAACTTTAAAGAATTTGCCTATCTCAGTTTATATTTTCTCAAAACTTTAGAATCAAAGTCCTTACATTATTCCAGAAATAAAGGTGGTATAAATAAATATATTAGAGTTATGCATTCACCTTGTTTTTTGTTTGATTTTTAAGACAGGGTCTCACTCTGCCACCCAGACTGGAGTACAGTGGCATGATCTGGGCTCTCTGCAACCTCTCCATCCCAGGCTCAAGCAATCCTCCCACCTCAGCCTCCCATGTAGCTGGGACTACAGGCACATGTCACCATGCCTGGCTATTTTTTTTTTTTTTAATTTTTTTAGAGACAGGGTTTCGCCATGTTGCCCAGGCTAGTCTCGAACTCCTGGACTCAAGATATTTGCCCACCTTAGCCTCTCAAAGTGCTGGGATTACAGGCATGAGCCCCTGCGTCCATCCCATTTACCTAGTTTGTTTATTTTAGTTTTAGATCATTTAAAAGAATTTCTTTTAGTTACTAATAGAATTTCATTCCCATAACAGTTTTCTCCTTGCCCTCTAGGTTAATACTCAAGAAATATCTGGGAATTTCTTGGATATTTGGGCACAGATGGAAGAAAGGAGTGGGGGTGAGGGGGTCGGTATTGAGGATAAGATTAGCCAAAAGAACAATGCACACAATTAGGCAATTAACCATCCCTGTTCCATGGGACTCGTGACCACCTCAGTCCTTCAATCGCACAGTCTTAGATCTGTCCCTCTTTGAATTTTCTATGGGGCATAAGAGCAGAGGGTCAGAGAGCTCTGGTAATCTACTTTACTGAACAATCTTCCCTGGATACAATCAAGAGAAGCAGCAAATTAGAAAGTCTGCTTTCCAGCCATTTTGTGTTCCAGGGGACTCTAGTTCCTTAAAAAGAGACAGGGAGAGAAGAGATATTGGAATGAGATGTAGGCAGACAGATATAGATAAACTTTAAAGATGAGAAACGCCTTCTTTTCCCTCCTAGTATCTCACAGAGCACCTGGACATCTCATCATGCTCAGGTGGGTGAAAGGGGACTGGTAAATGTCCCATATTCTTCATGGTCTTATTGGCTGTCACCAAGAATGCTTGGTTCTTAGAAAGGACGCCATATTTCCCTTACTGGGCCATACCTGCTAGCCCAATCAGCTGACATTTGGTCTGGGTCCTGGGTGACAGGGAGGATGGGGCATAGTAGATGGCTTCTCCAATGGTTGGCCAAGAGCCTGAGTCCACAAGCAGTTGTGGAGGTCCTTGGTGACTAGAAACTGAACAATGAGGTCAATGGCGGTCTGCATAAGAATATCCAAAAGGCTGGCCAGGAAACACACACACACACAAACAAAAACTATGGCCCAGGCCTTCATGGATACTTACTAGTAACAGAAGAGTAGGAAAAACTATGGTCTTGGGGTAGATTAAGAGGCTCTCTACTTTTTGTCCTTCACTTCAGACATAGACAGCAACTTGCCACTGTTTATGTCCCTGTTTTGCCAGATACTCAATAGGGTGGCTGGAATGAACTCCTAACCAAAGATGAAAATCTGTATGATTGTGGTCAAGCAAAGGTATCAGGTCCATGGAATACTCACTGGACATACTCGAAGATAAGCAGCTTGCCACCAGCCTTGAACCCAGTCTTTCATTGTTCCTGAGGTTGCAGTTCTTTAAGATACACTGACCGTCTTTGAAGATAACTCATAAAGATCCACATCAAAAAGAGACAGGAAGGCCCTGACACAGATAAGGGTTCAAGCCATGTAGATGAAAGAATGCAGTTTTCATCATTTTCCTGGCTTAGACAAAGTGATAGGCATGTTCATAGAAGCCACATTCTTGAAGTTGGGAGCACTAAAAGTCCAGATCCAAGATGCAAGGAGGTCAGCACACAGATATCACTGTTGGCCAAGCACAGGTCCAACAATAGATGGCAGATGATCTGGAGCAGGGGCAACTTCCAAAAGTAGGAGTTAGCTACACTGATACCAGAACAGCCTGAGTATCTCCATGGGCTGCCCTGCTGAAGGTAACCTGGCTTTTCCTCCACATAACAGTTGGTATTTCAGGAGTTGGGCTAGAGATCCCTTTAAAAATAACAGCAATCTTAGGTCCTGGAAGGCTGTAGTCTGAGGACCAGGTGAAGAACCTACAGTTGATATCCTGCTCCTACAGGACTGGGGCATGGGATCCTTGCCATGTGACTGGAGTGAAAGGAAATGCCACTTGTCCAGAGGATCTGACCCCATATTGTTTAATGATTACCTTGCTTCTGAAGTAGAGGTTTGTTCAAAAAAGAATTTGAATGTGTAGCATGTCCTTAGATGTCTGAACTCTTTTTACCTCTTAATTGAGATGGCCCTCAGCAAATCTGCATCTTAGCCCCTATGCATGACCTTTGGGTGGGGGTGGTTTCAAAAGGCGGCATCTCAGAAGGTGAGTGTATTTTCTTTGATGAATCTGTGGTCTCATCTCAGTGTCACCGTATCCACCCAAACTTGGGCTCCTGGAGCCCTGTTAGCCTGTGCATGTACTGTCTCCAGCTGCAGCCTTCAGAAAGTCCTTGGCATTCAGAGGCCAGGGCTTTGCCGCCTCCTTTATCTCTGTCACTTTATTTTCCTTCATCATTTCCTCTCTTCTCTACATGGATATCACTTCATCAACTCTTCTTCAACCTACATTTCTTCCTTCACCAGCCCCTCTCCACCTTCTTTTTACCCACCACCTCCTCTGCTTTCCTCACCTCTCCTGCTGCTATTGAGAAAATGGCACACTCCTCACTTACCACTTTTTTAGCAAACTCACCCTACCAGCTATTGCCTGAGTCCCAGTCCCAGTCACAACCCTGTAGGTTATTCTCCCAATATTTATGGGGGTTGAGAGGGCACTCCTTCCTGAAAGCAGGATGCTCACCAAGACCAGTGGTGCCAGTAGAAAACTAAGTCATCACAGGCAATGACTGGCAGGGTGGGGTGACCTGAAAATTGCCATACCTCTGGCTTCTAGCTCTAGAGGATGGAGTGCCCTCCTCTAAACAAAAGAGATAAACAAAACTGAGGAAGAAGAGGCTCCACCTCCCAGAGGGAACGAAGAAACAGCCTCTACCTCTTTGGCAGCTGGGCATAAGCATACGCATTTTAATCAGACATTATATTGTGAATCTACCTCCACATTTTAATTTTATCCTTCCCTATAAATGTGATTACCAAAAAGGAAAGTTATTAAGATGGTCTTTTGAGTTTCTGTAAGTAATCTTGTAGTCATTCAATATGAAGATCTGTATTATAGGATCTTATTTTATGATGCTAAAGGTTAATATTCTAGCAATAATTTTTGCATATTAATGAAATTAATGTTGTAGAGGCTGGAGCTCCGTACTTGTTCTCCATGTGAAGTCGTGGGTAATATCTACAGAACTGAGGTGTAATAAAGAGTCATTAACCTCATAATACCTCAAACTTTCTATGGACATTACTATCTGTCATATGAAGAACTGAAAGTCCTCAGCGGGTACTGTCATTAACCTACAGTGGCACTTCAGAGAGAAAAATCTGTGTACACAGGTACCCACTCCTTGCATAGGCTCAGGGAAATAAGAGGTCATCTGCTCCTAAAGCCCACCATCATTTTTAGATGTGGATAGCTTTTTTCTCCAGTACACCTTTAAATTCAAAGCCTGATTCTCAGAGACCCTAACAGAGAGGATGGATTGAAACTAGGCTTATTTACTCTTTCTAAAGGCCCCTGAAAGGCTCCTGGATGCACATATTACTTTTAAAGGAGAAGATGCAAAAAGAGAAGAAAAACCATTTCCACTTCACTGAGTACATGACTTTTTTAGGGCACATCCCAAACAAAACTGCAAACTAGGCAAAGTCTATCTCAGGACTCTGCCCTCAGTATTTTCAAGTTTTCTTTCCTGATTTCTGGATCCGTAATTTTCTTCCTTTTTGTTTGGCAAGGAGGGATCTGTAACTTTCTTACAACCATACCTGATGATGGACAAATTTCTATCACTCTCGCAGTATGTATCATGTTAATCTGTGTGTGTGTGTTTATACTCCTCTCTGCCTACTATATATTTACTTAACTTTATATCCCTGGACCTGAGTATAGTATCAGGATGCCCATAAGAGTTCTATTAAATGCTTTAAATTGCATCCAATTTCTACATTTTAGGGGCAGAACTGGCCCTTAAGCAAGTTTTTAGTTGCAAAATTCAGGACAACCTGCATAAGAATCACCTAGAAGGTATTTGTTAAAAATTAGATTCCCATGCTCCACTTGGATTTACTGGATCAAAATATGGATATAAGGGCCAGCTATCTGCAGTCATAAGCTTCAGTTGTTTTATATGATTCCCAAAGTGAAGACTTCTGTACATGAAGTGAGTTAAAAATAGTATAATATTCACCTGGATATTCACCTTTTTTTTTTTTTTTTTTTTAAAGAGCAGTGGCTTTCAGAAAGGAGAAAAGCACTTCTAACCTGATCCCAGCTATTCCCATGTACTCCTTCTCTGTATTCCACTCTATCCATAGGGGTACAAACTTTTCCAGATATTTCCTTGTTTGTTGAAAGTGCAGACTACAACGACCAGTCCAAATGTGCACATGCACACGCATACACACCACACATGCTGAGAATCTAGCACAGTAGGCATTCAGTGATCCAAAGAAAGTTTGTTGGGCTCAATTAAACACACCCAAGCTCATTGTACATAATTATTTAGCAATTCAAATGGAAACAAGTTTAAGGTTTTACTGACAAGGCTACTTTAAAAAAGACCCTCTTCATTCTTTCTTTACAAAAAAAAAAACTGTCTCCTTACACTCATTTTAGTTGAGATTTTTGACCCAAATACGGCTGCTTTTAAGGATGTCTCTACAGTGCTCAGCTGGTACAGTGTTGAAAAGGAGGTCATGGATATAAATAGAACAGTGATTTGGCCTGGGAACTACTCCCAAATGAAGGAAAATGGGTTCCAAATGACTGCCTATCACAGAAAGCTCTCCGCCTGATAAAACTCTCAGTAGGTCTTTCAATGTGCCTTCTGGTTCCTGCACAGGAATCTCCATCGTGTGGAAAATACTGTTTCTACCTCCCAGGTTGTTTATCATAAAGGATACTGAATACTGAAGCATGTTAGGAAAGAGAAACACATTAAAATACCCAGTCAAAATTTCATTCTAAATCATTGTTAGATGTGGGCAATTCTAAATTTCTGATAGTCCTGTGAGATCTTCAACAACAGGGCTCCAGTTTCCCAGGTTCATCCACCTCAGCCACTGTAATTTACTCCATGTCCCAATCAAAATGGATAACTCAATCTTCTTTGCAAACTTTCTGTACCTCCCACCACCATATTAATATTCAAAGTTATTGCTCTACCTAGAGTTCATCCACTCACTCTTTATAAAATAATATCGAGTCTATTATTTTTCAAGGATTTCTGATACAAGAACTTTAAATATATCCCCAGAGAATGGTGAACGTCTGCTATATTTTGAATAAACACATATGTTAATTGATGTCACAAAAGTAAATCCTGTTAACCAATTTAGCATATCAAGTGAAAATAAGAATTCATTTTTTAGTATTTTTTGTGTGGTGGTTTCTTTCTTATTTTTTATTTTTAATTGTGGGTATACAGTATATATTACATATATAATATATATAATTATCCTCAGTTATTTTTAAATGTACAATTAAAATATTTTTTACTATAGACATCCTGTTGTGCCAGCAAATACTAGGTCTTATTCGTTCTTTCTCTTTTTTTGTGCCCATTAACCATCCCAACTTCCCTAAGTCGACCCTACTACCCTTCCCAGTGTCTAGTAACCACCCTTCTGCTGTCTATCTCCATGAATTCAATTTTTTCTATTTTAGCTTCCACAAGTGAGAATGTAGGAAGTTCTTTTTTTTTTTTTTGCTTTAAAACTTTATTAAAATAAAGATTAAACCTGAAAAAAGAACAATCAGAATGCCAGCCCTTTGCATAAAATCAGCAAGAAAGAAGAAAGAGAAAGGGAGATAGAAAGGGAGAGAGAAGGAGAGAGAGAGAGAGAGAGAAAGAAAAAGGGAGGGAGGGAGAGAAGGAAGGAAGGAAGGAAACGGAAGGAAACAGAGAGAAAGAAGGAAGTTTGTCTTTGTGCCTGGCTTGTTTCAATTAATAATGACTTCCAGGTCCATCCATCTTATTGCAGATGACAGGATCTCATTCTTTTTATGGCTGAATAGTACCCCATTGTGTATATATATCACATTTTCTTTATTCATTTGTCTGTTAATGGACACTTAGGTTTCTTCCAAATCTTGGCTATTGTGAATGGTACTACAATAAACACGGGAGTGCAGGTATCTCTTCCATATATTTATTTCCCTTCTTTTGGACATATACCTAGGAGTAGGATTGCTGTGTTGTAGGGTAGCTCTATTTTTAGTTTTCTGAGGAACCTACAAACTGTTCTCCATATTGGTTGTACTAATTTACATTCCCATCAACAATGTACAAGGGTTCCCTTTGCTCCAGATTTTCTCCAGTATTTATTATTGCCTGTCTCTTGGGATAAAAGCCACTTTAACTGAGGTGAGATGCTATCGTATTGTACGTTTGATTTGCATTTCTCTGTTGATCAAAGATATTAAGCACTTTTTCATATACCTGTTTGCCATTTCTCTTCTTGTGAGAAATATCTACTCGGACCTTTTGTCCATTTTAAAATCAGATTATTAGATTTTTTTTTCCTATTGAGTTGTTTGAGCTCCTCAAATATATTATATTCTGGTTATTAATCTCTTGTTAGATGGGTAGTTTGCAAATATTTTCTCCCATTCTGTGGGTTGTCTCTTCACTTTGTTAATTTTTTCCTTTGCTGTGCAGAAGATTTTTAACTTGATGTGATCCCATTTGTCCGTTTTCACTTTCATTCCCTGTGCTTGTGGGATGTTACTCAAGAAATCTTTGCCCACTCCAATGTCCTGAAGAGTTTCCCTGATGTTTTCTTTTAGTGGTTTCATCGTTTGAGGTCTTAGATTTAAGTCTTTAATCCATTTTAATTTGATTTTTCTATATGGTAAGACATAGTGGTTTAGTTTCTTTCTTCTGCATATACATATCCAGTTTTCCCAGCATCATTTATTGAAGAGACTGTCCTTTCCCAAATGTATGTTCTTGGCACCTTTGTCAAAAATGAGTTAACTGTAGATATATGGCTATATTATGGGTTCTTTGTTCTGTTCCACTGGTCAATGTGTCTGTCTTTATGCCGGTACCACGTTATTTTGGTTACTATAGCTCTGTATTATAATTTGAAGTCAGGTAATGTGATTCCTCAAGTTTTGTTCTTTTTGCTGCATAGTTTTAGCTATTCTGGGTCTTTTGTGATTCCGTATATATTTTAAGGTTATGTTTTATATTTCTGTGAAGAATGTCATTGGTATTTTGACAGGAATTGCACTGAATCTGTAGTTTGCTTTGGGTAGTATAGACATTTTAACAATATTGATTCTTCCAATCCATGAACATGAAATATATTTCCATTTTTTATGTCTTCTTCAATTTCTTGAATCAATGTTGTATACCTTTCATTGTAGAGATCTTCCACTTATTTGGTCAAGTTCATTCCTAGGTATTTAATTTTATTCCTCTGACTGTGTATTTTTAAATAGCTTGTCTTCAAGCTCACTAATTCTTTCTTCTGCTTAATCAATTCTACTATTAAAGAGACTGATGCATTCTTCAGTATGTCAACTGCATTTTTCAACTTTAGAATTTCTGCTTGAGGTTTTTTAATTATTTCAATTTCTTTGTTAAATGTACCTGATAGAATTCTGAATTCCTTCTCTGTGTTATCTTAGTTTTCTCAAAACAGGAATTTTCAGTTCTCTGAAAGGTCACATATCTCTGTTTCTCCAGGATTAGTCTCTGGTGTTTTATTTAGTTCATTTGGTGAAGTCACGTTTTCCTGAATGATCTTGATGCTAGTTGATATTCACCTGTGTCTGTGCATGAAGAATTCAGAATTTATTGTGGTCTTCACAGTTTGGGCTTGTTTGTACTTGTCCTTCTTGGGAAGGCTTTCCAGGTATTTGAAAGGACCTGGGTGTTGTTATCTAAGCCCTAGATCTAATGCCACGTGCATTAGCTCTGCATTAGGGGGCACCCAAGCCCAGTAATGCTGTGGTTTTTACACACTCATAGAGGCACCACCTTGGTGGTCTTGGATAAGACCCAGAATAATTATCTGGATTACAGGCAGAGACTCTTTTTTTCTCTTTCATCACTTTCTCCCAAACAATGGGAGTCTCTCTGTCTGTGCTGAGCCACCCGGGGCTTGGGATAGAGGGACACAAACAACCCTGTGGCCACCAACACTGGGACAGTGCTGGGTCAGACCTAAAGCCAATATAACACTGGGTCTTGCTCAAGACCTGCTGTAACCACTACCTGGCTACTACCTTTGTTTTCTAAGGCCCTTGGGCTCTAACGGCAGCAGGTGGCAAAGTTAGCCAGGCTCGTGTCCTTTGCTTCATTGCAGTGAGTCACCCCAAGGCCCAGGGAGGTCCAGAGATGCCATCTGAGAGCTAAGGATTGGAATAAAAACATTTGGAAGTCTACCTGGTTTTCTATTCTAGTGTGGTTGAGCTGGCCCTGAAACCATGAGACACCTTCCTACTCCTCCCTCCCCTTTCCACAGGCAGAGGAGCCTCACCCTGTGACCACCACAGGCCACAGGGACACTGGACAGGCTACTGCTGATGTCCACTTAAGGCCCAAGCGCTCTTCAGTCAGCTTGTGTGAATGCTGCCAGGCCTGGGACTTATCCTTCAGGGCAATGGGCTTCCCTCTGGCCCACAGCAGGTCCAGAAATGCTATTCAAGAACAAGGCCTAGAATCAATGGCCTACTTGTTGTTCTGCCTCCCTGGCGCTGAGCTGGTACCTAAGGTGTAAGACAAAGGCCCCTTTGCTTTCCCCTCTGCTTTTCTCAACCAGATGAAGTCGCTCACTATAGCCTCCACAACGGGGATTGCTGAGTCTCACTTGAAGCCAGTGCCATCTTAGAGTCTTGCTCAAGGCCCACAGAATAGTAGCTGAGTATCGCTGGTGGTTATTCAGGGCCCAAGGGCTCTTTAGGTGATGGGTCCAGCTAGGACTGGATCCTTCCCTTCAATACAGTAGGTTCCCTTGTGGCCCATGGTGCATCTAGAAATGTCTGGGAACTAGTGCCTGGAATGGGGCCTCATGACTCTGACCAGTGCCCTATTCCTGCTGTGGCTGAGCTGGTATCCAAAATGCAAGACAAAGCCCTCTTTACTTTTCCCTCTCTTCTCCTTAAGCGAAAGGAAGAAGTCTCTTTGGGAGATGTAAGTTGCACTGCCTGGGGCTGAGGGAGGGGTGCTGCAAGCATTCCCTTAGCTGCCCAAGTTGGTATCTCAATAAGTTGTGTCTCCCACAAGTCCACTGGCTCCAGGCCCAGCTCAGCACTAAAACTTGCAGTACTTGTGGCCTGGACTGACTTTCAAGTCTATTTAAGATCCCACAGCACTTTAGTCCATGGTGGCAAGGTTTGGCAGAACTCAAGTTCTGACCGCTGGCATGCGTGATTCCTCTCTGCCTAATGCTGGTCTAAATGCTCCCTCTGTGTGAGGGTGTCAGCTGAGTTCAGCCTGGTTTTGCTTTCTGCTGTGACAGGACAGCACTGAGTTCAATGCAAAGTCTCACAATCAATGCAGTCTCAAGTACACAAATTTCTCCATGCTTTGCAGCTACTACAGGGGGAATTGGGAAGGTGTAGTGTTAACAATTGAGGACTGTCTTTCCCACACTCTTCAGTGTCTCTTTCAGTGATATGAAGTTTAAATCAGATACTGTGAGTAATCACCTGATTTTGGTTCTTACGAAGTTATTTGCGTGTGTGTGTGTGCACGCACACATGCAGATGGTTGCTGAATTTGGTGTCCCTGTGAAGGAGACAATCAGTGGAAACTTCTGTTGTGCCATCTTGATCCGCCCCTCAATAATTCATGCTTTAAAGGAGACCATCTTAACCCATAAATCCTACAATTTTTATATATCTACGGAATTACTATCTTTTATTTTCTCAGAATATAGATTTACAAAAAAGCCTCCCCTAGTCCCTCTTCCAGAAGTCAAATTTGTCACATGCTTCCAAGTCCACCTTTCATGCCATATCTTTGCTGAAAGTATCTCCAGTCCTCAGTAGAATAATATATTTGATTCCTTCAGAACACCAATAAAATTTGTTTTTTATATATCTTATACTGAACTCATTTATATTTCATACCAGAAGAGCTGGTACCATTCCTACTAAAACTATTCCAAAAAATTGAGGAGGGACTCCTCCCTAACTCATTCCGTAAGGGCAGTATCATCCTGATACCAAAACCTGGCATAGATACAACAAAAAAAGAAAAAAAACTTAGGACCAGCATCCTTGATGAACACTGAGGCAAAAATCCTCAACAAAACACTGGCAAACTGAATCCAGCAACAAATCAAAAAGCTTACCCACTATCAGTCGGGCACAGTGGCTTATGTCTGTAATCCCAGCACTTTGAGAGGCCAAGGCAGGCAGATCACGAGGTCAGGAGTTCGAGACCAGCTTGGCCAACACAGTGAAACCCCATCTCTACTAAAAATACAAAAATTAGCCAGGCGCGGTGGCAGGCGCATGTAATCCCAGCTCCTCACAAGGCTGAATCAGAACAATCACTTGAACCCAGGAGGCAGAGGTTGGAGTGAGCTGAGATCGCGCCATTGCACTCCAGCCTGGGCAACAGAGTGAGACTCCATCTCAGGGGAAAAAAAAAAAAAAAATATATATATATATATATATATCCCACTATCATCAAGTAGGCATTATCCCTGGGTTTCAAGATTGATTCAACATACGCAAATCAATAAATGTGATTCATCACAGAAACAGAACTGAAGACGAAAACCACATGATTATCTCAATAGATGCAGAAAAAGACTTTCAATAAAATTCAACATCCATTCATGTTAAAAACTCCCAATAAAATAGATATTGAAGGAACATACCTCAAAATAATAAGCGCCACAAATGACAAGCCCAAAGCCAACATCATACCCAATGGGCAAACGCTGGAAGCATTCTTGAAAACCAGCACAAGACAAGGATGCCCTCTCTTGCCTATCCTATTCAACACAGTATTGAAAAAGAAATTAAGAAAACAATCCCACTTAAAGTAGCAACAAAAAGAATAAACTATTTAAAATTAATCACGGATGTGAATGATCTGTACATTGAAAACTGTAATATATTGATTAAAGAAATTAAAGAAGACACATCAGTAGAAGAATATCTATCTGTTCATGGAATGGAAAAAATACTGTAAAAATGTCCATAAAACCCAAAGTGACCACAGATTCAATGCAATCCCTATCAAAATTCCAATGGCATTTTTCACAGAAATAGAAAAAATAATCCTAAAATTCATATATAACTGCAATATCCAAAATAATCTTGAGAATGAAGAACAAAGCTGGAGCCATCAGATTTACTGATTTCAAGCTAATCACTACGGAATTGTAATGAAAATGGTATGGTGTTGGCATAAAAACAGACACATAAACCAATGACACAGAATGAGATCCCAGAACTAAATCTACACAATCTTTTACAAGGACACCAAGAAAACACAATGAAAGAAGAATTTTCTCTTCAATAAATTGGTTGGGAAGCTAGATTGGGTTGGGAAAATGAAATTAGATCTTTCTCTTATGACATACAGAAAAATCAACTCAAAATGTAATAAAGACGCAAATGTAAGTCCCAAAACTGTAAAACTCTTAGCTAAAAACATAAGGACAAAGCTCTGTGACACTGGCCTTAGCAATGAGTTTTTTGGATACACCAACACAGTCACCAAAAGCAAAAATAAGCAAGTGGGATTACATCAAACTAAAAATATTCTGCATTGCAAAAAAAAGAATCAACATAATGAAAAAGGTAACCTACAGAAGGGGAGAAAATATTTGCAAACCACATGTCTGATGAGGGGTTAATATCCAAAATATTCAAAGAACTGATACAACGTGGTAGCAAAAACACCAAACAGCCCAATTAAAAAATGAACAAAGGACCTGAATAAACAGTTTCAAGAGAATACACAAAAATGGCCAACAGGTATATGAAAGGGCTCAAAATTAGTAATCATAAGGGAAGTGCAAATTAAAGCCACAATGAGATATCACCTCACACCTGTTAGAATGATGATTATCAAAAATCTGAGATAACAAATGCTGATGAGGGTATGGAGAAAAGGGAACATTTGTACACAGTTTTTGAGGCTGTAAATTGGTACAGCTATTATGGAAAACACAATAGAGGTTCCTAAAATATAAAAGCAAAACTATAATTTTCATCAACCCCACTTCTGGATACATATCCGAAGGAAATGAAATCAGGATATTGAAGAGATATCTGCACTTCCATGTTCACTGCAGCATTATTCAAAATAGCCAAGATGTGAAATCAACCTATCAACAGATAAATGAATAAAGAAAATGTGACACACACACACACACACACACACACACACACATACGCATACACAGATATATGTAATGAAATATTATTCAGCCATAATAAAGAACAAAATCCTGCCATTTGTGGGTGAATCCAGAGGACATTATGCTAAGTGAAATAAGCCAGACACAGAAAGACAAATACTGTATGATCTCATAAGTAGAATCTAAATAACTCTCTGTGTTTCTCTCATGAATAGACAGTAGAATGGTGGTTGCCAAGGGGTGAGGGTGGAAGAAATGGGAAGATGTTAGTCAAATGGCAGAATTTTTCAGTTATAGAGTGACTGCGTTCTGGGGATCTACCATATAGCATGCCGACTATAGTTAATAATGCTGTATTTCTGCTAAGAGACTAGATCTTAAAGTGTCCTCACTATACACACACACAAACAAACACAAAGGGTAATTATGTCTGATAATAGATCAACTATATATTAATTAATTTGTGATAATCATTGCACAATCTATACATATATCAGACCGTCACATTGTAAACCTTAAATTTGTACAGTTTTATTTAATTATTAATATAACTCAAAATAGCTGGATAAATACATAAAATCCAATAAATAAAATCCAAATCGAATAAAATAAATACCTCAATAGTGTTATTACCCAATGCCTAGGTTAGTCCTTAAACACAGTATGTGATCAATTAATTATTGAAAATGAAATTAATGAATAAACGTACATTAAAAATTTAGCATGGTACCTGGCACATATTAGGCATTCAGCCAGTATCAGTCCCTGTCCCTTCTTTCATAGCAAATTCTTCAAGACATTCTCTCTGATCTTGGTCTTCTTTCATATGAATAACTCCAGATGGAGTCAATTGCTGCTACTGTTGATTAATTTACAACAATTTTCCACATACATGTCATGATTTTGAATTATGAATAGACAAATTCCAAACAATAATCATTTGCTGAACAAGTTTTTTGTGTCAACTGCAACAAATACGTGAGACCTCTAATACTGCTCCCATTTTACAGATGCAGAAGCTGAACACAGATAAGTTATGTGACTTACCCAATTAGGCGACAAAGATATAATTAAAATCAGGTTTTCAGACTTTATCTTCAATACCCTTTCCCCTACATTTAGCTGTCATTGCACTGTCATAGGCAACTACAACAGTCCTCATCTGGGCTCTCTCTGATGGTCAAACGACCTTATATTAAGCAGAGGGCTGAAACATGCCCCATCGGATATAAGGCAGTGACACTACTTATGGAATTTGGTAAGGGAAAAACAGAGGGGCACAAAGTTGCCCTTTGATGACAGCATAAAAAGCTATCCAATATTAAACTTTGACTATCATAGGAAAATATAACATTAAAAAATGCTTTGGACAATCTTAAGAACAGCATTATCTTAATAGACAGCTTTCACAGACTCCAACACATGTGCACATATGCATGTACATGGGCACGCCCTCCACCCCAACACATACAGCTAGATCAGCAGTCTCACAGGGATTTTGCTTCAACTGATTTCTTCTATTTTTCCAACTTGAAAGCCATGTTACCCATTTCAAAGCTTGAAAAATGCATCAAAACTTATTTATATCCATTTTAACCCAAATTTAAGATGACAGAGTTAAATTCTCATCTTTCTACTCTAAAAGATGTTTGCAAAAATAAACACAAATCATTTAAAACTTGCCATGGGTGAATAACTTATTGATAGGGAGGCAGCAGCATTGATTTGCAGTTTGAAAACATTTTCCTAGCAAACTACATACAGCTCCAACACTAAGAATTTAGAATCTGAGAATCTCATAGAATCAGGGGACCAACTGAGAGCTGTTCCCACCTGCCCCACCAAAAGGTTGTGGTATATCACTCCTGTGGTCAGAGCATATGCTTCAGCCAGTCTATGTCATTGTTAGGAACATGGATTTTCATAGGGATCTTCTGTGCTGAAATTATTCTTTTAACTTTTGTACAAAGATCCTCTTTAACCTCCGGGAGCCAAAGAGAACAAGTGTTTATGATATTCAACACATATTCAAAAATAGTGCACATTTGTTGAATACCTTAAAAAAGGAAACCTAGTTATATTTTTACCTCTAGGCTAGAATTCAAATTGCAATTTACAAAGTCATGCTCATCCTCTAATTACTACATTGAGGGCCTCATGTTTGTAATAAGGACTTTTGGCTGATGGTTCTTTTCAGCCTCAGAACAGTCCTGTGCCATACTATTGTTTTCATTTTACAAAGATGAACTCTGGTAATTTTTCAAAGTTTCTGGAGAGATCATACCAATTTATAAATAAATAAATATTTCATTTTATGTATTAAAAGTAATAGCAAAACCCACAATTACTTTTGCACTAACCTATAGTATATAAGTGCCAGAACAATTTTTTTTCCTGGTTCTGCATCTAGGTAATTGGAAACACTAGCTATCTGACACATGAATGGTTTAAACCGTTGCTTTCTAAAATATGAGCTTTTAACTAAATCAGAGCTAAATTCAAGTAACATCTGCAACTTAGTAAACTCATCTTCAAAAGGGACACTTAGTATTTGATAGCACAACAGAGCAATCATAATAATAATTTAATTCTACATTTTAAAAGGGTCTAACTGGATTGTTTGTAATACAAAAAGTAAATACTTGAGGGAATGGGTACCCCATTTTCCATGATGTGATTATCACACATTGCATGCCTGTATCAAAACATCTCACATACTCCATAAATACGTACACCTACTATGTACCCACAAACATTGAAATAAAAAATTTAAAAAGACAAAAGGGACATCATAACACCTATTCCACAGGATTGTTCTGGAAAATAAGTGAAATATCACAACTTAAGCACTTAACACTGAGACTGGAACACAGTTTGTATTCAGTAAATGTGAATTCTATTAGTTTCATTTCGCTTTCAGAAATTTTCACTTTTGAAATCACTGTTATTAAATGATAAATAGTGGGAGAAGTACTTACAGCATTTCTGCTACATAAAAGCATTAATTAAATGTTTGTTTAAAAACGGTAATAGAAACACCTCAATTCAGTGAGATTTGCACATCACATTAAGGCTATCCAATGAGATAAGTGAGATAGCGGTCCTGCCTAGAAAATCAATTTCCATTTTAGTAAACTCACCCTATGTACAAACTAAAAGCAAGCTGTTCACGCTGTTCTGCTGAAATGGTTAGTGGCAAAAATAAATGAGCAGTTTGAGCTTAGAGCTTAACTTCTTTACAGTTTATTGATATACAAAAGAGAGATACTGTGTAATAACACAATTAACTCTATAAGGCTAATGAAAATCTTTTATTTACATCATGGGGTAGCATTTATTCTTATTAGAAATAGGAAATCCTGGCAACATGGACTAATCTACTAAGAGAACTTACTAGAGACTTATATCATGAAGAAATATCCACACTGCCTGTAGAAATGATATACCTTCCCTTGGGATTTCAGTCTGCTCAGGCTGCTATACAAAAATACCATAGACTGGGTGGCTTAAACAACAGGAATTTATTCCTCATAGTTCTGGAGGCCGGAAAGTCCAAGATCAGGATGCCAGCCAATTCACTTCCCAGGTGAGGGCTCTCTTCCTAGCTTACAGGTGGCTGCCTTCTTACTGCGTCCTCACAAAGAGGAGAGAAAGCAAGCTCAAGTCTCTTCTTCTTATAATGATTCTAATTCCATCATTGATGACCCCACATTCAAGACCTCATCTAAACTTAATTAACTCCAAAATACTCCACCTCTAAATAATATCACATTAAGTAGGGCTTCAACATATGAATTTTGGGGGGTCACAAATATTCAGTTCATACTGCTTGTAAAAATCAAAAACATCAATCTCTTTGCAGTTGCCACCACTCTTTAGAAATTAAATATCAATAGGGACAAAAATAACCCCAAAACACTTTGAAAAATTCAGCGAGACACTTCATTAATATTAACTTCTGCTTAGCAATTGAAAGTATTTTAGCCTTCTAACTGTCTTCAGAATATGCCACAACACTAAAAGAAATGTTCTCTGAATATAGAAGAAAAATAATTCAGGCTGTCATATTAGAATATAAAAAATAGACATTTGGGGTTCAGTTTCACAGTATTGGTCAGACATCCCACGAGTCATTATGGCTTTAAGAAAACTGTCATCTTTATAAATTCCACATTGTAATTCAGAGTATGCAGATGGAACCATCTTTAAGAATCTTTGAGGCCCCGTGAAGATGACACAAATAATGCATTTCGAAAAGCTCTTTATCTCCCTCCCTCCTTATCTTTTATTTCTCTCTACCCTTCCTTCACGGTCTTTGGCATACAATGCAATTCTAATAACCTAAAACAATAAATCCAATAAATAAGCATTTTATCTATTTCTAGTAAGCGTTAGATACACAATGTTTATGTACATAAAAATGCTTGCACAAATACAACACACACACTCACACAGACACACACGCTTCCCTTATAGGACCAGATATACCTGTTTGAATAATATGTACATTTACTACCATGAAGCAGACACTGTTCTAAGCACTTTACATAAATCTCATTTAAAAGCTCACTAAATAAAACTATAAAGTGGTAAAATTAGTCTCTTATTTACAGATGATAAAACTGAGGCAGAGAGATTAAATAAGCTATGAAAGGTGGAAAGATGAGAACTCCAACTAGTGCACTCAAGATAGCACTGGGATTCCACAGCCTTGGTTGAATGAATTGAAAGAAACGTATCTTTCCCTTGCCTCTTCCTTATCTCCAACTAAAGTGCTCGCCAAAGGCAAACATATAAATGAGGTTAAACCCTCTTCAGGTAATTTTTGCAGCATTATGGTTTTTGAAACTGGCAATATAACTCCCCCCATAGAAAGCTATCAGAACAGAATGCTTATCTGTGACTTTCACCTTACTTCCTAAAGCATATAAACGAGTTCTTTTCTATTCACTAAAATTGTTCTAAAAATACATTCTAATTTCCATAACATTTTAAAGGTTCTATGGAAGTCATGGCTCCTTATCAAGTGAGTTACAAATGTTTATTGAGTGAATGAATGAGTTGAATAAATTTTTGACTTAAGAAATTCTTATTTTCCAACTTACTAAAAAACATTATTGCCTTGTTTCCAACAAAATATCAGCAAAAGCAAATGATGTTGATGTTGATGGAGACTACTGAAGAGAACTAACATAAATCTTAAACAATGCTCAATTTTAAAAGTGTGTGCACTGATCATTAAAAGAGAAAATATGTAAATTTGGGGGGAAATGAAGCAGTTACTCTTTACTAAATGGAACTGGCATTTCACGCTGCAAATGAAGTAAAATGGCATATACATATTTATAAAATTCCAACAATAACCTAAGTACCTAAGTACTTTAAAAGGCTTTCTGTTTTACAACAAAACAAGGTGGAAGTGAAGCATTTCATTTTTCTGTGAAATCTAATTCATGCTGAAGTGATATCCTTGAGAATCTGTTGCATTTTCTAAAGGCTGGCTTAAGGTCCGGTGAAGTAGCTTCGCATCAAGTGGCAAGACAACTCAAAATTCTTGAGGCATAAAGTTGTGTGGCCCTAAAACTCTCTGTCAGAAACATCTGTTTTCAGCTTTTACAAGGGAGGTTAAAGATGGGGATTTATGTCTGCTACAGCTCCTTAGCCAATGTACAAACTCAGGTGCTGTGAGTATTATCAGTGCAAAGCCCCGACAGTCTTCACCGAGATACCCAGACTAAAAGGGCTTGTCTGACTCTCAGTTTCCCTGGGATATTAACATGCACACTCAAAAGCGAACATTGATCACTTATATATAAGCTTATGTACAAGCATCTCTATCATGGATGTTTATCACTATTAACTTTTGCATTTTGTATTTATTTTTAGAACGTGCCATGGTTTGAATGTGTTCCTCAAAATTCTTAATCCCCAATACAAAAGTATTGAGGGTGGGACCTAATGAGAGGTCATGAAGATGGAGCCACTATTTGAAGAGCTTGTAGGAATAGGTTCACTGTGCTCTCTCTTGCCCTTTGGCATTCATCCATGTTGGGATATAGCAAGGAGACCCACACCAGATGCCAGCACCTTCATCTTGACCTTCCCAGACTTAAGAACTGTGAGAGATTAAATTTCTGTTCTTTATAAATAACCCAGTCTCAGGTATTCTATTATGACAGCACAAAATGTATTAATTAAGACAGAATGTCTAGATTTTTTTTTCCCACAAAGTGGTTAAGGAATTATAGTTAACAGGAGTCTATAGTTAATAGAAGACTAAAGCATAATAATATGTTGGCATAAATTAAATGAAATGTACATGATCTTAATGGCTTTTCTGACCCCTTTAATTGGTATTCATGGAGTTTGCAATTTATAAAGTTAACACAGTGTTTTCATTGGCCTTAAAAGACTTTTAGAAGAACTCAATGTATCTAGTAATTTTCACACTGTATTAATTCCAAGAGAGTCCCCAAGCACATTTTCTGCATTTTCAAGAAGGGATATAACCAACCTCCTAACTCTAGTATCTCAGTGATTCTAATCCTGTTTTAGTATTTAAAAGCTCAGTGGATATCTCTATATCCTTTGATGAGGTTGCCATATTCAGTTCCCCTTTGACATTGTAGACTTGTCCTATGTACCCCCTGATTCTAAGCTTACTTCTGTCCAGGGAAAAGACTCTGCTTCTTTATCAAAGTTTGTACTTATACCCGTATTTATACTTTCTACCTAGACATGCTGCCTGGTTTTCAGCTTCTGTCATCTAGTTCATTTGGGCCCAGTCCCAAGGTCTTGTATTCCCCAAGAGTTTGCCTGGATTTCCTCCTACTTTGCTAATTGGCCTGAACTCTGCTTTTCCAGCTAGACTTATAATACTTGCATTCCTTTGCCAATATGAACTTTGTGTTGTTGTTTTTCAGATTTTCAACTCAGGTTCCCTAATGTAATAGAATTTTGGTCCTGGTATTTCCTGGTTGCACTATCTTGTCTTACTATGGACTTCTTCCCAATCTAAACCTGACAATGTTTAATGCCATGGACATTTGCAAACCACACTTGAAAGCTGTGATGGGAATACTCCCTCTACCTTTACTCTGACAGAGAAAAGTATCACTAATTTTTTTTTTTTTCAGATGGAGTCTCACTCTGTTGCCCAGGCTGGAGTGTAGTGGCGAGATCTCAGCTCACTGCAACCTCCACCTCCTGGGTTCAATCAATTCTCCTGCCTCAGCCTCCCGACTAGCTGGGATGACAGGCGCCCACTACCATGCCTGGCTAATTTTTGTATTTTTAGTAGAAATGGTTTCAGCAGGTTGGCCAGGTTGGTCTTGAACTCCTGACCTCAGGTGATACACCCACCTTGGCCTCCCAAAGTGCTGGGATTACAGGTGTGAGCCACCGCATCCGGCCATCACTAACATTTTTAGAGTTACCTGGGCAAGGTGATTTTTAAAACCACATCAACTTTTATTCCATTTCACTGTTTTAAAAATATACCTCTTATTGCCTGCACCTGGGACCACTGCTCCCACAATACCTCTTTTGGTATGATACTTTCCATAGGAGGAATGAAGACGGAGGTGCTGGCTGGTTTCTAACAAAGAGAAAAGATGGCAGATGGGAGAATCTCCAACTTGACAGTATAACTACAGTTACTGATTCTGTAACATTGTTTTTAAACAGTTTCCACTTGGTTTCTGTCATTTGATCTTTGTCTAGATCACAGCCTAAATTGTATAAAAACTATAGGCTTTAGAATCAGACAAGTCTCAGTTCAAATTCTGACTTATGAGCCATGTTATCTGTATTTAACCTTTCCAAAACTCAGTTTTCTTATCTGAAAATATACATAATGCCACATGTTATTCAAGGAGGGATTAAATGAGATCATATTTTATTCTTTTCTAAAAAGCTCTGTGTGTGTATATATATATACACACACACACACACAAACATAATCACATAACACACATCCCTGTATGTCTAGATAGATACACCTGTCTGAGAAGTTCCGATGGCAGCTAATATTTACATTTACTACTATGCACCAGATGCTATTCTAAGTTCTTTGAGTATAGGAAAGCTCACTGAAATGCTTATGATGTAACTATGAGATTGATTCACTGAGTATCTTTATTTTATGGGGCACAGAACTGGAGAAAAGTCAAGTTAAAGTGCTTAAAGGTGAAAAGATGGGAATGCTAAAGATTATATTTAAAATAGCACTGGAACACTGTAACCATGGCAGAACAGAATCAGAGAAAGTGGAGAAGTCTTTCTCCCTGTTTATCTGAAATCAAAGGTTTTCCCAAAGACAAATTTAAAATAAAGCAAAATGTACATTAATTTGCTTCAATAGTCAATGCATTATTTATTATTATTATTATTTATATGCCATTGACTTACAAAATTAGATACTGGTTCCTTATGTTCATGAGAGAACAATCTGAGAAGCAAAATATTACATATGTTGTTTATGTCGACTTTTACTGAAAATTTGCCTTTCTAATTACAAGAGAAACAAAATTATAATCTAGACTTTCTTCAATTTGCCTAGCTCTTACTTAGTATTCATACACCTGTAACATCTGGGCAGTTAAGTATTGTAAAGGCTTTCATTTTCTCAGTGCTTGATATGAGCACAGCAAAATCCACAGCTTCTTCCTCAACCCTCTACTTTATAGAAAGCTTGATTATTTTAGCAGAATGGTCTTATTATGTCTTAATTTATCTAGATTCTACCACTGAAATTATAATTATTCACTCTATCATCTCCCTAATGATAGGAAAACATGGAGTAATGACATGAAGAAGAGAGGGGCAACCACAAATTTAGAGACTATCATGTCATAGCACACTATGAAAGCCCCATGTGGGTCACCCCATCTAGTTCTTTTCTCTTGGCATTTAGTTTTACCTGGCTTCCTTTCACATTTCTAAAAACATAAAAGGTGGGCTGTACCTTATTTTTCTCTGTGGTATCGTTATTCTACATAATTACCGAAATCCTATACACACTTTCAATTTAGCAAAACTCTTTTCATTTCATAAAATAAGAAGATTTGTGATCCTTACAAAAAATTCTACCACCTCTGGGATTTTTTGATTCAATAGTAATTAAAAATTTAGCAAATAGTTCATGGCTTAAAATAGCACTGTGTATATTTTCTAGAAAATACACTAGAATGTTTATGAAGATTACAAATCAGGCTGGTCAAATAGAAGTTTTCTAATTTATATCCCTCCTAACGCATTTCTTCCAATGTACTTTTTAAATCCTATACAGGACCAATATCTCTTTATTTGTCTTTCCTTCTCTGGCCAAACCATTATTGCTATAGATTTAGCATATATTGTATTTCCAGTCTGGATTTCCCAAACTCAACCTCCCTAATCCTGAATAAGCAGCCAAAGCAGCCCTATACACCTATCCTACATACATATACTTACTAGCTGAGATGGTTGAGTGTCAACTTCATTGGATTGAAGGGTAAAAAATATTGTTCTTGGGTGTGTCTATGAGGGTGTTGCCAAAGGAGATTAACACTTGAGTCAGTGGACTGGGAGAGGCAGACCTACCCTCAATCCAGGTGGGTACCATCTAATCAGTTGCCACCGTGACTAGGATAAAAGCAGGCAGAGGAATGTGGAAGGACTAAACTGGCCTGAGTCTACTGGCCTCCATTTTTCTCCTATGCTAGGTGCTTTCTGCCCTCAAACATTGGACTCCAAGTTCTTTAGCTTTTGGACTCTTGGACCTACACTAGTGGTTTGCTCGGGGTTTTCAGGCCTTCGACCACAGACTGAAGGCTGCACTGTTTTTGAGGTTTGGGGACTCGAACTGGCTTCGTTGCTTCTCAACTTGCAGACAGCCTATGGTGGGATTTCACCTTATGATCATGTGAGTCAATACCCCTTAATAAACTCCCTTTCATATATACATCTATCCTATTAGTCCCACCCCTCTAGAGAACCCTGGCTAATACACTAGCACTGAAGATATGTTAAGAACACCAAGCCCTGGAATCTTATTTAGTTATAATTCGTTGCAAAATTTCCTAAGCAAGTTTAGTTTAAGAAAAGTTGTGAACTAGAATTATTATGTGTGTGTGTGTGTGTGTGTGTGTGTGTAAACATTTTGTAAGTTAAAACTTGTTGATTATTATTATGACTAGATGAAACTGTCCATGGTTTAAAAATATATAGGAAAATTTGAAGATCATACAGAATATTTCTACTGTTTTTCTGTGAGATGTCCTAGCTTATATCAAGGGAAGGAATGCTTGATGTCTATGAAATCAAGTTGTATTTTAAAACCTTGAGCCTGCTTTGGTATACTCAGAAGCATCACATTTCTTCTTTTCTCAAAATCTAACTGATACTTATGTTTGTCAGGGATTCCCATGTTTTTTCCAAAGAATAATTTATTTATCTATTATCATTCTCATTTAGTTGTATGAACTTAGGGCTAAAAAAACAAAACAAAACAAACCAACAAAAAAAATGACTGCTCTAACTGGAGGAAGCGAACACCGCAAATCAGTAGTTTAGAGGGAAAAGACTGGTTGTTGCAGAGATTGGTGTAATAGTGCCCCAAGTATGGAGGAAGGAAAGTGTTGCCAAATTCAGCTGATCTCCTCTGTCCTGAAAGTGACAGTATAACATTACAGTATCTCTCTGGTTTAGAATCAGACATTTGGCTACCACTGCTGTAAATTATATACCAATAAATTATAAGGGAGTTAAAGATAATTTATAAGAACTTAATTTTCTATAACAAGGAAAATCCCTCATACATACTTCATACTGAATGTTTACCACTCAGAAGAAATTCAAGTAAAATATTTAACATTGGCTATATAGTCTACATAATGAAACTAAAGAGCTCCTTTCCCCAAGATACACCTTCATAAAAATGCCCTCTGGATGATAATATAAAATGTACAAAGTGAATCAGACAGGTTCTTTCTAAATCTGCTTATGTGAAGATCATACTATAAAAGTAAGTAGCTGGTCAATATGTAGTTGTAAAGAAGAAAATAAAACCTGCAGTTCACAACTATTTATACTAAAAGCTCTTGATTCCCTTTATATAAAAAAAGCCCTGCACCCTGACAAATTGTGCAATCCACGTAAGATTCTAGGTAAAGTTGTAGAGTTATCAATTAGGTAGATATGGAGCTAAATGGCTCAAAATATTGCTATGATCTTAATAAGAAATTAATAAGGAATTCACCAAATCAAACCAACAAATGGTGGTTGGCACCAATTTTGGGAGTTTTTCCATTATGTAGCTTGGAAAATTAAGGTACTTCCTCAAAAACCCATTAGTCATTTGAGCAATAGCTGGAGTATTTATATATAGGTCTTTTTTTTTTTTTTTTAGAATTATAGAGATCTCAGTTAATAATGCAGTGCAAAATCCTGATTAGCCATATTTGATAATACAATGCATATTTTAACTTGCTATTTCTTTTTAACTGTAAAAATAAAATTATTAGTTTATATTGGAATCCCATTTTCTAGGCAAGAATAATTCTGTGGTAAAAAGTCGCCTAAAATTCCACAAGTTTAATTTTCTAATAAAAATAAACATAGAGGAGTAGCTATACAGAATTTTTCCTTACTGAGCAATATCACGATTCTTCACGGTTATCTATGTTATTACAAATCAACTCATATTGAAAGTTTACTCATAAAGAAGAAACCCCTGTATTCTCTATAAAGATTTCTAAATTAAAGAGTTGTCAATTATTTAGTATTAAGTTTAAGTTAAAAAATCAATTTAAGATGACAAGTTACTATTAAAAAAATTTATATATAAGTAACTAAACTCCCTTACCTTATAAATATCCAAAAATCCACACTGGTGGTCAAATCTGGTGTACAGTTCATTCAGCATGCTGATTACTTGCATGGGAGTACACTGGGCACATATGGCTGTGAAGCCAACAATGTCTGAAAAGAGCATGGTGACATCATCAAACTTTCTGGCCTGTACTTGCTGCCCTTGCCACAATTGCTGGGCTACATCGCCAGGGAAAATAGAATATAGAAGATCCACTGTCTTCTTTTTCTCTTCTTCCAGGGCCTGGTGAGTTCTTTCTAAAGTTGCCTTTAATTTATCCATCCTTTTCTTCAAGCCATCTTGGGCCTTTGCCTGCTCACCAACCAAAATGACATCTCGGGTGGCATCATGGATAGGGATGTCTGAGAGATGTAGCCCTCGGCCCATGAGTTCATCCAACTTGTCCACACATGGAGAGCCCAAAAATAAAATGGAATTTGATTCCGGAACATGGATCATTTGTCCTTTGACTTCCATCACCTGTGAAATTAACATGGAATTTTGATCAGTACTCTTCACATAGTAGGTTCACAAAATTTAATATATTATCTGATGAATAGAAAGAAAAAAATGTTTTATTAGCAATACTCGGTTACTGCATCCACATAAGCAAATTTAAATCTGATTTTCAGCCAGTTTAAAATTCATGGTTCTGAAGAGAAACAATTGTTTTATATCTCACTCAGCTACTTTCTAAAGACAATAATGAAATGGAAAGTGAGATCAGTGAAAAGTGAACCAGGAAAACATTTTTTATTTAAGATGATACTCTCAGGTACATCATGAAACTGGTTTATGAGCCAATTCAAAAGCTTTCAGCCTGCTAAATAATAATAAAATTATGGTAAATCCATCAGTCAAAATAACTATATTTAACTGTCGTTAAAATAATACCCCTTTCAGAAAATAAATCCAGGAGGTTAAAATGAATCAAAGTAATTGTTTGGCCTTAAGTAAATCATTTCTCAACCATTATAGTACTTTGAAAATGTCCTAGTTATTGAGCTGGTTAGATTAGTGGACAGTTCTCTTATTCTTAAAGATAAAAATATAAACCAGATATCATTAAGCTAACATTATCAGAAAATATCACTCAACTAGCATGTTCATATAAGCTAAAAATAAATGAAAAAATGATAATTATAATATTAAAGGAATTTGGGTCATATGATAAAGAATCTGAGGGTACAATAATTTAAATCTATTCCTCTTTTCTATGCCCTTTCACTGGAGAATTTAGGGAACTGAGATTTAATGGGAAACTTAGCGAACACAAGCTTACACCCAGTAGCCTAACGAACACCTTCAGAGGGCACGAACAATGAGCACCAGTAGAAAAGGAAGGTGAAGGTGGGGTATGGCTACAACTATAGCTATTTGGATTGGACTAAGGTGAAACTAAGAACACCTGGAGAAGAAGCTAGTTGCAATTACTTAGAAAGAATAGGCTAAAAGTCGACCAATTGGGACTGTGCATCAGTTTCATCTGTGTTCCACTATCACACAGAATGTGCTCAATACGTGTATTTTCCTGTCTTCTTTATAGCTAAATAGTTAAGCTAGTTGATAAAAACTGGTGGCACTGAACAAACATGGAATAAACTGTAGGGATTTGGATTTTTAAGTCCGTTAATATTTTTACTTTGCTCCCTTGTACCATTCACCAAGATCTTATTTATATAAGAAAATAAAATGGAATCTTGCTTGATGTTATAATTTTTATGGAATTAAATGCTCATTTTACCTTATGTAAAATTTTTGCTAAAGTTCAGTATTTCATCCTTTTATTTATATGACTCTCATTTATTCACTAAAATATTGAGTATTTTCTGTTTACTAATAATGCTCTGCTCCAGATGATAAGGATAGAAAGATAAAATATGGTTCCCCTTTTCAAACATATCACAGTATGGTGGAGAACCAAATCTATATTGGGCCAGAGAATAGGAGGAGGAAGACATTCTAAATTCACCACCTAAAATAGGCTCTCAAAATACTGCAGGCTATGGTTTGAGTAAAAAGAAAATAATTGTCCTATAAAATATTTACAGATTGTTTTGTATATGTTTTGTATGTTTTTTGGGGGAGGAGTGTTGTTAATAATACATACTTTCTTGTTAATAGGATCTTAAGGGCATGGTAAGGAAGATACACATAATGTACAATCCCATATTTTAAAAATTATTATTATTATTTTTTTTTTGAGACGGAGTCTCGCTCTGTCACCCAGGCTGGAGTACAGTGGTGCGATCTCGGCTCACTGCAAGCTCCGCCTCTCGGATTCACGCCATTCTCATTCTCCTGCCTCAGCCTCCTGAGTAGCTGGGACTACAGGCGCCCGCCACCACGCCCAGCTGATATTTTGTATTTTTAGTAGAGACGGGGTTTCACCGTGTTAGCCAGGATGGTCTCGATCTCCTGACCTCGTGATCCGCCTGCCTAGGCCTCCCAAAGTGCTGGGATTACAGGCGTGAGCCACCGCGCCCGGCCTAAAAATTATTATATCCATTTTTTTAAGATTGACATAAGCGCAAAAACCTTGATAAGCTTAACAGAGTTAATCATACTTTTAAATGGCAATGATAACATCTGACACTCATATATTTAAACTTCTATGTAGTCTCTCTCTCCCTGTCTTCACATTTCTTTCCAATTACTTCTTTTTTCTTCTCCCTCTTGCTTCCTTCTTTCTTCGCTCTTGCTTCCTGGAGTTGCACTTTTTTCACCCTCCTCTCTTCATTTGGTGTTTGTCTCTCCTTCTGCTGGTCTTTCTTCCTCATCGCTTGGACCCCACTCTCTCATTTTTTTCCATTGGTTCCTGTTTTCTTTTTCTTTCTCTTTTCTTCTTAGGTATCAGCTTTAACATTTACCATCACAACTAAACCTTATTCTCTTTTGCCTTTATCATCTCCATCTTAATTTTAAATACGGAATCAGTGTATGTATGTATGCATAAATTAATATATATTGTTGCCTATATATAATACATTTTAAAGATTTCTTTAATTTATAAAAGTTTGAATTGAATACTTCACATTCCTGTCTCAAAAATATAAAACAGTAAATATGTCCTTGATTTATATGTGGCCATTAGTTTGTTTTCTGAAATCTCTACATAAACAGACCCTGAAAGAAGAAAAAGTTGCTGATTGCCTACACTACAGAAAAACAATACATAGAAGAGAAGCCCAAACAAATAAAGTAAATAACTTCCTTTTCAATATTTTCTATCAGTGAATTTTTTATTTAATAAATGGGCAGATTCAATGGCACCATTTGTATCTCTGTCACCAATGCATTTTTACTTTAATTGGAAAATAATATAAATTATCCTTCTTGAATTATTTTTCTCATTATAATTATAAATTCAGAAATTCATCATTATCTGAATTTATTAACTTAGCAATAAGCAAAACTATTATAAGAACTACATATTTGTATGTGAAAGAATTGTGGAAAATTGCTTAAAATAGAAACATCTATCTAAGGTTTTATTACATTTTATATCATATTGAAGTTTCAATGAGATAGCACAGAAGACATCAGAAAAATAAACTGTCATAACATTTGACAGATTTCAGAAATTGGTAAACATAACAAAGCAGAGTATTTTGCTTTGAGCTATAGTAAAGGGTTAAATGTCATACTATCACAAACCTTGGTTGTCAGGTTCTGTTAAAGTGTCTGCTTTATTTCTTTTTTCATTTTACTTTTATACTTGGTTGGGGGATACATGTGCAGGTTTGTTATGTAGGTTATTTCATGTCATGGGGGTTTGTTGTATGTTAATACACAGATATTTCTATGAAAATATTTACTACTGTTATCAATAAGTAATCAGAATTGAGTAAGTCCAGGTCATATAACTGCACATTACATGTTTTATATTTTTGCATATCTTGAGCATGGCCTAATCCATGCTCTCATGGAGCTTCAAGTTTTATAAGAAAATCATTTGAAGCAGTGTTACATAATAGTTTGAAAAGAAGAATTTGGAAGAAGTCAGGCCTGAATTTGAACTTCAACTCTCCTGACAATTAAGTGGGAAAACTGACCTAGGTTCAGTTCCTCATCCTTGCAAAGCCTCGATTTCCTTATCTATAAACTGGAAAAGATTATAGTGATGTTGAGGATGATGATGCCTGTAGCTAACTCAACACATCTCTGAGTACTTCTATTGCCCATGTACTATGCTGAGTAACTTAATTAATACTTAATTTACATTTTATTACTGAATTTTACTCTTTTGCTAGCTATTACTATCCTCAGTTTTAAGACTTAGAGAGGTTAAGAGATTTGTTAAGAATACACAGCTAATAAGCAGTAAGACCAACACTCAAACCCAAACTGGACTGACTCCAAGGGAAACACTCTTAACCACTGTGGAAGCCTGATGGTGAAGGAGAGAGAAGTGAAGAAATTACAATTTTAAATATAAATCAATGTGATGGCAAAACAACCTTCAAGAGATGTTCACAATGGGCAGTTGAAAAGAGAGAAATTGTTGCTACACATACAGATGTAGTTGCTATTTGCATGCCTATTCTTTAAAATTCAGTTCAGTAACAAAAACTGGGCACTTCTAGATTTAGTTTCTGGTCTTTCAGATCCCTGCAATGTAATCTATGAAAGCACAAACACAATGATATGTCCCCGGTGCTTCAACAATTAAAGGGGCGGCCGGGCGCGGTGGCTCAAGCCTGTAATCCCAGCACTTTGGGAGGCCGAGACGGGCGGATCACGAGGTCAGGAGATCGAGACCATCCTGGCTAACACGGTGAAACCCCGTCTCTATTAAGAAATACAAAAAACTAGCCGGGCGAGGTGGCGGGCGCCTGTAGTCCCAGCTACTCGGGAGGCTGAGGCCGGAGAATGGCGAACCCGGGAGGCGGAGCTTGCAGTGAGCTGAGATCCGGCCACTGCACTCCAGCCTGGGTGACAGAGGGAGACTCCGTCTCAAAAAAACAAACAAACAAACAAACAAACAAAAAAACAATTAAAGGGGCTTCCAGAAGGGCTATTGCTCTCACAGAGCAACATTTGCTTTCAAAGTACTAGCTTTAGCTAAAAACAGGAGACAGTGCCCAGCCTGAGAAGCTTCCATGTCCTTAATGTCCTGATATTCTCCCTCTCAAACCCACCATCACTCACTACCCAAGAAAGTATATGGCTAGAGTCACCAGCAAGAGAAATTTTGCACAACAAATGCCCAGCTAGGAATTACTCTTCATCCACATGGGCTGAAAATCCCCTCCATATAGAGACATAAGGATATCTGACCTGGAGAAGCTTGCTCTGCACCCTCAAGCAGCATTACCAAGGACAGTAGGAGCCATGAGGCATGAAATAAACCACGATGAAAATAGCACCACATAACCTCTGAAAATTACACAGTCATTGCAACTAAAAACCACAAAAATAGGCCAGGACCTACATGCCAAACCTAAACAGAGGAATTGACTGTTAAAATAAAAAATTGAAATAGAATCTAGAGTCTCCTAACACAATACCCAATTGTCAAAAATATAATAGAAGTCAACCATCATAATAAGAATCATAATAAGAACCAAGAAAATCACAACTTGAGTGAGAAAAGACAATCGATTGACGCCAACACTAAAATGAATCAGATGTTGGAATTATCTGTCAAGAATTTTAAAGAGGGCATAAGAAAATATTTCAACAAGCAATTATAAATTCTTTTTTAAATGAATTTTAAAAACACAAAATCTCAGTAAAGCAATAGGAATATAAAAATAACCAATGGAAATTATGGAACTGAAAAATACAGCAACAAAAATAGAAAACATGCTGGGTGGGCTCAAAATTAGAATGGAGATGACAGAGGATAGAATCAGTGAACTGAGGACAGCTTAATAGAATTTACTGAATCTGAACAACAGAGAGAAAACAGGCTCAAAAAAAAAAAAAAACTTTTAGGGATCTTTAGGACAATAAAAAAGAAATCCACATTCATATCCTGAGTTCCAAAAGTATAAGGGAAAGTAAGGTTGAAATAGTATTTGAATAAACCATAGATGAAAATGTCTTAAATTTGGTGAAAGACATAAACCCACAGATTCAACTATATGGATTCTAAATAAGGATAAACTGAAAGGAATTCACTCCAAGATACATCACAGTTAAACTTCTGAAAATTAAATACAAAGAAAAAATTCTGAAAGCAGCCAGAGAAACATGACACATTACTTATAGGCAACACCAATTTGAATGGCAGCTGATTTGTCATCTAAAATTATAGAGGCCAGAAGAAAGTAGCACATTATTTTTTCAAATTGAAAAAGAACTGTCAACTGTGAATTCTACATCTGGGGAAACTATCCTCCAAGAATTAAGTGGGGTGAAAGGACATCTGCAGGCAGACAAAAACTAAAAATCTTTGTCCTAGCAGATCTACTCTTAAAGAATGGCTAAAGAAAGGTCTTTAAACGAAAGAAAAAGATAAGAGAAAAAAAATATTTGAGCATCAGGAAGGAAGAAAAGGAACAGAAGGACTAGAAATATGGGTAAATACATAAAATATCTTCTCATGAGTTGTCTAAATCATATGCGATGACTGAGACCAATATGATATTATAATACATTCTGATACTTTGATCATCATGAGTGGCCTTACAAGAGGAAGGCAGAGGGAGGCCACACATGCACACACACATCACACACAAAGGAGAAGGTGACGTGAACAAAGAGACATAGATTAGAGTGATGTGACCTCAAGACTTGCCAGCAGCCACAAAAAGCTAGAAGAAGCATGAAGCAGATTCTACCTCAGAGCCTCTGGAGATAGCATGGTCCTTTTGACACTTTGGCTTCTGGCATGCAGCACTATGAAAGAATAAACTTATGTTGTTTTAAGCTATCAAGTTTGTGGTAGTTTGTTCCAGTAGCCACAGAAAACTAATACCTTAACTACAAAAATAACAAAATCTACAAATACTATCTAATTAATATCTAAAATAATTTGACAATCCAACAACAGCAGAATACTCTTTCTTAAAAAAAAAAGAAAAGGACATCATGGAGCATATACTGACCAAATCCTAAGCCATAAAAAAAAAACACCAGAATAAATCTCAAAAGTTGAAATTGTACAGAATATGTTAACTAGATGAAATAATACTAGAAATCAATAACTGAAAGACAACAGAAAAATTCCTAACAATGTGAAAAGGAAACAACACTTTTCTACACAAAAATGGAAATACAGCATATTAAAATAAGTAGCATGCAGCCAAAGCAGTGAAGAGAGTGCTTATAATCAAGGTGAGAACAAATCACAAATCAATAATCCAAGTGTCTACCTCAGAGAATGAAAAATATAAGAGCAAAATAAACCCAAAGCAAGCAGAAGGGAGGAAACGAAAACCATGAGAGGTAATCAATGAAATTACAAACAGAAAAACAATAAAGAAAATGAGCAAAAAAATGGTTTCTTCAAAAAAAATCAATAAAATCAGTAAAGTCTAGCAACACTGATGAAAATGACAGGTAAGTAAACAAAAATCGACATAAGGAACAAGATAGGGGTTATCACTATAGATAATATAGCCATTAAAATAATAAGGGAATATCACAAACAGCTTTACATTCAAAAATTTGACAGTTTAAAAGAACCAACCCCTTGAAAAAACACAAGCTACCAAAACTCAACTAAGATGAAACTGATAATCTGAATCTTTTTATAACCATTAAAAACATTAAATGTATAATTTAAAATTTTTTGAAAAGAAAATATTCAGGACAAATAGTTTTGCTGGAAAATTCTAACAAGTATTTGAAAACAAATTAACACCATTTTTTCAGTCTCTTCCAGAAAATAAAAGAGGAGGGAACATTTAAATGTGGTGTAGTTCCACCCCTTCCTAAAGATTACATCAGCTAAGTTAATGAAGAAATAATTCATTTGTCCTCTAACATTCATCTTCTAGCTAGGATACGATGAGGCATATGAAATGACATTTATATCTGGCCCAAATTAAACAATTACAATATGAATTTTCCTTAAAGCATATTGATAGGTGTCATCTTGCCCCAAAGATTTATCATTATGCAAAGTTTATCATTTAAGCTTGGAGTATTTGCACTAGGACCTCCAGCAAAAATAGCTCCTATAACTTTAGTTCCAATAGCTCCTATTTAAGACTAGAAACTAACTACTAAAAGAAAACATAGAGGAAAAGCTCCTTGACATTGCTCTGAACAGCGACTTTTTGGACATGACTCCAAAAGCACAGACGATAGAAATGAGAATAGATCAATGAGATTCTATCAAATTAAAAAGCTTCAGCACAGCAAAGGAAACATCAACAGAGTAAAGAAACAACATACAGAATAGGGGAAAATGTTTGCAAATCATATGTCTTACAAGGGTTTAGTATCCAAAATATACAAAGAACTCAAATAACTGACTAAGAAGAAAACAACAGATTAAATGGGCAAAAGGTCTGAATACAGACATTTCTCAAAAGAAGACACACAAATAGCCAAGAGAAATATGAAAAAAATGCTCAACATCACTAATCAATGATAAATGCAAGTTAAAAGATAAATGCAAATTAAAACCACAATGAGATCACCTGACACCTGTTAGAATGGCTATTATGAAAATGATGAAAAATAATGAGTACCAGCAAAATGCGAAGAAAAGAGAACCCTTGTAGACTGTTGGTGGGAGTGAAAAATTAGTAGAGCCATGATGAAAAACAGTATCGACATTCTTCAAAAAAGTAAAAATATAATTACTATATGATCCAGCAATCTCAATACTGAGTGTATATTTAAAAATGAAATCAAATGACAGCTATCTGTACCCCCATGTTCACTGCAGCATTATACACTATAGCCAAAATATGGAATAAACCTAAGTGTCCATCAACAGATGAATGGATACTTGTGGTATGGAATGTGGTATATACAAGCATACTTCATTTTATTGTGCTTCACTTTATTGCCCTTTGCATATATTGCACAGTTTTACAATCAAAAATCTGTGACAACCTACTGCCACCAAATCTACTGGTGACATTTTTCCAACAGCATATGCTCATCTCATGTCTCTGTGTCATATTTTGGCAATTCTCATAATATTTCAAGCTCTTTCATTATTACATGTGTTATGGTAATCTGTGATCAGTGATCCTTGATGTTACTATGGTAATTGTTTTGGGGCACCACAAACCACCCATATAAGACAGTGAATTTAATCAACATCGTGTGTGTTCTGACTGCCCCACCAACCAGCTGTTCCCCAGTTCTTCTCCCTCTCCTCAGAGCTCCCTATTCCATGAGAACAACAATATTGAAATTAGACCAATGAATAACCCTACAATGACCTCTAAGTGTTCAAGTGAAAAGAAAACTTGCAGGGCTCTCACTTTAAATCAAATGCTAGAAATGATTAAGCTTAGTGAGAAAGGCAGGTCAAAAGCTGAGACTGGTGGAAAACTACACCTCTTAAGCCAGTTAGCCAAGTTGCGAATGAAAATGAAAGGTTCTTGAAGGAAATTTCAAAAAATGCTACTCCGGTGAACACACAAGTGATAAGAAAGTAAAACAGCATTATTGCTGATCTGGAGAAAGTTTTAATGGTAAGCATGGAAGATCAAATCAGCCATAACATTCTGTTTAGCCAAAGCCTCATCCAGAAAAAGGCCTTAGATCTCTGTAATTCTATGAAGGCTGAGGGAGGTGAGGAAGCTGCAGAAAAAAGCTTGAAGCTAGCAGAGGACGGTTCATGAGGTTTAAAGAAAGAAGCCATCTTAAGCATTAACAGTTTGGAAGAAGTTTATTTCAACCCTCAGTGATGACTTTGAGAGCTTCAAGACTTCAGTTGAGGATATCACTGCAGATATGGTAGAAATGGCAAAAAGCACTAGAATTAGATATAGAGCCTGAAGATGTGGCTGAATTGCTTCAATCTCATGATAAAACTTAAATGAATAAGTTACTTCTCACGGATGGGCAAAGAAAGCGATTTCTTGAGAAGCAATCTACTCCTGGTGAAGACACAGTGAACACTGTTGAAATGACAACAAAATATTTAGAATATTACCGAAAATTAGTTGATAAAGCAGCACAGAGTTTGAGAAAACATATTCAAATTTTGAAAGCAGTACTACCATGAATACAATGCTATCAAACAGCATTGCAAGCTATAAGGAAATGTTTTGTGATAGGACGAGTCAATCGATACAGCGAACTTCATTGTTGTCTTATTTTAAGGAATTGTTAGAGCCACCCCAACCTTCAGCAACCACCACCCTGATGAGTCAGTTGCCATCTACATCAAGGTAAGACCTTCCACCAGCAGAAAGATTATGACTTGATGAAGGCACAGATAATCATTAGCATTTTTAGCAATAAAGTTTGTTTTTTATTAAGGAATATACATTTTTCAGACATAATGCTATTGCAAACTTAACAGACTACAGTCTAGTGTGAAAAGAACTGAAAATGCACTGGAAAGCAAAAAATATTGTGTGATTTGCCTTTTTGTAATATTTGTTTTATTGGAGTGGTTGTAACCAAACCCACAGTATCTCTGAGGTGTGCCTGGATATACAAGAGAATACCATTCAGTCTTACAAAAGAAAAAAAGACTATCTTTTGAGACACCATGTTTGAACATGAAGAACATTATGTAAAGTGAAATAAGTACAGAAAGACAAGTACCTAAATACTGCATGGCCTCACCTATATTTGAAGTATAAAATTCAAACTCATAGACAGAGATTAAAATGGTGGTTACCAGAGGCTGGGATATGGAAGGATTGAGGAGATGTTGATCAAAGAACACAAACTTTCAGTTAAAACATAAATAAATAAAAATAATGTAGAAGAGGTTTGTTTTTATTATTTGTTTTCATCATTTGATGTGTATTTGTGTGTTGATTCTTAACAAACAATTATTCCAAAAAAATAAGGTGCTTTGACACAAAACCAACTTTCCTCCATAGGGCTATTTATTTTTTTCAAAACATATCATCCTAAAGTCTGCATTTATAATAATGATTCATTTATTTGTTTTAAAAATATTTACTTAATATCTAAAACCTACCAATATTATGGTCTTCCTTAAGAAATTGTCACAGTCACCACAGCCTTCAGCACACACCACCTTGATTAGTGAGCAGCCAATACTAGGCTAAGCACTTTTTTAAAAAAATATTATTCATTTAGAGACAGTCTCACTCTATCGTCCAGGCTGGAGTGCAGTGGCATGATATTGGCTCACTGAAACCTCTGCCTCCCAGATTCAAGTGATTTTCCTGCCTCAGCCTCCCAAGTAGCTGGAACTACAGGTACACGCCACCATGCCTGGCTAATTTTTGTATTTTTAGTACAGACAGGGTTTAAACATGTTGGCCAGACTGGTCTCAAAGTCCTGCTTCAAATGTTCCACCTGCCTCAACCTCCCAAAGTGCCAGGATTATAGGCATGACCCATGCACTCGGCCTAGCCTAAGCACTCTAAATATGCAGGAACTAAAGCAGAAAATATTTGGCTTTTTACTGAAGTGAACCATAGAAAAGTATATGTGTGAGGAGAGGATATTAACTCAAGGCGAATTCTGCTACTGTTTATTCAATAGATTGAAATGTTGCCTTTGTTGACATGAGATACTATATAATTCATATTGTTTATTCATTAAATAAACAAAAATACCAAAAATATAGCCCTTCAGACAATTTATCTTTCTGTGTTTATTTTCTTGTGTGTTTGCATTTAGTTTCATTTCTGTTCTTTAAATCTCAGAAATTCATTCTAAAAATGGATTTGAATTCTTTTTGATAAATAAGCCGTAAACTACATAACCAAGTCGATTTAATGTTCCACGATTAGATGTCACTTTTCTTTTTAAATCACAGCAGGATTCATATAATATTTCAAGGAAATAGGTCTGTGCTTTATAGTTGAAAGAACATCATCAACAAATATTTTGGCATTCTGTTGTGCAAATTTTCCAAATACGAAATGTTTATGTTTTGCTTTTAGATTTATTCAATTTTACTTAAGCATTAAATTTTATGCTATGTGGATAATATTAAATTTATATGCAGTCTTTAATACCTTACACAAGCTGCCTTTTTTCCCAAAGGATGAAAACGATTTTATTTTTCAGCACATTCACACAATCAGTAAATCATACACATGAAAGGCACAGAACTAAAAGTTTTCCTTGCTTTAAAACCAGCAGTTAGCCTGAACCCCTGGGGTGCTTTTGTCACCACACTGTCATTCACACATCCCATGGGAGATGTGGGTTCTATTTCTATATCTCTGGTTTATATACCTACACTTCAAGAAGCTATAAGAAATATATAGCACCACCATTCAATGTTCTGCAAAGACAGAAAATTCTCTACTTTTTTCAAGGAAATAGTACAAAAATGATTCTGCACAAAACACTAACACAGTGTTACACAGGAATGAATGACACCTCCACAGCATAATAGCGAGCCATTTGGATGTGTAAAGTCTTACTGGCCATTCTGGCCCAGCCAATTTAACACAAAATATTCTGATAAAGCCTTAAAAAAGACTAACATCCAATTACTATTATTTATGTGTTTGTGTATTATTTTATATCATTAAATTATTATTATTTTATGTTAAAATTTATTTGTTCTTCCATTCCTCATTTCAATTCTGTGGATTAAGCGTGAGGAACAAGTCAGGGGTGTTTAATATATTACTTAGTAATAAGGATAGTGTTTTGGCATTCTGGCTGAATTGCATTCAATATTTAAAAGAAATAACTAGAATTTATGCTGGGACCCAAGTTGGCAAAACCCACTGTTACATACTGAGAATCCTGGCTGTTGCATAAGCAGAATTAAGAAAATTTGAGTACAAAAGGAACTTTCTAAAGGAATACTAGAACAGTTGCTTAGTCTATGGCTAAAGAAATACAGAGGACTGCTAAATTTAGTATTTATTTATTTTTCAAATTTTAGGATTTACGTAGAAATTCAAGACTTATCTTTTTACATTACCATATGAAGAATTTGTTTTTTTCCTTGCTTTGCTAAATATTAACATTTTAATTGACCATGACACAAAAGTAAAATTATGAAATTTTCCACTATCATTGTTTCTTTTTATTTTCTTTTCTCAACTTTTATTTTAGGTCCAATGAACTCATGTGCAGGTTTGTTACATGGGTAAATTGTGTGTTGCTGGGGTTTGGTGTACAAATGATTTTATTAACTCAGGTAGACAGCATAGTACCCAACAGGTAGTTTTTTGACCCTCACCCTCCTCTCAGCCTCCTCCCCCAAGCAGGGCCCAGTTTCTGTTGTTCCCACTTTTGCATCCATATGTACTCAACGTTTAGCTCCTACTTATAAGTGAGAACGTGCAGTATTTGGTTTTCCGTTCCTGTGTTAATTCACTTAGGATAATAGCCTCCAGCTGAACAATTTGAACAAGTAATACAAATTCCAAGAGTTTTGGTCTCAAAAAGGTCTAGAGTTTAAGAATATTTTTTAACTCCTGTACTCATCATTGTCCCTTATCAAAGTAAAGCATTTCTTTCACAGGTTATACAGTATAATGTATATTAATGAAAAAAAGATACATTGGAACATCACAATTTGTCATCAACAATTTTGTGATTAAAATAATAGTTGAAGGCATTGGAATGTATTCTAGGAAGAGGGAGAATAGGAAATAAGACACAGAAGATATTAATATTTGTAATTGTTATTTTAAAAAATGTAGATTTGGGGGAACATGTACATGTTTGTCACATGGGTATTTTGAATAATGGTGGGGATTGGGCTTCTGGTGTACCCATCACTCAAATATTGAACATTGTACCCAAGAAGTAATTTTTCATTCCTCAGAGCCCTCCTGAGTTCCCTGCTTTTGGAGTCCCCACTGTCTACTATTTCCATCTTTATGTCCGTGTGTACCCATTGTTACTGTAGACTTATAAGTGAGAACAGGGGATATTTGATTTTCTGTTTCTGAGTTAGTTCACTTAAGATAATGGTTTCCAGCTCCATCTATGTGGCTGCAAAGGATATGATTTCATTCTTTTTCATGGCCACATAGTATTCTTTGGCATGTATATACTACATTTTTAAAATAAAATCAACAGGTGGTAAACACTTAGGTTGGTTCCATGACTTTCTTATTGTGAAGTACTGTGATGAACATTCAAGTGCAGGTGTCATTTTTAATATAATGATACCCAGCAGTGGGACTGCTGGGTCAAACATTTGTTCTATTTTTAGCCCTTTGAGATATTTCCATACTGTTTTCCATAGAGGTTGAACTAATTTACATTCCCACCAACAGTGTGTTCCTTTTCTCTGCATCCACACCAACATCTATTGTTTTTTGACTTTTTAGTAACAGCCATTCTGATTGGTGTATGATAATATTTTAGTGTGGTTTTAATTTGCATTTCTCCAAAGATTAGTGATGCTGATCATTATTTCATGTTTGTTGGTTGCTTGTATTTCTTCTTTTGAGAAATGTCTGTTCACGTCCTTTGCCTACTTTTAATGTAGCTGTTTTGTTTTGTTTTTTGTTTTTTCTTGTTGAGTTGTTTGAGTTTCTTATGAATTCTGGCTATTAGTTCTTTGTTGGAGGCATAATTCGCAAATATTTTCTCCCATTCTGTATGTTGTCTGTTTACTCTGTTGATTTTTTTCTTTTGCTGTGCAGAAGCTTTTCAGTTTAATAAAGTCACATTTGTCTATCTTTGGTTTTGTTGCATTTGCTTTTCGGGTCTTCATCATAAATTATTTGACTAGACCCATGTTCAGAAAAGGTTTTCCTAGATTTTATTTTTAGGATTTTTGTAGTTGCAAGTATTATGTTTAGGTATGTGATCCATCTTGAGTTGATTTTTGTATATGATGAGAGATAGGAGTTCAATTTTATTCTTATGTGTATGACTAGCCAATTTTCCCAGCACCCCTTATTAACTAGGTTGTCGTTTCCCTACTGTTTATTTTTGTCAACTTTGTCAAAGATCAGTTGATTGCAGCTATGCGGCCTTATTTCAAATTTTTTTTTAATTTTAACAACTACACATGATTCAAAATATCCACTAGACTGGGGAACTATTGTCTCAAATATCATTTTGTCCATCCAATCCATCCACTCAATGGTATAAATGAAAACAAGACATGGAGAGGAGGACAACTTGCATGACATCACAAGGCAAACTGGCAAGAAGGCAAGGATTGAACCCTGACCTCTTGACCTACACAGCCCACCACAGACGACTCTGTGCCAGAATATGTTTTCACAAGAATGAAGACTAGAATGTGGAGTTCAGTGGAATCCCAGAGCTAGGACATGAACAAGCCCATCAAGTAGCCTGTAAATATATTAATCAAAGATGAATCATAGAACTATTTCAACAAATACTCCAGAGAGTATTTGTTTTAACAACTTTATTAATGATTTTCCTCCACATTCGTGAAAACATTAAAGATGTAAAGGGGCCCTTACATTTTCAGTCGCACTGCTATATTTTATAAGAGGAATTATATGTTTGCTTTGTTTCCAATTTGGAGATTTGAGTGCTCTGGGCATATCCTTAATATTTGCCAAGAGTCTGCCTGATGAACAAAGTCAATCTGTGACTTAATAATAATCTTCTAATTAACCCTTGGATTTGTATAGCATGTTGGAATTTTCAAAGTTTCCACATACCTTGTTGCATTTTGTCTTCCTGCAGTTGTGTGGAACACACAATCACAATTACTGTAATCAGAGAAGCTAAGATGAGGGAGGTTTGGGTGAGTTGCCAGAGTAAGTTAGGGAGCCCTGATTGGGGCCTGGACCGCCTGTCTCACTCAGTATTCTTTCCATACATGGTGTGGAAAGATGAAAAGAGTGAGACTTTTGAAACTAAAAATGGCCTGACTTTAAAGCCTAGTTCCACCACTTGCTGGCTGAGTGACGACAGACAGATCACATGGCCTCTCAGGGTCTTAGCATCCTCATCTGTAAGACTGGGATAATGATAATTTTAACAGAACAGGGTTAGGATGAATATGATGGTTAATACTGAATGTCATCTTGATTGAAGAATGCAAAGTATTGAAGAATGCAACAATTCTATTAAGCTGCAAGTTAAGATTGCCACCTGGATACTTTGAGCTCCTCCTACCTTTAAGTCAACAGGCTAAGAAGGGAGTTACAGTGTTGGTTGGGGTGACTGACCTGGACTATCAAGATGAAATCAGTCTACTATGTCAAAATGGAGGTAAGGAAGAATATGTGTGGAATACAGGAGATCCCTTAGGGTGTCTTTTAGTATTACCATGCCCTGTGATGTGATTAATGTCAATGGAAAACTAGAACAGCACAATCCAGGCAGGTCTACAAATAGCCCAGATCCTTCAGGACTGAAGGTTTGGGTCACTCCACCAAGTAAAAAACCACGACCTGCTGAGGTGCTTGATGAAGGCAAAGGGAATACAGAATGGGTAGTAGAAGGTGTCATCAATACCAGCTACGATCACATGACGAGTTGCAGAAATGAGGAGCATAATTGTCATGAGTATTTCCTCTGTGTTTTGTTAAGAACATGTTTCAGCATGTATACACTTGTTCTAAGAAAATATATTTCATTTCTCCTTTATCATATGACATAAGATTTATTGACTTCATGTCAGCATTTAAGTGTTATTAACTTTATGTGAAAGCATTTGGATTGGGGATTGGTGCATTTCTGGTTGTACAAAGGATAGTTGTATTATCTTAGGAGTAATTATGAACTTATTATTGTCTTTATTTGAAGATTATGTGTGATTTCAGGAGATGTGAATGGGTTCAAGTTGACAAGGGGTAGACTTGTGATGGTTATTACTGAGTGTCAACTTGATTGGATTGAAGGATGCAAAGTATTGTTCCTGGGTGTGTCTGTGAGGGTGTTGCCAAAGGAGATTAACATTTGAGTCAGTGGACTGGGAAAGGCAGACCTGCCCTCAATCCAGGTGGGCACAATCTAATCAGCTGCCAGGACTGCCAGAATAAAAGCAGGCAGAAGAAAGTTGAAATATTAAACTGGCTTAGCCTCTGAGCCTACATCTTTCTCCTGTGCTGGATGCCTCCTACCCTCGAACAACAGACTCCAAGTTCTTCAGCTTTGGGACTCAGACTGGCTTCCTTGCTCCTCAGCTTGCAGACGTCCTAATGTGGGACCTCACCTTATGATCATGTGAGTTAATACTTCTTAATAAACTCTCCCTTATATATACATTTATCCTATTAGTTCTGTCCCTCTCCATTTAAACAATGGAGTTTAAATGAAATAATACATATCAAAAGCATAGGCCAGTACCCACATACACATGCACGCAACAACTACTATCAATTATTACTGTTGTTATTAAGCATTATGACAATGATAATGATAATTTAGCTGGCATATGAAAGATACTACCAACAGGAACTATTAATAATGAAATTATGTTGAAGAATTTATAATACATTTTATGAAGCTATATTGAATAAGCATGGAATACAGATTAAAAATACATCCTTATTCAGTACAGCATTTTCAATAACAGTGAAACTCTGGAAACAACTAAAATGTCCACAAATAGATTTCTGCTTAGTTTTATCAATTAAAAACAGTTTCACAAAGCATAAAATTACCACATAAATTATAATATCATGATGAAGGTTGACTTTGCACTAGCAAAATGTCTCAGACACAGATCAGAATTTGTCTTTCTAGACATTCCCGTGAACATGAACAACATGTAAAAAACTTCTTGACAAGATAATAGAGTTCAACTGAAGAAGTGTTCCTTGGAGGCTTGCTGTGATGGTGAAAAGCACGTGGGTTATTGGGATATGGCAAGGAAGTGCCCCAAGATGGGTAAAGGAAATTTCAAAGTCCCAGAGGGAAAAGAAAAATTGCATATTTAGAGCACTGAAGAAAGGCCCATATAATGACAGCAGAAAGCAAAAGGTTATTGGTCAGTGTCTTGTCAGGTTACAGAGATAATGACTGAGTTATGGCCATTGGAATGTGAGTTTAGCCCATGTGATTCTCCACTTCTTTCTCTACTCTTTCCCCAGTAACCATGGAGGCCACTTGTCTAAGATGGTAAAATCACAAGATAGGAGATTGGATCCCACAGTCTGTCTTGCAGCAGGGCTGCTCAGTAGAGACACCTGACCTGCCTCAGAACTATGATGTGAGCAAGAAATAAATGTTTCCTGTTTTAAGGGACTGGGATTTCAAGATTGTTTGTTATAGCAGCTAGCAATATTTACCTTGACTAATACACCAGGTCTTGGTAAGAAATCATTTTCCCCCAACTCCATCATACACTTGAGATGTGATCTAGACTCGCACCGCCTCCATACTAAGACTGTGGTGAAAAGAATCCATAAAGATTCTTTCCCAACCCAGTCTGACTATATTCACTCTCATTTTAATTAATATATTTCCCATTTTTAGGTTCTATGCCATAAATTAATTAAAGGCAGGTCCTGAGATTAACACATATTTTAATCTGTAATTCTGAGTCCAAAGCTTTGCTCAAAGGACTAACATGCAGTTGGTTTTATGCTCATTCAACATTAATCATCATGAATTATAATTTCAAATCAATTTTTATCTCTTTGAAAGTAATTGTATGTGTAGTCTGCATTCCAGTCAGATGGTTTTAAAGCCTTTCAAGTATTCTCTAAATAATTTAAATGGTTTCTTAAATCTCAGTGTTCACAAGTAGTTTATAAATTAATACATTATTTGGGAAAATATTGAGGATAACAATCCCTCTAAAAATGAAAATCTCTAGGGCAAACTATGTATTAGAGACTTTATTCCTTTTTGATGTTTATCTTAACATTTAAAATTATCATCTGATTTAATTTTATAGTAACCTAGTTAGTGTTATTAGAAGGTATAACACAGAGACTGAATGAAGTGACATGTCCATGGCTCAGGAAACAGAGGTGCAGGACTAGGATACAGGTATTCTTGTCTGGAGCATGTCCTTTGCCTATGTCTTTCACTGTCACTAGAGAATGGGCTTTTAAAAAACTTGCATATGTGTACCCTCAGGAAAATCCCCTATATAAGGTCTAAGAATGTCTGCCCTGCCATGTAATGTTTGCTTGAAAAATATTATTTCTTTAAAATGGAAATAATAAATGAACTTATATAACACAATTGTTATTTGGATGCACATTGGTTAACATTTACAAATTTTCTAGAATAGTCCCTAGTATATCATAAACATCATATATTTGTTAAATTAATGAAAGCAGCTATATAGTAGACTAGAAGTAATTTTGGAGCCCTTAGCTCAGCATCTACTATTGTCCTACATACTATTAAGCTGGCTACATAAGTTTGCTAGGCTGTTAAGTGGCTTACACCACAGAAATTCACTGCCATATGTATTGGAGGCTATGAGTCTGAGATCATGGTGTTGACAGAGCTCCATTCTCTCTCCTAGGTTCTGGTAGTTCCTTGGCTTGCAGTAGCATAACTCTAATTTTCACATGACATTCTCCCTGTGTTTGTGTCTGTGTCCACATGTTCCCCCTTTTGTAAGGACAGAGGTCATACCGGATTAGGGTCCACCCTACTGGCCTCATTGGAACTTGATTATTTCTGTAAAGAAGTAATAGAGAAGCTTATCTGTAAAGAAACGTATCTCCAAATAAGATTACATTCAGAGATACTGGGGGTTAGGATTTCAAAGTATCTTCGGAAGAGATACACAGTTAACCCATAACACTCACTGTCCTAAACAATCTGTTCACTAGATTATGGGAGTGATCCGCCTCTGATCTAACAGTCCACAGAATGCATTAAGAAAATGCTCAGAAGCATTGAATTCATCTACCCATCTAGTATTACAACACCTTTCACCATTCTTGATTCCTTTTCCAAGCTTTATTTTTCTCCTTAGCACTTACTATCTACCGTACTATTTATTTTACTACCTTTTCTCATTTATGTCTATCATGATGATTGGATGCTAGATCCATAAGAGTGGAGATTTCTGTCTATATGTTCCTTGCTATGTTTTCTACCATGTGGAAGAGTACACACCATGTAGGCACTCTATAGATATTAATGGAATGGCTAATTTACATGAAATAAATAAACCATAAGTAAAGATTATTAACTACTGGAAAAATAGACAAAATATCTTTTAATGTCTTAGACTTCTTATTGAGTCAATTCTCCATTTTCCCTTTAATTTTCTATTGCAAATCATATTAAAATAAAAAATAAGTTTTAAGAAAAGCTAGGCAGTAGTAGTCACTGAGTGGCCCAGTCACCACTCTGTAAAAGAGAAAGTTTTTTCAGCCTTATTAAGGTACAATTGATAAATTAAAATTTTTATATATTCAATGTATACAAAAACATGTTTTGATGCATGTATACATTGTGAATTGATTACCATAATCAAGCTAATTAACATATCCATCATTTCACATATTTATTTTTTGTGGTGAGAATATTTAAGATCTACTTTTTTAGCCTATTTCAGATATATAGTACATTAACTATAGTCATCATGCTGTACCATTAGGTCCCTAGAACTTGGTCATCTTATACCTGAAAATGTGCACCCTTTGACCAACACCTGCCCATTTCTCCCATACCCCAACCCCTTGTAACCATTATTCTAATATTTGCTTCTATGTATTAGCCTTTTTGCAGTTTCCACATATAAATCAGATCATGCAGTAATTGTCTTTCTATGCCTGATTTATTTCACTTAGCATATTATCCTCTGGGTTCATTTTAAGTATTTTACTAATACAATATTTTAGATTGCAATCAAATAGCACAAAGTAGAAAGAATCAGTAGAGACTACTAAACTGGACAAATCAGATGCCAAGTTCATTTTTGTTTGTTTATTCTAAAGTATTCCAGTTTGGCTTACCTATATTGATCAAAACAACTTGATAATTTCCAGACTGATTCTGTGCTATAGGCAAAAAATAGCTATCATTCAGCTTCTGGCAATAGGCTGGAAGGAGCCTCATGAAAAACAAACAAAAAAAGTAGATTTTGCATAAAATATAATTTGTATAACACTGCTGGGCTTAAAATAGGTGAGAAAAATCTCCAAGGGGCCTAAGCAAAAATAAAAGCAAAAATGTTAAGCTAAAAGCTTAACTATGTGCTGTAAGTACAAACTTAAGATGGGATAGCTTGAGGGTAAATGCCAATCTCTGCACTGCATTTCAGAGATTTAGCTTACTTTAGCAGCAAGGAAGAGAAGCTGAAAATGAGATTCTTGGATTATACCTGAAACCTTGGAAGGGACTAAATTGGTTCTAGGGTTGTAATACCTCCAAGATCCCTGTGGAAACACGTGAACCTTCTCTTACATGGAATATATCTTTAAATTAGGCATCATAGTTTTCCTCAGAATAAAATAAAGTCAAATATAAGGTAACAATCAACAATCACCAAATTTACAATAAAACTCACCACCAGAAATGAGAGTAGGTAGGAAAAAACACAATAGATTTAGCTCACCAAGGGCATCAAATACTAGATTCTAAGACTTGGAATACAAAATATACATAGGACATTTAAAGAAGTAAAGAATGACATCACAAAAATACAATGAGAGACAATTAAAAACTGATGAGGGAGATTTGAAAAGAAAATAGAACTTTTATAAATTTTTTGAAAAATGGTTGAAAGTAAAACAAAACAACAGATGGGTTAAATAAAATATTAGATGCCACTAAAGAAAATAAATGAACTATAACTGGAAGATAGATCTAAAAATACTATAACATGTAGCACAAATACCTAAAGAGTAGAAAATATAAGGAGATCAAGTGATATAGGATATAGAATGTGAAAATCTAAATTAATCAGAGTACCTGAGGGAGAGAATAAACAGAGTAGGGGAAAGGTAAAATTTGAAGTACCAGGCTGGAAGCTCCCTGAAGTAATGAAAAATATGAACACACAATATCAAGCACAGCATCCACCAAGAAATATAAACAAAATGAAATCCAGAATTAGACACTTAGTCATGAATCCACAGATACTCAGTATAGAGATCATAAAAGCAGAGAGAGAAGACTGACACTAGATAGCAGTAATAGAAATCAGAACATAATGGAATAATATTTTCGATGGAGAAATAGTGACTGTCATCCTAGTGTGGTACACTCAGAAAAGCTATATTTTTATAATGTTAATGAGATCAACACAAACCAAGAGACCTTTCCATGAATAATCTAACACAAAAGAAAATTCTAAAAATCCATTATTGAGATAAAGAAAAATGAACCCAGAATAGTCTAGGATTTAAAAAAAACAGGAAACAAATAATTGGACAAATGTAGGTAAATCTAAGCAAAAGTTTTCTATGGAATATAACCAAATAATTATATTAATAACAATCATAGTATGCTATCTTTTACAAGCATCCCAAATGGTTCTTTGTATTGAGTGAGTTTAAGAAACAATTATGTAATTGAAAAGTTTTATAAACCATATAGAGATTAAAAAGCGTAAATATTAAGAATGAAAAAATGCAGCTGACCCTTGAACAACACGAGGATTAGTAGCACTGGTGCCCCATGCAGTTAAAATTCCATGTATAACTTTTGACTCCCCCAAAACCTAACAACTAATAGCCTACTGCTGACCAGAAGCCTTACCAATATGATAAATAGTTAACACATATTTTGTATTTTATATTATGCATTATATTCTTAAAATAAAGTAAGCTAGAGAAAAATCAAATGTTAAGAAAATCATAAGAGAAAATACATATACAGTACTCTACTGTATTCATCAATAGCATAAGTTTACATTGTCTGTTTACAAGATGAATCATCTGTCTGAAATGACAGGCAACTGCAGCTGCAGGCCTCAACATATAGTACATATAAAGTAATTCAACTTTTTCTTGTAATGTCATGACTTTTCTCTGCCTCAAGGAGGCACATTCAGCATCACTAGTGGGACTTCATGTGGGCCCCATGGTGTTATTCAAGAATTACATTATTGCACTAAACACAATAAAAAAATACACAAAAACCGAGAGGTAACTTTTTACTGTAATATGCAATTTACTGGAGAAATGAACTGCTCCTGCAGATCTGATTAGCATCACATGCCATTTTAAGGGGATGTAATAGGACTTCAATAGCAACAAGAGGTGTTTATGAAATTATTGCAATAGTACAGTATGTACTATGGATAATTTTATGCAGTTATGATGTAATACTACATCTTTACATTTGTTTACATTTCTCTCAACTGCAAGTGGTAGTGCCCGGCAGAGTCAGTGTTTGTGTGCATAAGTTTTTATAAATTTCAACTTTTTGGAATATATTTGTATATATTTTATAGTAGTAAATGATGAATTAGACTAGTATCTACATTTTTTAAACTTTTATTTTAGGTTCAGGGCTACATGTGCAGGTTTGTTATATAGGTAAACTTTTGTAACAGGGGTTTGTTGTACAGATTATTTCATCACTCAGGTACTAATCCTAGTACCCAGTAGTTATTTTTTTCTGATCCTCTCCCACCTCCCAACCTACACACTCAAGGAGGCCCCAGTGTCTATTTTTTCCCTCTTTGTGTCCATGAATCCTCATTATTTAGCTCGCACTTACAAGTAACAACATGCAATATTTGCTTTTCTTTTCTTGTACTAGTCTGCTAAGGATAATGACCTCCAGCACCATCCATGTCCCTTGCAAAGGATGTGATGTTGTTCTTTTTTATGGCTGCATAGTATTCCATGGTGTATATGTGCCACATTTCTTTATCCAATCTGTCATTGCTGAGCATTTAAGTTGTTTCCATGTCTTTGCTGTTGTGAAGAGTGCTGCAGTGAACATTTGCGTGCCGGTATCTTTATAGTAGAATGATTTATATTCCTTTGGGTATATACCCAGTAATAGGATTGCTGGGTCAAGTGGTAGTTCTGTTCCTAGCTCTTTGAAGAACATTGCTTTCCACATAACTTTTAAATTATTTCAATATATCTAGGCCACACAGTTCATCTGCAAGTTTTTTCAAATTGTCGCAAATCTCCAAAACATCTTCCAATGTATTTACTGAAAAAAGAATCTGTACATAAGTGAACCCACACAGTTCAAATCTGTGTTGCTTAAGGGTCTACTGTATACTGAAAAATTAGTACATATAAATTTATAGTCACCACTGTATTGCAACTGTTCCTGCAAACAAATGAATCCCCACTGTATTATTAGTTTCTTCCTGAGAAGAATCACCTTGCTATTTATGTTTAATAATAGTTTTTGGTTATTTTTCCATTTGTAGAACATGCAGTCTGATCACCATTCCAAGCCTTTCCAAGATCCAGTCTTACTCCATGCTTTGCATCTTTTCTATTCTGAGCGCACTCTCTATGCTAATACTTTCCTCACAGGCTGGAAAAATGCTTTTCTCCAATCCTGCTATATCTCTGTCCTATTCATTCTGGGAGGTGCTTTCCCAATTTCACCTCCAGTATAAAATTGTCCCTCGTGTATGACCCTACCCTCTCAAGTAGAAATAACCTCACTTACCTCAGATGTAGAATGGCTTTGCACAAGTCTTTCTTTTGGTGCTTAGCACATTCTCTCTTGTATGTCTTCGTGTCTTACCCTCTTTCTAAACTGAAAGCTTTTTCAAAGCAGAATCTGTTTAGAAGTCAACTTTAAAAATAGAGTCTAGCATGGGACCTAACACACAGTAGTGTTTCAGTTGATATTTGTAGAGTCAATCAATGTATGAATGAATAAATGAAAATATATAAAGTTGAAGTTGAAAACATCTTGGAAACAAGTAGAATTCATTTAATTTCAGAAGGATCAAATATTTGCAAATTTATGTACATATATTCATAATTGTATTCATATCTGTTAACTAATAACTAATAGACAGACAAAATTTCATCTTTATAAGCAACCGCAGACCATGAGCAATTGGTGTAATTTATCATAAACTATGTCTCAGAATAATCCCACATTTGGCAAGATCAGAGCCTACTGTATACAAATTTTCCGAGTTTCTTCATGATTCGAAAAATGTCTACTGTAAAATAATTTAACATGAGCCACTGAATTCATAAAGTTTGAAAATATGACACTGTAAGCTGGTTAAGAAATCATTCCTTCAATTGTGTCCATCATCTATACATTCACCTAAGAAATAAGGTACTTCTCATCTGTGCCAAAAATGATGGTATTGTTACTGGAAGAAAAGAAGCACTATTGATTGCACTATTCTTTTTTTCTGTGTTAATATCCATCAGGGCTACGGTAGTGGTGAAAGAAGATACTTGGAAAAATAATAACACGGAGAAACATATGATTGACAGGATCTCAGTAATTCTGACAATGATCTTATGATAGGTTTTGACAATACATGTTTGTATGAAATGATATTGTCTGCATAAATGCTTCTAGCTCAAGAGGGACTCTGCATGTCCTTTTTGCTTGGCTAGAAAACAAAGAAATACATATTGATTGTGATTTACCTTCTACAGAAAGGCAAAATAACTATATTGATATAGAAGTATCAGTAAGCTAAGGAGGTAGATGAAGAAGTTAGAAAGTAAGTGCTATTGCTGACAAAGAAATTAAGAAATTCCAGCAGTAAGAATACACACATACATACACACAAAGAGGCATAAAATTTATTTCCTAATTACTGACATAATTCTGTGATTTTTTTTTTGTATCCTACTTTTGGCAATAATTAATTTAAAATGGTTCTATCTTTACAAAATTGCTAATAAAGAACACTTAACCAAATTCCTTTTAAAAGATGTTATTACTTTAATATACAGCAAAACATAACAGAAAATTCAGAACAGTTCAGCTATTTTCTTAAATCATAAGTAAAAAATAAACTTTGGAAAAATTTTTTAGAAAAATTCATTCTTGTGCTTATTTCTCAGAAAAACTTCAGAAATAAACAATGTCAACATAAAGTTTTAATTCAAAATGGTAATAATAGAAGTCCAAATTTTATATTCATAATTTTTCCATTTGATAGAGTGATTCATTTACTTACAGTATTTTTTAATACCTTGCTAGTGCTGTAGGATAAAGGACAAACACCACACTCCCTTTACTTTCTGCTCCAGTTATAATAGATTACTTTCACTTTGTTAAATATGCCATGATCTCTTTTCTCCCTGGGCCTTTTGAACACATGATCTTCTCTGCCATTCTGCTATTACGCCCCTGCAAACACGCTCATCCACTGACCCCCAGCTGCCCTTCACCTTACTATCCTCTATAAACTTCCTATTTATACTTCTTAAATGCTTCAGGGAGGCGTTTTTGGCTCCCCAATATAAGTTAGGTGTATTTGATATAAATTACTAAAAAAACTCCGTATTTCTCTTTTCAAAACACTTATCATGCTTGAATTGTGTAATTAAAGTTCGTCTTTCAAACAAGATTACACATTCCCTGCGGACAGGGACCAAATCATTTTTGATTCATTATTTGTTTTGAATTTCCGACTGGACTCAAAGGCATGGCCTGGTAGATAGCAGGTACTTAATAAATATTGGCTGAATGAATGAAATAAACCATTCCATTCCATGTGCATATTAGAAACGTATTTTATATTTTTGCCCTTCAACCAAGATCATAGCTCTCTGAGGAAGGGACCATGTTTGATACTTTAGTGTCCTTAGCAGAGACTACAAAAGGGTATGTGCTAGATAAATACAGATTAACAACATTCTCTTATCTAAAACTTTCCACAGCAGAAGTATAAAGTCTCTTCAAAGCACACACTTTCTGCTACATCTCACTATTTCTTAGAAACTCCTCCTTGTGCTTAATACACATACATACATACGTGTATGAACACATATGTAAACAAGCAAATGAAACCTTTCCATTAGAATTTTACTGTTTTACCTTTTTTTTTTCCTATTTACAAATCCAACTATTTATCACGTTAGATATTCTGAATTTCCTCTTTAGCATCACCTTCCACCTTCTGTACCCTGCTCTGTACCCCAGGAAGATAACTTTCCGGGACTGCGTCAAATCATTCCCCTGCATTCTAGTTTCCAGTTGGGTTTGGCCAGTGGTAGACAATGGCAGGTGACTAGAGTGGGAGAGGAGAGAAAGTCTGGTTTATTCATCCTCTTGGTTTGCTCTCTGCTGATCTGTGATTTGGCAGTGGCTATATTCTTCCACCTAAAGCAAGAGCTCCCACAGTTCCCTTCCCACCGTTAAAGCTTTCCCTAGATTCCATCCCTTCCCTTGCTCCATCAAGATTCACAGTGTTAGTGGTTCCCACCATTGCTAGTCCCTAGGGGCTTCACCATCCCTTAGTGGTTTCCTTAAGATTGCCCACAACTTTGTTAAAAAGTTCCCCATTGAGTGTGCCATTAAGTTCCTGCTGGGTCCCTGACTGATATGCTAATATACACAAAGGCCACTATGTAGTCCCTTTCTTTGAGTCAATGCAGTAGAATAAACAGAGCACTGGACTGTCTACTAAATAAAATAAAACCCTGCATTCTATATTCCTATATTTCTAGAAGACTCTAAAAATGGCATTAGTGCCACTATTTCTTGTTCTTCTTGCGCACTGGGCTTCCAGCTGAGAATCAGTCAGTGTGGTATGTGAAAGGACAAAATGAACATCATTCATCTCTATGAGTTAACTAGTCCAGTAGTTACTTTTCAAATGGAGTTGTATCTATATCTAAAGTGGAACTTCTCAAACGTTACTGTGAAACAGATCATGGTGGTGAGTAAAACGGGAGTGGGGAGGAACAAAGGTGGGTGGTGGGTGGAAGGGGCCTGTTAGAATGTGGATTTTTATTTAGTAGGTTCCACTGGAGCTTGAGATTGTCTAATAAGCTTCTGAGATTCTGCATCCCTAACCAGCTGATGCAGCTGATTCCTGGACCACACTTTGAGTAGCAAGGCCCTTGGGTGTCTGTGGCAGTGCCATGTCAATCTCATAAGGATGGGAAAGGCTGAAAGGGTAGGACTCAAGGACTTCTCCTGCATCTTTGCCTTCATCTGTTTTACATATTATGATTCCAAGTAAAAGTTCATTCAAGGGAGAAAAAGGTTCTATTTATTTTTAAAAGTGAAACCATCAGCAAATTCGAAATTTATTATGTTCTTCCACACATGTATAAATTCCAGTAAGGCTCTGCTTGTGAAAACAATTGCAATGATTTTGAAAAGTTTATAAGGAAAACATGGAGAGCTATGGATGAGTAGCTTAAAGGAGTAATAAGATGCAATATCTGAATATTATTAAGAAAGTAATGAAACAAAATGATATATTGGACTTTGGGGACTCAGGGGAAAGGGTGGGGGGTGGTGAGGAATAGAAGACTACACATTGGGTACAGTGTACATTGCTTGGATGATGGGTGCACCAAAATCTACTCATGTAACCAAACACCACCTGTTTCCCAAAAACCTATTGAAATAAAAAAATAAAAATTAAAAAGTGGATGAACATAGAGGGCTACTGAAAGGCAGGGAAATACACCTACAGAGATGTATTAGATACATTGGGGTGTAACAGCAAGTGGGAGAAGCTGAAATTAAAAGCATGTGAAAGTAAAGAATAGGAAAAGGGTAGGAACTTCAGGAACAGTTTAACTGTAAAAGTAGAGGAACGAAAGTTTTCTATACTTCACTGATAAAGGTTCTATTTCTTCAAACATTTGGAAATTACTGAAATACTAGCATAATGTCCATTTTGCAAGTGAAGTCAATAGGTAAGATGGTTTACCCAAAGTCTCTAGCTAGTTGCTGACAGAGACATAACTAGAATTTAGTTCTCCTGACACGATACTAATTATTCTTATTACTTTACTGATTCTTTGAATTTACTTTTCTCCTTCCTATCCTTATTTTTTAACGTCACATTACTTTGAAAATTGTGAGAAAAATCTCCTATTTATTATTACAAAGCTTGTTGACTCTCAGCACGATATGATCCATCATAGAGCACCTAGAAACTTTCAGGAAATGAGGTGTAACATTGGTCAGCATCTTATACCATTGGAGGGCACTCTTAAAGTAGTCATTATATGAAAAAGACACTTGCACATGCATGTTTATGAAGTAAGCATCTTCTTATACAGAGCTCCAAAGCAATATTTTCAAATACAAAGAAAACTTGTAGTTGTTTATATTTCAGATTTGGCTGGCATTACTTTTCCTTTGTACTCTGGAATCTGTGGACATAAGTATTTTTAACCTCAGGTACTAATTTAGATTTTTAATTTACTTTTGACATGGAAATATGGCCCATGTTGTCTGCCATTCTGCTTACATGATTTCTCTAAAACTTGTGCCTTTCTGAAAATATAGTATAGGAAAACGTTTCCGAAGGGTTTTTTTCCCCATGTTTTTACATAGTATATGTATTTATGAATTCGGAATATGTGCAATACCTAAGAAACATTTATCCCCAGACAAATTGAGTAGTTTGGATCATCAATATTTACTCATATTCATCTTCAATTTGGCTCTTCACAGTGGATATCAAAATTGAAACCTTACTCTGATCCGAAGCCCTGACAAAGTTGGGTTTATTCTTTTCATCTGGTAGCTATCTGTGACTCACTGCTCTTAATGACTGTTCCTTCAAAATATTTATATTATGTTTCTTGTGTCTCACAATCAATATTTACAGGCTTGAAATACATGTTTTAAGCCTGCGGTCAAAGCAGAAACATAAAAATCAGGATTGTACTGTTTTGCTCTTTTTCAATATCATTGCTATTATCACACATGTTTTCAATAAACCCTGTTTTGTTTAATATCTTGCCATGGATGGGCCTGTCTAACAGAATCAGAGTGAAAGGGCTTATTGTGCCACAAATGATAAGTTGCAGGCTGTTATCAAGAACAGTATCTTACTCTTCTCTAATATCACAGAAATGCTTCTGTCTGTGATTCTCACAAATGAGTGAACTTTAAGGCACCGTTTTTCCAGTTACCTTTCAGGTAAACGTAACAGGAAAAAAAGGCTTCATTTGTGGAAAAGAATGGCAAATCCTTGCCATCAGTATGTTAATCTTTGCTTGTGTTATTCTCTTTACCTAAAGTTACCTCCCACAATCTCTACATGTCCTAATTCTATCCACCTTTCAAGCTGGAGTTCCCTGTACTTCTAAAATTTCTCAATTCTGGCTGCACATTAGAATCACCTGGAAATGCTGTGAAATATTATCAATGTCCAGAGTCCACCCCAGGCCAAGTATGTGAGAAGGCAAATGGCTTATGTTTCATAGAAGTAATGCTTTCTTCTTATTTAAAATAAAACAAAAAACTAACAAAAATCCGTGAGGCCAATTAAAAAAAAATACTCCATTTTCCAATAATAGAGTAGGAAATTTGAAGTCCTTACAGTATTTCTCCCCCTCTTCTTTCAGAATGAGTTTCATATTTGCAATTGGGTGTTTCTTAACTGTTTACTTGAAGGAAAGGAGACATAACCAAGGATGAGTGCTAGAGACAAATATGTTACATGGATTTTCTTTGCTTTCCTGAAAGATCACTTGGGTGCTCATTGACTTTCTCTTCCATATTGGAAGAAGTTAAACAGCAGGTCAACGTAGGTTCACATTTTTTGTGTTCCTGATGCTCATTAGACATTTAATTCTGTACTTATTTCTTTTTTGTAAAAGAGATCTCACTGTATCTACCAGATAGTTAAAAAAATAAATAAATAAAAATTAAAATTAAAATTAAAAAAAAAAAAAGAGGCCCAGAAAATTTAGGATAGCTACCTTAATGAGGTCATAGTTGTGCTTAAGAAGATTAGGGGGTAGAATTAGAAAATCACCATTTTGCCACCACTAATATAATTGATTCTGGCAAGGATCATTAATGATTGCTAAATCCATTCAATGAAAAGTTGTTGGAAAACAGGGTATGTTCACATGGTCTAAAGTGTCACCCTAGAGATAACTTGTTAATTACCAAATAAAAGTTGTCCTTTCAATGAAAAGATTTACAGTCAACACCTTAACTAGGTAATTTAAGATAACACTAAAAAGAATAGGATAAACTACTATTTTGTACCACTTAATGTGATATCGTTCTTGTCAAAAACATTTAACCTAATCTAATCATGAGCTAACAATCAGAAAAATTCAGATTGTAGAACTCTAAAAAATGTTAACATCACAAAAACAAGAAGGGGACACTATTTAGAATAAAGGATGTTAAAGAAACATGAAAACTAAATGCAATGTGTAATACTCAGTTGGATCCTAGGAGAGACAATTTACAAATAAAATTGTTGAGAAAATTGGGAAAATGTGAATATAAATTACATTTTTGGTAATATACTTTCAAAGTTAATTTTTCAGCGTATTGTGACTGTGTAGATGAATCATCTGCTTTGGAGATACATGCTGAAATTTTAGAAGTAAGATGGTGGAATTTAATTTTAAAGAGTAATTAGTGAATGGAGATTTGTTTTAACATTTTGCTAGTTTCCAAATTCTCTGGAAGCTTAAAACTTTGTAAAATCAAAAGTCAGCTGAAAAAAAATATATTATTCTAAACTAAAGCATTAATATCTTTTGTCTTTACAGGACTTAGCACACTGTAAACACACACTAAACGAGGGTTAAATACTAACTTAAAAAACAATTAAGAAGGAGCAGTGCTCTATTTGTACTATTGTAGGGAGTCTATGATGGCTGATACAATACGGAGATCTTTGGGGGAAACATTTTGATTGAGTTTCCCAGACATTCTGACCTCTTCAACTTGTGTTGAACTGTACATCTGATACCTTTCCTTAATCTTTGCTTCTTATAATGTTTAATACCTACTTAGCCTCTAACCATTTCATATTTTCCTCTTATTTTCCTAAAGTAGAGAACTGAACAAATGAAATAGAAAATTATTCAAAGATATAATACAGGAACTTTTCTGTGAAATAGAGTATTCAATATTAAGATAGAAATGGCACAGCATGTATCAGGGAAAAGGTTATTAAACTTCAATATTAAATTAAAAATTCTATAGGCACCAAGCAGAAATAAAGTAAGTCTCAAGGGACCAAAAAGAGGCCAATTTCAAATGTCCCTAACAAGAGGATTAGATATAAGAAAATAAAAGGTTCTGAGGGGGAAAATGTAACCCAGGTTTATTTTGCACAGAATAATTTGCTCAAATTCTCATTATGAGCAGAAACAATCCTTATAAAAACCATATATATATAACTGAAAAATTATATAAATCCATTCACTCATTCCACCAATATTTAATTGGATACTCAACATGTGCCTGGCAGTAAACCAAGACACACATTTGTTATAGTGATATTGCAAAGCTCTCTCTATATATTATATATATATACATATATATATCAAATTGTGGTTTTTATAAGGATTGTTTCTGCTTATATATATACTCACATATGTATTTGTATGATTCTACATGTGATAAAATGATATATGATAAAATGAAGACTATAATAATACCTTTGCTGTAAGATAGTTGTAAGAAATAAATAGGATCTTATACATCAAGTGTCTGACCCAAAGGAAATGCTTAATCAATAGTAATCATGGCTATTATTATTATTGTTTAAGACAACTAAGAACTATACACAAATTACTGCAAGACGAGGCAAAATAAACAAAGCCACAAAACCCTGGGAACCCAAAGGAAGGAGAGGGCATTTCAGCGGAGCCCCACTAGTGGAAGCTTCCTGAAAAGGTGATATTTCATTACATATGCCCATAGTAAATTTCAGCAACACAAAAAAAGTAAACTATTAATTAAAATTTGAGTCTGTAGAGGCTGAGCCCTAGAAATTTTTGAAAGGTGTATAAATTCATTGTATTTCCTTCTTTTTCAACATATGTACTTATTTATTCATGGGATAAGAGGCTTAAGGACAGACCAAAAAATTAATAAAAAGCAAGTTTTGAAAAACACTAAAAGAAATAAGAAATGCTTTTTTTAAATTAGAAATGTAACCCAATGTATTAAATGGGGAGAGCAAGAATATTATAAATGACTCCAGAAAAATCTCTGTTTCTACAAAGGACCAGAAAAGCAGATACTGCAATAAGAGTGCAAAATACCATGACCAGATAAGGAAGGATCTGGACACTGATTACTTCAAGTAAATTAACGGATTGAAATCTGTGGGCCCAATGATGTTTATTATGCAGAAATTTCAAAATAGGCTGAAGACATCACAGAGCTCTACCAATCAAAACAGAGAAGGCATGGAAAGCTGGTGAAAATGCTGGAGCAAGTTTCCTTTTACATGTTGTTCAATTTTTATTTTTGCAATTAGGCAGAGGTATATAAAAATCAACAGAATGTATGTCAATATAAATAGGTCAAAAGTCATGCACAAAAAAAAAAGAGTTCAAACAGCAAGCATAAGCACATGATCAGTATGTGCAAACTGTGAATATAAAATAATTGATTTTTCAGAAACATATACAGGATATTGCTAAAGATGTACTCTCTTTAAAGTAACAGAAAAATTATATTAATTCATTCATTAAACCAACATTTGATTGGATACTCAACATGTGCCTGGCGGTGAACCAAGATACACATTTGTTATAGTGTATTGCAAAGCTCAAAATCCATTTTAAAAACTGTAAATGGTAGCATATCTTCTTGTGTTAACAGTAGATATAATTTTGGAAGCACCCCAAAGTGAGCTAACCCTAGAATGAAGTGGTTGACTAACTGGAGTATTATAATTTTTTTTATAACCAATTATGATGGAAAAGTACCAAAATTGTTTATTCATATAATTTGTACACTGGCTTTGAGAGAACGACAGACGTTCCAAACAAACAGTTCCAAAAATGATTTTATAACAGCAGCATTAGTGGGAAAAGTGTGCTGCCTGCCAAGGACCTCCTATGAAAGATGCTTATTTGAATGTTTAGTCATTTATTGAAAATTCCATCTTACTGCTATATTGCATCTTGCATATGTGGAATACTTGTACCAAGTGAAGTATTTTCATCAGCATTTGTTTTTAACTTTGTAAAAATATGTGAGAGGAAAAGTTATGTTTTGGATTTTATTTAGAATTCCAGTAAGTCAAAGTCTTCTAAGCCAATTCTATTTCACAGAGCTACCATTTTCTGTACAAAAATGAGTTACGAACTGATGAGCCCTGTAAGATCGTATAAAGTGTCTTTAATCTTTGCAAACTATTTATCCAACAAGGGACTAATATGCAGACTATACAAGGGGCCATTCTATAATTTTCTGGATTACTGGTAAAAGCCACTTACATTAATGTTCAACCCCTTCTCTCTGGTGTAGAGACAGGCATTATTTCCTACCCAACTAGAAACATTTATTAATTAGCTCATATATGTAGTGAACTGTGTTAGGTCTTTAGGAAACTTTAAAAAGCTTTCTTCTATTGACTTACAATTTATAAATTAAGCTAAATATATATAATATGCAAATTATTTTACATATATGTTAAATAAAAATATATATATTTAACTTTATACAAGCCTGCATATGGTAATTATAAGCAAATTATAGAAAAAGAAGTATTACAAAGGTTCAAAGGAGGTAGCAATTAGTGTTTTGTGGTTTAAGCTGTTGGATTTGTAAGCTAGTACATAGTTATTATGGTAAATATATTCGACTGAGTGTATTTTGAGGAATAATGTAGAAAAATAGGAGCTACAAAATGTAATTTGAGCCATCTCCCAGCTCCATAACTGAATTTTAAATCTTTTATCATATATCTATAGTTCTGTTTATATAAACATTTTATAATGTTCCAAAGGAAAAGGTAACCCCCATTTAAGACACTCTTTTGAAAAGTATCTAATGGAAAACCACCAAACCTACCTGAAAATTTCAGCAAAAGGAGAACTAATAATCCTCCAAACTGAGCATTATCTTGGAAAGAATTTAGGGAAAACAGTCACAGGAAGGAGAACATAACTGAGGTGAAGAGGACCCTTTGTCTTTATTTTTAATAGTTTTATTTAGATATAATTCACATACCATAGAATTAACCTATTCAAAGTATACAATTCAGTGGATTTTACAGATGATTCAGAGAATTACAGAATCACCATCACAAACCCTTTTAGAATAGTTTCATTACCCCACGAAGAAACTTTGTATCCATTAGCAGTCAGTCTTCATCTCTCTCTCCCTGCCTGCCTCAGTCATAGGCAAACTACTAACCTAATCTTCACAGATTGGCCCATTCTGATGTTTCATATAAATGGAACCATATTCCCATATTTCCTTCTAAGAGATTTATTAATATCATTTGAGCTTTTCCATTTAGGTCTACAATCCACTTTTTCCCTTTTTCTAGTTGACATTTAATAATTGTATATATTTATGGGATGTAGAATGGTATTTCAATATGTGTGTACAATGGGTAATGATCAAATCAGGGTAACAAGCATATCAGTTACCTCAAACATTTATTATTACTTTGTGTTGTGAACATTCAAAATCCTCTCGTCTAGCCTTTTAAAAAACATAATAAATTATAGTTATTCATATTCACCGTGAGGTGCTGCAGAACACCAGAACCCATTCCACCTATCTGGCTGTAATTTTTGTATCTGTTAACTAACCTCGTCTCGTCTTTCTGTATCCCCTACTCTTCCCAACCTCACCCACAATTCTACTCTCCATTTCCATGAGCTCAAAGTGTTTTTTAGCACTCACATATGTGTGACAACATGTGGTTATTAATCTTTCTATGCCTGATTAGTTGTGTTTAATATAATGTCCTCCAGGCTCATTCATATTGCTGCAAATGACACGGTTGCATTCTTTTATGGTGGAAAACTATTTCATTGTGTATATGTACTGCATTTTCTTTAACCATTCATCCATTGATTTTTATGGTGGAAAACTATTTCACTGTGTATATGTACTGCATTTTCTTTAACCATTCATCCATTGACTGACATTTAGGTTGATTCTATATATTAGCTATTGTAAATCATGCTGTAATAAACATGAGGGTGTCAGTATCTTTTTAATATCCTGACTTCCCTAGCTTTGGATAAATACTCAGCAGTGGGATCACTAAACTGTATGGTATTTCTATTTATAGTTTTCTGAGAAACCTCCATGATGTTTTCCATAATGGCTGTACTAATTTACATCCTACCAACAGTGTATAGGAGTTTCCTTTTCTCTGCATCCTTGCCAGCATTTGTTATTTTTTGTCTTTTTGATAATAGCCATTCTAACTGAGGTGACATATCTCGTTGTGGTTTTGATTTGCATTTCCCTAATAATTAGTGATGCTGAATGTTTTATTCATATATTTGTTGGCCATTTTTATGTCTTCCTTTGAGAAATGTCTTTTTAGTTTGTTTGCACGCTTTTTAATTGGGTTATTTGGTTTTTTATTTTGTTTTGTTTTGTTTTGTTTTTGCTGTTGAGTTGTCTGATCCTTGATAATCTGTGTATTAGTCCCATGATGGACGAATAGTTTGCAAATATTTTCTCCCATTCTACAGGTTGTCTCGTCACTGTTGATTGCTTCCTTTGCTGTGCAGAAGCTTCTTAGTTTAATATAATCCCATTTATCTATATTTCTTTTTTGTCACCTATGCTTTTAAAGTCTTACCCATAAAATATTTGCAAACACTAACGTCCTGAAGTATTTCCCCTATACTTTCTTCTGGTGGTTTTATCATTTTCATTTTACATTTAAGCCTTTACTCCATCCTGAGTTGGTTTCTATCTGTGGTGAGAGAGGGGTCTACTTTCATTCATCTGCATATGAATATCCAGTTTTCCCTTAAATATTTATTGAACAGTGTATTCTTTACCCAATGTATGTTATTCGATCATTTATTGAAAGTCAGTTGGCTGTAAATATGTGGATTTACTTCTCTCTTCTGTTCCATTCATCTATGTGTCTGTTTTTATACAAATAGCATGTTATTTTGATTACTATTGCTTTGTAGTATACTTTGAATCACACCATGCCAGGTGGTGTGATGCCTACAGCTTTCATCTTTTGCTCAGTATTTCTTTTGCAATTAGGGTCTTTGAGGGTCCCATACAAACTTTAGAATATTTTTTCAAATTCTGTAAAGAATATCATTAATATTTTTGATAGAGATTGCATTCAATCTGAAAATTTTGGGGGGTAGTATGGCCATTTTAACAATATTAATTATTTCAGTCATGAGCAAGGGATGTCATCCATTTGTTTGAGTCCTCTTCAATTTCTTTAATCAGTGTTTTATAGTCTACATCATAGCAATCTTTTACCCCTTTGGTTTAATTTATTCCTGGGTACTTTTTGTAGCTATTGTAAATGGCATAGTTTTCTTGATTTCTTTTTCAGCTAGTTCATTATTGGTGCATAGAAATGCAATTTTACTGAACTTGTGTATCACTTCTAAGAGATTTTTTATGGAGTCTTTAGGTTTTCCTATATGCAAGATCATGTTGTTTGCAAAGAGGGACAATTTGACTTGCTCTTCTCCAATTTTGATACCTTTTATTTTTCTCTTTCCTGATTTATCTGACTAGGACTTCCAGTACTATGTTGAATAAGAGTGGTGAAAGCAGGCATCCTTGTCTTGTCTCAGTTCTTACAGGAAAGGCTTTCAGCTTTTTCCGATTCAGTATGTATGTTAGCCTTGGGTTTGTCATACGTGACCCTTATTATATGGTCATATGTCTATGATGTATGCTCTTTCTGTGCCTAATTTGTTGAGTCTTTAACACGAAGCGATGCTGAATTTTATCAAGTGCTTTTTCTGCATCTAGTAAAATGAACATTTGGCTTTTGTCCTTCATTCTATTGATGTAACATATCATATTTATTGACTTGTGTTATGTTGAACAATCATTGAATCTCTGGGATTCCTATTTGATCATGGTAAATGATCATTTTGATATGAAATTGGGTTTGGTTTGCTAGATTTTGTTGAGGAGTTTTCCATCTTTGTCCGTCGGGAATATCGGCCTGTACTTTTCTTTGCTCTTGTGTCCTTGCCTGCTTTTGGCATAAGGGTAGTGTTGGTCTCATATAATGAGTTAGGAAGAATTTCCTTCTATTTGATTCTTTGTAATTGTTTGACAGATTTATTTCTGTCTCATGTTTAAAATATAGCTTTGCTGGATATAGGAGTTTTGGCTGACAGTATTTTTCTTTCAGCACTTTGAATAGATCATTCTGTTTTCTCCTGGACTGTCAGACTTCTGTTGGAAAATCTGCTGTTAAGTCTGATGTGGCTTCCCCTACATGTAACTGGACATTTTTTCTCTTGCTGCTTGTAGAATTCTCTTTTACTGTTGACTGACTATAACATGCATCAGAAAAGATCTTTTTAGATGAAATATGTTTAGGAATTTTTCACCTTTCTGTATCTGGATGTCTGTATCTTTCAAAAGACTTGGGAAATTTTCAGTTATTATTTCATTAAATAGGTTTTCTATAGCTTTGTCCATCTCTTCTCTTTTTGAAAATCCAAATATAAGAATTTTTTTTTTTTTTTTTTTTTTTTTACTCTACAGCGTCCCATGTGTCACATGGATGTTCTTCATTCCTTTTACTTCCTTTTGGCTTTTAAAATTTTTTTTTTGGTTTTTTGTTTTTATCGGGGCTGGGTTATTTTGGAAGATCTATCTTCAAGTTTAATTATTTCTTCTGCTTGATCTAGTCTATTATTGAATATATCAATTGTATTTTTAAAAATTCACTGAATTCTTAAGTTCTACAATTTCTCTTTGGCTCTTTTTTATATCTATCTCTGTCAAATTTCTCATTCAGCTCCCAAATTATTTTTCTTATTTCTTTATATTGCTTATCTGTATTGTCTTGTATCTCACTAAGTTTCCTTAAGATCATTATTTTACTTTTTTTTTTCATTTAATAGACCTTTCTTTCTGTAGGATCTGTCACTGAAAAAGTATGTTCCTTTGTAAGTGTCACGTTTCCTTGCTTTTTCATGATTCTTGTGTCCTTATGTTGATATCTCTGCATCTCTCTTAATAGTCACTTGTTCCAATTTTATGGACTGGCTTTAGTAGGGAAAGATTTTTCCCCTGTAAGTAGATCTTTATTAGTTTGTTCAGTAGGGTGTTTTGGCTTTGACTCTCAGAAGGTGCAGTAATGTAGTCTCCATATGATTTATTTGGCTGTAATATATGTGAGCAGTATCAGTGAGTTCCTCAGTGACATTGGCTGCAGTTGTTACTGGCAGCTGTGACAAGGACTTGCTGGGGACAAGGTCACCAGGTGGGCTGGTCCTTGGGCATGAGTGATGTTGCCGGTAAACTAGGCATGCCAGTCCTTGGGACCTTGGATAGTATACACTGGCACCAGTAATGGCTGTGGAGTGACCCAGGTAGGCTGATCCTCAAGCCCCAGGAAGCATGCTTGGACATTAGTGGTAGCTGAGGAGGGCCAGGTTGGCATGACTTTGGGTCCCTGGACAGTGTGCATAGCACTGGCAGTGACAATAGCAGTGGCAGGACAGCCTTGGGCCCGTGGAAGTGAAGACACCAGAAGTAGTGTTTCTAGGCTGGGCAGACTAGTCCCTAGGATCTTGGATGGAATGCCTAGATGAGGAGTACAGCAGCAGGCTAAGTGGTGTGTCTCTGGGGGGCTGGGAAGTACACATGTGCAGTGGCAGTGACCATGACAGCAGATGGCAGTAGGTAGGCATATGCTAGTGGCAATGAACATGGTAGGCCTGTCCTCAGTCTTCTGGCTAGTGGACAAGGGTGCATGTGGTGGTGAGAAGGATGGGCTGATCCTCAGGCTTCAAAATAGTGACTGCAGGCAAAGAGAGGTAGTACTATGTAAGGCAGACGTACCCTCAGGCTCCTGGACAACATGCACAAGCATCAACAGTGGTGATCAGGTGGTAGTGGTGGCAGCTATGAGTGGGGCAGGCCAATATGCAGGTATCCAGAGGGTATATGTGGGCACTGGAGACAGTACTGCCTAGGGAAGTCCTGTCCTAAGGCCCTGTGTAGGTGTATGCAGGTGTGAAGTTGGAGTGGGGGGGAGGAGGTTGCTCTCAGTTGCAGCAGCCCAGGACAGGCAGCTCTAGGGCTCTGGGGATTATCACTTCCCTTTGTATTGGGGGCAGCCAACCTGGTGTGGTATACCACCTGTTCCCCAGGATGTAGTGCACCACATTGGCCAGAATCCTGGGGACCAAGCCACAGTGCCAGATTTAGCTATCATTGTGATGTTGCAGCTTTTTGGATGAATACAGGGGATATAAGTGGGACTTTGGGGATTTGAAAATGCAAGGGCTGTTGGGCCTCAGGGAATAATGTAGTCTGGTGGGAGGTGGGTTCTCAAAGTGGCTCCATGCTGCAGCTGCTTTGGTCTCGGGGAGTGAGTGGGAGCCAGTGCGAGTTCCCTCTCTGGAACAATTCACTTGCACAGACCCTAGGCAGCTCCCTATACTAGGCTAAGGGCCTGTAAGTGCTGAGTGGCTCGTATTACCAGCATCTGTGGTGGGAAAAGTGGACAGCTGGGGATCTCTCACCTACCTTTTCCCCATAATGAAGACATCTTCCTCGTTCCAAACTGATCCTGGCCAGGTCAGCTGCTTGGCTGCCCTCTACCTCTATGCCTCAGAAGGTCCCTGTCACTTCCTTGCTGAATTTCAGTGTTCTCTCTTGGATACTCTATTCAATGTGTGGTTATCCCCTTGCTGTTTTGGTCCTTTTTTTGTGGAGGAAGTGAGTGCTGAACACTTCTAGTCAGTCACCTTGATCTTTCTCCCAGGTCTACAACCCATTTTGAGTTAATTTTTGCATATGTTTTAAGGTAGCAGCCCAAATTTATTTTTTCACATGGAAATAGACACTTGTACTAAAAACATTTGTTGAAAAAAGACTATTCTTTCCTTGCTGAATTATCTTGGCATCCTTGTCAACAATTAATTGACCATAAAGGTAAGGGTTTATTTTTGAATACTCAATGTTATTACACTGACCTATATGTCTATCTTTATAGCAGTACCACTGTCCAATTAAGACCACTGTCTTAATTACTGTAGTTTTAAAATAAATTTTGGAATCAGAAACTATTAGTCCTTCATACTTCAAGGGTGTTTTATCTGTTTGAGTCTCTTGTATTTTATTATTATTATTTATTTATTTATTTATTTATTTTTGGTGACAGGGTCTCATTCTGTCACCCAGGCTGGAGTGCAGTGGTGTGACCTCAGCTTACTGTAGCCTCAACTTCCGGGGTTCAGGTGATCCTTCCACTTCAGCCTCCCAAGTAGCTGGGACTACAGTCATGTGCCACCACACCTGTTTAATTTTTTTTTTTTTTGTATTTTTTTTAGAGACAGCGTTAAAACTACAAAAATTAGCCAGGCATTGTGGTGGGTGCCTATAATCCCAGCCACCTGGGAGCCTGAGGCAGGAAAATTGCTTGAGCCCGGGAAGCAGAGGTTGCAGTGAGCTGAGATCATGCCTCTACCCTCCAGCCTGGGCAACAGATCAAGGCTCCATCTCAACAAAGGAAAAAACATGTTAGCTAGAAGAAAATTATTCCTTCTTTACGTGTCCAAAAGCCTGGGCGTTTTGTTTCATCGTCATTTTATATAAGTAATATGACAGAAAGAACCACAGAGAATAGAAAAGATCTGCCTTTTTTCTGAATCCGAAGCTATATGCGTTTTGGCAATCTTATTTTCCTCATGTAACTCAGAGATAAGACCATAAGTTCTATCTGTTTTCAAGGATTAATTCTGAAGATAAAGTGAAATTATGTATGTAAAGTCTTTCTATAACTAGAAAGTTTCATTCCTATATATCCTATTACATTTATTATTTCTTGAATGTAATACAAAAAATTATATCTGCAGACAGTCAAAATTTCCATTAAGTGTCTGAGAAGCAAGCCTGGCACCTTAATCTATGTCCCTGGGGTAAGTATTACAGCACCACACAGTGTGCATTGTACTGAAATGAGTACCCATAGTGATGTGTACCCAGTTCCTTTTTCTTTCCATTACTCTTTCTTCTAAACTCTATAGCGCCAAAAGTAGAAGTCAGAGCTCTGCCAACTTCCCTACTTGGTGTCTTTATAAGAAATGCAGCCGGGCGCGGTGGCTCAAGCCTGTAATCCCAGCACTTTGGGAGGCCGAGACGGGCGGATCACGAGGTCAGGAGATCAAGACCATCCTGGCTAACACGGTGAAACCCCGTCTCTACTAAAAAAATACAAAAAACTAGCCGGGCGAGGTGGCGGGCGCCTGTAGTCCCAGCTACACGGGAGGCTGAGGCAGGAGAATGGCGTAAACCCGGGAGGCAGAGCTTGCAGTGAGCCGAGATCCGGCCACTGCACTCCAGCCCGGGCGACAGAGTGAGACTCCGTCTCACAAAAAAAAAAAAAAAAAAAAAAAAAGAAATGCAGACATCATCTGGACATTCTTTTCACCTAAACTGAACAGTTTATACTAGTCCCCATAGTGCTTTTCACTGCTAAGAAAACAAAGCTAACCTCCAAATAACTGGTATGTTCCCTTAAAATGGACTATATATCCTACCTACAGAATTACCTAAATGAGTTATTACATATCTGCTTCTATGTCCAAACCTAGCATTAAGTGAATTAACTTCCTCATTTCTATAACCTTGAGAAAAAATTTAGTCATTTTCTTAGATAGGGCTGCTATAACAAAATACCACAAACTGTATGGCTTAAACAGCATTTATTTCTCACAGTTTTGGAGGTTGGAGGTCTGAAATCAGGGTGCCAGAAGGGTCAAGTTCTTGGTGAGGACCCTCTTCCAGGTTTTAGACTGCTGACTTTTCACTGTATCCTCACATAACAGAAAGCTAGCTAGCTAGCTCTGTTTTTCTTACATGGGCACTAATCTCATTCCTGAGGGCTCCACCCTCATGACCTAATTACCTTCCAAAGGCTCCACCTCCAAATACCATCACATTTGGATTAGAATTTCAATATATGGATTTTAGGGGAACATAAACATCCCATCAGTTGCAGTCCCCTACTTACACATAGCTTTATATAAAACCAGTCATTGCTGCTTCTTACATCTTACTTTCTCAACCTTCAGCTGACCTGACCTTTATCCTAACTCCTCCCTCTATTGTAGGTCACCTTGCCTTTGCCAAACGATTCACAGTTTTTCAAGAATGTATGGTCAGCCCTCTGTATCTGTGAGTTCCACATCTGTGGATTCAACCAATTGTGAATTTAAACTACTTGAAAATAAATTGCATCTGTACTGAACATGCAGACTTTTTCTTGTCATTATTTCCTTAAAAATACAGTATAACAACTATTTACAAAGCATTTACATTCTATTACGTATTTCAAGTAATCTATAGATAATTTAAAATATACAGGAGGATATGCAAATGTTATATGCAAAGGTTATATGCAAATACTATACCATTTTATATCAGGAACTTGAGCATCTTTAGATTTTGGTATCTGCCAGGGATCCTGGAACCAATCCAGGACTTTACGAAGGAAAAGTGCAAAAGAAAAAAAAATGTATGACAGAAAGATTAAACTTCTGCAAGCTAAACCCAAGACAGGCCTCTCAGCAATGACAACCAACCTGAAAGGCAATGTGCCCCAAATGTACCTTTCACCTATACTGTCTAAAGCTTTCACTTCAATTCATTGTCATGCCTACATTTTCAATACTTAACAGATTTCAAAAAATAGGTATCTCTTAAAACATAAATAAGTCTTGGACAGTTATGATTACCAGTGACTCACATCTTAGTAAAAATTAATGTAACTAGATTGTTTGCCTTTTAACATCTATTTAAATTCTATCAGTTATATAAAGAAATGAATTATTTGTCAGGGAAAAAGTAGATTAGATCATCTTGAATGAGAAGCAATTTGTAAAGCTGCAAAGCTTTGGCTGTATACCACATTAAAGGACTTAGGGTACTATAATGGTAATACTTATCATATATTTAGTGAGTTATGTCATATAATCTTCTTGACAAGCCTATGAAATAGGTACTACTGTTATCTCTGTTTTATAGATTAGAAAATTGAGACTATGGGGAATTAAGAAACTTGGCTAGGATTACATCATCAAGAGGTAGAGGCAGAAGGATTTAAACACAGGTCCATCTAAACTCAGAACCAGAGTTCTAGGCCTCTATGATGACTGGCACATATAGACCCAAGACCAGAAGTATTATGACTTATAAGGCAGATAAAGATGGATTACAAATATGGGAAACAAATTCCTTTGACAACCTTTGTTGGTATCAAATATTGTTCTAGGCCTAAATCTAGAAGACAAGGAGAAAAATCACTATGTTGCCAGCCCACTCCCAGCTTTCTTCAGGCCAAAATCTTAGATGAGTACAATTCCAGGCCACTCTATTTAGACAACAGGTTTTCAGAAAGTATACTGAGAACATAATAAGAAATAATGTCATATAAGCAGATAATTGTTGTTTTGATTACAAATAGCTGATTCAAAATTGAAACTTTGGAGCAGGGACCATTAATAGTTCAGGATTCCTTGATCACATATAAGATACATAGCTTATAAAATCTAAAACCTCTAAATTAAAATTAACCCTGGCCTCCTTTTGTCATAATTTTTAGGGACTGTATTTCATTGTTACAACAATTTGACCTACTACTGACATTATGTAAAATTAATGAAGTCAGATTAAAATGAAGGGTAAGAGTGCGGTAATTATAAATAATCTTACATCTACAATTCAATTATCAGGCACCAAATGGTGAACCAAGATTGTCAGTGAACTGATAACTTTAAATCTGAATCCAATCCTGTATTAAGACTTGGTATTTCTGTATGAACATTTGAACTTCCCTGAAAAATCAGTACTTTATTACCAACAGGAGATAACAGATATTGTCTCATACTTAAATTGAGCTGGCCATCCACGTTTAATTCATGTATTTATTCTGCTGAACCTCATCTATATCTATTTTCCCTACCCTGTTAAAAAATAAATTACAAGAAAGGTATAGTGCTAATGGAATTGTACAATAGATTTAATTAATTGACTTCATAAAAGTTTACTAAGCATCTATTATTCAAAAGGCATGATCGAAAATTTAAGTACTAGTCAGACAGATACCTGTTCTCAAGAAAAGTGCATTTTTAAAAGTGAAATAAGAGTCTAAGAAAAATAATGACAATACAAATACCATGTAAAGGTATAGTCATACATCACCTAACAATGTTCCAGTCAATGACTGACCACTTATACAACGGTGGTCCCATAAGATAATACCATATTTTTACTGTACCTTTTCTATGTTTAGATATGATTAGATACACAAATACCATCATGTTACAATTGCCTCCATTACTCAGCACAGTATCATTCTGTACAGATTTGCACCTTCAGAGCAATAGGTTATATATAGCCTAGGTGTACAGTAGGCTCTACCATCTAGATTTGTGTAAGTATACTCTATGATATTTGCATAATGATGAAATCACCTAAAAATGCATTTCTCAGCAATTATCCCCATTGTTAAGTAATGGACGACTGTACTGTAATCTACCATTAATGGCAGGAGTTTCATCTAATTCAGCATAAATGAAATTACATGAACTAATGTGTGTAAAGTGTTTTTAATTGCTATTTTACTCTTACTACTCAACATATTTAAATTTTATACATTACTTAAGTTTATGTTTTAAAATACCAAAATATGTTTCAGTTTTAACATATTGGGTTAAAAAGAGCAAATAATGTACACAAACAGTGCTCCGCTGTTTTACAGAGTACCCAGACATAAACATTTCTCAAAACTAAGAGTAATAGTATCAACATTGATTTTTTTTTTTTTTCTTTGCTGTGATGTAATACAGTAATACTTGCAGAGGAAAAAAGGAAAACACGTGACATGAACTAAGTGTCCACTATTTATCAAACACTTTACATATTAAATATGTACTAAAATATATATTTTAATATTCATTAGAGTTTCTGTCTTTCAAATTATAGGTCATTTTCCTTTATAGCTCCATTGACATCAGGTTTTCCACTGTCGCATTTGCTGCCATTACAGGCAACTCTACCCAACCATAGTGTATTTTACCATATTGTATCTAATCTGTTGTGGACTGGGAAACCAGACAACCATGCATATTCAACTATGTATAGAGAGAGTAAGTGAGAGCATAATGAACTCTTATTACATGCCTGGTGACCCAGATTTTGTGGTCTATATTTTAGCTTTTCAGAGCTTTCTATACATACTTAGCTGAGTTCACAAAACTTGAAGCTATCAGATAATGCAACTCCATATAAACAAAGTGCCAATGACTATCCTTTCACTTATTGTTCTACTGGCTGAATTAACTCACAAAAATTAAGACAGTGTATCGTCTGTTGCTGCCACTGAATATGCAATGCCATCACAAATAGCTAAAGCATACCCTCCCCAACCCTCATTTCAGCTTGACTCCAGTCCAAGTGATGAATCACAGATAAGAAAGGGAAAAGCTCCACTCTTCCTGTTATAAAGATAAATTTTAAGAAGGAGGAGGAGGAGGAAGACGAGAAGAAGGAAATTATTTGCTTATAAAGAGAAAGGAGGCAACTTCCTTCTCTTCTCCTCTTGAAAGAATCTCCTTGAAAACACAATGTGCTTGAGTCCTCATTGTAACCTATTAGATATAAATGGTCTCCATAGGGTCTAGATAAACCCAGTTTCAGTTTCACATTGCAAAGATGTCTCCGAGGTTGCAGGCCTCATAACCCCTTGAAATATAAACATATACTCTTAGAGCTAATCCAGGAGCCTATCTTGAGATGTAACTGAGGAAACAAGAGAAATGTTATTTCATTTTCTTATTCTTTGCTGTATAAATTGTGTGAAATGTCATTTGGACTTCATAGGATTTGTGGGCTGTCTACATGCATGTAGTCTGTTGTGTTTACTCAATAACAAATCAGTATTATATTTTTCCCATAGTGGTGTGGATAGGTCTCTCTTTGTTGCTGGGACTTTTTACTTATAAACTTCCCATTTATCAGTCATGTTCCCATCAACTTTCAGTCCTGAAATAATCATCTTTCCTAAAGCACCAAGCGTCAGCAACAAGTTTGGGCTCTATCACCCAAGAGTCATTATAGCTATGGTTAGCAAGTTAAAGGGTTGTTCTTAGGATAATAAATACATCCCTAATTCTGGAGGCAGAGATGTGTATAAAAGCATTTAAAATTAGGATTTCCTTTTATATATTATATACTCAAGCTTACAATATGGTAATGCAATTTTTTCTTGAACAAACAAGCTATTAAAAATGAAATGCTCAAAATCAAATATGGGGAAATTACTCATTTAAAGAAACAATTTTACCACATTTTTCTATATTTTATTCCCTTAACACTTGTCATTATCTAACATTAGTTTTTATTCAGCAAACCATTTCTTTATATCAAATTTTCTGTAAAGTAACAAAATTCTGATAAACTAATGGTGAAAAGAGGAAAACTTCTAAAAGCAAGTGTTAAGTGCAGTTTTGGTTTCCTCTTCATTAAACACTGTAGAAAAATCTGTACCTAAAGACATAATAAATGAAAAATGCAAAATTATGTAGTTGGTCCCCTTCTTCAACACAGATGACCTTAAGTGCCCTAAGAATGCAATGCATAGCATCTATTGTCCTGCCCATCCCACTAATAGGTTTAGAATGCTGTTTTCTTCACCAGAAGCTGTGTTAATAGTGGAAAGACTGTACAGGCTTTGAGGTCACAGAAGATCTGTGTTTAAATAAAATATCTATTACTCACTGACCTCAAACAAGTTCCTTAGCTTCTCATTGGTAAAATGAAGATAATACTACTACTTTCATATAATTGTTATGAGGATTGAATGAGATATAAAAAATCACATCAATAGATTCGTTTCTAGTACAAACAAGGAGGTTAAATGGTAGCTGATATTATTATCATCATCATCATTTAACCATCCTCAGCATCCCAGCCAGAAGCATCTTGCTCCTGAACAGCTCCTGGATTTTATGTAACTCTGTGGGAAAAAAAAAAAAGTCTTTTCTACTGTGAAAACTGAAAGAAGCAGCACCTCACTGAAGGAGCAAAGACATGTTTAAGACCTTTGTGGGCACTCTAGGTAAATACCCAGAGAAGAGTGATAATTGCTGTCTTCCTTAGGCAATTAATGCTATACTGAACCGTTTTTGCTAGATTAATGGGAGATTCTATTCCAATTCTTGCCCTGACCAGAAACTGGAATGAGAGAAAATTCTCCGCGAATTGAATTTAAGAAAAGGGAGGCATGGAAGGGGCTCTGTAAACGACTCTGTTCTAACAGATCCCGGGCTAGATTTTCAGGTACATTAGGACAAAAATCCTGGGAAGTGCAAACAGCTCTTTGTTTCTATGCTTTTACACTTCTCTCTTTCATTGAGATGCCTAGAGATTTCTTTTGAAAAATGCTATGCTTTGTAAACTAAGAGGAAGAAAGATCTGCCAACTCTAGGGCATTTGTGAATAATCTGTGACCTGGGACAGAGGTGCCTGGGGCTGTCCCTGACTATGCTGCCCCCTCTCACTGCTTAGGCCTCAAAGATAAACTTGTAAGAGATTTGTATTGAGGCTAAACACAGAGGGAGAGTAAAAGATAATCCCTTTTGCTGTGCAGAAGCTCTTTAGTTTAATTAGAACCCATTTGTCAATTTTGGGTTTTGTTGCCATTGCTTTTGGTGTTTTACTCATGAAGTCTTTGCCCATGCCTATTTCCTGAATGGTATTGCCTAGGTTTTCTTCTATGGTTTTTTGGTTTTCAGTCTTACGTTTAAGTCTTTAATCCACCTTGAATTAATTTTTGTATAAGGTGTAAGGAAGGGGTCCAGTTTCAGTTTTCTGCATATAGCCAGCCAATTTTCCCAACATTTATTAAACAAAGAATCCTTTCCCCATTGTTTGTTTTTGTCAGGTTTATCGAAGATCAGATGGTTGTAGATGTGTGTGGTGTTATTTCTGAGGCCTCTGTTCTGTTCCATTGGTCTATATATCTTGTTTAGGTACCAATACCATGCTGTTTTGGTTGCCGTAGCTTTGTAGTATAGTTTGATGTCAGGTAGCACACTTCCAGCTTTGTTCTTTTTGCTTAGGATTGTCTTGGCTATATGGGCTCTTTTTTGGTTCCATATGAAATTTAGAGTAGCTTTTTCTAATTCTGTGAAGAAAGTCAATGGTAACTTAATGGGGATAGCATTGAATCTATTCACGATATTGATTCTTCCTATCCACGAGCATGAAATATTTTTCCAGTTATTTGTGTTCTCTCTTCTTTCCTTGAGCAGTGGTTTGTAGTTCTCCTTGAAAAGGTCCTTCACATCCCTTGTAAGTTGTATTCCTAGGTATTTTATTCTCTTTGTAGCAATTGTGAATGGGAGTTCACTCATGCTTTGGCTCTCTGTTTGTCTATTATTGGTGTATAGGAATGCTTGTGATTTTTGCACATTGATTTTGTATCCTGAGACTGCTGAAATTGTTTATCAGCTTAAGGAGATTTGGGGCATCTTTGAGGCAGGGCATCACACACATGGCCTGTCAGGGGGTGGGAGCAATAAGGGAGGGATACCATTAGGAGAAACACCTAATGTAGATGACAGGTTGTTGGGTGCAGCAAACCACCATGGTACATGTATACCTATGTAACAAACCTGCACATTGTGCATATGTATGGCAGAACTTAAAGTATCATCATCATCATCATCATCATCATCATCATCATCATCAAGGTAATCCCAGACTTGAATTCTTTCTACCCAGGATTTTTTTAAAAAACTCATATGGCAATTATTATATAATTATATAAAAATGGGGTTTTCTAAATATACAATCATGTCATCTGCCAACAGAGACAATTTGACTTCCTCGCTTCCTATTTGAATACCCTTTATTTCTTTCTCTTGCCTGATTGCCCTGGCCAGAACTTTAAACACTGTGTTGAATAGGAGTGGTGAGAGAGGGCATCCCTGTCTTGTGCCAGTTTTCAAAGGGAATGCTTCCAGCTTTTGCCCATTCTGTAAGATATGGGTGGTGGGTTTGTCATAAATAGCTCTTACTATTTTGAGATACATTCCATCAGTACCTAGTTGAGAGTTTTTAGTATGAAGGGCTGTTGAATTTTATCAAAAGCCTTTTCTGCATCTATTGAGATAATCATGTGGTTTTTGTCATTGGTTCTGTTTATGTGATAGATTATATTTATTGAGCTGCATATGGTGAACTAGCCTTGCATCCCAAGGATGAAGCTGACTTGATCGTGGTGGATAAGCTTTTTGATGCGCTGCTGGATTCGGTTTGCCAGTATTTTATCGAGAATTTTTGCAGCAATGTTCATCAGGGATACTGGACTGAGGTTTTCTTTTTTTGTTGTGTCTCTGCCAGGTTTTGGTATCAGGATGATGCTGGCCTCATAAAACGAATTAGGGAGGAGTCCCTCTTTTTCTACTGTTTGGAATAGTTTCAGAAGGAATGGTACCAGCTCCTCTTTGTACCTCTGGTAGAATCTACCTGTGAATCTGTCTGGTCGGCTATTGATTACTGCCTCAATTTCAGAACTTGTTATTGGTCTATTTAGGGATCTGACTTCTTCCTGGTTTAGTCTTGGGAGGGTGTATGTGTCCAGGATTTTATCCACTTCTTCTGGATTTTCTAGTTTATTTGCGTAGAGGTGTTTATAGTATTTTCTGATGGTAGTTTGCATTTCTCTGGGATCAATGGTGATATCCCCTTTATCATTTTTTTTTTTTTTTACTGTGTCTGATTCTTCTCTCTTTTCTTCTGTATTAATCTGACTAGTGGTATGTTTGTTAATCCTTTCAAAAAACCAGATTCTGGATTCACTGATTTTTTGAAGGTTTTTTTTTGTGTCTCTATCTCCTTCAGTTCTACTCTGATCTTATTTTTTGCCTTCTGCTAGCTTTTGAAATGTGGCGCATATACACCATGGAATACTATGCAGCCATAAAATAGGATGAGTTCATGTCCTTTGCAGGGACATGGATGAAGCTGGAAACCATCATTCTCAGTAAACTAACACAGGAACAGAAGACCAAACACTGCATGTTCTCACTCATTAGTGGGAGTTGAACAATGAGAACACATGGACACAGAGAGGGGAACATCACACACCCTGCCTGTCAGGGGGTGGGGGTGATAGGGGAGGATACCATTAGGAGAAACACCTAATGTAGATGACGGGTTGTTGGGTGCAGCAAAACACCATGACATGTGTATACCTATGTAACAAACCTGCACATTGTGCATATGTATGGCAGAACTTAAATAATAATAATAATAATAATAATAATAATAAAGGTAATCCCAGACTTGAATTCTTTCTACCCAGGATTTAAAAAAACACCTCGTATGGCAATTATTATATAATTTATATATAATTATATAAAAATGCATATGGAAATTATTTCCTTTGGTAGAACGTAAACTTCTTGAGAAAATAACCATTGTCTTTCGCTTTGGTCTTCTCCACAACATCTATCATAGCACCTTGCACACAGTAAATGCTCAATACATATGTGTTAAGGCTTATAATATTCACTTATGCTTTCATTTTACTATGCATATTATAAAGAAGTAGTGTATGTGGTGCAAAAAGAACTAGATCAGGAACATCTAGGAGCTCGTTCTGGCTCTGGCAGTAATGAACCTGCTTGGGCCTTAGTTTCCTCAAATGAAAAAGTTAAACTGGATTATCTCTAATTTAACTTCAAGCTCTTAAATTAAAAAAATAAAATAAAGGAAAGAAGGAAAGGAGGATAGGAGGCAGAAATGGGGGAGGTTAGGAGACAGAGAGGGAAGTAGAGAAATAGTGCTTCTCCTATTAGCCTAACGAACCACAAAACATTTCCTAAGGAAGCATACTTGTCATTGAATGACTTCAATGCATGACTTGAGACAGTGTGGAAGTCGCTGCTGCTATTCAACTCAAAACAAATTTTAGTCAATTGAAAGAGATCTGGAGAGAGAATGAACTATTCTGTGCTCAGCTAGATGCAAGAACGAGAATGTGGATGAGCCACTGAAAATGGCCAGTTCCCAAGGTCATTCCGCAAGTTGGTCCTTCTGCATTGAGTTAGCATGTTTGTACCTTTTATTTGGTCTGTGGTAATAACGACATTTCTCCCTTAGTTTGCTAAAGCCTGAGCATTCAGTCAGCTCCTCATCTTTGTAATTCAAAAGGTGAAGAGGCAAATCAATCAGTTAAAATGCACAGTAACTGTGGTGTGTACCTCAGTGGCTCAGAATTGCTATCTGCTGCTCCATGGAATAACACAGAGAGAGTCTTTTCTGAAATGCAGACAATGAGAATCTTATCTTGTAGTAACAACCTCCAGTAATGAATTATGTTGCCATTAGTTGATACTAGTAAAACCTTTTCTAATACAAAAAAATATATATTTTAAAAGCACAGGTCATAGCTGCCCACCAAATTTCCACAAGCCCTAGGTACTGCCTTCCCTTAAGTATAAATAGTAACCAAACTTTCTTTAAAATACTATCTATGCACTTAACAAATCATACCAAGTTTCCCCAAAATTAATTAATTAATAAGTCAGTTAATTAAAAATAAAGTGCTACTGGACTCACTCCTTTAGGAAGCTAAAATATCTGATGGTTCTCAAAGAGAGGCAATCATCTATGTTTATTATAAACATAGTTTGGTTTTCTATAAAAATGTACAATTTATTTTTAAAACACTGTCCAAAGTCTATTGTGATAAACACTACACAGGGAAATAAAAGAGACATAAAGACATTTATCAGCTTGCTGTTACAATCGCAATCTTATTTTCCACCATTCTGAAGACACCACAGTGTCTAGGAGACAGACACACGTATCAGACAACAACACAAACTATAAGCAATAGAGACTCCCCAGTTAGGAAGAGAAGACAGAGCACTAAAACAGAATTATTTTCTAGTTGAGACTAGTTGAAAAGCCATCTTAAGTTTTCAGTCTGTAGAGAATCCTCTAGAATTAAAATTTACTTAGACTGGCTAAGTTTTAGTACTTTCTCATCCAAGATCCAAAATATCTAATCAGCATCTTATAACATATTTAATATAAGATGGAATAAATTAAATCCATGTTCAAGGTCACAACATGAATGCTAAGGACCATTATAACACTTTAAGAACAAAATTCAAGCTTAATGGACTCCTCTCAATAAGTTAAAAATTTCAAAATAAAACAGGCCAAATGAATTTTTGGTGCAAATCACTGAATAGTTGATTTTATATCAAAGACTAGAATATCAATATTTAGGACACAAAATAAAAAAGAGGAATGGAATAGAATTAAAAGATTTTTAGTGGCCAAGGTGTGGTAGCTCAGTGCTAGTAAGCACAGGATTATTTATAAACTAATCTGCATATGAAATAACATTTGTCCCAAATTTATTCTTGAATCTATGTGAGAATTTCTTCTCCTACCTTAAATACACACTCCCACCCCCAAAAAACCCTCTGGTCTGGTTACAGATAGGCAGTACAAACTAAAAGTAAATCCTGAATGTTCTATTCCTAAAGTGAGTCAATAGTATGTAGACTTTGGTTTCATGAAGTTCAAGATAAAATACTGAATAAAACTACGTAAAACCCAGATTAGGGAACATAATCTAAAATTTGGTAGCTATAAAGTTATGCCTGTACCTAGAAAAGGCAAGATTGAGTAGGCGAAGAGATAAGTAGTCATAACATGGAATGATAATTTACAATTAAGGAAAAGTGTGTCTCATATATTCAACCTAATAATCTATCATAAATATTGCTTGTTTGAGAGTAAGTAGAGGTTCCACAGGAATACATTGATGCTGAAACATAAATGAGATGACCATAAACACAGTCCTTAAAATTCTGTGTGAACATAGCATAATGTTGACAGATGGCTCTTAGAACATCTTTATAGTAATTGTAAATATTAAGAGATAGACACATAAACACAAGCTTATTAAGTACCCAGCTCTGTGCAAATTAAGGGGGTTAAAGCAAAAGTTCTACTGCTTTTAAGTTACTTTTAAAAAAATATTAATTCAGCATTTCCAATATTGCCTTAATTCCATCCTGTTACTTAAAAAGCTACAACACTAATTCACTGTGGAAGAATTTGAAAGTACTATCAACTAAGTAGCCAATTTCTGAACAACAGTTTTCTGAAACAGCTTGTACATTGTAATGATATTTTATATTAATATTGTGTTTTAAGAAAGATTTTCATTAAAATAGATGTGTTTACCTTTGAATCTCTTCATCTAATAAATGCCCACTGATATTTACAAATAATATATTTTTGAAATGAATCTCTTTAAAAAATCTGAAATCTAATTTATAATATCAAAACTGTAATTGTTCAGTGTCTTGAAAAACAAAAATAAACAAGAGTCATCATTAACCAAAGCATGGAATATAAATAGCATAATTTAGAAACATATTAATACATAGTATACTTTAATTTCAAATAGAACTCATTTTTTGTATCAATGAAAATAAACAAATTATAAGAATTAAATTGTTCAACAGTAAGTATTTTATCCAGCTACAACCTTGCAATGTTTTATCAAGTCTAAGATATCACTGCCATCCCATATGGTAGGGGCTACTGAACACTTGAAATGTGGCTTGTGTGAATGAGGAACTGAATTTTCAATTCTATTTAATTTTAAATGATTTATATCTAAATAACCCCCTTTGGCCAATGGCTACTATATAGGACAGTACAGATCCGTATAGTAAAAAGTTATTATGCAATTCAGTGTCTGTAAACTCTGCTCTCCAAATATAATAGCTAAGCTCAGTCCTGGAAATGATTGTCTTACTACCTATAAAAGACTTAAAACTCCATGAGGAAAATAATCTGGTATTTTTAATCCAACTCTACATCATCAGTACTTGCCACAATACCTCACTAACTACTGCATAAATAAATACAAATATATATATACATACATACATACTTTTGAATGAGAAAATAAAACAGAATATCCTTCTTTCAATGAAGTTGTACTAAGTCTTTATTACCCATGTGAATAAGGTACAAACTGAAAAAAACAAAACAAACCTGATAGGAGAAAGGCAAGACCAGTCCAATCTCTTGCCTTAAAATGTTTTAATGTAACACTTTTTCAAAGTGGAATCAATCCACGACATTTCTAATAAAATTTTAACTTGTGCTGACGAGTTGATGGGTGCAGCACACCAACATGGCACAAGTATACATATGTAACAAACGTGCACGTTATGCACATGTACCCTAGAACTTAAAGTATAATAATAATAATAATCATAAATAAAAATAAAAATAAATAAAAGAAAAAAGAAAAAAAATTTTAACTTGTTATAGAATACATTTAGTATAACAAAATATTTTGAGTTATCGCTATGTATTATTACACAATTTAAGTGATTTTTTGTTTGAATTTAGGTTATCTTTCGGTTTAAATAGTACAATTTTTATTGTCATAGATTAATGAGAAAAAAATAGGTTGTGTTTGCACTAAGTGAAAATGTAAGAATATCAGGATGCAACAGAGAATATTTTACAGTGCTTCAAAGGAAAAGGTTAGCACCAGAACTGAGTTATTACCTAGTACATGGGAGTAAAACCTATTTTATAAAACAGCTGCTGATAATGCTAATCTATGAGTTTGGCTACAGTCTCTAAAGCAGTCAACTGGAAAAAAGAATATACGATTTTTGTTAAATTATCAAACTTTGCTAAATTGTTCTGTTAAACAGTCAAGCTTTGCCTTTGACAGTATTACTTTTTATTCCTTCTTGTCTGGTTGCAAATGTTTTAATGCCAAATATGTATATTTCTGTCATTAAATTTCACAATATTTTATTAAATTGCTAAATATTTGCTCACAGCTTTTGGTAAGTTGGAAAATCTTAGAGAAGAAATTGCATATTTTCATCCAAAGTTTCAAAGTACCATGCTGTTTTAATTAATGGTACATGGACAGGATAAAAACATGTTACTAAAATAAGGAACCAAATCTGGAAATTTTTTTCAAAACTACACTATAGCAGGTGCAACTTATTTTCAGCAAACGTTTACATTCATATAATTTAACATTGTTAAATTGAACTTGATTAGTTTTGTGGGAGATTTTTGGTATTTAGTTTATAAATATATTTTATTTTATAGTTGTATGTAAATTATACGTACAAGAATTCCAAATTACTTTTAGGTTTGAACATAACTAATTAACATTAACATAAAAATAATTTAAGTAAATACTGGGGATCAATAAGAAATTATTTTGCTTGTTTTTGTTGTTATTCTTACTTATTTGTTTCCTTTCCTTTGAAAGAGCTTGCTATACAACTAAAGTTTGTAGCAGTGGGAGTTATTATAATGGCTGCCTATGACCTTCAGAAAGAAATCTAAGATCTCTCATGAAATAGCTCTGGCCAACTTTTCCAGCCTTCTCTCTTCCCTGCCACTGACTGTATTCCAAACAAATCTACTTACCTAGATTTCCAGAAAGCTTCTTGTTCTCTCACATCTCCATGCTATGCAATGTTCTTTCATTCTTTTATTTTTAATTAATTGATTTCTTTGGCTTAGCCTAAAGCCATACATCATATTGCATTCAACCTTAAATTCAATGCTCTGGAAAACTTCCCAGGTTTCTTCCCCCTATTCTTGCTTTCTCCTGGGACTACAGGTATCCTCTTTCATTACACTCATTGCTCCAGATTACAGTGATATTTTCATTGGCTTATTACGACAAGCTTCTCAATTCCAAGGACCATGTCCATATTTCCAGTGTCTAGCTTAGCCCCAAGTGCATAATTAGCAACTAATAAACACATTTAAACGAGTACATAGTGGAGTAAGTGAGCATCTGACTAACTGAAATTTGTATAAATTTAGAGGAACATTAAAATATCCTGATAATGTGATGATGAATCAACCCTCAGTAATCTTCAGAGAAACACAGAAAACCAAAATATTGCCAGAAGAATTAAGATGAGTATATATTGATCTACTTTCAAAAAGGGGGTAAAAATGAAATGTTGACACTAGCATTATGTCGAGATTTATTAATTTTCTACAAACTGGCAGTCTTAAAATAATAAACATTTATTATCTCACAGTTTTGGAGGCTAGACGTCCAAAATCAAGGTATTGACAGGGTGGTGCTCTTTCTATGGGCTTTAGGAAGAATCTGTTCCATACAGCTCTCTTAACTTCCAGTACTGTCAGCAATCCTTGCTGTCCCTATGCTTTCAGACATGTGACTCCCATCTCTGCCTCCATGGTCACAAGGAATTCTGCCCGTGTATCTGTCTTTGTGTTTCTTCTCTTCTTACAAGGACACCAGTTATATTGTATTAGAGACCCATCGTAATGACATCATCTTAAGGTCATTTCATTATATCCGCCAAAACCTTTTTTCCAAATAAAGTCACATTCACATGGAAAATGAAATGGACATATTTCTGGGACTCAACAAATGTATATTAAAAGAAAAAGTATGTCATATTAATGCAATTTCTATTTGCTTTAAGGTTATTACACTATTTGATCTGGGTAATGTCAAAGATGTAGCGTACTTTGATTTAGAAGACGTTTAACAGACTCAGTATGAATTAGGAGTACAGACAGGGAAATATTAGCTGGTTTAGGTGAATTAAGCTAATTAGTCAAATCCTCGAAGTATCTGATATTGCTTATTCTGCATATTACCAGCCTTGACGTGTGTTCTGTAGTGTTCTGCTGTAGATGTTGTCATGTATCCTTTGAAATTCGACATTTTTATCAAAAGTTAGAATGAAAGTGTATTTATCTAAGTTACACAGGATTAAAAAACATAAACTGTTGATAACACAGAGAAACAGAATAAAGACTTAAGTATCTCTACAGGCAATTATGCTAGATCAAAATTAATTATAGTTAAATTGAACAAGAATAAATGTAAAACCTTGTACATAGGGATCATCTGCACGATTACAGGACTGGGCAGAAATAACCCAGGAATGAGTCTTGGAAAACTAATCTATGGGTTTTAAAGTCAATATATACAAATATTAGAATGTAGCTGACAATTATAGCAATAAAAATACGAATACTATCATAAATGACACTCATATTCCTACTCGCAGAATCCAGAGAAAGGTCACAACATTGCTACATACCACTCGAGCTGCTTATTTATTAGACTATCTACATTCTGAGGCTGGAATGTTCTAAGAAGAGCATGATAGTTTGAATGACTGGAACTTTAATTTTGAAGACTAGAAGATAAGGAAGAGACACTTTTAAATATCTGAGGGATAGTCATATAAAAGAGCATGATACTCATTTTAATTTATGGAGTTGAGAACAGGACCAGTGAATACAAATCAGAAACAGAAGATCTCAGCAAAATATACAGGCAAACATGTCTGGCAATTAGTACTATTCAAAAGTGTAATTGCTACTTTGCGAACTCTGGATATGCGCATGCTGTCTGGATGACCAATTTAAGTCCCAATTCTTCAGAATGGTGCATGTGCGCATACACACATACACACACACAAGCTGTTCTTTTCTTTTTTAAAATTTTACTTTAAGTTCCGGTATACACGTGCAGAACATGCAGGTTTGTTACATAGGCATACGTGTGCCATGGTGGTTTGCTGCACCCATTGACCCATCCTCTGAAGCTTCCTCCCCTCGCCTCCCACTCCCAAACAGGCCCTGGTGTGTGTTGTTCCCCTTCCTGTGTCAATGTGTTCTTACTGTTCAACTCCCACTTATGTTTGAGAAACGTAGTGTTTGGTTTTCTGTTCCCATGTTAGTTTGCTGAGAATGATGGCTTATAGCTTCATCCATGACCTTACAAAGGACATGATCTCATCCCTTTTTATGGCTGCACAGTATTCCATGGTGTGTATGTACCACATTTTCTTTATCTAGTCTATCATTGATGGGCATTTGGGTTGGTTCCATGACTTTGCTATTGTAAACAGTGCTGCAATAAACATACATGTGCATGTGTCTTTATAGTAGAATGATTTCTTTTCCTTTGGGTATACACCCAGTAATGGGATTGCTGGGTCAAATGGTACTTCTGGTTCTAGATCCTGGAGGAATCACCATACTGTCTTCCACAATGGTTGAACTAATTTACATTCCCACCAACAGCGTAAAAGCATTCCTATTTCTCCACAGCCTCACCAGCACCTAATGTTTCTTCACTTTTTAATAATCACCCTTCTGACTGGCATGAGATGGTATCTCAGTGTGGTTTTGATTTGCATTTCTCTGATGATCAGTGACACTGAGCTTTTTTTTCCATATGTTTGTTGGCCATGTACATGTCTTCTTTTGAGAAATGTCTGTTCATATCCTTTGCCCACTTTTTCAAGGGGTTGTTCATTTTTTTTTTCTTGTAAATTTGTTTAATTCCTTGTAAATTCTGGATATTAGACCTTTGTCAGATGGGTAGATTGCAAAACTTTTCTCCCATTCTGTAGGTTGCCTGTTCACTCTGATGATAATTCCTTCTGCTGTGCAGAAGCTCTTTAATTAGATCCCATTTGCCAATTTTGGCTTTTGTTGCAATTGTTACAAAAGGTTTTCTTAATACAGTCTTTACCAATAGGTCAGTTTCATTTCATCTCATGTCTATCTGTTAATAATTCTACAAATTGTCTGTGATCTCTCCATGTCTCCACGTTTTTACATATTGTCTCCTCTGCCTGGCATGCTCTTTGTTTTCTAAGCTTCATATTCAAAGTCTAATTCAAATGTCAGAGTTTTCTGGAACCTCTGATATATACCTCAATGTTATCCTTTATTATAGAATATTTTAGTAGCCTATTCACTTCATTCGTCTATCTCATTACATTGAGAGTTTCAGCAGGAGGGTATTTTGATCTTATTCATCTTTTATGTCTAGAACAATGTCTTCTAATTCAAATGTAATCAAAAAATATTTGCTGAATACATATTATATAGGACACTCTCCCACTGAGCAGGATGTTATGTTAGATAACCTTACTTAAGGGCTCTTTAAAATCCAATAGACTGTGGCCTTTGTAGAATAGGATTGAATACAGAAACTGAGTAGTCCAGGAATTGATTAATAAAGAAATAGCACATATGAGTATTGAGGAACAAAATCAGCAATCATACAGTAGTCTGATAATAATTAAAAGGTGATCTAATTATTTATCCAAGAAGAAAATTTTTGAATCTTCCCTCCCTCTGCCTATCTTATGTCACAGTCTCAAAGCAGAGTTGTTCTGAGTTGCATACACTGCATAGTGACTTTGCTCTGTTCATTTGTTGTTTCCAAGTTTAGTATGCCATCGTTATTTTCCAAATATTTCTGTAGTGCCACTTATACGTAGAATTTAGACAAGTTTCGTTTCCAGAGAAGAATGCCGACCTTATTATTGGCATAAAAATCTCAGCAAACCAGAAAAGAGAAATGGGCACAACTTCTGCAAGAGTTAGCAACAGAACTACTCCCTCTGCCTCTTTAGTTACACGGGGTGATAAGAAAGGAAAGCCACTAAAAGAAAAAAACTGGAAAAAATATTGTAATATTTAATCTTTTAAAAAAAAAAAACTTGGTTAAAGTTTCTCCCTAAGAAGAGACTACGGATGAAAATCAAGACTGATTCTTATCATTTACTGGATACCTCATATTCAATAAAATCATTTAAGATTCTTTTAGTAAAACTATCTCTTACTCCTTATAAATACCCCAGGAATCCCCCAAAATTTATTGCTACTGAAATAAAGAAATAATCCATTATACTAACAGATAAACTGAAGACAGTCTTGTGTTCATTCCTCTAATTCCATAAACAGGAAAAATACGAAAAGATTTATCAACGAGGTTTTGGTCCCATTACGGCAATTAAATATTTTTCCTTTAGAATCCCTGTATTAATGCTACTATAATAGTATCATATTTGAAGAGAGTTGTATGACTCAGCAAATTACCAGGAGGTAGCAAGGAAATCGAGCTTACTCCTTCTGCCAAGATACAAAGTGAGGCAGCTGAAGGGGAAAACTCAACACCTTGACAAATACGCCAGAGGGGGATCTTGAAGAGACCTTGGAGCCCACGTGAGAGTTCTGGTTGTATGTGTACTGTGCAAGAGTGGAGCCTTGACAGAAACTGACAGATGAACAACTAACATCATCTTAAATAATGAAGAAAATATGCTGGCTTATAAACCGAAAGAAGCAGAGAAATATTTCAGTTTAAATCATGGTTGGATCCAGGGCTCAAATCACCTCACCAACACAGACTCTTTTTTCATGGGCTTTGCTTTCCTCTGCACTGACTTCATTGTTAAGAAAACTCTCTCTAATGGTGACTCTCAGCAGCCCCAGACCTAAGACTTACCAGCTTATCCACCTCAGTAGAGTGAGTGTCTCATTGCCCATAGACCTAGCAAAAGTTCCAGCCACAGGTTACAGGCCAACTATAGAATTCATTACTCTGATACTAAATGACCATCAATTAGAGTTGGAGAAGGGCAAAATTCATGGATTGCAATAGAGAAAGGATGGAGAAGGTGCCTATCACCAGCAGAAAAATAGTATATTTTATATATTTTTTAATATCTATGCTTTTTTATATCTATGATGCATGCAGTCCTTTCCACTCTTGTGCCAGAAGAAATGTGGTTCTTTACTCTGACCTTAAATATTATGAGGACACCATGGTCTTTGGACCTTCAAAAACCACATTGCAGTTGATATTCCATTACAAGTAAAAAGGTGAATCCTTTTTGTCCAACTAAGAGTTGACCCTTTCCAGGTGAAAGCAATAAAAGCCCCAGTTACGATGTATTTAAAGTAAATATTCAGTCTGATATCAGTATCTTCCACCTTGGAAGAATTCACTAATATCACAAATTTAATAATTAAAGAAGAAAAATTATGACAATATCCAAAAAAGTAATTTACCATTCCTAACATAAAGTTACTTTCACAAGAACACATAAGATATCTCTGAATGAGAAAAAGAAGAATCCCTTCAGAATATCCATTAGCAAGCAGGTGTTAAGAAAGAGGGAAAGATGATGAGGAAGAAAAAACCCACTGACCGACAACATATGAATTGACAAGCATCACTACGGTTCAAATACAGATACGATATAAAATAACTGAATTGTAAAAAGTTTAATAATGCTACTTTAATTCAAAAATACAATTTTTGAGTCAAACAATTTATAGAAATGTATTTGTATCCAACATATGTAAATAACTATGCAAGGTACCACATCTAACTGTTGCCATTCTCCCTGCCATCAAACTTTCTCTCCACCAGGCTCTCCTACAAATCATACATGACCAACCTCCCATAAATAACATTTTCATAACAGTAGCCACTTCTCAAAAAACTTGGAATGGTTCCCTGGTATAAACTGCATTAAATCTAAATCTTCCGTCCTGAGTTTTAAAGGCCTTTGTAACTTATACCAGCCTGCTTAGCAATCCTGTTTGCCACACTTCTTAAAGTGTAATACATTTCATTTTGATCTTTTTATTATTCTGCTATACACTCCACGCTTATGTCAACTCTTGTAACTTTGCTCATGCTGGTTTTCTACTATAGGAGAAAGAATAATGGTCCCCAAAAGATATCCCAGTCTTAATTCCCAGAATCTTTGAATCTGTTATCTGACATGACAAAAGAGACTCTGCAGATGTAATTAAGTCAAAGATCTTGAGATGGAGCAATCATTCTACATTATTCAACTGGGCCCAATAAAAATCACAGGGTCCTTATAAGAACGAAGCAGAGGTTATGGTGATGCACTTTGAAGATGCAGTAAAGGGCCATAAGCCAAGGACACAAGCAGCCTTTAGAAGTTGAAAAAAGGTTCCTGATTTGGCTTTCAGCTTGACTATTGTTGTACAGAAATGCTAGTGATTTCTGAATGTTGATTTTGTATCCCGAGACTTTGTGAACCTGTTTATCATCGTAAGGAGCTTTGGGGCTGCGACTACAGGGTTTTCTAGGTATAGGATCATGTCATCTGCAAACAGGGACAGTTTGACTTCCCCTCTTCCTATGTGGATGCGCTTTATTTCTCTCTTGCCTGATTGCTCTGACCAGGACTAAGCAAAAATACCAAGGTGGAGGCATAACGCTACCTGACTTCAAACTGTACTACAAGGCTACAGTAACCAAAACAGCATGGTGCTGGTACAAAAACAGACATGTAGGCCAATGAAACAAAATAAGAGAGCCCAGAAATAAGGCCATATACCTATGACTATCTGACCTTCAACCAAGGTGACAAAGGCAAATAATTCAATAACTGGTCCTGGGATAACTGGCTACCCATACACAGAAGACCAAAACTGGACCCTTCCTTACACCACATATAAAAATTAACTCAAGATAGATTAAAGTCTGAAATGTAAAACTCAAAACAATAAAAACCCTGGAAGATAACTGAGGTAATACCATTCTGGACACAGGAATGGACAAAGGTTTCATGATGAAGATGTCAAAAGCAACTTCAACAAAAGCCAAAATTGACAAATGGGATATAATTAAACTAAAGAGCTTCTGCATAGCAAAAGAAACTATCAATAAACAGACAACCTACAGAATGAGAGAAAAGTTTTGCAAAGTATGAATCTGACAAAGGTCTAACATTCAGCATCTATAACAAACTTAAACAAACTTACAAGAAAGAAAAACCCAAACAAACCCATTAAAAACTGGGCAAACAACATAAACAGACACTTTTCAAAGTAGGCATATAAGCAGCTTACAATAATATGAAAAAAACTCAAAATTACTGATCATTAGAGAAATGCTAGTTCAACCATTATGGAAAACAGTATGGCGATTCCTCAAGGATCTAGAACTAGATGTACCATATGACCCAGCCATCCCATTACTGGGGATATACCCAAAGGATTATAAATCATGCTGCTATAAAGACACATGCACACGTATGTTTATTGTGGCACTATTCACAATAGCAAAGACTTGGAATCAACCCAAATGTCCATCAGTGACAGACTGGATTAAGAAAATGTGGCACATATACACCATGGAATACTATGCAGCCATAAAAAAGGATGAGTTTGTGTCCTTTGTAGGGATATGGATGCAGCTGGAAACCATCATTCTTAGCAAACTATCACAAGAACAGAAAACCAAACACCGCATGTTCTCACTCATAGGTGGGAACTGAACAATGAGATCACTTGGACTCGGGAAGGGGAACATCACACACCAGGGCCTATCATGGGGAGGGGGCGGGGGGGGGGGATTGCATTGGGAGTTATACCTGATGTAAATGATGAGTTGATGGGTGCTGACGAGTTGATGGGTGCAGCACAGCAACATGGCACAAGTATACATATGTAACAAACCTGCACGTTATGCACATGTACCCTATCACTTAAAGTATAATAATAAAAAATAAAAAAATAAAAAATAAAATAAAAATTAAAAAAAAAGAGAAATGCAAATCAAAACCACAATGAGATATCATCTCACACAAGTAAGAATGGCTATTATTAAAAAGTCAAAAAATAACAGGTGCTGGCAAGGTTGTGAAGAAAAAAAGCATTTATACACTGTGAGTGGGAGTGTAAATCAGTTCAGCCATTGTGGAAAACAATGTGGCGATTCCTCAAAGACCTAAAAACATAAATACCATGCAACCTAGCAATCTCATCATTGGATGTATACCCAAAGGAATACAAATTATTCTGTCATAAAGACACAAGGAATATCTATATTCATTTCATCACTATTCATAATAGCACAGACATAGAACCAACCTAAATGCCCATCAAATGCTAGACTGGATAAAGAAAATGTGGTACATATATACCATAAAATACTATGCAACCATAAAAAAGAATGAGATCTTGTCCTTTGCAGGAACACGGATGGACCTGGAGGTCATTATACCTAGCAAACTAACGCAGCAACAGAAAACCAAATACTGCACGTTCTCACTTTTAAGTGGGCGCCAAAATATCAAAACACATGGAAACATAGATGGGAACACCAAACATAGGGCCTACTGGAGGGTGGAGGGTGGGGAAAGGGAGAGGATCCGGAAAAATAACTAATTGGTACTAGGCTTAATACATGGGTGAGAAAATAATCTGCACAACAAACCCCCATGATACGAGTTTACCTATATAACAAACCTGCACATGTACCTTTGAACTTAAAAGTTTAAAAAAAAAAAAAAAAAAAGAAGTTGGAAAGGGGAAGCAAATGGGTTTTTCCCTGGAGCTTCCAGAAGTGATGCAGCTCTGCCAATACCTTAACTCTGGCTTTGTAAAACTCATTTTAGACTTCTGACCTACAGAAGTCTAAAGAAGTCTATATTATAGACTGACCTACAGAAGTCTATATTATAAAATAATCTGTGTTAAGACATCAAGTTTGTGATAATTTTGCTACAACAGGACTCAGAAACTAATATAACTACCAACACTGCTTTCAATAAACACTGTTAATGTTCAACACTATTTTCTCTACAAAGGCTTCTATGACCTATTCCTTGTAATGAATATGTCCTATATCAAGGGTTTCACACAAGAACAGTCTCTTTTAGTGTGTTAATTGTCTGAAGTACAATCTAAACCTTTTGAGAGAAAGGATCATCAGAGCTAATGCTTCATATACTCTACTGTAGTTACGTGCTGATGCATGCTTTCATCGCATGTGTGTTTATTCAGCAAACATTCATCAATGGTGTGATTCATACAAAGTAATTGCCTAGTACCTGTGGAACTTAGTAAAACAAGCCACTGTCTTTGTCCCCTAGAATAATATATTGGGAGTGATAAAATAGGTACTCAACAAACTAAAGGAAAATCCAGAACAGGGTAAGTAAAATTAGAGTCAAGAAAGAAAAACTTTAGGAGTTTAGATGTGGAAGAGTTAAGTTTGTTTGGTGATTCAAAAATAACCTCCAGGAGATGGCATATTGCCCCATTTATCTTTAATATGTCCATGTCTGATGTCTTTCCTTTCTTTCTACTTCCCTCACACTAATCATCTTTCTTGCATCACTTTCTGGTATTTTTACTTGGTTTGAGGTTTGCTCCAGTGAAAAAGACATGGGCCTAAAACCACCTATCCCTCTGAAATGGCTCTGACTCTCTTCTCTCTTTCCTCTCTGTTTCCATTGCCATTGCCTGATACCTGTATTTCCATTACTAAGTACAATTTTCATCAGTATGCCCTCCAATCAGTTTTCATTAGCTAGAAACTTGTTCTCTGTTCCGAGTCCCTTCACTGAGCCATGAAATGAAAAGATTTGAAAGCACTTATGGGATACTGACCTCTCTATTGAGCAACTGTCTACGTCCATTAAGGTAGAGCTATATGCTGTCATCAGTTAATCTAATTTTAAAAATTGATCTGTTATATTGTATGGCAGATGCACCTGACAGCAATGATGACTTAAGCATACCCTTAGAATGATCCTGTATGGTCAATGCACCTGACAGCATTAACTTCAGCATACCCTGAGAATGCCCCTGTATGGCCAGTGCGCTTGACAGTAATAACTTAAGCATGCCCTGAGAATGACCCTGTATGGCAGATGCACCTGACAACAATAACTTAAGCATGCCCTGAGAATGACCCCATGGCCTAAGAAGAATGTATGTTCAGAGTTCTGAGCTAAGAAATCCAGGAACAGCCAACTTGAAGATTCATTCCTTACCTATAAGGAACCTCTGAACCCCTGACCCATCCTGTGGAATGCAAGCCCAAACAGGGGGATTAAGGCCTTTTGTTTGGGGTTAAACGATGGTTGCCAGGTGAAGGTTGCTAAGGGAGGGTGCTAAGTGAAGACTGCATGCTTTTTACAAACTGTAGTGGTTCTCCTGTCCAGCCCACTGCCACTGGACCACCCTGTATGTAAGTTCCCTCAATAAACCCTATGTCTCATTCACTGAATCCAAGTTTCTTCCTTATCCTGTTGAACACAGTGCTATCCCTACTGAAATCAACAGGGGTTTGGCATAGCATATATAATCAAGTTGCATGCTAACAATAAACAATCTAATTTTATAGCATTATCCAAACTTTCTTCCTTAAAATGTACTGGTTGTTTAGCATAGAAGAGGTTCAGTTGTCAAAAAATTGGGGGAAGAGTAGATGAAATGGTTACATAGATTCCTTTACTGTAGGGTTTTTCTCAGAGCCTTTACTATATTAAAGTGCATTGTGAATCCACAAGGGATATATAGGATGCAACATTTCAAAAAGTTACTGTGCCACAAAATCCTGGTTTTATTATTGTTGTTTGTTGTGATTGTTTGTTTTGGTTTCACTCACATGAACAATTTTGGAAATGACAATTTGGGAAATACCAACACAGTAGAAAGGAAGCAGAGAGGAAGCTCTGAAATTTGAGTTTTAGTGCTAATTCTTCCATTAACTAGCTGCATGACTAAAGCTTCTGTGGACTGTAATAATTTCCCTATTTATAATTGAAAGGGGTAAATTAAATTATCTCTGAGGTTCCTTCCAGCTCTAGCATTCTATGATTCTATTTTCCCTGAATTAACCTAATTGTCCAGGGGTTTGGATTGTGTTCAGACAGTGAACAGCTAATACTTTCACTTCCAATTGGCACATCCCTTTTAAATGTTGGAAGTCCTATAATAACTTTACGTAAATATGAAGCAATGTTACATATAGGGTTAATTGCATATAAACATTAGCCACACCCCAAATGTTCACAGGATGAATTACAAATAATCTAATTATTAGTCATAGAACTAAAGTAGTCTCAAAAGATGACCATAACTCAGTCAACCTCTGACTTCATGAAGTATTATATTTACTATTTTTGTTTTTGATTTTTTACCAAAAGTTCTTCAAGATCTAGAATGAGTATACAACTTGCTTGCAAATTCAAAAAACTAGTCACTATTAAGTCTGCCTTATGGTGTAGTATTCTTATTAAAAATGTATTACCAATTATTGCAGCACTATTCACAATAGCAAAGACTTGGAATCAACCCAAATGTCCATCAGTGACAGATTGGATTAAGAAAATGTGGCACATATACACCATGGAATACTATGCAGCCATAAAAAAGGATGAGTTTGTGTCCTTTGTAGGGACATGGATGCAGCTGGAAACCATCATTCTTAGCAAACTATCACAAGAACAGAAAACCAAACACCGCATGTTCTCACTCATAGGTGGGAACTGAACAATGAGATCACTTGGACTCAGGAAGGGGAACATCACACACCGGGGCCTATCATGGGGAGGGGGGAGGGGGGAGGGATTGCATTGGGAGTTATACCTGATGTAAATGACAAGTTGATGGGTGCAGCACAGCAACATGGCACAAGTATACATATGTAACAAACCTGCACATTATGCACATGTACCCTACAACTTAAAGTATAATAATAATAAATAAATTTAAAAAAAAAAAAAAAAAGAAGACATAGAGAAGAGCCATAGCCAACCTAATAAGACATGTAATATGAGTGAGAAATAAACATTTGGTGTCACCTACTGGGATCTAGCAGCTGTACATCCTAACCTAACCCATGCTGATTAAGAATCGCTAGCAATGGGTGAGGGCAAAATTCAAATCTGGATCTGTTTGGCTCCAATATTCATGATCTGTCCACCATATTATACTATCTTCTTTTATGTTTTTAATTGTCTTGATAAAATTTACTTTTATGTTGAGAAAGAATATACAATAAAAAAATAGCTTTTGTAAAAAAAAAAATGTATTACATGTGAAAGTCTGCCTTATGGTGTATTCTCATTTTAAATTTATTACATGTGAAAAAGAATAAGAAAATGAATACCAATTTACCGACTGTCCACCTAAGGCAGTAAAATGTTACCAAAATGTCACCTATGCTACATTCTTCCTCTTCTCCCCAGAGGTAATCCACAGTACTTTCAACAGCAAATAAAACAAGAATATAAAGAAAGCCCTACAGTAAATGCCAATTGCACCAATTCGAAAGACTTGTCCAGATTAATCTGATGTATTGATTTTATTGATTTAAATGTTCTCTGCATGAACACACATTTAGTTTTATAGGATTTCTGAAACGTTGTGTACTAATAAAGGGATATTATTATAGAATTCATACATAAATGACTAGGCAATTATACAAATATTATCACAATATTTTTAAAAAGTATCAATCAAAAATACTTCAGAATATTCCCAGACTATGCCCTGGGCTATCAATGACAAGGCTTCTAGCATGATGAGTAATTTTTTCTCCACTGGAGATTTTCAAAAAGCTCTCTCATTCTCTTTCTCCTTCCTTCCCTCCCCCCTCCCTCCCTCCCTCCCTCCCTCCCTCCCTCCCTCCCTCCTTCCTTCCTTCCTTCCTTCCTTCCTTCCTTCCTTCCTTCTCTTTTCTCATGTCTTCACATTGTATATATTTTGGCAAAGAAAAATGAATATTGACTCAGTTTGTTACACAACATTTCAGTACATAACATCTGGAGGTGGGAGGTTTATAGATGCATCACCATTATCTAAGTGGTCAAAGCATTTACTAAAGGTTGTTACATAATTTGTAGAGATGTGGAGATTCTAAAGGAAAGACACAGTACGAGTGGGCTAGGATTTACATTGTGCGAAATGAAATTTTACATGAATCTAATTATTCATGTGATTGCTAACTGTGCACCTTACTTTTCCCCAGTATCAGCAGCTTCCAAAACGTTCTTGTAAGAATTTAATGCAGTCAAGATTTGTAACAAGTAGCTCAAAACTAGGATGGAGGGTGAAAGAGAGAAGAAAGAGGGAAAAAAAGTTTGAACAATCATGAACCATTTTCTAATGGCTACAGTAAGATAAAACATGTATTAGAAGACTTAAAATGTCTAGTGAACACAGACACAAAGCACTCTCCCAGGACTTTATAAATCTAATCCATAAGAGAAGCTATCTGGATGTAGAGCTTGGCATGACTGTTGGTTCTCATTTAACAGTATCTGTAGTTTCCCCACTATTATTTCACAAAAAGTTACACATGTCAAAAATATGCACTTATTGCCATCAAAATGTGTCCCCAAAAGAAGAAAATTTGTCCCTGGAGGAAAAGGAGTAGTATATTTGGTAATGAAATATAAGGATATAATCAACTTACAGAATAATTACAGATGTGATATTAAGATTTTATCAGTTCTCATTCTGAAACTATAAAACCAACCCATGTTAGAAGTTCCCTAATTCCTCATTCAATCATTCAGATTCTCATCAGAAAAATGCATGAAAATTGAATTTTTAGGGTCATTTTGTTATGTAGCAGATGTTCCAATATCTCTGTGTCATCTTCTCTGCACATACAAGCCTGCATTTAGAAAAATAAAAATATTTGCCTTTGATATTACACATTGAAGGTATCTGGAGAAAGTGAAGGGAATTAAAATAACACTACTGAACCACTTAAATTCATTCTGTCCTCTGCCTGCAATTGCATCTTTTAAGTCCCACAACGCTGAGAACAAAGCCTACATCCCAACCTCAAAACCTGATGATTTGACATTGATCTCTCATTTTTTAACTATGCTTTGATGCTCAGTTCAGCCAAAAAATAAGGAAACTCCGGATGCCTTTATCTATGTGTGTATACCTTACACAAAAGGTATTTTCATAATGTGTTATTTATATCTATGATAATATATTCATTGATTCACTCAAAAATACTTATTGTGCACTTAGTATGTGAAGAACATTGTACTGGACACTGGGGATTAAGTTATTAGAAAAGCTACATGGTTTCCATCCCCATGGAGCTTACTATGTAATAGGAATTCCTTACTACATATAGGAAGAAGAGTTAAATGACACTATGACAGATACACCAGGCAATTTTATAACTCAGAATTCAGATAAGGCTTCTCTGAACAAATAATTACATTTAGATCTAATTTAAATTTAATAATTAAATTTAGGCTTATATATGCTATTCTTAAGATAAATACACCTTCAGAAAATTTACTCTCAAAGATAAGAGGTTAAAAGTACTTTGCATTAATTTGAATACCCACTGGGGTAGAAAATATAAATTATGTCCTCTTAAGCAATGTACGTCACCAGCTCAAAACATTATAATTTGAGTCAGGTGTTGAAAGTGTGGCACATATACACCATGGAATACTATACAGCCATAAAAAAGGATGAGTTCATATCCTTTGTAGGACATGGATGAAGCTGGAAACCATCATTCTGAGCAACTATGGCAAGGACAGAAAACCAAACACTGCATTTCATTTTCTCACTCATAGGTGGGAATTGAACAATGAGAACACTTGGACACAGGGTGGGGAACATCACACACTGGAGTCTGTCGTGGGGAGTGGGGAGGGACAGCATTAGGAGATATACCTAATGTAAATGACGAATTAACAGGTGCAGCACACCAACATGGCATGTGTATACATATGTAACAAATCTGCATGTTGTGCACATGTGCCCTAGAACTTAAAGCATGAAAGAAAGAAAGAAAGAAAGAAAGAAAGAAAGAAAGAAAGAAAGAAAAGAAAAGAAAAGAAAAGAAAAGAAAAGAAAAGAAAAGAAAAGAAAAGAAAAGAAAGAAAAGAAAAGAAAAGAAAAGAAAAGAAAAGAAAAGAAAAGAAAAGAAAAGAAAAAAGAAAAGAAAAGAAAAGAGAGAGAGAGAGAGAGAAAGAGCGAGAAAGAGCAAGAGAAAGAGCGAGCTTCATTTTGCGTTTATGGTGATAACATTTACCAGGGCTCTGTTTTTACAAAGTAACATTGCAGAACAAAGACAGTGGAATTCTCTGATTATTTTGTACAGTGAATATGTAAAAAACCAATTAACTTGTAGACAATGTTTGTATGCTACATTAGACATTAGAAGAATAGAAGTTAGCCCAGTAAAGATTCAAGGGAAGGATACTTCAGATGGTGAAAACAGCATGTACAATGTCTCTGAGGGGGAGAGACAGCATGGGAAGAATGCTAGGAAGTTTCAGAGGGGTACAGAGGAAAGGAAAGGCTAGGAACAAGCCATGCAGAAGGCTGGGCGGATGAGCACAAGCCTGCAAAGTAAACTAAAAACAGGTAAAGGGGTTAGAAAGAGAAAAAAAAAAAAAAAAGAGTAAAGTTACAGACACCAAAGAAAGAAGGTGTTTCAAGAAGTAGAGAGTATTCAATAACAGTATTACTGAACAGAGAAATGTGATGGACTGAAAAATGTCCCTGGAGGTAATGAATGTTAGCAAGAAGCTGCACTTCTAGTTTTTACAATTTATAACCCATTTAAAAACGGAAAAAAAGACACTTCACGTCAGAGTACCTTGTTTTAACCTTTCACTAGTGGTCAAAGTTTCATTCTGGCCCAAATGAGAGTTTAAAATTTGAACAACATCGCTTGGGTTTCTAAGTAAAAATTCAGTCTTTTCAAAAGAGGTAGCTCAATTCCTGGCCTAGTCAGCCACTCAATGGCTTTCTTTTTTCTTTGCTATTCTTAAGATAAATGTACCTTCAGAAAATTTACTCCCAAAGATAAGAGGTTAAAAGTACTTTGTATTAATCTGAATGTCCACTGGAGTAGAAATTATAAACTATGTCCTCTTGAGCAATGCTCATCACCAGCTCAAAACACCATGATTTGAGTCAGGTGTTGAAAGTGCTTCATTCTGTCTTCATGGTGATAACATTTACCAGGGCTCTGTTTTTACAAAGTAATATTGCAGAAAAAGATAGTGGGATTCTTTGATTATTTTGTACAATGAATGTGTCAAAAACCAATTAACTTACAGACAACTTTTACATGTTATAACTGCAGGGAAATAAATGATTGATGAGTAAATTTATCTATCAATCTTACATTAACTGAGCAACACCACACAATTGATCTGTCCTATTCGGAGGAGAAAACAGTTACAGCTAGGGGAAAATGGGATCCTCTGACCATGGCCAAGATACCACTGCTCAGGTAGGTGGGAAAAAATTCTTGAATGCTAATTTATCAAACAAATGACAAAAATTCATGTCCACTAGCATACATTCATTCAAATTAAAATACAAATTATTTTCTATTTATCCTCTGTTCTCAAAAATCCATACTATTATTCCCCTCCATTACTAACCTTAAAGTAGGGGTCAGTGAATACCAGTCCTAGTTTTAATATCGAACCACATAATTCCATTTCCCCACATATAAAATAGGGATAGTACACCATCCTATTTACCTTAAAAATGTTATATAGATTATATGAGATAACAAGTGTGAATGTACTTTTCTAAATGTTTTTAAAGCTCTATACAAATGCAACTTATTACAATCATCACATGTAGTATACACTAAGCCAATTACATAAACACAAGCATTTCAAAAAATGCTTGTGCTTACAAAATGTTATTATTGCCCACAAAATGTGCGTTGATGGTATGTTCCTCCTATTGGAAGAACTTCTAAAAACATGCCCACACACAATATCCCTCTACACACATGGAGAAAGAGAAAGAGAGAGATTCTCTGCATAGAATTATTGGGGGGAAAGGAGGATAACTACATGTATCTGGCATACACAGTTCATTCTCATGCTGTATTCCTTCTTCCCTTCTGGATCACAAGAGAGCCACCACTATTAACTGGGCATACTGCCATCCAGAATGGATAATATTTTACAGCCCCTCTCATAGCCAAGTGAGGCTCTAGGGCTAAATTCTGACCAATGGAATATAATTTAAAATGTCATGTTGAATGTGTCTTTATGGTAAAAGGGTCCTTAAAGTCTTCCATCCTTTCCTCCTTCCTGTTAGTTGGAATGCATACATGATGCTGAAACTCAAGCAGGCATCCTGGGCCATGGGGAAAACCTACAGGTTTTAAGAAGCAGAACAAAATGATAAAAGGTTTCTAGATATCTGAAACACAAATAACAACTCTAGACTGCCTGCATATTTCTTTCTCATGAAAGAAATACAAACTTCTGTTATTTTGGGTCTTCAGTGACTCATGGACAAACTTCATCCTATCTGGATACCATATATGTTGTATATGATATTTGTGTACACATATACAAAGTGTGTGCTTATGTTATCTATAATGATCTGTACAACTGTTTATAAACATAAATATATATACAAATATTTATACATATATGAACATATAAATTTGTTCATGTTTAATTTGAAATAAAACAGAAACAAAATAAAAGACCATGACTATTTAACTGTCTAGTAGGACAGACACTTTAAACATGGAATACCCCAAAAGGCCCACAGTATTACCCTCTTCAATAAAATCTCTAAACTGTCAAAAAGATAGTCACCAGAAATTCTAATTCTAAATTTGATCTTATCACAGCCCATCTGAGAGTCCTCCAGTGGCTCTCTATTTCCTTCAGGACAAAGTCCAGATAATAATTCTGGGTTGCTAAGGGCATTCCTTTATTCGTCCTCTGCATGCATGCTGTACTTCAGCCTCATCCTGCATCTCTGCCTTTATACAGACAGGCATATCTCTTCTGCTTCAAATTCCTCACTCCAACCCCTATAGTCTACCTTGCTGATGGCTAACTATCCTTTAAAATTCAACTCAAATCTTATCTCCTGGGGGTGTCTCTCCATGACGCTCTTCCACATGCATCTGCTTGTTGCCCCTTCTGGGTTAGTTCCTTCATGCTGTCTTACGATTTCATGCATAAATTTATTCTTTTCATAAAAATCGAAGTACCTACCAAGCAGCAGGCACTATTTCTATTATAATCATCGGGAATATTAGTCATCAATTTTTCAAAACCTGCTACCACCCAATCCTGCAGCACATAAAAAGTATGTTTTTCAATTTCTTTAATCCTTTACACCATGTATATGATGTTTAGTAACTGACTGATGAGTTAATTAACTTAGGGGAATCTGCCTTACTCACCCTGTTGTCAGTTTCTTGACTTCATTTATCTTCCTTTCTCCAGTTACATGGCCTCTAAATTTAGATAATATTATCCAGGGACAAAGATATATTAAATCTCAAAATCTGAAAGTCATCTTTTTTTTATCCATAAAGTAACTTCTTGCACTGTTCATTCTCCACCAAAACTGCACTTAAGCATCCAGTCTACCTCCATGCTTTTTGCCAGCCACCAAAGCCCTGCTTGTTTCACTTCATTTCAGATCCAGCTGAGACCTCATACCAATCACTTCAATGACTCTGAGTAACACTACTGAGTCCCTCATTCTTGCCACCCTTATGTTGTATTATTGCTACCTAACAATCATTACACCTAGTTCAACTTAATTATTTGTTTACAAGGGCAGATGCTACTGGGAGAAGAAATGGGAGCCTTAGGCCGGGCGCGGTGGCTCACGCCTGTAATCCCAGCACTTTGGGAGGCCGAGGCGGGCGGATCACGAGGTCAGGAGATCGAGACCATCCTGGCTAACACGGTGAAACCCCGTCTCTACTAAAAATACAAAAAACTAGCCGGGCGTGGTGGCAGCGCCTGTAGTCCCAGCTACTCGGGAGGCTGAGGCAGGAGAATGGCGTGAACCCGGGAGGCGGAGCTTGCAGTGAGCTGAGATCGCGCCACTGCACTCCAGCCTGGGCGACAGAGCGAGACTCCGTCTCAAAAAAAAAAAAAAAAAAAAAAGAAATGGGAGCCTTTGACAGAGATTAAGATGCTTAGGTTAAGTGACAGGCATAAAAACTAAGGTAGGTAGAGATACTCAGTGATATACGCTGATTAAAAGCCAGGCAATTAGGTCTCTCTAATCAGAATTAATTCCAGCCTTGTATTTCCATTATTACATTAGAGATTGTCAACTGTTGCAATTTATAATGTCAACTTCATCTTTGGTCAGTAGGGCTAGAGTCCTACCTAGTACTTTATCAGTCTTTGAAGGTTATTACCACAGTGATCCTGGATAAATCACTTCAAAACTTGCCTGAGAAAGTCTCTCTCTGAAGGGTGGGGGTTGGGGGAATGAACAATCACCCATGCCTGCACAGGGCATAGGTGATTCTCTGGGTAAGGTGTCTAGAAAAGTATTTTAAGGATGCTGAGAACCAAAAATGATTTTGAATGAGCAAGCTATTTATTTCACAGGGTTTGAATGAGAAATTCATCATCACATGCTGCTGGGAAAGTGACACAGTTGTTTTTGTTTCCCTTGCTCTCTGGTTTCTTTTAAGAGCTGTCCTTTATAGCCAACAGGTGTGTGTACCACAATAAGTGCAATGATTTAGTAAACATTTAATTCATCATTTCTGGTTGCTGAATAACAAGATTACAATAATGGTTTCCTTGTCCCATAAGCATCATTTTTAAAAGTTCATTGTTCTAGTGCTATACTTCCTTTGATCATTGGAGAAGCAATCTAATTTCCCTTCCAGTTAGACATCTTGATGTATCCTCCTACTTTGGCCCATTCTCTACCTTAGAAAAACCAATTATTTTAAGACTTCTTGAGGACATGAAGACCAGGGAGAGCTATAGATAATACAAAATGGCTATTCAAGACATAGCAAGAAAAGCCTCTTCAAAGGCACAACTTAGAAGGTTATAGGTTAATCCAGTATTCTCTATTTAGAAAAAAAAGAAACTTAAAAATCGTCCATTAGATTAAACAAATTACAATGTACTTTATCTCTTCTTAACATAATAAGCATTTCATAAATAAAATCTGGTTCCTCTAAATGACTTTTCATTGCCATGCCTCTAGGTTTCCACTTTCTATTAGTCATTTAACAATATTCCCAAGGATAAAAATGTACTTTAACTCCTACCTTTCAGAAGACAATCACATTATACATCCTCAGAAGTTTAGATACAGTATTTTTGGCATTTAAAAAAAAATGTTCTCCAAGGTAAGTTCCTGTGTGTTTAAAAATGCTCAGAAAAAATGGGGAGCTAGAAGCTTCAAGACAAATCAGACAAAAGTCAAATGACAGAAAATAAATGACCACGTAACAGATTCTCATAAACTTCTGAAAAGACCACAGAGAATCCTGACTTCCTATCTCAGATCTGCTTAAATCCAACCCCTCAAGTCTCAAGCATTTCAAAATCTATCTCAATTCTCTCACAGCTCACTTCCACAGCAAGGAAAAATCCAGGACTAACACATTTATTACAGGACCTTTGAAACCTGAAGAAATTTCAAAGATAAAAAATGATTTTATTTTACACAAGTGCTAAAACTGTTGGGTTTTTTCTTCATTTTGAAATCTCTTGAGATGTCTGCAAAACTATTATATGTCTTGGCTGCTTCACCTACCACTGTCCAATAAAATTCCAGTCATTTCATAGTATCAATCAACTACATACTGTGCATATGGCTTTACATCCCTGCCAAAAAGGTGTCTAAAGAAACTGAAGCCTATATTATAACCAAAGCTCCTTCAGTGTAATAAAGCATATTAACTTTTGGCATTATGCAAGTTAATGTATTTCAGAGGGTTCTTTAATGTTGATTTTTATTTATAATAGAAAAGCAATTACCAAAAATGCAAGCTTGCAAAAACTTTCATACTGAGTCCACCTTATACAATTAATAAATATCTTAACCTCTCAGACCTTCACATTACTAAAATGATGCATCTCTGTATAGTGTATTTTAAGATAATCACCTACTTTGTCACATCACCTGGCCCATGCTGCCCTTTATTCTGATTTTAATTATTCCAGTTAAGCAGTAATAAATTGTTATCTGATCTTCATTGCCTGTTAAATCTGCTACTGTATATTTTTCCTTGCTTTAAGCTCAAAATCTGTGAATTTATTATCTGTATGCTATAAAGGTAATTCGTCAAAACCTAGCTCTTCAATAAACATTTCTCTAGTCTTAAGTGTGCTTGTGATTGCATAACCAGCAACCTGTTCTAGCTAATTTAAGTAACTTCGCCTTTATTATGCTTCGCAATCTCACTACCTATAATAATATCAAGAGGAAAACCATAGCCAAACCCTTCCTTGATGTTCTGCTCATATTCTTCAGGATGCTTGTTCTAGCTCTTTGGCTGACTTCACTTCTTCCACCTGAAACTTAAGTTCTAGTTGAGAAGGCTCAGTAAATGGCCACTGCTACATGCCTTCTCTACTCACTATTTGGGAAGTTCACAATTTTGATTTCTTCCTGTATGTGATGGTTCATGACCTTAACCTGCCCCACTTACCACAATATTTCCTGCTGGCCACAGATTAGAACTACTGGGAGATTATGCTATCCAATCAATTTTTACACAAAATTTCATCTAGTTGATTACACACAACCACCTCAGATATAACTGCAATCTTCACAGCTCACTGTACTGCATAAACATTGCAGAAAATATCATTTAAAAAACATTAGACTTCTGTTCAAGATTCTTTAAGTTTAAGCCTATAGAAACTATGGAAGTTCCACCACATTGCAATGATGACAAAATATAGAGAGAGAACATTATAATGTCATACCCTACTAAAGAACAATTGGGTGGTTTCCCAGTTTGGGAAGTTATTCATAAAGCTATTAGAAACAATTGTGTGCAAATCTTTTTATAAGCATTTTACCTTTTTCCCTTCAGTATATTCCTGTTAGTGAAATTGTTAGGTCATAGGGTAGAAGTATGATTAACATTACTAGTGCTTGCCAAATAGTTGTGCAAAATGGTTATACCAGTTACATTTCCACCAGCAAAGTAAGAGAGTTCAATTTGCTCCTTATCCGTGCTGATATTTAGTATTGTCGGTCTTTCCAATGTAAGCCATTGGTAGTGGTATGTCACTGTGGTTTTAATCTACATTTTTTGATAACGATAATGTAAGCATCTTTTTCTATACTTTTTTTGTCCATTTATAAAAAAATAGTCAATCAAGCCTTAGCTCGTATTCAAACTCAATTGTCTTTTTATTGATCTACAGTAATCATTTATGTACTCTAGATACAAGTCTATTGTCAGGTATATTTACCGCAAACATCTGCTCCCTGTCTGTGGATTGCTTTTCACTTTCTGCCTTTTGATGAAGAAAATATTTAATTTTGATGAAATTTAATTTCTAATTGTTTTCTGTTATTGTTTGTGCCTATTATTCTGTTAAAAATGTCTTGCCTTTTTCAAGATCATGAAGCTATTTTGTGATTTGCTCAAGGAGTTATATTTATGTCTATGATCCATCTTGAATTAATTTTTGTTTATTTATATGAGACAGGTTCAAGTTTGTTTTTCCATATAAATATTCAGTTACTGCAACACTATTTAATGTAAAGGTCTTCTACTCTTTATTGAATTGCTTTGGTGCCTTTGTCAAAAATCAATATATGTTTGAACCTATTTCTGAACTTTCTATTCTGCTCCATTAATCTATCAGTTATCATGCCAATACTATGCTGTGTTATTTACTGCCAGTTTATAGTAAATCTTGGGTCTTGCTTGCTCTCTAATATTGTTCTTCTTCTTGAAGAAATGTCTTGGCTAACCTAAGCATTCTGCATTCTCATGTAAATTCCGAAGACAGCAGCCACTACAAAAATGCAGCTGAATTTTTATTGGGATGCACTGGAGTTATATATCAGTGGGTAGAGAAATAGCATCTCAACGATAGTTTTTAAATCCATGAACATGGTATATTTCAACATTTACTTAAGTCTCCTTTAATTTCTCTGCCAAATTTTGCAATTTGGCATATAGAGGACTTGAACATCTATTATTTTAGGTATTGATATCCTAGGTATTTCCCAGATAGTAGTTGATGCTATTGTAAATGGCATTTTAAAATTATTTATTTATTGTTATTCCATTTTCCAAATGGTTCGTTCATAGCATATACAGTTGTCCATGGTGACACAGTAAAAAATAACTACAAATTTAGGGCCATTTCCCTTTGACCAATGCTCTCTCTCATTTTCAGATCTTTCTGGGCCTGTAATACATTTGCAGTCATCATCCTAGCCAGATTATAATTGAACTTTTTAAATCATTTCTTGCTTTCTGGACTTTCTACTAAAAACAGAAATTATAGCAGAATTGTTACTTTTCTTTTTTAACTGATATGTTTACTTTTCCAAAAACTTTCCAGTGCCCCAGTCCTGAAATCTCTGAATCTTCCTACCTTTGTTCTTACAACTTAAATCAAGTTAGCTAGCCCCTAGCATCACACCCATGGGAGTTTCCAAATTTATTTAATGCCCTTCTTCCTTCAACAAAGAATGTTCCAAAAAATAGTTGTGTATTGTTTTTCCTGATTTTAGTAAATGATATTCCAAAATTTCTTTATTTCCCCCTTCTAGTAAAGAATGCTTAAAAAGTCATTGTAAAAATATATTGAAGTGTGATGGGGTCTTGGCATGAAAATTATCAAATGTGTAGAAAACATTTGGGGTTGGCGAGAAACTTGTATTCAGTAAACTTGGTTAAAGCCATTATTTACATACAAGAGAATTCTTAAAGTCCTTTACAACACTGAAAAGTAATTATTCCTAGAAATGATTATTAAATAATTATAGTTAGTTCACCAGTCCATTATATGTGTTTAGAGACTAGAAAATGGGGCAGATGTATTTCTTTATAAAGAAACATTAATGATAACAAAAAAAAAAGTTTCCTGCAAGGAAAGATGTTCGCATAGGAAAATCTTCTTCCCAAAAAATGTCAGGAACAATATTTAAGGGGAGCTTTAAAGGTATATGTTCTTTCTGATATTTCAAGTGTGCAAATCAAAACCAGAAAAATATCTTACAAGATCATTCTAAACACCTCCGCAGTCCCAGGGAACTAGCATCATATATATGACATAATTTTTGGCTAAGCCAGAAAGGACTTTAACCTGACTTTAAAGGCAAGTAGCACGTATTTATTTGTAACCACTGAATCAAAAGCATGTTGGCTAAAGGCATTTTGTTGAAATCAAAATGTACAAAATTTCATGGAAGGAAAGAGAAAAGAATTTAGTCTTTAAAAAAAAAACTTTCTCAATGTTTGGGGAAATACATAATCCAATAAATTCTGTTTGTTTTCGTATTTATGTCACATATATGCCAAATATATAAATATACCACCTATACTGAAATATAAAATTATAGAGTACAACATAACTATATAATTTTAAAAGATATGGTGGTGGCCTCCAGTTTCTGGTACCACATGTAAGGAACTTGGAAGTCACCACTTCATCCTAACAATAAATAAAAAGCTGAATAAACTGAAAAATCAACAACTCTTCTTAAATCCATAAGAGAAATGATGTTACTGGGCAAACCACGGCCCCTAAAATTGGAGAGAAAGACAGGCACATACAGAGAATAATGACTTACTGGAGCAGCAGCCCACAAGCAAAAACCTCCTTGGGAACCAGTGCCACAGTAGAGAAACCTGAACAGTAGATTACAAATTACTGGAGGCTCCCTGTGGACAAGTCTGAGAGATTAAAAACTCCAGGGGGACCCAGTTATCCCAGAGACTGCACACTTTTGGGATTATTTCCTCATGGAGCTCTACTAGCTTCTCACAGTGGATACTAGAGGAAAATTCCCTTATGATTCCCACAAGGGAAGGAGGAAAAGACCCATTTAGAAATACACCAGATCATTCTGTACTTCTCAAAAACGTCTGCCCTCAGGAGAATATATGTAATCACTGTCTATCCTACTAGGGTTTTATCAGAGCCTAACTGACCTAGGTAAAAGGAAATACCCAACTCCAATCAGCTCTAGCCTTCCACATGGAGGAAGAGAAATACCCAACAGGTCAAGAAACAGAGCGAGTAAAGTTATCAGAGATAAAGAGGGTCACTATATAATGATAAAGGGGTTAATTTTCCAAAAAGACATAACAACCCTTAATGTGTATATGCCTAACAACAGAGTGTCAAAATACATGAAACAAAAACTGATGAAAGTTTAAGGAGAAATAGAGGAATTCACTAATACAGTTGGAGACTTCAACACCACTCTACCAGAATTGGGCAGATCCAACACGCAGAACATCAGTAAGAACACAGTTGAATTCAACAACATCAATCAACTGGATATAATACACATCTAAAGGCTGCTTAATCCAACAAAAGCCAGAATACACATTAGTCTCAAGTTTACATGGAATATTCACCAAGCTAAACCATAATCTGGGCCATAAAACACACCTTAACAAATTCAAAAGACTAGAAGTCTTACAATGTCTTGAAATGGTGTTAAATTATGAATCAGTAACAGAAAGGTAGCTAAAAAGTCGCCAAACACTTGGAGATTCTAAATAACATATGTCAAAAAAAAATCTGAATAAAAATATTTTTGACTAAATAAAAATAAGAACACAACTTAGGAAAATTTGTGATTCAGTGAAAGCAGCGCAAAGAGGGTAACACCACTGAATGAATATATAAGGAAAAAAGATATAAGACCAATTACCTAAGCTTTCACTTTAGAAAGCTACAAAAAGAAGAAAAAGTTAAATCCAAAGTAGGCATGAGAAAAGAAATAAACTCAGAACAGAAATCTATGAAATTGAAAACAGGAAATAAACAGATAAAAGTCAATGAAAACAAAACGCGGTTCTTTGAAAAGGTTAATAAAACTAATAAGCCTCTAGCCAGGCTAACTAAGAAAAAAAGAGAAAGGACACAAATTAATAAGATCAAAATAAACAAGGAGACATCACTATACATCCTCTGGACATTACAAGGATAACAAAGAAATACTATGAATAACTCTATGCCCACAAATTTGATAGCCTAGATAAAATGGATCAATTCCTTAAAGAAGCAATCTGCTGAAACACGAAAGATAATCTGTAAAGCTCTATATCTATTAAATAAATTTAATCAATAATTAATAACTTTCCAAAACGGAAATCACCAGGCCCAGATGAGTTCACTGGTGAATTCTACCAAACATTTAAGAAATATATTATACCATGCCATTTTTCTAAATCTTTCCCATAATATAGAAGCGATGAGAATACTTGTGATATGGTTTGGCTGTGTCCCCACCAAATCTTATCTTGAATGATAGCTCCTATAATCCCCATGTGTCATGGAAGGGACCTCATGGGAGGTAAATGAATAATGGGGGCAGGTTTCTCTCATGCTGTTCTCATGATAGTGAATAAGTCTTATGAGATCTGATGGCTTTATAAAGGGCAGTTTCCCTGCACACGCTCTCTTGCCTGCTGCCATGTAAGACATACCTTTGTTCCTGCTTCACCTTCTGCCATGATTGTGAGGCCTCCCCAGCCATGTGGAACTGTGAGTCCATTAAACTTCTTTTTCTTTATAAATTACCCAGTGGCAGGTATGTCTTTCTTAGCAGCATGAGAACAGACTAATACAACTTCCTAACTCATTCTGAGGCCAGTATCACCCTAATAACAAAACCAGACAAAGACATTACAAGAAAAGAAAACTATAGACTTATATATCTTATAACATAAATGCAAAAATTATTAACAAAATAGATTCACAAATCAAGCTAGGCATGGTGGCTTATGCCTATAATCCCAGCTACTCAGAAGGCAGAAGAATCGCTTGAACTTGGGAGGCGAAGTTTTCAGTGAGCCGAGATCACGCCACTCCAGCCTGGGCGACAGAGCAAGACTCTGTCTCACAAAAAAAAAAGAAATATATATATGTGTGTGTGTGTGTGTGTGTGTGTGTGTATATATAGTATGCATATATATACACACACATATATATGTATATATTCACAAATCAAATCCAACAATGTATAAATATAAGTATATACCACAACCAAGTATTTATCTCAAGAATGCAAGTCTAGTTTAATATTTAAAAATAAATTAATGTAATCCATCGCATCAATAAGCTAAAGAAAAAAAATCACATGATCATATCAACAGATGCATAAAAAGCATCTGACAAAATCCAACATCAATTATTCTCTCAGTAAACTAGTAATAAACGGGAACTTCCCAATAAAGAATATCTACAAAATGTCTACAGCTAACATTATTCTTAATGGTGAAAAATCAGCTTCCCACTAAGATGAGGAGCAAGGCAAGAATGTACCATCTCACTACTCCTTTAAAATATTGCACCGAAGTCCTAGCTAATAAAATAATAAAGGGAAATAAAATTACTATGGTTTGAATAATGTGGTCCTTTCCAAAATTCATGTTGAAACATAATCTCCAGTGCAACAGTATTAAGAAGTGTGGCCTTTAGAAGGTGATTACATCACAATCCACTCTCACAAATGTGATTAGCATCCTTATAAAAGGGCTCAAGGGTGAAAAAAGAGTTCTCTTGCTATTCTATCCCTTCTGCCACGTGAGGATGCAGCATTCTTTTCCTCTCAAAGAGGAATATTGGAAAGCACCATATTGAAAGCAAAGAGCAGCCCTCACCAGACACCAGTCCTGCTACTGCCTTGATCTTCAATTTCCCAGCTTCCAAGTTGTGAGAAATAAATTTCTGTTCTTTATAAATTACCAAGACTGTGTTACCACAGAACAAATGAACGAAGACCAAAAGGTGTAGTGATTGGAAAGGATGAAATAAAACTGTCTCTGTTCAGAGATCACATGAACATGTAGAAAATTCAAAAGAACCAACAAAAAAATTCCTGAAATAAAATGATTATAGCAAAGTTTCAATATATAGGGTTAATATACAAAATTCCATTACTTTTCTGTATAACAGCAATGAACAAGTAAAATTTAAAATTAAAAGTACAATACTATTTACATTAGGACACCAAAAAATAAAATACTTAGGTATATATCTTAAAAAAAGTACAACATCTTTATGAGGAAAATAACAAAATTCTGATGAAAGAAACTGAGGAAAAACTGCATAAGTGGAGAGAGATTCTATATTCATAAATAGAAAGATACAATATTGTCACAATATTAGTTCTTCCCCACTTGCTCTACAGATTCAATGAAATCTCTGTTAAAATCTCAGCAAATTATTTTGGGAATATCAACAAACTAATTCCTATGTTTACATGAAGTAGGCAAAAGACTTGAAATATACAACACAACATTGAAGGAGAAAAATAAAGTCGGAGGACTGACATTACCCAACCTCAAGACTTATTTTAGAACCACAGAAATCAAAACAGAGTGGTATTTGCAAAAGAATAGACAAATTGATCGACAGAGCAGAATAAAGACCCCAGAAATAGACCTACAAATAGACCTACATATACAAAAAATACCTATATATACACAAATATATATATTTGTACATATACTTGTACACATATATGTGTGTATATATATATATGTACTATATATATAGTAAAACTGATCTCTGACAAAGGAGCAAAGGCAATGCAATGAAGAAAAGACCTTTTTTCAACAAACGGTGCTAGAACAACTGGACATCGAATTACAAAAACAAAATTGAATCTAGATACAGACCTCATATCTTTCACAAAAATTAATGCAAAATGGATCACAAACCTAATGTAAAATGCAAAGCTATAAAACTCCTGGAAGATAACATACAAGATAGTATAGAACAACCTAAGTTTTAGATAAAATGACAAAGCCATGATCTATTTTAAAAAACTGATGAACTTGACTTCATTAAAATTAAAAATCTATGCTTCACAGGAAACAATATAAAGAGAATGAAAAGACAAGCCACAGACTGGGAGAAAATATTTGCAAAATACATAACTGGTTATTATCCAAAATAGACAAAGAAACCTTAAAACTCAATATTAGGGAAACAAACAACCCAGTTAAAAAGCAGGACAAATACCTATACAAATACTTCACCAAAGAAGATACACAAATGTCAAGTAACTATAGGAATACATCGGGGAAAATGCAAATTAAAACAATGAGATACCAGTACACACCTATGAGAATGGCCAAAATCCAGAACACTGTCAGCATCAAATACTGACATGGGTAGGCAGCAGCGGGAACTTTCATTCATTGCTATTGGAAACAAAAAGTAATACAGCCATTTTGGAAGACAATTTGGCAGTTTCTTACAAAGCTAAACATACTCTTACCATACGATACAGCAATTTTGCTTCTAAGTATTTACCCAAATAGGTGGAAAACAAGTATGCACACAAAAACCTGCACATGGAAGTTTATAGCAGCTTTATTCATAATTGCCAAAACTCAGAGCAACCAAGATATCCTTCTATAGGTGAGTAAATAAATTATGAAACATGCAGACAATGCAATATTACTCAGTGCTAAAAAGAAATGGGCTATCAAGCTATCAAGCCATGAAAAGATAAGCAGAAAAATTAAATGTGCATAATTAAATGAAAGAACCCAATTTGAAAAGGTTACATACTGTGTGAGTCCAACTATACAACATTCTGGAAAAAAAAAATACGGAGACAGTAAAAAGATCACTAGCTGCTACCTGGGGTTAAAGGGTAGGGAAAGAGGAATAGAAGGAGCACAGAGCATTATTAGGGCAGTGAAAATATTCCATATGATACTATAATGGTGGACATGTCATTATACATTTATGCAAACCCATAGATTATACAACACCAAAAGTGAACTCTAACTTAAACTATGAATTTTGGATTGTAATGATGTATAAGTGTAGGTTAATGAATTGTAACAAATGCATCACTCTGGTAGAGAATGTTGATAATAGAAGGCTATGCCTGTTGAAGGGACAGAAGGTATATGGGAAATCTCTGTACCTTTCACTCAATTTTGCTGTGAACCTAAAACTACTCGAAAACATAAAAACTATTAAAATGTTATTAAGCCATATATTTAAGATTTGGGTTCTGGACTGTATGTAAGTTACACCTTTAAAAATTAAAATTTTTTAAATCTGGTGGAACATGTACATAGAAAATACTTTGTAATAAGGCCCCCAAAGTAAGAAATTTTTGCAAGTGGAAGATATTAAGAAATAACATTAGGAAACAACCAAACAAACAAAAAAACCTATAATGAATGATGGCAAAGAAATCAATCCATACAATGAAAAGCTGACTTGTTTAAAATGCATTTTTAAAAGAATATTAAACTTTACTGCATTTTCAGAAACAGTTTAAATGAAACAATAGAATCTAAAGAATATATCGTTAAATATAAAAGTATAAATAGCCTGCATATGAAATATTTAGTAGCAGCTCAAAGCATGTTGTTTCCATGGAGAGATAAATAAAACAAGTGTGGGTGAATTTCATGTATTGTAAATTAATTCAGACATAATTAAAGGACTTAGACTTTGTCTACATAATGCCAGAACAACAATTACAGAGAGAAAATTCAAGCAACCTGTTTAGTCTAACTTACATTAAAAATCATATTTTCCTCCCCACAGAATTAAAATATTTATAGTTGTTCTTTAATTACAAAATAATTGAGACTAAGTGTTTCTAAGAAATTCTCTTGATAATCTGATGAACCTTCACCCCAGAAAAAGAATCCTGTGCCAAATTCTGCATATTAATAATGCAGAGGTTTAACGGAGCCTCTGAAACCCACACATATGCCCTACATCAAGAATCTATGGCCGGGCGCAGTGGCTCACGCCTGTAATCCCAGCACTTTGGGAGGCCGAGATGGGCCGATCACGAAGTCAGGAGATCAAGACCATCCTGGCTAACACAGGGAAACCCCGTCTGTACTAAAAAATACAAAAAAATTAGCCATGCGTGGTGGCGGGTGCCTGCAGTCCCAGCTAATCGGGAGGCTGAGGCAGGAGAATGGTGTGAAGTCGGGAGGCAGAGCTTGCAGTGAGCCAAGATCGCGCCACTGCACTCCAGCCTGGGCGGCAGAGGGAGACTCCGTCTCAAAAACAAAAAGAATCTATAATAAATGTAGTCAGTCAATGTAAGATACCTGATAACTGCAAAGACGTTTTCACAAAACAAAGATAATTTTATTAATAATAATATTATTATTATTTTGGGACAGGGTCTTGCTCTATCACCCAGGCTGGAGTATAGTGGCGCTACATCTGCTCCCTGCAAGCTCCACCTCCTGGGCTCCAGAGAGCCTCCCACCTCAGCCTCCTGGGTAGCTGGGACTACAGTTGCACACCTCCGCACCCAGCTAATTTTTGTATTTTTTGTAGAGACAGGGTTTTGCCACGTTGCCCACGCTGGTCTCAAACTCCTGAGCTCAAGTAATCCACCTCGGCCTCCCAAAGTACTGGGATTACAGGCATGAGTCACCTCTCCCGGCGACAAAACAAACATAATTATTAATCTAAAAGACATAATTGCGTGGGCCAATTTAACGAAGAAAGTAAACATACATATTTATACCTGAATAGGCATGTAATATCTGCAGTAAATCTGAATAAGACTCGTGTATTTCTAAGGATAAGCTTCCTTTTTCTGAATAATTTCTGAAAGTATCTTCTATATATCCAGTTTTTCTGTACAGGCATAGCTCAGAGATAGTGTAAGTTAGGTTCCTGAATACTAAAATAAAAGGAGTCACATAAGTTTTTTTGGTTTCCCAGTGCATATACAAATTATGTTTACACTATACTGTAGTCTATTAAGTGTGCAATACCATTATGTCTAAAAAAGCAATGAACATACTTTCACTTTAAAATGCTTTATTGCTAAAAACGCTATGATTATCTGAGCCTTCAGCAACTTGTAATCTTTTTTGCTGGTGTAGGTTTTGCCTTTGTTGTTGGCTGCTAACTGATCAGAGGGTTGTTGCTGAAGGTTGAGGTAGCTCTGACAATTTCTTAATACAATAAAGTTTGCCATATTGATTGACTCTTCCTTTCATGAAAGATTTCTCTGTAACATGCCATGACATTTAATAGCCTTTTACCCACAGGGGAACTTCTTTCACAATTGGAGTCAATCCTCTCAAACCCTGCTGCTGCCCTATGATGTAATATCCTAAATCCTTTGTTGTCATTTCAATAGCGTTCACCCATCTTCACCAGGGGTAGATTCCATCTCAAGAAACCACTTTCTTTGTTCACCCATAAGAATCAACTCCTCATATGTTCAAGTTTTATTGTAGAGTGCATCTATTTAGTCACCGCTTCAGGTCCCACTTCTAACGCTAGTCTTCCTGCTATTTTCACCAACATCTGCAGTAACTTCCTCCACTAAAGTCCTGAAGCCCTCAAAGTCATCTCTAAGAACTGAAATCAATGCCTTCCAAATTTCTGTTAATATTGACATTTTGACCACCTTCTATGAATCATCAATGTTCTTAATGGCATCTACAATGATGAATCTTTTCCAGAAGGTTTTCAATTTACTTTGCCTATATCCCCCAAAGGAATCACTATCTATGGCATCTGTAGCCTTCCAAAGTGTATTTCTTCAATAATAAGACTTGAAATTTGAAATAATTCCTTGATCCATGGGCTACAGAAATGACGTTGTGTTAGCAGGCATGCAAACAACATTCATTTCCTTGTATACCTCCATCAGAGCTCTTGGGTGACCATTTTCTTTGTCAAAGAGCGCTACTATTTTGAAAGGAATCTCTTTTACTGAGCAGTAAGTCTTAAATGTTGGCTTAAAATATTCAGTAAACCATGCTGTAAGCAGATATGCTGTCATCAAGGCTTTGTTGTTCTATTTATAGTACAGATAGAATAGATTTAGCATCCTTTTTAAGAACCCAAGGATTTTCAAAATGGTAAACGAAAACTGGTTTCAACTTAAAGCCACCAGTTGCATTAGCTCCTAACAAGAGAGATTATCTTTTGAAGTTTTGGGGTCAGGCATTGACTTCTCCTCTCTAGCTATGAAAGTCCTAGTTGGCATCTTCTTCCAATAAAACGATGTTTCATCCACAATGAAAATATTTTGTTGAGTGTAGCTGTCTTCATTAATTATCTTAGCTAGATTTTCTGAATCTCCTGCAGGTTCTATATCAACACATGCTGCTGGTTTTCTATCATAATAGTGAAAGTATTTATAGTCGGCCATCAGTTTCCATGGGTTCCACATCCAGAGTTTCAACCAACCACGGTTTGAAAATATTTTTAAAAATCTGTTTCTGTACTGAACATGTACAGACTATTTCCTTGTCATTATTCCCTAACAATATAACTATTTCCACAGCATTCACATTGTATTAGATATTATAAATAATCTAGAAATGATTTAAAGTATACAGGAGTGCATAGGTTGTATGCAAATACTACACTATTTTATACCAAGAACTTGAGCATCTATGGATTTTGGCATCCATTGGAGGTCCTGGAACCAATCCTCCCATGGATACCAAGGGATGACAGTACATGTCTCTTGATTATGAATCTATGCCTTGCAAAACTTTTCAAATATAAGAACTCTAACTGAACTTCACATATGTCCAATGACTTACTGTGCTCAAACTCTGATTTTATTCTTTAGAATGCAAACTTCTAAGGATAAAATACATCTGTAAAATCTTTTTAAAGGATGCCACCAAAGTCCCAACAACAGAATGCTGAATAAATATTACCTAATAATTATTACATCTTCTGAAATGATTAAAAAAAATTCATTACCAATTTCTGAAGCTTTTCACAGCCAGTCAATTTCATTCTACTCTTCTTTAACGCTGCCCAGCCACATCCAATTTTCTCAGTTCAATTGCATTGCCTCACTATCTCGATTCAATTTACTTTGACCTTTACTGAACTATCTCTAGAGACACAATGATATGGAATTTCTTTATATTACACTTCAGCTTTACATGTCTTGTGGATTATATTCCAACAAAACATAAAACCAAGACAACTAATAAACCCATAGAAATTACCTTGGAGTCTTTGGTCAGGGTCCATTTTAAGGCATCATAGTCCTCTGGCCCTAGTTGAATCTGTAGCTAACCATTCAAACGAAAGCTGGGTTTTTTTTCATGACTTTGCTATCGGTTTGAAATTGCTAGACACTATCAGAACAGAGAGTCATGCTTTTTAAAATACAAACTCTGAGTGTATATTGTCGTCTAAATAACAAAGGAGACTGTCAAGGGCAGGGAAGATGATAGAAAGTGATAAAGAAATTTCTGTCAAGTGTTATTACCTCTCGTAATTTGCCATCAAGCCACAGAATGGTCACAATTGGGTAAAACTGTCTACAACTGCTTGCAAGCCTTCTTGTAAGAATACTAGCAACATAGCAGCTCATAATTACCAGCTAATAATATAAAGATAACATAGCTGATGTGGAACATTTTCTTAGAAGATAAGAAGTATTTTTCCAATCCAGCTCCTAAACCTTTCATTAAATCACAAACTGTGGCTAAATAAAGGACACTGGAATAACCAGAATTACACTCTACCTCACTAAACAGAAAGCCATCAAATTTCTCATAGCTATCATAGTCTAACCTAAAATTATTTATAAGTAACCAAATTTATTTGATAGCAGCCACAAAACCAGAGCTACTGATAATAATATGTTTTACAAAAAATTTAAAAAAAATATATAGATGTCTGATACCTATTCCTCACTTACCTACACCTTCTTCTGAACAAAGCTGTGGTTAATTATCTGCAGAGCAGCAAAATACATACAGGACTTGGCCTGTATCTCATCCAAAATGGAGATAAGCAACATACTGAAAGTATTTATCATAGGAAGTTTTCACTGTTTTCCTTATGTACAATGATAATGGAATTGTGTAATTCCTGTCATGTTGTCTCAATATTCCATTACATTGATTAAATGTTTAGAATGTGTAACCACTGATTACTGTGTTAGTAAACATCTATGTCTCAGTAACTCAGAAGTTTTCATGAACTTCTTTAGAGATGTTTGCCAAAATTACTCTTTGAGGAGCACTTAATCAATTTCAGAGTGTTTCAAAAGTTTACATGAATTAATTTTGATATGATGGGCTTTTTAAAGTTGTTTTATAATGTACAACAAATATCTATCCATCTAGTCTCCTAATATATTTCAGGCACTGAGGTAGATGTTAAATGAAGCTAAATAGAAGACAAAAACTTTTCCCACACTTAGCAGAAAATACATATTTTACTTAGGTCCAAAATCTACTACAACTTTAATATATTCAATCTGTGAGTGAGAGCTCAAAAAAAACAGATAGAAGAAACATCAGATTGCTATGACATATCCTCTTGAGGAAAAAAAGTATGATGCCAATTGGTAAAAAATAATTAAGTACAACTATCTTATTTTCTAGGTAGTTCTGATTCTTGAAGTGACTCCTGCTCTGAAACAAAATAAAGATATGTAAGCAACACTATTTTGCATTACTGAAGTCTAGCTCACAAAGTGTTTCAGTGACCTAATTGAGTTACATAGCAAAATAATTTCATATCCTTAGTATCAGAAAAGACAGGAAATGATGCATAATGCCTAACCATGAATATAAGGCACTGAGGTGGCTAGAACAAGTAGTCACCATTTCATGTAGTTCATTAAGAGTCAGCAAACATGGAAAGATACAACCAATGGCTCATTCAGTTTATTTAATGCCTAAACACCCTAGAACAAAAATAGATTGTTATAAAATCATGTCTAATAGAAAGTTGACTCATAATTCTATCTTCCAGAGCATTAATTAATATGACAATCACTCTAATGTCAGACTTAGTGTCTTCGTCAGATAAAGCTGCAATAATATAATAGATTGGGTGGCTTAAACAACAGAAAACTTATTTTCTTACAGATCTGGAAGTTGAAAGTTACAAGGTCAGGTGGTAGCATGGTCAGGTTCTAATGAGGGCACCGTTCTATCAGACCAGGGCTCCATCATTATGACCTCATTTAACCTTACTCACTTCTTTAAACTCCTTATCTCTGATACGGTTACATGAAGGGTTAGGGCTTCAATATGTGAACTTTTGGGGGCAACACAATTCAATCCATATCACTTAGAGAATTGGGATCAAGCATTTATCAATGACAAAAAAGAAGCCCAAACAAACCAAGACCCTGTGAAAGTTGCAGACACCAGTATAGAATCACTCATGTCCAGTCAAACAAATTAGAGCCAGGAAAGCACAAAGGAGTACAGCTCATGCTTATATGTCTGAGATAAGAACTGTCTCAAAAACTTCCTAAAATAACCCCATGAGAAATTCCATCATGTCCTTAATGCAGCTCATGCTTTTCATGACGTATGTTTTGCATGTATGTACAGATTTCTATGACTAGGTTTATCACCAGTTATTCTTTAGAACTGCAGCAACACAGATAAGATGCTTTTAAAAGAACACTTGCTTACACCTTATACAAAAATTAAGTCAAGATGGATTAAAGACTTAAACGTAAGACCTAAAATCATAAAAACCCTAGAAGAAAATCTAGGCAATACCATTCAGGACATAGGCATGAGCAAAGACTTCATGACTGAAACACCAAAAGCAATGCAACAAAAGCCAAAATAGACAAATGGGATCTAATTAAACCCAAGAGCTTCTGCACAACAAAAGAAACTATCATCAGAATGAACAGGCAACCTACAGAATGGGAGAAAATTTTTGCAATCTATCCATCTGACAAAGGGCTAATTTCCAGAATCTACAAAGAACTTAAACAAATTTGCAAGAAAAAAACAACCCCACCAAAAAGTGGGCAAAGGATATGAACACTTCTCAAAAGAAAACATTTATGCAGCCAACAAACATATGAAAAAAAAACTCATCATTATTGGTCATCAGAGAAATGCAAATCAAAACCACAATGAGATACCATCTCACACCAGTTAGAATGGCGATCATTAAAAAGTCAGGAAACAACGGATGCTGGTAAGGCTGTGGAGAAATAGGAATGCTTTTACACTGCTGTTGGGAGTGTAAATTAGTTCAATCATTGTGGAAGACAATGTGGCGATTCCTCAAGGATCTAGAACCAGAAATACCATTTGACCCAGAAATCCGGTTACTGGGTATATACCCAAAGGATTATAAATCATTCTACTATAAAGACACATGCACATGTATGTTTATTGAGGCACTATTCACAATAGCAAAGACTTGGAACCAAATCAAACGCCCATCAATGATAGACTAGATAAAGAAAATGTGGCACATATACACCATGGAATACTATGCAGCCATAAAAAGGATGAGTTCATGTCCTTTGCAGGGACATGGATGAAGCTGGAAACCAGCATTCTCAGCAAACTGACACAAGAACAGAAAACCAAACACTGCATGTTCTCACTTATAAGTGGGAGTTGAACAATGAGAACACATGGACACAGGGAGAGGAACATCACACACTGGGGCCTGTCGGGGGTTTGAGGGCTATGGGAGGGATAGCATTGGGAGAAATACCTCATGTAGATGACAGGTTGATGGGTGCAGCAAACCACCATGGCATGTGTATACCTATGTAACAAAAGTGCACGTTCTGCACATGTACCACAGAACCTAAAGTGTAATTTAAAAAAAAAAAAGAACACTTTCCTAGTAACAGCAACTCCACCAATGAACTGACACCAGCTCCATTTCTGAGCCTCCTGAACCAAAGAACTGTTGTTTCCAAGCAGCTTATATTAACTTCTTTTTGCCAAATAAAAGCTTCCCCTTCCACTCCCTTCTTCAGGTGCACCTATGGCTTGCCATAGGTGTACCTGAATCCTTTTTTGCTTACTCCCAAATAAATTCATTGTATTAGGAGATATGTTTCTCCGATGTCTTTTTTTAGGGTGACAATTCATTTGCCTGGGATTCTCCTAGCTATGGCTGAGACACAGCAATTCTTATCTTTATGCATGTAAGTTTATCCACACAATCTCAAGAAGATATAAATAGATTTTCAAATCTTTTGGCAGATTTCTGCAAATGAAAATTACGCAATCCAAATACAATAAGGAGAGAACTTTATTAGGATTATAACAGAAACTTAAGTGTTAGTAGTATAACACACACCTAAATATTAGTTCATGTATAGCAAATGTAGTAAAAATAATTAACATCTGGATACTAAAAGCATCATCAAGGAGATATTAGGCAAATGACATTAGGAGTCTCTCATCAAAATCTTAAGAGAGAAAGGAAACATAGATACTATCAATTGTATTGCTTATCATTAGACCTTTCTTTACTAGGCATGCACTAAACGGTGAAAAGCTCAATTTTTCTCAAATTAATCTATAAATGTAATGTAATCTTAATCAAAATTCTAGTTGAATATTTTGAAGAACTCAACAAACATATGCAAATTTATGTAGAATAATAGAGATCTTTATATAACTAAATTACTTAAAAAGATATATATGGCACAATAATATTTATGTAAATGTGAAATGGATGCAAAATGTTACAAATTTTACAAGGATATACCTATACATAAAGCAGAAAATTGAGTGGGAGTATTGGAGTGGGAGCCGGTGATAAAAAAAGAAGTGATAAATAACATATGAATAAAGAACAAAAAGAAGGACTTTGCACAGAGAGAGGATGATAAAGGGTTTTAAACTGAGGATGTGAGGAATATCATTACTCAATTCTCCTATTTAGAGCAACTCTTAAAGTGAATAAAATCAACTCTTTTTGTAATAAAATGAAAGAACACTTTTAACAGCATAACTTATTGACCAAAAGAATATAAATAGGTATGACCAGTTCTTTAGGCACTAAATCAACCAGGGCTGGTCCAGAAATACTTTGGCGATTACTTTTAAAGAAAACAAAATTAAAAATGTAAAAAATAGGCTAAGGTCTGAACTACCCTACAAATAGGTCAATGAAATATTTGGGATCTTATGTTCTAACAAAAAGGCTAGAAGAAGGTGAAGAAATATTTTTGGAATTGCTGCCATATGCAATAATTATCAAAAAGTAAAAGAAGAAAATTTGAGCAGGGAAACAAGAAAAAGTCTCAGAACATTTAACTACCAGCCAGGAATAGTGGGGAATGAATAAAAGGGATAATTTCCTAATTACAATTACAGAAAAGTCTAAATCATCAAACAACAGAAACTTATTAAATAAAAAGTAATAAGCTATATAATAAATTTTGTGCACTACATTTTAATCAAACTTTTTATTTTGAGATAATTATAAATTCACATGCAGTTAGTTGCAAGAAATAACAGAGATCTTGGATGCCCTTTACTCATTTCTCCAATGGTTACATCTTTAAAAACTGTAGTACAACATTAGAAACAATAATGACATTGATAAAATCTATCACCTATCTGATTTTCCTGGTGGTACTCATCTGTCTCTGTGTGTCTGTGTGTGTGTGTGTGTGTGTGTGTGTGCGCGCGCGCGCACGCATGTGTATGTTTTTAGTTCTGTGCAACTTTTTCACACATGTAGGTTTGCATATCCACCATCATAATCAAGAGACAGAAATGTTCCCTTACCAAAGAGTCCTGGTGTTGCCCCTTTATAATCACACACTTCCCTGCTTGCTCCTCCCCCAGCCTAACCCATGGCAACCTGTTCTTTTTTTAATTTAAAAAATGTTATATAAATTGAGTCATACAGTATCTAATCTTTCAGGGCTGTTGTTATTCACTCAGCACAATTCTCTACAGATGCATCCAAGTTTTGCATGCGTCAATAGCTCCATCCTCTTTATGGACGAGTAGTATTCCATATGGATGTAGCACAGGCTGTTTAACCATTCTCCAGTTAAGGAAATCTGGGTTGTTTTTGGTTTTTAGCCAGTATGAATAAAGCCATCATGCAAATCCCAGTATAGGTTTTTGTATGATCATAAGTTCTTATTTCTCTGCGGTAATACCTAAGAATGAAATTTCTGGGTCATCTGGTAATTGCCCACAACTTTGCGGGCACATTCATTCCTGCTCTTTGGAAGATAAATTGGCATACATTCTTTGAAAATCAAATTAACAGTGTGTATTAAGAAATTTAGATATATTCATACCCCTTAAGTCACCAAGTCAACTAAGCTAATAATCAGAAATGTAGGTATACATTGATTTATAAAAGTTATTCGCTAAAAACATACTTATACTAAACAATGAAAATATTATCAATTCCATCAATAAATTCATAATTAAGTTATAGTATATCCTTATGATAAAAATCTGTAGGGACATAGTAAATAATGTTTTCACGTACATCTGTGGCATGAAAAAAGCTCAAAATATTAGTTTTAAATAAAAAATCCAAAACTATATGTAGTATGATCCCTATTATATTTCAAAATGCATGTAAAGGGCCAGAAATAAAACAATATTGTAACATCCCCTTGGCTATGTGATTAAGGGCAGATTTAGCATTCTTCTAAATTGTTTATATATATAATAAGTCTCCCACACAGCTCTAGGAACATTTTTTTTGTAAACAGGAAAAAAGGCATAGAACTTATTTTTAAGGTTTTTAAATTAAAACCAGAATATCTTTGTGAAAACTACTAGTTAGTTCTGGCTCATCCATGACTATGGCTCCATGACAATATACATCTATCAGCATTCATTCCCCACTTCTTTCTAGGCACAGGCCTATATTCCTTTTCTCAGTTTCCCTTGCTGTTAACCTGGATATGTGACTACAAAATGTGAATGGAAATTATGCATACTGTTCTCAGGTCTGGTCCATAAACTCCCTTGCACAATACTCCACTCTTTGTATCTTCTTACATTGGCTGAAATGGCTTAGACCCACAAAGCCATACATCAGCCTTGGTCACAGACCCCCATCATCCCAATTTGAAACATTGGCTGGGAACTGTTTCCTGAGAAAGACTTCAACTTTGCTTGTGCTAGTACATGTTGATGATATTTGTTACAGCAATGTAACCTACCCTAGCTAATATAATGACTGCAAGAGAAGGGGACGTAACACTTGCACCAAAACCAGTCTGCTCAATGTATGGGCAGTTATCTGATTGTGCCCTTAGTTGTCCATGAAAACTAACATTTCCTCCAGGACTCCACTGTTAAGATGCAGACATACATCCTAGCACATAGTTGAAGTTCAATAAGTCTGTATTAAAGAAAGGAAGAAAGAGAGGGAGGAAAGAAGGGAAGGAATAAAGGGGAGAAGAGGAACCTGAAGAAGAAAAACAAACTCTTAGGAAAAATGGGTAACATACTGAATACAAGCTGTACAATTTAATGTTTTTACCCAAAGCTAACCTCACTATATATAAAAATGCATTAAAAATGTTTAAAGTTTCCACAATAGCCACTTCTACTGAAGACTACTAGAAAACTAAGCCCAAGTAAGAGAAAATTCTTGATGATCCAGGAACAGGGAAAACAAAAACCATTGTGAAAGCCACACATCATGTTAAACCCACTTTAATCACTTTGTTTACACTCTTTAGTCAAACACATCAGTAATAAAATTAACTAATTTGTACTGAAGGCTCTCCTTCTTTCCTGCTTCCTCCTCTGAGAAGATATCAATTAGCAAAGAAATAAACAATAAACAAAGCAGCAGAAGTTAAAGCACAGGATTTAGGTAATCCTTAAATTCAACAATCATCCTTTAAATCCCCAAACATTGGTTTTGTATGTAAATTACAATTTTAAAATCCCAAGAGATATAAGGCCTGAGAGTTTCACAAAATGACACCAAGTTGTATTCACAGCACCTAATATTTTTGTTCTACTATCAAGAAGAAAGAATCTTATTTTTGTGTGTGCATAAACATGAACGATGCTTTGGAAATACATGTTTTGTAAAGTCCTTTTTAAAGCAAACTATTGAAAACTATACATAAATACATCAAATTTGTATTTAGCTTGAGAATTTAGAAGTTTCTAAAATAAAATTCGAAGTTAGAGCACATATTTAGATTATATTTTGGATGGCAAAATAAACAAACACTCTAATATTTCTGGTATTCCAATTAATCACTTGTATGCAATTGATTGTTCTAATTTTTGAATCCATATCGAATATTTGGAAGAACTAATTTATCACTAAGAATTAGTCTGAGTAGAAATCCAAAGCTGCAGGAAATGTGTACTCCATTGTCACATCCCTCCAACAAACTAGCTGCTAAAAGAAAATAAAAATCAATACAAGTTTTATATTGAAAATCACCTGAACTCCTTCTCTATACTCTATAGCTCATATTAACTCACTGGTTCTTACTAATTCATACCTAAATTTCATATCAACTCCCATCTTTTTTTTAACCAGTTCTCAATGCAAATCCATCCTCAAAAATATAAGATTAAATTCTCTCAAAAACAATTCACATTTCAACTTAGAATTCTGCCTGCCACTTTAAAAATATTCAAAAATACATTGAGCCATTTACTATTTCGTGGATCTTTCCAGCATTTTTCAAACAAATCTACGGAGAAAAGGTCAAAATTCCATTTGAATCCAAACGTTCTCCTCTGACCCATATAAGCATTATCTTGTTTAAAAAAATGTATTCTCCCCAGAACCAAATAAACTGTTATGAGGTTCAGGGGATAGTATAAATCTCTATTCTGTACTATCTTCTATCTACAGACACTCATGAACTAAATTTCCCTTTTAAATTTGAGAAAACTGCAGTGGGGTGAGGTTTAACCCTGCAGTTCTCTATATTCAATCATTATGAAGGCTTGAGAAGAAGCTCGGCACAATCCTGTCAATGGCATAGATTAAATGATTTATCCATGAGCTAACAGCACTTGGATGCTATAATAATGAAAATAAAATATCAACCTAGAAAGAGAAAAGAACAGTACTGTACAAAAAGAAAATTGTTAACTATGCCCTTTAATGAAACCTTCTGTTTCTCTATTTGACTAAAGTTATGTCTACACAGCATCAGAACAATCAGCTCATCAGTGAAAAATATTGTTAACCAAGTAGGAGTTTGATCTGCCTGCTTCCAAAAAACCTATACTGATTTCTACCACTGATTTACTCATAAAAATTAAATATTTTGTATCAAACAAACACAAACTATTTGCCTTCAGCAAACACGCTGTGGTGACATTTTCCAAACCTAGGGAAACATGTTGGTTTTAGACACAGTACCAGCATTCTGTACACAGTTACAAATAGAAGTTGATGTTTCGCTTATGTTGAATTTAAAAAAATATATATATAAAAGCACTTGATTGTTTTAATACAATTTATACTAATCTATGAAACACACAAACACATTGTCTTAGTTCATTTGCACCGCTATAAAGGAACGCCTGAAGCTAGACAATTTATAAAGAAAAGAGATTTATTTGGTTCATGATTGTGCAAGCTGTACACAAAGCATGGCACCAGCATCAGCATCTGGTGAGAGCCTCAGGCTACTTCCACTGATGGCAGAAGGTAAAGAGGAACTGCCATGTGCAGAGATCACATGATGAGAACAGAAGTGAGAGGGGGAAAGATGCCTGCCTCTCTTTAACAACCAGTTATTATGGGAGCTAATAGAGTGAGAACTCACTCAGCACCATGAGGAAAGCACCAAGCTGGTCAGTCATGAAGGATTCAACCCCAGGACCCAAACACCTCCCACTAAGCCCCATCTCCCAACACTGCCACACTGGGAATTAAATATCAACATAGGATTCGGAGGGGTCAAACAAACCATATTCAAACTATAGCACACATAGACATCAAAGTACAGCTCTTCAAAACACAAATCCAGTACCTAAGTGAGGCTAGACAGGTGTAGACCTAATGTGCTATGTAAATTTATAAGCATGACTTGCTTCATCTCAACATTATTTAAGTTAAAATACTCAAGACTATCCCACTAAATTATTCTTAATTAAATTCCAAACAGATTTCCTATAGGGGAAAACACTTCACGCTTGAAGGCCAAAGTGTTCCTTAGCCACAACATATAAAAGTACTAAATGTAATTCGGCAACCACCAAGTATAATCTGGCTAAAGACTGAAATAGTGCTAATGTTTGTTGAGTCATTGATTTGAATCAGGTAATGGAAAAAGTGAGAAAAAAAAAAAAAGGAAAGAAAGACAGTGAAGGAGGGAAGAAGAAAAGAGAGAGAACCAGTGAGAGAGAAAGCAAAATCTATTTGTAGGGGAGACAGGCAAGTAAAACAAGCAACTGTGTAGTAAGTATATTACATTGAATACTATGGGAGCATATACTAGGGGATCTTAACATACATGAAGATATTGGTATCTATACAGATTTTCATCGAGTGACATGCCCTTGAACCTAATAGGTCACACTATCCTTCACGTACTCCCACCAAATATCCACTTATAGTGCCACTCGTAATGTACATAATTAATGTGAAAATGACTCTACTTTAAACATTTTTTATGCAGACAAAATTCAGCTACTGAATTACTCTGATGTCATCAGTAAATGGTGGTAACAGTCAAGTGGGCAGATATTTAGTTACCTTGTCATGTTATAAACAGTCTTCAGTTGGTTTGGTGTTCCTGCGTTTGATTTTGAGGTATTTTAAGAATGTTACTACCCATGCTACATCCAGTAAGTACAAATACAACAAATACAACGTTAAAAAGAGAAATGGTTACAAAGAAAATTAAATAAAAATGAAAAGATAAATAATTACAAGGAAAATTAAATATATTAAAAACTGAAAATCTGAGAAGAGAAATAATTACAAAAGAAAATAAAGATAATATTTTAAAAATTGAAAATATGAGAAGACTAAAAATGTTTCATGGGTGTTTGGAATTTTGCAACAGTATAAAGTATTTTGAAAGGCAAAGAGTAAGTCACAAAGGGACTTCTAGTTTCAGTTCTAACACGTAAAGACCTTGCAAGTTGTCACTCCACCTTCCAACAAGAAAAAAAGATGAACAAACAGAAAATCAACAACTTTTCTTGAATCAGACAGTGCAAGCAAGAAGACAGTAGGTTGAAACATTTTCTGTTTCTGAAAAGAAAAGAAAAAGAAAAAAAAATCCACGAAGGGGAACAAGGGAAAGTAAGGGGAAATTTTTTAAAACGCCGACCTAGAATTGTATGTGCAGCAATCCTGCAAAAGTAAAGAAGAAATAAAGACTTTTTCAGACAAACAAAAGCAGGAAACTCATTGCTAGCAGACATATCCTCCAGGAAATGTTTTAAAAAGTTCTTCAGGAAGAAGAAAAATTAAATCAGAAACTTGGATCGTTTTGAAGAAAGAAGGAGAGTTGGAGAAAGAATGAAGGTAAAATAAAATGTTGTATTGTCCTTATTCTTAATTGACTTATTAGACAACTTTATTCAAAGTAATAATAGTAACAATGTAAACGATGTATTGCTTGAATATAGCTTATGGATCAAAGCATATGGATAAGCGACATGAATGGCAACAACGTTATAGGGGACAGGGAGGGAGGGATTGGGCATACTCTGTTACAAGGAATCTGTACTACCCAAGAAACAATATAGTGTCATTTGAAAGTGATTTTAGTTGTAAATAGAGGTTGAAAAATCTAGGGCAACCACTAAAAAACCACAATACATGTAAAAGTGCCACATTGTGCAACTGACAATCTCACAGGTAAAAGTGCCACATTGTGCAACTGACAATCGACCAGCAAGAGATAAAAAAATACTTTGTAAAATGTAGTTAGAACATTGCCTAATTTTAATCCTGGGCAAGGTAAAAAGTCTATCCAAGAACATGGAGGAAACATGGTGATTCTCTCGCTGTAAATTCAGTAGTCACTGAAGCATTTCTAAGTTACTTCCAGAGAACACAGGAAAAGGGGGCTTCTTGTTTCAACCCAATTTCAATAAAAATGAGCCATGTAAAGCAAGTGAAAAAGAACTCTGCCTGATTTTAAGATTTCACACTATTTGTGCATTTTAAATCTCATAACTGCTTGTTGGAAAGGCAGTTGAGCATTACAAGCTGAAACCCCTTAAGCCACTTTGGATTTAAGAACAACTGAAAAATAGCCTTCTGGGACCTAACCTGAAATAGAGGATCTTCTATACACATAGCATTTTTATCTGTTGTGGTTACTGCCACTCTCACTGTAAAAAAGGAAAAGAAGGCCGGGCGCGGTGGCTCAAGCCTGTAATCCCAGCACTTTGGGAGGCCGAGACGGGCAGATCACGAGGTAAGGAGATCGAGACCATCTTGGCTAACATGGTGAAACCCCGTCTCTACTAAAAAATACAAAAAACTAGCTAGGCGAGGTTGCAGGTGCCTGTAGTCCCAGTTACCTGGGAGGCTGAGGCAGGAGAATGGCGTAAACCCAGGAGACAGAGCTTGCAGTGAGCTGAGATCGCGCCACCACTGCACTCCAGCCTGGGTGACAGAGCGAGACTCCATCTCAAAAAAAAAAAAAAGAAAGAAAAAAAAGAAAAAGAAAAAAAAAATCCACGAAGGGGAACAAGCGAAAGTAAGGAGATAAGATACATAAAGGACATGATCAAAATGCACTAACATCAACACACTAATTTGTGACTCTGATTATAAAGACAGCTTTCTAAACACTAGTCACAAAAAGTATTCCTTTGATTAAACGTAAAAAGACAAAAGATTTAGTTGACAATTTAGTCATAAGCATAAAGTACTTTTTGGTTAAATATTAAGACTATTTTGAGAATCATAAATGACAACAGCTGTTATATCAATCCTGTTTATTAGTTGTTCAGGAAAAATCAAAGATTTATTTAGCAAAATCCAAAACTTTCATGGTTGCAAATTATCAGTCTATCAGTCTATACATGTAAAACAAATGTTATAATTTACTGACTCTCTCTAATCTACATTGATAAAATCATACCTATCTCATTTGTTTGTTGAGAATATTAAATATAAGTAAGAAATCAAAGCAGGTAGCCCTGGGCCTGGATCATAGTATAGACTCTCAAATATCAGCGGTTATAAATACAGAAGGGATTTCAAGATATCCTTTATGTTCCTGCTTAAAGATTGTGCTTAAATCAGATGAGCCATATTTTAACAAGAGTGAAATGCAGTTTTCAAGTACACATGTACATAGATGTATATGTATTTTTTATATAAAGGTAACATACCAAAATTTGCATCAAAGAAGAATAAGTAGCAAATTAGTGTAGCAGGGTTCTGTCATGTTTTTATCTACTGCTAAGTAAACTGACTCGTTGGTTTGGTCCAGATATATCTTGATTACAGACATCATCACAGGAAAACCTAGGCTGAGTCTGCTCTTTCATATGAAAGACAACTTACATAAAATTTATAAATGCTTGCAGAAATAAAACATTATGATGATATGAAAAAATTAGAATGTACAAACTAGAAATTGCAGAACTGAGTATCGATCATTCCTAAATTAATTTTTAAAACATTTAATGAGAATCTATTATGTAATCAAAATGTTGTTCTAGAAACTAACTGGGAATACAAGATGAAAAACAAAACAAGACAATTAGGCCCATGCCTTCATGTCACTAACATCTTAGTGAGGACACAAGACAATAAAGAAAAAAATCATTATAGATAGTAGTGTTATAAAGAAAACAAAGAGAACACTGAGATTGGGCTACTTCTATTTCACACAGATCAACAGAAATGCCCCTCTGAGTGGTTGATATTTAAGCTAAAATCTGAGCACTATGAAGCCACTTAAAGAGTTAGGGAAAGAGCATTTCAGACCAAACAAGCAGCATATTCAAAGGCCCTGTGACAACCAGAAGGAGCTTAGCATATTAGGAAAAGATGAAAGATTGGGGCAGCTGGATGAGACTGCTTGTGGTACAGAGTGGTAAGACAAGGGGTTGGAGGTAAACAGCAGCCAGATAGATCAGGCAATGCTTTTAGAAATTAGCAAATCCCATCAAGGAGAAGTGGGTACCATGGGCAGACAATAATGTGATTCCTCTTCAAATTTAAATTCTTATAAAATAATTTAAACATTCTTTAAGCATTTAGTAGGAACTACTGCTCTGGGTAAGAACAAACAAGTAGAACGAAGGGTACAATGCCCCTGTTTGCATGCCTGCCTCTGCAAAACATGCCTGCAGTTCACTAGTTCTCCTTGGAGGACACTGTAGGGACCATCTATTGTGATGGAGCACACCATAGATTTACTTGCAACCACTTGTGTTCTCTCCTTGAAAAAAATTGTGTTAAATGCAATTTTCTCTATTTATTACATTTGCAGTGACATTGCAGAGCCCCACATGGAATGCAACACTTGGCAACTGTCCTATTTGCCTTCCCTTTAATTCTGCTCTTTGAAAGAAAATATTTTATGCAACACACCATTTTTTTTAAAAAATCCTACTCTTAATGCATAATTCTACATATTTACTTGTAAGGAGACAACAGAACTCAAATTTGTTGGCATATTCTTCCTCACCATGGACATCAGACACACATAAACACACACAAATTCTCTCTTCCACATATATGCACACACATGCACACATAGACATTACACACACATAGACATTACAGATAATGTCACATTAATTTCAAATTCACAAAAAAAAGAAAGGAAATTTTCAGTATTTATTGGTGACAAGACCTGTGAATCTATTAGATCACTTACTCAGGCAAACAACTAAAGACAGAAAAGATTTATTGTGCACAATTCACCTCATGACAAGTAAAAAAGGTTAACAGCTTTTTATCTTTCTTTCCAGTCAATGAATTACAAGGTAGTTACCAACTCAAGTGTACAATGTACCTAGCATTTCAGATAATCAATATCAGAAAGCCAATAAAATCTTGATTTACTATCTTCTGGGATATACAACTTCAAAGTGGGCAATATCTTTAGAAATCTGATATTTAACCTAAATTTGATGCTGCCCAGGTATACAGCAAAATAATTATTGTCTGTGTATTTCATCTTTAATACAAGGCTATAATTACATTCATTTATTATCTATTTATTGAATTCCTATATGCAAAACAGTTTAGAAGACACTGGGTACATATTGGTGGATAAAAGAGGCATTGTCTCTGCCTGCATGGATCTTTCAGTCAAATCACTAGACCAAAGAACAAACGTGATTATATATTCTTATGTTTGCTCATGTTTTTTGTCCAATGTTCATCTTCAAAAACATGAAGAAGCATAAGAATATATACTCACAAATTGGCATATGTTGGTCAAAGGCTACAAACTCAGTTATAACATGAATATGTTCTAAGAATCTAATATACAGCATAATGACTATAGTTAACAATACTGTATTGTATACTTAAATATGCTAAAAGAGTAGATTTTAGATGTTCTCTCCACCACCACAGTAACAAAAAAAAGGTCTCTTGGTGAGGTGATAGATGTTTTAACTAATTTAATTGTGATAATCATTTCATAATTCCATATATCAAATCATCATGTCATACACCTTAAATTTATATAATTTTATTCATCAATTATACCTGAATCAAGCTGGAAAAAAACTGGCATAGTGCAATGTGGAAAATAAAAAATAGACAATAAAGGCATGTGGACTCCCCCGGTAAAGTGGTCAAGGAAGGAAATCAAATCAGTTGAGATCTGAAGTATAAAAATTAAGTTAATGATGCTAAAAAGAGGTAGAAGAGTATTTTAGGAATCAAGAGCAGTATATGCAAAATCCCTGAAGTAGAAAAAAGGTTTACATATCTGAGGAAATAAAAGGAAAATGGAGTGGCTAGAACACAGTTTGAAAGAAAAGAATAACATGAGTTCACACTACAGAGAAGCCACATTTTATTTTTTTAAACCTGAGCTTAGTCTTGATGGCGTTTATCTACCAAAAGTAAATGAGTTAAATGTTACCTCCACTGCTTTACTCACAAGGACAACTGTGAAGATGTCCAAGAAAATATATTAAAGCACTTTAAAAACTGAGATGTGCTAAACCACAGTTCAAAAAATTATAGGTGGACTCATTGGGCAATAGATAAACTAGCTAATACCTAACCTCAAAAATCTCTGACATACAATTACATTTTTATAAAGCTCAGAAACAAGTAAAAGTAAACAAATGTATTTACAGATATATACATTAGGGGAAGGCCATTAAAAAAACCACACACACACACACACACACACACACACACACACGCACACACACCAGGGCAATAACACCAAACCGAGAATGGTTATTTCAGTGGGTGGAACAGTGCAGAACTGGGAAGAAAGTGAAGAAAGTGGATTCAGGGAGTTTCCCAGTATAAAATTGGGAATATTTTAACTGTTACATTAGGCAGTGGATTCACAGGTTATTATCTTATTTATGCTTCATAACTTGCATTTATATTACATATAGATTATATTCTTTTGTCTGTATAAAATATTACTTAGAAAAGATAAAAAGAAAAACTTCTAATGGCTTTTGTCATTAAGTATTAAATCACATTCCACCAACTCAAAATTTGTAATACATTAACATGGGTGGAGTGTAAATGTATTAACCATTGAAAGTGTAAACATGATTATGATTTGAGGGAAATTTTAATCTATTAAAAGAAACTGAACCATGTTTAATGGCTTAAACATTTCCATTTGTTTAAACATTTCCATTTGTTTATCATTTAGATCTTATAATTACAAATGACACTTAGACACTAAAGCAGTCCCTGTAAGTTGCTTCCTGATACCATTTTTTTAGCAGCTCAAGTAAACAGCAGAACATTAAGTTGTTGGTTTCTTTCACAGTACTGAGTAAAGTCGATCATAATAACAAAATCGTATTTCTTTTTTAAAAATCTGTACTTCATGGGTTTCTTTTATTCTAATTGTCCTTATAATAATTACTCTCAAATAATGGTAATTCAGTGCTTCATTAACTACTGGAAAGCAATGACATTCTAGTAATGAAAAGCGATGGAGTCTCTGCTTTCTCTGAAATTGTCTCATATTCAGAATCCTATGATGAACCTCATTTTGATTTTTCTTTTTATATTTTATAATCAACTCAATACTTGCAACATGAACTAAAGCCAGTGAAAATATTAGGGCGTATAAGGTCAACTGTTACATACTCTGCCTTGCTCAATCCATGTGCAATGTAGTATAATTATGTGATACCATGGGAAAAGCCAAAAACAGGGCATGGAAGTCACCTATTTTTAAAACTTGTTTATGGATTTCTCATTATTATTTCCATATTCACTGCATTCAATTCCCATATCCTGATATGCTCCAAGACCAGAACTTGCAGCATCACTTCTCTTACTGGACCTGACCAGAAAAATCCTTCAGATGTTTCCAAACTTCTAGCCAACTAGAGCATTCTAAGATGTCCTTTCTGCATATTCCCAGGGATCCATGCCAGACATGTGATCTTAAGACAAAATGTGATCCAAAAAAGGCTTCAAAGATGATTAAAGGACTAAAACAATTCTGTTTTTTTAAAAAAAAAAAAAAAAAAAAACTGCTACTCTTTTACTAAAAATGTGCTTTAAATAAATCTTTTAGATCTCTTCCTTGACCCATTATGACCATGCCATTCTCCTAGTCCCAGTTTCCTTCTCCAGTTCCTCCACAAAGAACCAATTGTCCACTCATTGGTAGCCCCACAACACAACAGTCATACTTCAATTTTCTTATCTGTAAAATGGTGATAGTAATTTTACCCCGTAGGGCTGTTGGAAAGAGTAAATAAAACTGTGTCTATAAAATGCTTATTCCGAGGCCTTGTTCATTGTAAACATTTGATAAAGTAAGCAAACAAGCAAAAAAACAAATAAACCCCTTCCATTTTAGGAGTTACCACAATGTATTTGCTTTTGCCTTCCACTTGAGTGAAAGCGTATTAACAACACATGTTGTATTCATCATCATTAACATCTAGCACAACACAGGGACTAGTACAAAGTAGGCTCTTGGGAATTAATAAAATTACTGAATTTACTAAGAGAGTCACTCATTTCTTTGTCTAAGTAATATGTTAATATAGAGTGCACATCAGCTCAACCCCCAAAAAACATTTATTCTATACAATTTGAAAAAGTGATGAACTCTTAACACTTGTATAATTAGCTTTTTGCCTAGGTTGTTTTCCTCATGAAATTGATTCTAAGAGAGAGATCAGCAGACCAGGGTGCTAGCATCACAACATACGGGAAATCAGATAACATTTGCCTCTCTGTTTCTTCAACTATAAAGTGTGGATGATAAATACTTGCCCTTTTACTTTAAAATGTTAAGGTGAAAGAAGAATTTGAAGTTTATAAATGAAATATTTTTATATGTGCCCTCCAAACATAGGACAGTCTTTGAGTTTCTTCATTCAACAATTGAATGTCTACCTTATTCCAGGCACTCTACTGGGTGCTAAAGAAACACAGATGGATATGCTATAATTCATGTCCTTAAGAAACTCACAATTTAATAAGAGACAGACACAGAAACAAATACATATCTATATATATTCAACTATATATTTGTATATAAATACATATATTTGTTTATATGCCTCTCTTATTAAATTGTGAGTACACACACACACACACACACATATATACATATGTTTTTTAAAAATCTATACTTCATGGGTTTCTTTTATTCAAATTGTCCTTATTCTAATTACTCTCAAATAATGGTAATTCAGTGCTTCATTAACTATGTATAAATTGTGTACTCACAATTTAATAAATGTATGAGTAGTTAATTTAAATATACATGAGTAGTTAATGATAAGAGATTCCTTTAGGACTGGAAATCTCTCATTTCACATGTATACTCTCAATGTGCTTGGAATCAAATAAACGTTCAAAAATGGTCTTGAACTGAACCCTGACTGAATATACACAGGCGACAGCGGCAAAGAAAGAAGATAAAGGAAGGTGACTAGGGACTCAAGGTCAAAATTTGGACTACCTGTTGTAGAAACATACTAGAAAATGAAAAAGAAACATAATAACATTGAATTGCTACGTTATGGGCAATGACTGAAATTGGACTAATAGCCAAAACTGGGGACCCACTAGGAAATGACTTCACTAGGGTTATCTTTGCAATTTATGCCAGGCAGATTATAATGACAAGTATATTGGAGAAATATTGTTTAAGTAATCAGATTATTTTATGTTAACAGTGAATGTTTAAATATAATCACTAATTAATGGATGAATAATTGTATTGAATATAATACCTTACATAAATAGTGCCCTTTAAAATGCTGTCACATGTATTCTCATAGTTTGGCCTTAACAACAAAACAGAATAAATTATAAAATCCTTAAATCGCTCGCTCAGCAAACATTTCCTGAACACCTGCTGTATGCAAAAACAATGGCTAAATGTCAGGGATAAAATAATGAACAAAGCTCAACATCTCTGACTGAAAAACATGAAAGATGAAGACAATGAATAAATGTGTCCTACATGGGACTGGCCTAGGTGAACTCCAAGGACTCCTTTGCAAGGTCCACAGTCACACATCCCTGTAAACATACCATGGCCAATACGACATTATGCACAAGTTTAATGCAATATTGCAGAAAAAAAATTTTTTAAACATACAACAAAAGGTACATTAGGAGAAAGACTTTTTTAATTTTTACTTTAGCAAATATTGACATATAAAATGGGGATGGTAACAATATATGAAAACCATATTGAAGAAAATAGGGAGTAGAATAATAGACTACACTATGAATTTACTCTGGATGAGGAGACACAACAGGCTATAAAATAAAATGAAAGCCTTATGAGACAAAGGTTGAGAAGTTTTGAAGTATTAAACTAATCTGGAACCTGAAAGAACTACCATACATCAGAGGAAATTTTCATGGGGTAAAAACTGACAGGTTTTCCCAAGACCATTTGTAAAACAGAGCTCAAATGACAAAGATAAGACTTGCCATCCATCTATTGAGATAAACCAAAATTACAAGAATAAAATATATATTATTAAATCTTTGAAGAATGTTACATAAAGCAATCAAGATGATATTAGGAATTTTCTTATTTGATTTTAGAATAGGTGATAGGAAGGAAACTTATTTCAATTTTCCAGAAGCAGTACACATATTTTTTGTCATAACATTTTTAAAAATTACAACTACCAATAGTATAGTTGACTATAATCTATACTTGTCCATAGGACAATCAAAATAATTACTTAAATGTAACATTTTTTTAAAATTCAGCTTATCTCAAAGGAAGAACATTATAAGCTGACACTGATTATAGTTCAATGGACAACTTCCTCATACCTTCTGCATTAATCATGATCTCTACATACATTTATATCTCATTACCAAAATTGATCCTAGACTCCATAAAAATAAGAACTTTATACAGAGCCTATCATACTTTTTTGCAATAAATGTTGTGTAATATTCTTTCAAAAGAATACGCTAGTGAAGTTTATTTCAGGCCATGCATTGTGGCACAGGCTCTATCTAGAGCCTGATCATTTGGGTCCAATATTTTCTTTGGCATGTACTAGTTATATGACCTTAGAAAAGTTTTCTTAACCTCTTTGTATTTCAGTTTCCTCATCTAAGAAGTAGGCCTTAGTATGTTACTATCTCACATATTTGCAATGGGAGTTAAATAAGATAATACATATAAAATGTTTAGCAGGGGGCCTGGTACTAAGCACCCAACAAATACACGTCATCGCCCAGCTCGGTGGCTCACGTTGGTAATCCCAGCACTTTGGGAGGTCTAGGGGGGCGGATTGCTTGAGCCCAGGAGTTCCAGACCAGCCTGGCCAACATGGTGAAACCCCATCTCTACAAAAAATACAAAAATTAGCCGGGCGTAGTGGTGCGCACCTGTAGTAGCAGCTACTGAGGAGCCTGAGGCGGGAGAAATCACCTGAGGCTAGGGAGGTCGAGGCTGCAGAGAGCCAAGATCACTCCACTGCACTCCAGTCTGGGTGACAGAGCAAGATCCTGTGTCAAAAAACAAAACAAAACAAAACCATGCATCATCATCATGATCATCACCTTCATAATCATAATCTTTGAAAGGGTAGCAAGAAACTATTATGCTTGTCAGGCTAATTTGCATTCTGTATTTATCGAAGTCCATTAAAATCCTGAAAAAGTTTTCAAAAGAGAGAGAGACAAAGAGAAAGACAGAGAGGAGAAAGAGAGAGAGAGAGATTTCAACCAGAAACTGAAAGTCACTAATTTTAAAGAAAAATCATATTATTTTTAAACTTTGATAAACTGTATCAATTATTCAGAATAACTGCTATAATAAAACATTGTTTTATATCTGCACTGGTAGAATTTTAGAGCACATTCTTCTGTCTCTTATTGCCAGTGAGTTTTATACCAAGAGGTACAAAACCTGTTTTAAATTATCCTCAGTTATGAAAGGGTAAATGATGTCATAGATTCTGGGCCTCCAATTCAAGATAAATAAAAATAGATTTTTAAATGTTTTGATTAATTCTAGTAGAAACATAAATGGAATAAATACTTAGATGATCATTTTTACCCTAATTTTTGGCAAGATGAATAAAATGATTCTTGACATTTTATACGAAAGAAAAATATTGTCTACATTATAATATATAATAGTTTATAAATAAGTTAATGGTTGGTCTGATAAGCAATTTTAAGACTCCACGCTATCAACACTCAAAAGCTTCTTCCCAGTCATACAGTGTGCTTTTGAAAAATACACTGAAACTTACTATATGCTAAAAATAGTCTTAGTCAATTCACCTATGCATTCCAAGAAAAATCAACCCAAACATTAAATGCAAACAATGACAAAGGAGATAGATAGATAGATAAAATCGGGGAATGAAGTGACTTAAATAAAATAAATGGAAAATTTTGATATAAGCCATTCTTTTTGGTGATAGCAATCTCTGGTTACGGTAAGGAGTAAAGGAAATATAATTGAAAATTAACCCAGGAAGTCCTCTCACCTATGATAGTATAATCTGTAAAAGTAAATAGAATATAAGTATAATGAGTCAAGAATTATTGAATGTAAAGATAGGAAATAATACTTCAGTCAATTTTTATACACATAATAACAAAAACATCTACAAATTTATGAGACTAGGCTGGGCGCAGTGGCTCACGTCTATAATCATAGCACTTTGGGAGGCCAAAAGGCGGGCAAATCACTTGAGGCCAGGAGTTCTAGACCAGCCTGGCCAGCATGGCAAAACTCTGTATTTACTACTGCTACTAATAATAATAATACAAAAATTAGCCAGGCCTGGTGGTGCACGCCTGTAGTCCCAGCTACCCAGGAGGCTGAGGCACGAGAATTACTTGAACTGGAGAGGCATAGGTTGCAGTAAGCCAAGATCAAACCACTGCATTCTAGCTTGGATGACAGAGTGAAGCTCTGTCTCTGTCTCAAAAAAAAATAAAAATAAAAATAAAGAAAGTAAAGGAAAGGAAAGAGAAGAAAAGAGAAGAGAAGAGACAAGAAGAAAAGAGAAGAGAAGAGAAGAAAAGGAAAGGAAAGGAAAGGAAAGGAAAGGAAAGGAAAGGAAAGGAAAGGAAAGGAAAGGAAAGGAAAGGAAAGGAAAGGAAAGGAAAGGAAAGGAAAGGAAAGGAAAGGAAGAAAGAAATTTATGAGACTATTTTTACGCCTTCAGGAAAGATGAAGTCAGAGCCTTGCTCAGATTATAGAGAACAGTTCATACCAGACCCACTGAATCATCTCTTCCCCTTAGAATTATCAAATTAGTAGTTAAGGGAAACATAGCAGATAGACATATACTCTATATTTAGACTTAAAGAAGTCTCTGAACACATTTTTTTAATTAATAAATTTAAATTGTTATATGATAGTGGTGAGAAGCAGCCCTATAAACCAAGTATCAGCAGTGTCCTGGAGGTCACACTGTAAAACAGTGGTTTGCCGGAAAGAAATGTCTGGGGAAAACTAAAGGGATCAAACCATATATAAAGTTTCCAAAATCATGTTCTTTAAGGAAAATCAAACATAGTTTTATAGTGTCCAATGATCCCCATCACGGACAGCAAAATAATCTTTTTTCTCTATTCTCTCTATTTTTAAACTTGAATCTTCACCAATAAATAACAGAAGGGAATGGACAGTTGAGTATTCTCTTCTGTAATTTTGTGGTGAAGATTCAAGCTTAAAAATCCTATCTACTTAAAAACAAATTAACAGGGTGAAATGTAAAATCTGTGAAATACATAATCCCATAAAATCAAGATTATAGAGAAACAAGCAACAGAACTATGAAGAATTTATTAGGTGCTATTTATTTCTATAAATTGGGGGGATACGAACACAAACTTCATAAAATTTTGTTTCTTTTTGAGTTGACATAGAATGTAAATATTGTATATAAAATAATATATATTATTTCACAGAATAATAAACTCTTGTATGGAATATGTCTTTATAACCACAGAACAGGGTAGAATGGTAATTAAACTACTGAAAAATAGCTGTCATAATTAGTCATATTAAGATAGTAAGATAAGAATTTATAACCTACCTAAAAAAAGGTATCAGAGTAGCACAAAATTCTTTTAATGTAAGATGTTAAGAATTTCTAACTCTTGTTTATGGCATTTTTGTTGTTAGATCTACACCTACTTTATTCATAATAACATCTAAGTTAGAAAAATATGAAAATGCAAGCTTCATAAATCATAGTATGAGTTCTCCATATATGTTCACAGAGAGAAAGAGATTCCCTCCCACCTCTTCTACAGTGGATAGAAGGATTTCTGAAGCTGGTGTTCAATGGCCAAAAACGAGTCATTCATTCACTCAAAATTTTGAGACATGTAAGCTTGAAATCTCAATCCTTTGAAGGACCTGCTCATGTTATTACAAGCATTTTTAATATCAGCCAACAACAACTTCACAGATAAGTCTGTGCTGACAACAAATATAATTATTCACCTCTCCTTCAACGAGTAAGAGTTTTGGAATCAACTTCCACTGCTTGTCACCTACAATAAGCTCAGATTTTTGACCCCCTGAATCTCCACAAAACAAACAAACAAAAAAAACATGTCTTCATTAGGAAAAACAGAAAACAAACCAAGATTATTGTGTGATTCAAACATAAATACAGTCATGAATCACTCAACGACAATAGAAATACATTCTGAGAAGCACACTGTTAGGCAATTTCACCATTATATGAACAATAGAGTATACTTACAGAAACCTAGAGGCATAGCCTACCACGCACATAGGCTAAATGGTATAGCTTATTGCTCCTAGGCTGCAAATCTATACAGCATGTGACTATCCTGAATACTGTAGGAACTGGAACACAATGGTATTTTTGTGTCTAAACATTGAAAATGCATGATAAGGCCGGGCACGGTGGCTCAAGCCTGTAATCCCAGCACTTTGGGAGGCCGAGATGGGCGGATCACGAGGTCAGGAGATCAAGACCATGCTGGCTAACACAGTGAAACCCCGTCTCTACTAAAAAATACAAAAAGTTAGCCGGGCGAGGTGGCGGGCGCCTGTAGTCCCAGCTACTCGGGAGGCTGAGGCAGGAGAATGGCGTGAACCCAGGAGGCGGAGCTTGCAGTGAGCTGAGATCCGGCCACTGCACTCCAGCCTGGGCGACAGAGCGAAACTCCATCTCAAAAAAAAAAAAAAAAAAAAAAAAAAAAAGAAAATGCATGATAAAATATGGCTTTATAATCCTATGGGACCACTGTCATATATGCAGTCAATCTGACTAAATCATCATTATGCAGTGTATGACTGTACTTTGATATTGATTATTTTCAGAAAAACAAAATGTGGTAAACTGTACTCATTTCTTCACAGAATAAGGAAATGCTGTTAGACAGAACTAAGTGTTCTGAATCATGTTGTAAGTACACTAGAAGCTGATCTCTCTAGTAAGTGATCATAATCTTTAGCCACTAGTATAACAGAAATGTGTAAACTGGCTTTAATTGTCTAACAACTAAATAAAGTGAAATAAAACTTGTAATAACTCATATCCTAATTACTTGTTTAATATTTTAGCATTTCTTAAAGGTTCAATTTCACGGAGGCAGAAAAACATAAATAACTGGCTTTCTTATAAAGCACTCTTACAAGTTCAAAATGTCTTAAAGGCAGCTTTTACTATATATAAACTATTCATCACAGATCATAGAAATCAAGTTTTCATTGCATTCTGAGAAGCAGAAATTGTCTACTAAACTTGGAATCCAAATATAGGCGGCATTTTAAAGATACTTTATTGAGTTGAATTTTTAAAGCCACTATGTACTAAGCTTTGAAAGAAGAAGAATTGCTAAATAGAGGCAAAGCTTTTCTAAATCTCTCTATTCTACCAATTCATTACTTTTTAAGTTAAACTATATCTGCTATGAAAATAAAATAGAATCAGTCTTTTTTTTTCACGACAGTACAAAATGTTTATAATATGGACACTATCCCTATTCCTGAAACTAGCATTACAAAAATAGTGTGATCATATTATTTACCTTTAAAGTTTGGGTTCCCTTTATGATTTTTCAATAAAATATCCCTGAGTGGCTGTCATTCATTTTCTTTATGAACTCTCAAGTATTATATAACCTATTATTTCACTAGGCAACTCCCTCCATTTTCAATGTCTCCAGTTGTTGGAAAGTTCCTCTTAATTCTTAACCAAATCTACTTTCTTGTAACATCTATTCTTTGACTCTGGTTTTGCCTTCTGAAACTAAATAAACTTTATCTCATTTTTATATAACTATTAAAATATTTGAAAGCAGTTTTCACTTCTTTCTTATGAACATTTTCATGCAAGACACTTAAAACAGTGCCAGAAATGTTAAGATACATAGATACAGATAAATATTGAGAGACAGATATGCCTTTCAAATTTTAAACAATATTTTGGCATTTTTCTCTAAGAATAAATGATATTAAAATTTAAAAAAAGAGGTAGGACTTAGTCAAAACTAAGGATTAAAAATGAGAAAAACAACTAAGGGAATGTTAAATATGTCTTCAGTGATAAAACTGAAACAAGTAGTAAACATATTTGTGGAAGTCAGAAGAATGTGGTAATTTGTACAAGGAAATGGGAGCAAACAAGAGAGGCCCACTGACTATGAGGTTGGCAATGAAAAAAAGCTTCAAAAAGTTAACTTGCTCAAGGTTACCTAGCTAGTAAATAACAGTCTGAGGTTGGGAAGTCCTGCTACAGAGACTGTATTCTTTTTTTTTGAGATGGAGTCTCGCTCTGTCGCCCACGCTGGAGTGCAATGGCACGATCTCGGCTCACTGCAAACTCTGCCTCCCGGGTTCAAGCCATTCTACAAAGACTGTATTCTTAATCATACACAATACTGTCTATTAACACTGCTTTTTTCTGTGCTTGCTCAAAGATGATGCCCTATCAAAGCAAATGTAAAACTAGTTGTTTCTATCAGAATTATAATTAGAAATTACCATAAAACCCACTTGCAAAAAGAAAGATGCTGTAGCTTAAGTCATGATTCAAAAGTTGCCATGGAAAAAAATAGTAAGTTGTTTTCTGAGTTCTGGAACTCAATTATACCAAATCTCGAAATCCTTGAAAAGTAAAACTATAACAAAATAATAAGAAAAGAAACCTAGTGTGTTATGTGGCCATGCCTTTGATATCTTTTTTCTGTTTTGAATGTACTTCAGGGCCGGGCACAGTGATCCACACCTGTAATCCCAGCACTTTGGGAGGCCAAGGCAGGCAGATCACGAGGTCAGGAGTTCGAGACCAGCATATAGCCACACAGAATATATCCAGAGGAAAAACTGTTATTTCAACCTAAGATATCAATAGAAAGGATAAAGTCAAGGGCAATTGAAGGAGATACTGGAATATGTAAACGGTGTTGACTGATAAAGCCCAGACTTACATTTCTATGAATGAAACTTTCTAAACAGAAGTTTCTCTATGAATATGTTTAAAGGACAGTAAATTGAAGATTATATGAGACAACTGCATAGGAAGTATCGTTTAAAGACAGTATCAATCTAGAATGTATATTTTTAATACAATTTATTAATAGGAAAGCAAGCAACAATTAAAGTATGGACAAAATATTTGCCTACATATTTAACTAAAGAAATTACACCAATGACTAAAAAGTATAAGAAAAGATGTTTACCATCTTTAGTCACCAAGAAAGTATAAATTAAAACCCGAGACGCCACTTTGCAGTCATTAGGAAGGCTATGATGAAGAAGACTGACAATACTAGGTGTGCATTAGGACGTAAAAAAAGCTGAACCTTCTTACACTGCCGGTCAAATGGGAAATGGCATAAGCTCTTTGAAAAACAGTTCAGCAACTTCTTTAAAAAATAAACATATACTTACTATTTGATGCAACAACTCTTCTCTTGCAAATCAGTTCAAGAGAAATGGGAACATATATATACACAAACTCTTGTATGTGAATGTTCATTACAACATTATTCATGATAGCCAAAATCTGGAAGTAATCCAATGTCCATCAACTGGTGAATGGATAAACAAACTGTAGTGTATCTATGCAACAGAATACTGTTCATCAGGAAAAATTAACAAACTGCTGATGCATACTACAATACAGAGAACCTCAAAAACATGATGTCAAACCAGAAGAAAAAGAAAGGTAACATTTGTAAGAAATAAATAGAAGCAGCAAATCTATAGAGATGAAAGTAGGCCAGTGGTTGACTGCGGTTGGAGGTAGGAGCAGGAATTAACTGCAAATGGGTACAGGAAACTTTGAAGGGTGATAAAGTTTTCTAAAACCACATTGTTGTCACAGATGCACTATTATATACACTTACTAAAAATTATTGCAACGTATACTTACCAAAAATGTACATAAGAACAAAGAGGAAACTATCAAAAATGAAGAGGTAGACAAGACATTGTAAACATGTATTTTTTTCCACTGAGATTTAAAGCTACTGGCTAAAACAAAATGATTCTAACTGAAAAACAAAAGGAACAGTTAAAGGAAGATTCTGTATGATTTTTAACTAAAGGCACTGATTTTTCTCCCTCAGAACCTACAAACCTTTAATAGAACTAAATAAAATCTGATCTCCAATAGGACGTACCTCCTGTAATGCTCTGGGCTACAATCTTTCTTGTTAACAAAAATTAAATATGGCAAAATAAGCACTTTAAGCCTATAGATGACTATTGGGATTACATAATTCATCATGTAATCATGTACAGGGTCCTCTGACTATACACAATAAAGTAACTACACAGGAACCCAAATGCCATTAAGCCTCCTTGTGTGGTTCATGAAAAAAAAATATACCATACAGCAATTTTAACATTACGCTAATTTTAAAAAACCCAGAACCAGCATGAACATCACTAATATCTGCACCAAAGCATCATATATGAGCCTTGTCGCTCATAGTTTTGAAGAGTCGATATCATTAAAATGGCCATACTGCCTAAAGTAATCTACAGATTCAATGCAATTCCTACCAACATACCATCACTATTTTTCACAGGACTGGAAAAAACTATTCTAAAGTTCATATGGAACCAAAAAAAGAGTCCGAATAACCAAAGGAATCCTAAGCAAAAAGAACAAAGCCAGAGGCATCACATTACCTGACTTCAAACTATACTACAAGGCTACAATAACCAAAATAGCATGGTATTATTACAGAAACAGACACATAAACCAGTGGAACAGAATAGAAAACCCAGAAATAAAGCTACACACTTGCAGCCATCTGATCTTCGACAAAGTTGACAAAAATAAGCAATAGGGAAAGGACCCCCATTCAATAAATGGTGCTGGGATAGCTGGCTAGCTGTATGCAGGATAATGATATGGGACTCCTACCTTTTACCATATACAAAAATGAACTCAAGATGGATTAAAGATTTAAACGTAAGACCTCAAACAGTAAGAATCCTAGAAGAAAACCTAGGAAACACCATTCTGGACACTGGCCTTGGGAAAGAATTTGTTACTAAGTCCCCAAAGCAACTGCAACAAAACAAAAATTGACAAGTGACACCTAATTAAACTAAAGAGCTTCTGCACAGCAAAAGAAATGAACAGAGTAAACAGTCTAAAAAATGGGAGAAAATATTCATAAACTATGCATCTAACAAAAGTCTAATAACCAAAATCTATAAGGAACTTAAGCAAGCAAAAAAAAACCACCATTAAAAAATAGGCAAAATACATGAACAGACATTTCTGAAAATAAAACATAAAAGCAGCCACCAAATACATTAAAAAAATACTCAACATCACTAAATGTCAGAAAAATGCAAATCAAAACCACAATGAGATACCACCTCACACCAGGCAGAATGGCTATTATTAAAAAGTCAAATACAACAGATGCTGGCAAAGCTGTGGATAAAAGGGAACACTTATACATTGTTGGTGGGAATATAAATTAGTTCAGCCTTTGTGAGAAACAGTTTGGAGATTTCTCAAAGAACTTAAAAAGAGTTACCATTCGAACTAGCAATTACGTAACTGGTTATATATCCAAAAGAAAATAAATCATTCTCCTAAAAAGACACTGCACTCATATGATTATTGCAGCACTATTCACAATAGCGAAGACATGGAATCAACCCAGGTGCCCATCAGTGGTGGATTGGATAAAGACAATGTAGTACATATATATCATGGAATACTATGCAACCATTAAAAAGGACGCATAGCTGGATGCAGTTATGCAGCCATAAAAAAAGATGCAGCTTGAGGCCACTATTCTAAGCAAACAAACACAGGAATGAAAATCCAAATACCACATGTTAAAAGTGGGAGCTAAACACTGGTACTCAAGGACATAAAAATGGCAACAATAGACACTGAAGACTACTGGATGGGAAAGTGGGGACAAGCGTTGAAAAACTATTGAGCACTATGCTCAGGACCTGGGTGAGGGGATCAGTCAAAGCCCAAACTTCAGCATCATGCAATATACCCAGGTAACAACCCCATACATGTACCCACTGAATCTAGATGAAATTCAAATTATTAAAAAATAATAAATTACATTAAAAGAAAAAAAGGGCAATGATCAGAGAGCAGTTCTAGAGAAAGGTAAGCAACCCACAAATTAAAAATAAAGATGTCATTCATACTTACAAGAACAGAGTGAACTCCAGATAATTCTGAACGAAGTCATGTCTCTGCTCTGCTAATGTATAGAGAAAGCTCTAATGCCAAGTTGTTCATCACTAAAACTACAGTTCAATATTTGAAATTCTCTAATAAAATATTATTATCTGAACAAAGAAGAAATGCTCACACTTTCTCAAATTAAATTAAGGTTGAAGTCAAATAATGTATTCTTGACTGCAAGATGAAACTTGTCTTTCAACAGTTTCATTATGGTATAGTAAGATTAATAAATATATTTTAAAATTTTTCAGTCATCACCTCAGAAAAAGATGGGCAACTGTCCAGAAAAGATAAGAGAGTATTCTGAAAACTGATTTGGCCACAGAAAACCAGACATTTCCTACTTTATTCTTTGAAAATTGTTTCCCAGCGTTTGATTGTAGCTTCTAATTAATAAGACAAATGAGAGCATATTTCTGGGAATTAAAAAAGAAATGTGTTGTTGTTATGCTTTTCCTCAGTTCCAACCCTGAGAACAAAAGTGAAGATGAATAACAATGCTATTGCTCTGTTGCAGGGATGATGTATTTCAAATGCTGGGCTCCTTCCAAGGTGTTATTAAAGTTCTCTGAAGCGTTGCTACTAAAAAAAAATGTCAAAAGAACTCATGTTATTTATTGTTTCTCAAAATCCATTGCTCTTCAGGTTGTGCCTAAGTTAACACATCCATTTTATTTTGGAAGTCACTGCACAATCCTCTGATAAATGAACATAAAAGACATTAGTAGATACAAGTAATGAAAACTTGATTCCAAACCTTCGTGAATCTGACAAAGAGACCAGAGATTTTAAAACAATGATAGTATGTAAATAAAATGCAGATCCAAACAGAGCTCCTATAGAATGTGTGACAAGTGGTCTTCTAGTCTTTATTAAGGAGACAAGCAGCAGGGTCCAAGGCATATTTTAGGAAGATGTTAGGTGAGCTCAATATTTCTCTAAAATTATCAAACCTACTGATACCTAGTGCTTTCATCTATAATGCAGTAAGTGAATACGGGAATAAATAGGGAGAATGTTATAGGTGGAAAAGAACACAAACAATAATAGCAGTAGAAGTAATAATGAACATCAATGCAGTGCTTAACCCTGGGGTCAAAGATGCTAAGAATTTTACATGGATTATGTTATTTAATCCTCCCAAATAACTTTCTGAGGTAGGCAGCCTAAACTGTCAGAGAATTATTTTAACTAATTCTTAATGACAAGATGAGCCCTTCATGGTAGATAAGTCAGATTCTCCGCACCTCTCTTTTAAAATGCATCTGAATTCATTGAAACATAGAGATGAAAGAAAGCTTCATGGCCAGGTGTGGTGGCTTACACCTGTGATCCCAGCACTTTGATAGGAAAAGGTGGGTGGATCACCAGAGGTCAGGAGTTTGAAACCAGTCTGGCCAACATGGTGAAACCCAATCTCTACTAAAAGTACAAAACTAGCTGGGTGTGGTAGTGCAACCCTGTAGTCTCAGCTACTCGGGAGACTGAGACAGGAGAATCGCTTGAACTGGGGAGGTGGAGGTTGCAGCAAGCTGAGATCGCACCACTGCACTCCAGCCTGGGTGAGACACAGCAAGACTCCATCTCCAAAATAAAAATTAAAAAAAAAAAAAAAATTAGAAAAAAAGAAAAAAACCTTCATGATCAATTGATCTCATATATATGTATATATGTTAAGTATGATTTGTAAAGGAGTAAAAATATTAATTTGTCTAGGTTCATTAATTTCCAATGTATAAAACCGAGGTTCAAACATTAAAAAGATTTACTAAGATCATAGTTGTCAGAGACACCTCTCTCCCAGTCTGTTGATACTTTCACCACACATCATGACCTTACCTGGCAGAGAAGGAAGCTATGTGCTATTACTCTCATTTCTAACAACACTATTCACTCAAACAAGATTCACTCTATACAAAGAATCTTTGTAATCTATATGAGTGGGTTATGTTTACATGGACTAACTATTAACCTGCAAACTGCTCATTAAGCTACAAACAAAAATTCATCTCAAATTTACCACAATGTCTTATAATTCAAAAGATCTATGCAATACATTTCCAAATTATCAGAACAATATTTGATATAAATGGGGTAAAAGAGATACATAACACAAATTAACATGGATTAATTCAGTCTTTATACTGAATCTGTTGGGTTTTTTAAAAACAACCAATTCATTCATACTTAATGTTTGACATCTGATAAGGAAAGATGATGATAAAAGGAAGTTGAGTTCAGGGGAAGATGAAAACACAGGAATACTATAAGGGGAGCTGGGAAGAAAATAGACAAGCAGAGAGAAGAACATGTGAGGCATGGATGATGACTTAGAGAAAATGCAGAGGAAACCAAGTGATGGAATCAAAACTTGGTCAAGCCATTGGAAGTCTAACCTCAAGACTGTTGAAGCCTGCCACTGATAACTGCGTCAGATGCCCCTCAGTGACATGCTTGCTTCTGATGACCAACCCTTGCATCTTTACAGCTCATTACAGCAAGATAAAGATGTAAATACTTTGGAGGCTAGGACAATGGCTTTCCATTCATTTCCATCTCACTAAATCATTCATGAGCGTTTTCTACCTCTAGTCATACAATTAACCTGTGACTGATAACAGAAAATGAGAAAGATTATGGTTTATCAAAAGCATTGCAGTTCAACCTGCAAATGATTAACTGTCATACAGCTACATGATTAGCTCTTGATATTTTTTATGGCAGACATAGTGGTTCATTGGTATTAAATGCACAGACAAAACAGTTAAATTATAAGAGCCCTCAATGTTAATTAAGGAATAAATATAAATTATTTTAAAATAGCATTTTCTTATAAAAGCCAACTAAAAAATTAGAGACTTTAGACATCACAGAGGTACACATTAACAAGAACAGCTATTATGGGGAAAATAATAAAGACAAAGTAAAATTTATCAACAAAAACAATTTTTACATATTATTTTTCTTCTTTCCATGTTTTAATAAGCTGTAAATGTGAAATTTGATGACATACTAATTTTAAAATATTATTCATCTAGGTAAGATTGTATGTGACAACTTTACTGACTATAGTATCAATACGGGGCAGCTGTAACCTCCCAAATGTCCCATTCTGGCAAACTCAGGTGAGTAAGCAGAAATAAATATGAGGATGAGTAGATTTCTATCCTTATTTTAACTAAAAATCCTGCCTATTACTTTATTTTTAAGCTGCCACTAACATGTTTAAATGATAATTGCATCTCCTCAATGAGCACAGTTCCTTATTATTGGAATTGGCAGGGGGCCTTGACATTTGAGTCATCATTTCATTATGTCTATTTCTTACCCTGGTATACAAATTAAATAGAAATAGAAGCCAAATGAAATATAAGGGGAAAAAGCCTGAAGCAGTAATTTTAAAATGAATTAATTTTTCCCAAATCGATAAAATATATAAAGCAACAACATTGATAATAATATATTCTAGTTCGGACATATTTACAAAAATACCAACATCAATTCTAAAGGCCAAAAATGCTTCAAATTCTCCTAGCCAAATATTGTACTCCTGTAAAACAGAAATGAGAGTTTTGATAGTCCCTAAATTAAAGAGAGAGAATAACTCCTTTTAAAACAACTACAAATGTGAACAAAAATATACATTTAACAAGTTTCTTCCATTCTAAAGGACTTCAAAATGGGTAGCAATTATTAAGCATACATATAATATACATATGTGACAATTTGTATTTAAAACATCATATGATCAAATAATACTAATTCATTCAGACTAAAATATCCAAATATGCCAAATAGGAATCCAGGTCTATCCTTATTTTCAAATCACTGAACTTATATGATAAAAACGTTAATTTCCTAAACCACCTGATTCAGTCATATTGAATAAATGTGCATCTTTCTATCATTCTCAATTTTTTTTTTCTTTTTTTTTTTTTGAGAGAGAGTCTCACTCTTGCCGCCCAGGCTAGAGTGCAGTGGCACAATCTTGGTTCACTGCAGCCTCTGCCTCCGGCGTTCAAGCGATTCTCCTGCCTCAGCCTCCTGGGTAGCTAGGATTACAGGCACCCACCACCACACCCAGTTCATTTTTTTGTTTTTAATACAGATGGGGTTTCATCATGTTAGCCAGGCTGGTCTCAAACTCCTGACCTCAGGTGATCCACCCACTTCGGCCTCCCAAAGTGCTGGGATTACAGGTGTGAGCCACCGCACCCAGTCATCCTTCCCTAATTTTTTTTAAAAAACTTCATTGAACTTCAAAATTACAAAAATCATCAATCATGAAACGAATCCTATATAGAATCCTATATAAAATCCTCAAGAACACGTTAAGCGCTGCTTTCAAAGGGCTATTTCCTCATTTATTTATATTACTCCAGAATATGTATAAATTATTTTCACTGAGTCTTTAATTACTTCCACAACTCTTCTTTCCTTTAGCCCAGAGCAACCTGTCATTTCTAATAGCCAATAGCTTCCCCCAAATGCTTGGAAACAGGCTGAATAGCCTAAAAGAACTTTATTTACCCTGGTACAAAATGTTGAAAAGACACTTTACTGGAAACTGAATGACTGTACAAATTTCTGCCTGGAAATTAATGTTATTTTTTCCCTTTAATCACTGAAAGTATATTACTAAATGTAAAAAGTCATGGTTTATTTTTCTTTATATTTTATTATCTATTTTAATGTTGACTTTTAAAAATATTTTACCTGAGGGACAAAATGTTCATTTAAACCTAAATATTTTAAGATTTATTTCTGTTGTCTTTTCATCAATTATTCATAATTTATAATCCAGATTTCCCAAAAGAATTCAAAGAAATCCACAAAAAATTTCCTAGGCTTCACTTTATTCTCTCAACTAGTGATCATGTTCTAAAGCAATGAATCTCTATTTTAATACTAAAATTTAAATAGAAAAGAAGTCTTGAGATAGTCAATCCTCCACTTCTGGGGAATACATTATTCTGCATATTAAGACAAAAATAGGATGTAAACCAGATGTTCCTAGATTATGAAATTTAGAAAAGAACATATTCAAAGTGAAGGTAACTTTTAGCATCTATATTTAAAGATATTGCAGTCATGCCCCACAATGTTGAAATGCTATATTTCTTATAATTTGACTAGAGTCAGTGGAAATATTCATGAGTTTATATTATCAGGTTTTTAGTGAGTTCTATCATTTTTGTAATTGCTATAGCTAGTATTAATAAATGTCTTCTTTTTATATGCTGAAATAAATTAATGGAGGAGGTAGACACTATGCAAAATGGCTGGGAATGGGGCCAAATCTTTTTACATACATCCAGGGACCAGTAATCTTCTAAATGGCACTTTGAGCTCTCTTGCCTAAATAATTACAAGTACAGCCACCATATAATTTACTGAAATAATTATCCACTCTTCTGGTTCCTATCTCCCATCTCAAGTCCATAGCCACTTACCTTGTCTTTATTTTCAGAGCCAGAAGCCTCAGGCTTGGTTCTAATCACAAACGGGGTAGACAGTCGCAGTAGGACCCTTTCAAAGGTGGCATTAACCTTTGGAGACACAATCTCGAAGCAGTCCTCAAACTTGAGCACTTTGTGAGTGTCACATCGAAGCTGCTTCCTTAGACCTTCCCCCAGCTGAAGGACTGACATGCTGGGGTCAAACATCAAGTGGAAAGGGAAGGCTCTGCAGAAGGTGTTGATGCTAATTCTGAGGTCCGCAGGAACTTGGGAGGTTCCCTGTGGAAGGTTCTTCGTGATATTAGTATTTTCACATTCTTTGATAAGGAAAGTAAGACAGCTACAATTGCCTGGGTTTGAAACATCAGAGCATAGCTTCTCATTTGCAACCTGTTCCACTTCCACGTCCAGCCGATAGATCTTCTTTCCTGCAGCCTTAATCATCCCCAGCATTGCAAACCCCACAATATGGTGAGGGTGGAAGTAGTGGAGCATGAGAGTGCCTTCAGGAAGCTCTTTGCATAGGAAAGAGGGTGACTCCAGAGTGGCCTGTTTTCCAAAAGAAGTTCTAATGTGTTCCAACAAAGCATCAAAGCCGTTAAAAAAGTCCTGCAAAGTGCCACCTACAGCTCGAAGGACTCTCTCATTCTCATGAAAGCATATATTAAAGAACTCTTCACCAAATCTTTCTTGAATTTCCTCAAACTTCAAACCTAGAGGTAAATGGGAAGCAAATGTTAGTGAAGTCTAATATAAATAATTGAATTTACAGCTTTTTAAGTGCTCATCAAAAGAGTAACTACTGAGTGAAGTAACAAAGGTTATTTCTCTTGGATCCACAAATTTTCACATAGGTTAATTCACTCATCTTGAATCAGAAAAAGTAAATTTCAGTTCATCTTCGGGATGCTTCTAAAATGTTAATGAACATGAACCTTTGTTTGTTTTTAAATAGACTACATATTTTTAGACCAGTTTTAGATTCACAGCAAAATTGAGCAGAAGGCACAGTTATTTCCCATATCTCTCTGCCCCCACACACGCACAGCCTGCCCCATTATCACATCCCCCACCAGTGTGGTACATTTATTACAATCTGCGAACCTACATGACGCATGATTATCATCCAAAGTCCATGGTTTACATTAGGGTTCACTCTTAATATTGCATATTCTGTGGGCTTAAACAAATGTATAATGATATGTATACACTTATCATATCACCTAGAGCATTTCACTGCCCTAAAAGTCCTGTTTATCCCTTCCTTCCCCCTAACTCTCAGAGCATCAGCTTTTTAAATGTTGCTAATCTAGCTGTTCACCTTTCAATAGCCTTGCAGTAGTTATCACAAATAATATATTTTTCTTTTTCTTAATGATTTCCCCATTCTTCATAGAATAACCAAGTTGCCTACATATTATGTCCATATACCATCCATGTTATCATCTTACTTCTTATCGAAATGCATGTATTAAGTGGAAAATATAAACCAGAGAGGAAATCTATGGTACATGAGCGGGGAGAGGCATCAAGCTATCTGGTGGAAACAAAAGGCTCACATTAGCATTCTCAGGGAAAGACACGCAGGTCAGCTAGACCCCAGGGAAAAGGAGACAAAATAAGAAAATAATAATGGCAGAACTGTGGAATGATTTGCATTCTTTCACCCACAAAAGTGAGGGCAGCCAAGAATGGAGTAGGAATCTGATGAGATAAAATTAAAGGTTATTGTTAAGTTTCCTCCATATATAATCACTCCCTGAAGCCCTGGCAAAAGGAGTTCCACCTTATAGTGCTGGATATTATAATGAACAATAAATAAGTGTGCACAATGTATTCCATAGTAATAAGAAGCAGAATCACATGTGATCACAAGATCCCCGCTTGAGGATGATCTGAGGAAAAATGAGGGAATTTATGTGCCAAGGAGGACTATAACACATATAAAAGATTTTGGCCTTCATATTAAAGACAGCTTCTACCTAAAGTCACTCTATTGCTTCTACTTTGACATTGGTTGAAATCAATACATGTAGTTTACATATTCATATTTTCTTACCCCATTTACTTCATCTCATTTGGAAGTCCTGCAAATCAGGCAGGACTGGGAAAAGAAGGTCACTTTGCTAGCGCCCCATTAGAGTGCAGAGCAATCTAGGCTGTCTACAGCTTAGTTGCTTTCCTACCTTTATCATGCCCTGAGTGTTCCTCCCAGCCAGAAGTGAGGCAAATGAACAGAGTGAATAATATTATTTTTTAAAATAGTCAAAGCACATCTAATATTCTTTAAGAGCTTACTGTAGAGTCTAAAATTTGTGGTAGCCAAGAAATCAGTTTGACAAAGAACTTCTTAAAATCAATGTGTGGCTCAAGTCTGTAATCCCAGCACTTTGGGAGGCCGAGATGGGCGGATCACGAGGTCAGGAGATCGAGAGACGATCCCGGCTAACACGGTGAAACCCCGTCTCTACTAAAAAATACAAAAAAATAGCCGGGCGAGGTGGCGGGCGCCTGTAGTCCCAGCTACTCGGGAGGCTGAGGCAGGAGAACGGCGTAAACCCGGGAGGCAGAGCTTGCAGTGAGCTGAGATCCGGCCACTGCACTCCAGCCTGGGTGACAGAGCAAGACTCCGTCTCAAAAAAAAAAAAAAAAAAAAAAAAAAAAAAAAAAAAAAATCAATGTGATAGGAAAATAAGTAGAAAACCTAAGTGAGAAAGAGTCCCTTTATTAATAAGCATTTCATATTGATTTTGGTTTCATGAATTGGATGCTCAAGACTTGTTGGGAAAGTCACCTATTAAGATAAAAATATCACCACTCATCTCACATTGCCAGGTTACAAGACTGCTCTTCAACATATGTTGCATTCACTAACAATAATGGCAGCCAGAATTGATAATACCAGTACTTATCTGTCCAGTTCTCTAGTGTAAAAGAGAAAACAAGATAGATAATATTCACTGCCATTAGGCTCCTGTTCTGACTGCTCTGTTGAAACTGCTTTCATAAATACTTAAACCAATATATACTGTTTTGTCCTTATCTTACTTAACCTTGTTTGCTGTTTTTCCTTTAATTTGACACTATTAATCAACCCTTCCTCCTAAAACTCTCATCCCTTTTGGCTTATCAAACCATACTCTCCTGGTCTGATTACTCTGTTTTAACACTAATTCTCACTGCCTTCACTAAAACTTCTTTCTATGCCAAATCCTTACATCACCATCACTATGTTTTAACTAGAAAACTCTAACATACAAGTTAAATTTATATACACATTCAATGACAGTCCTTTGTTGCTATGAAATCTTCCAGTTATGACATTCTTATTAAAAACTAAATACAGAATAAATAAAAATTCCTGTAAACTGACCATATATGCTGAAATACAATATTCCATATGCCACTGAAAATATTCCATGGATTGCTTCTAAACTTTGAAGAATTGTATTTTCAAAAGACTTCGGGTCCACGTGCATTGAAGAGAAAAAGAGAAGGTTTTCTAACTTGCATTTCTCATAACATTGAAAAGGCCCTCACAGTTATGGTGCACACAAATGTAAAGACAATACAGTGTAAGCTTATGTTCTGTGTCTAATGCCAGGATCCCGAAGAATCATCCAGAAAATAACAACTAGGTAAGTTCATCATAGGCAACAAACTACTCTTTGCGCAGTTCTATATAAACCCGTAATATTCAATTAACGAATAAAGATTTTTAGTCCCAGAACTGTTAAACTGCACAAGATCAGAAAGGAAGAAAAAACTATTAGATTTGAAAATATTAAAACTAAGAAAAGACTACTTCAACTCTTACAAATATGCTACAAGTCAACAGCCAAGATTTTAATTTTAAACCTTAATCTCAAAATTCAGAAAGCACAGACAAAGTAATTCAATTCAGACAACTGATGCAATTCTGACTCCCAAGGTTCCGCCTACGATTGACGCAAACTCCCTACTTACAGTAAATCACTTGAAACCTATAGACAATGCTCATCTCCTCACATCACAAGATTCTATGACAGCTTGACATCTGGGTCTATAAGAATACATTTCCTCAAGGGGGAAAATTCATAACAAAACTGTTCTTATTAATGGGTAAGTTAAGTTAGAATTTTTAACTACTGTTAATTCACCTGTTTTAAAAAAGGTGAATAGCATAAATGCTGGCATCCGTTAGCTGTAAATGATATAGAATCTGTTCCTTCACAATCTAATCCTGTTGTCTCTCATCTGCTTTCCCACCCCACCTCAGATGGCATTTCTTGAGGACGAGGATCTTGCCCTATTTATGTCTGCATATCTATCACTGGCATAATGCCTGATCCCTGGAGAATAAGCATTGTTTCATAGAAATTAAGCATTCAGCTAAGTATTTGTTTGGTGAATATTACTAACCTTTTAAGGTTGCACTTGTGCCACATCTAAGGATATGAAAACAAAAAGACACGTGATTTTCTCTCGTGGGCCCCTACAGAACATTAAATTACATTATGGTTGGGCTACAACAAGGGTACACAGGAGTACCCATGGAGGTAGAGGAAAGAGAGTATCTGCCTCTCCTCAGGGAGACAATGTTTGAAGGGAGACTTGAATAAAAGAGCAGGTTAGGCAGGGCACAGTGGCTCATGCCTGTATACCTAGCACTTTGGGAGGCTGAAGCAGGCTGATCGCTTGAGCTCAGAAGTTGAAGACCCAACCTGACCAACATGGTGAAACCCCATATCTACAAAAAATACAATTAGCAGGGTATGGTGGTACAAGCCTGTAGACCATAGTCCCAGCTACCTGGAAGGCTAAGGTGGGAGGATCACTGGAGCCCAGGATGTTGAGGTCACAGTGAGCCGTGATCATGCCACTGCGTTGAGCCTGGGCAGCGGAGGGAGACCCTGTCTCAAAAAAAAAAAAAAAAGGCAGTTGGTGGTCCCAGCCTGGGCAACATGGCATAACCCTGTCTCTACTAAAAATACAAAAAAACAGCCAGGCATAGTGGTGCAGGCCTGCAGTCCCAGCTACTCTGGAGGCTGAGATGGGAGAATCACCTGGGCCCATGGAAGTCTAGGCTGCAGTGAGCTGTGACTGCACCACTGTACTCCAGCCTGAGTGACAGAGTGACACCCTGTACTGAAAATTACTGTACAAGAGTGTAAATGTCAGGAAGCATTCACTGGGGAGCCATCTTTGGGAGGAGAAAGAGGATCATGAAAAATAACTAACTGGTACCAGGTTTAATATCTGAGTGGTGAAATAATCTGAACACCAAACCCCCCATGACACAAGGTTACCTATACAACAAATCTGCACATGTACTGCTGAATTTAAAATAATTTTTTTAATCTGTGAATTTTAAAAAAATTAAAATTTAAAAATTGAAAACATATATCAGATATAAATTGTAATAATGCGAAATATGTATAATAAAGATGAAGCCAACCCCAATATGACTACTCTGAAACAAATTTTTTCACCTAATAACCACATCTAACAAGTGCAATATCACAAAAGTACACTGCAAAACTATCAATGTTACTCCTTCCTTTCAAATCACAAAGCACATGTCCGTGTCTTTCTTATAAAATAGCAGATAGTCCCTTGTAGTATTTGTTCCGTGATCCTTCTATTTTCCATAAACATATTTAGAGGAACAACCTCTAAAAACACTATAATGTAGAATGAGAAAAAAGAAACCAATGGAGGAAGGACTATAACTGAATGAATTACAGAGAGACTTTCCTCTGAATCATGGAAAACCCTAAATCTACAGATGGAAAAAGCATAAATTGCAACCAGAATTGATAAGAAACACACACACACACACACACACACACACACACACACACACACACACACACCCTAAGAATATCTGGCTGGATTCCTGGAAAAAAAAAAAAAAAAAAAGATAAGATTTTTTAAGTTGCAAGAAAAAACAAGTAATTAAAAAAATATTTACTTTTCATCTGCAACAATGAAAGCTAAATGATGAGAGAAAAATACAGGTGAGATACTGAGAGAACTGAAACCTAAAGGTTTATGACCCAGAAGAGTATCTGAGAAAGATTCATAGATTCCATCACTCAGTGAAACACCTTAGAAAATGAAAAAAAAAAAAAAATTAATCGAACAACAAATCACTCAGAATGAAGGAGTAGAGGAATCTGGTTAAGAGAAGAAGGAAAAGTAGACATATTAGTGAGCAATTAACCTTACAACACACACATAGACACACGCTTTCTGATGTATGTGTACACATACATCATGTCCAGATGTGTTTACACATACAAATATCCACAGATTATATACATATTACATATTATGGATAATGACCTATTACCTGGACAGTTGTAATACGAACACGAATTTTAAATTACTGATACAGGCCAGGCACGGTGGTTCTCACCTGTAATCCCAGCACTTTGGGAAGTCGAGGTGGGCAGATCACCTGAGGTCGGGAGTTCGAGACCAGCCCGACCAACATGGAAAAACCCCATCTCCACTAAAAATACAAAATTATCCGGGCGTGGTGGCGCATGCCTGTAATCTCAGCTACTCAGGAAGGCTGACGCAGGAGAATCGCTTGAACCCGGGAAGCAGAGGTTGCAGTGAGCCGAGATCACACCACTGCACTCCAGCCGGGGCGACAAGAGCGAAACTCCATCTCAAAACAAACAAATAAACAAACAAACAAACTACTGATACATAGAAAAACTACCAAACTACCACAAGGTAAATTTTATTCATATTCTGAAACTAAATAATCGTGGCAAAACACAGGAGTTGGATGGTGAGGAAACGGGAGAAGGTAGAGAAAAGAAAAGTAAATCTATTCTAAAAGTTTCTTCTTAATGGGATTTGAGGGGGTAGGAATAATAATCTTTAAGATATAAAAATAATCTTAGAAAGAAAATAATTGATATTGTTTTAAAATAATACAAAACCCATGGGTCTAATTTTACTAAGAGAAAAAGGAAGATAATCAATAGTGAAATGGGAAATTAGAGTAGAACTCTCCAAATACAAGATCAAATATTATATATATATATATATATGTCAAAATGATGAAGACAGCAAAAGACCAGAAACAAAAACAATATAAAATAAATATGATAAATCAAGAAAATCATATACATTATGGATTAAGGTAAATGTAAATGAATAAATCATCCCATTAATTGAGAAAACTCTCACTCCCTCTACAAGAATTGTACTTATAAAAGGTGATTAAAAAATAAAAGATTGAAAATTAATCAACAGGCAAAGAATTCAAAGAAACTGCAAGAAAAAAAGCAGAAATGAGGGGCAGTATTAGTATCAACAAGGTAGAATTAAGGGGAGAAGTGATAAACAGAATAAAAAGAGACAAAGTAAAACAAAATCACAATTTACAAAGAAGACCTAAGAGACATAAACCAAGCAACATTGTAGCTAAATATATAAAGCAAAAACAATTAGGAATTAATTGCTAATGAGTATAGGGTTTCTTTCTGGAATGATGAAAATGTCCTAAAATTGATTGTAGTGATGGTTGCAAAACTTTGTCAATATATTAACAACCATCGAATTGTACACTTTTGTTGGGTAAATTGTATGGTACATAAATCATATTTCAATAAAGCATTATATATTTTCAGAATTATTTATTTTCAAAATTAAAAATGAAAGAAGAGGCTGGGCACAGTGGCTCACGCCTGTAATCCCAGCACTTTGGGAGGCCAAGGCGGGTGGATAACGCAGTCAGGAATTCGAGATCAGCCTGGCCAAGATGGTGAAACCCCATCTCTAACAAAAAGTAGCCGGGCACGGTGGCGGCACCTGTAATCCCAGCTACTCAGGAGGCTGAGGCAGAAGAATTGCTTGAAACCCGGAGCAGAGGTTGCAGTGAGCTGAGATCGCCCCATTGCACTCCAGCCTGAGCAACAGAGCGCGACTCCGTCTCACAAAAACAAAAAAACAAAACAAAACAAAACAAAAAGAAAGAAGAATTCTATACGACTACAATTATAGTAGGAAACATTAATACATGTCTCTCAGTACCAAGGTATCTAATGAATAAATCAGCAAAATCATAGAGAAATTAAATAAAATTATATACAACAGAACAATGAAGACAGAAGAAAACCTTGATAAAAATAAAATTTTAGTGAAAAACTTCAATGTGTCCTTTTGAGAAACCAAAAGATCAAAAATAAAAAGCAAACTCAGAGAAATTAAATAAATGTTAATAAACAAAAACTAATAAAAAGGCAAAGTCAGAAAAATAAAATTTAATAGCAAAAGCAACAAACTCAAAACATCTGTACATGTACGTATGTATTATATGTATGTAAAATACAAAAATTGCTCAAATACTTGACCACAAAAACCCCATAATATTTTAAGATTTTGCAGATCACATTTTAATAACAATAAAAAATTAATAATAAATGGAAATAACAAAAAGGTGGCATATATATTTGAAAGTTAAGCAATACATTCTCTTAGATTACAGGGAAAGTCAAAATTGGAATTATAACTTTTAGAAATCAATAAAAAGGAATCTACATCATACGCAATTCTGAGGTACAACAAAACCATACTCAAGGAAAACATATGCCAGAAATGTTTTCACAACAAAAAAAAAAAATAAGTAAATGAAGAGCTTCCAGAGTAAGAAAACTCTAATGAGCTTAAGAGAAAAACCTACAGAGTAGGAATAGATAAAAGCTGAAATTCAGAAAGAAAATAACTAAATTGGAATAAGAATACATAGGCACATATTAAGATGAAATAGATAAATGAGAAAAGAAACATGCAACTTTCTGTGAACAAATGTGTAAATGGAATGGAAATGGGTATCTGGCAAAGTATAAATGACCAAAGTTGACCCAAGAAGAAATAGGCAACCTGAGTTCTGGCTAGCAACTGGGAAAAAAACTAGATAATAGCAAAGTTTTTAAAATATTTTCAGGCTATAGAAAAAAATTAAAATCACTCAATTCTTTTCATTAATCCCATATAACTTTATGTCAAAACCTGATATAGTATACTAAGACCAATTTCTCTTATGAATATTTGCAAAAATAGTAGCAGATAGAATCTAGCAATTTATAAAAGAATAAATCGTCATGACCAAGTAGGATTTATATCAGAAATGAAACGGTAGTTCAGCAGTAGAAAATATATCAGCATAAATTATTACATTCATAAAAGTAAACAAAATAATATGATCATATCAGTAGATTCGGAAAAGTCTGAGATTCAAGTCTTAATAAGCATTTTGAATAAAATAGGATATAAAGAAACTGTTCAAATATAATAAAAGTTCTTTTCCAAAACCAGAAGCAGCTTATTCTAAATAGTGAAATACTAAAAGCATTTCAACTAAAATCAAAATTTTGACAAGTATGCTTGCAATCATCATTTTCAATATTATTTGGAGGTTCCAGAAAATATTGTGAGATAAGAAAATAATCAGTAAACACATTGCAAAAAAGCATAAAATTATGCCTTTTTGCTGAAGTAAATCTGTGTATATGAGAAGTTTTAATATGCCACAGAACAGTATTTCAATTCAAAGGGAAAAGAATGGTTTACTTAATAAATGGCACTAGCCATCTGGAAAACAATAAAATTAAATCCCATCTCATGCCTCAAACAAAATCAAATTCCAGTTCAATTAAAATCTTAAAATGCAAAAGATGAAGCAATAAATATTTTAGAAGATCTAGGGGACTGTATATATGCCTTAACCAAAACAAACATATAAAAAAGATGTAAAAAGATATTTGATTTTGTATGATATAAAGCTAAGCTAAAACTGTCAAAATAATTTAGAATATGATTTTATTTTAATAAAATTATGAGAGTGTGTGTGCTGTGTGTATGTTCATAATGCATCTCCCCTGACAGTCTGCTAGTCTCTCTATCCTAAATACCACTACTTTGTTTTAGACTACCATGATCAGTAGTCAACAATTACACATTTTATCATATTGTTTCTCTGGATAGCCCCTCCAATGACTGCTGCCTTCTGCATAAAGTCTAAAATCAGCAAGGCTTGGTCCAGCTTTTACTTACTGGCCCATCCTTCTCTCTCTCAATCCCCCATTTCACACCTTTACACCAGCCATTATGAACCACTTTGAGTTTCCTGAGCATGCTCAGCAATCTCTCTCTCATTTACAGGCTTCTGTACATGGCTGGTTTTGTGTTTTGTTTTGTTTTGTTTTTTAACTAGGATTCTGTTCTCCTGCCTACCCCACTTAGCTAGTTCTCTGCTTCACTCATCTTGCATATCTTCACACAAAAATTCCCTCAGAATGCTTTCCTTGACACTCCAAGACTGAGATAGATGTCTCTACTTTTTAGGCTTCCAAAGCCCCTTGTGATTACTTCCAGCCTACTATTTCCCACACAATAGCTGCTAATGTGTCCAATCCCTCAACCAGACTTAACCTCTTGAAGAAGAAAAAGGAAATGTCAACTAGGCAACCAAAAAAGAGTAGATAGCTAGGGGAGGAAGGAAACCATTCCAGACTGAAAAAAACATATATGCTAAGGTCCAGAAAGAGAAACCATGGAGTTTTAGAGAAACTAAATGAAGATCACTACAGTAACCCTAATCTTTGGTACCGTGCCTTGTCTGTGGTGAATCTATAAAAGAATAAAGCAATGAATTAATGAAAACACAAATACATCTGGATGTGACTGATCATATGTCCATGCATAATATATGTAGTAGATATAAATTCACATGTGTGCATATGCCATTTCTCCATTGCTATATTTAGTACCCTTCAGTATTCACTGGCAGGCCTTTTAACACAAGCGTGGGCAAGTTATGCCAAATGACTAATTTAATAGGTGTGAATGTTTATTGTTTGACAAATTCTTGTTCCTTTACCAACAAGGAGCCACAGGTGTTGAGTGCTAAGAAGTGGACAGGTTCAGGGAAGCACATGTCTAATCATGCAACCTTCTCAGGCCTCTGTGCTATGCCTGCTATCAGATGCTGGCCACATGGCAGGTGACAAAGAGCTCATCACATTCCCCAGCCTTCCTTCTCCAGCACCCTGGCATATGGCCAGAGAAGACACAAAGCCAGCAGCAGCCCAGCAGCAGTGAGGTGCAGAGTCAAAGAACGAGCAAACATGAGCTAATTACAAAGAGGAGCTGCTGGAGCACCTGATTCAGCTCTGTGCCCACACCTGGCCCCTTCTGGAATGCAATCTGCCACACTGAAAATAGGACAGTGGCTCCCAGACTTTGGAATCTCCCTGCAGATAAGTATTCTCATCATTTCTCACGCCTGTACTTTTTACCAGTCTCTTACCTGCTGGTGAGGAAGGTGGGGGAGGGGATTACTGTGATATACATAGATTCTGGCTTTTGCTGATGATGACTGGCCCTGTTCAAACTGGAGGCCACAGGAGAGGCAGCGAGAGAGCATGATTTCCACATGGATCGATCCTCAAAGGGCTTACTCAGAGCTGTTAATCAATGCTAATACCTCCTTCATGGTCACATTTTTATTTATTTCTTCTAAAAAAAAAAAAGGGATACATGTGCAGAATGTGCAGGTTTGTTACATAGGGATACGTGTGCCATGGTGGTTTGCTACACCTATTGACCCGTCCTCTAAGTTCCCTGCCCTCACCCTCCAACACGCCATGGTGTGTGTTGTTCCCCTCTCTGTGACCATGTGTTCTCAATGTTCAACTCCCACTTATGAATGAGAACATGCAGAGTTTGGTTTTCTGTTCCTGTGTTAGTTTGCTGAGAATGATGGCTTCCAGTTTCATCCACGTCCCTGCAAAGGACATGATCTCACTCACTTTTATGGCTGCATTTTATTCCATGGTGTGTATGTACCACATTTTCTTTATCTTACAGTCTATCGTTGATGGACATTTGGGTTGGTTCCATATCTTTCCTATTGTAAATAGTGCTGCAATAAACATACATGTACATGTGTCTCTATAGTAGAATGATTTATACTCCTTTAAGTATATACCCAATACTGGGATTGCTGGGTCAAATGGTATTTCTGGTTCTAGATCCTTGAGGAATCACCACACTGTCTTCCACAATGGTTGAACTAATTTACATTCCTACTAACAGTATAAAAGTATTCCTATTTCTCCACAGCCTCACCAGCATCTACTGTTTCCTGACTTTTTAATAATCACCATTCTGACTGGCATGAGATGGTATCTCATTGTGGTTTTCATTTGCATTTCTTTGATCAGTGATGTTGAACTTTCTTTCATAATTGTTGGCTACGTAAATATCTTCTTTTGAGAAGTGTGTGTTCATATCCTTTGCCCACTTTATGATGGGGTTGTTTGGTTTTGTTTTTATAAATATAGTTAAGTTCCTTGAAAATTCTGGATATTAGACCTTTGTCAGAAAATTGCAAAAATTTTCTCCCATTCTGTAGGTTGCTGTTCACTCTGATGATAGTTCATTTTGCTGTGCAGAAGCTCAGCAAATTAGATCCCATTTGTCAATTTTGGATTTTGTCGCAATTGCTTTTGGTGTTTTTGTCATGAAGTCTTCGCCCGTGCCTATGTCCTGAATGGTATGGCTTAGATTTTCTTCCAGGGTTTTTATGGTTTGGGGTTTTACATTTAAGCCTTTAATCCATCTTGAGTTAATTTTTGAATAAGGTGTAAAAAAGGGGTCTAGTTTTACTTTTCTGCATACAGCTAGACAGTTTTCCCAGCACCATTTATTAAACAGGAGATTCTTTCCCCATTGCTTTTTTGTCAGGTTTGTCAAAGATCAGATGGTTGTCGATGAGTGCTGTTATTTCTGAGGTCTCTGTACTGCTCCATTGGTCTATGTCTCCATTGGTACCAGTACCATGCTATTTTGGTTACTGTAGCCTTGTAGTATACTTTGAAGTCAGGTAGCATGAGGCCTCCAGCTTTGTTCCTTTTGCTTAGGATTGTCTTGGCTATACAGCGTTTTCTTTGATTCCATAAGAAATTTAAAATAATTTTTTCTAATTCTGTGAAGAATGTCAATGGTAGTTTGATGTGAAAAGCACTGAATCTATAAATTACTTTGGGCAGTATGGCCATTTTCACGATATTGATTTTTCCTATCCATGAGGATGGAATGTTTTTCCATTTGTTTGTGTCCTCTCTTATTTCCTTGAGCAGTGGTTTGTAGTTATCCTTGAAGAGGTCCTTCACACCCCTCATAAGTTGTATTCCTAGGTATTTTATTCTCTTTGTAGCAATTGTGAATAAGAGTTCATTCATGATTTGGCTCTCTGCTTGCCTATTGTTGGTGTAAAGGAATGATTGTGATTTTTGCACACTAATTTTGCATCCTGAGACTTTGTTGCTTATCAGTTCAAGAAGTGTTTGGGCTGAGATGATGAGGTTTTTGGTTTTTTTTTTTTTTTTTTTTTTTTTCTTTGAAATGGAGTCTTGCTCCATTGCCCGGGCTGGTGCACTCTCAGCTCACTGCAACCTCCACTTCCTGGGTTCAAGCGATTCTCCTGCCTCAGCCTCCCAAGATTCTGGGACTACAGGTGTGCACCACTACATCTGGCTAATTTTTTGTATTTTTAATAGAGATGGGGTTTCACCATGTTGGCCAGGCTGGTCTCAAACTCCTGGCCTCAGGTGATCTGCCCAGCTCAGCCTCCCAAAGTGCTGGGATTACAGGTATGAGCCACTGCACCCTGCCAGGGTTTTCTAAATATAAAATCATGTCATCTGCAAACAGACACAACTTGACTTTCTCTCTTCCTATTTGAATACCCTTTATTTCTTTCTCTTGCCTGACTGCCCTGGCCAGAACTTCTAATACTATGTTGAATAGGAGTGGTAAGAGAGGGCATCCTTGTCTTGTACCAATTTTCAAAAGGAATGCTTCTAGTTTTTGCCCATTCTATATGATATTGGCTGTGGGTTTGTCATAATCAGCTCTTATTTTGAGATATGTTCCATCAATACCTAGTTTATTGAGAGTTTAACATGAAGCAATGCTGAATTTTATCAAAGGCCTTTTCTGAATCTATTGAGATAATCATGTAGTTTTTGTCTTTGGTTCTGTTTATGTGATGGATTACGTTTATGCATTTGCGTACGCTGAACCAGCCTCGCATCCCAGGGATGAAGCCCACTTGCTCGTGGTGGTAAGTTTTTTGATGTGCTGCTGGATTCAGTTTGCTAGTATTTTATTGAGGATTTTCGCATAGGTGTTCATCAGGGATATTGGCCTGAAGTTTTCTTTTTTTGTTGTGTCTCTTCCAGTTTTGTTATCAGGATGATGTTGGCCTCATAAAATGAGTTAGGGAGGAGTCCCTCCTTTTCAATTGTTTGCAATAGTTTCAGAAAGAATGGTACTAGCTCCTCTTTGTATTTCTGGTAGAATTCAACTGTGAATCCATCTGGTCCTTGCTTTTTTTGGTTGGTAGGCTATTAATTACTGTCTCAGTTTCAGAGCTTGTTACTGGTCTTTTCAAGGATTCACATTCTTCCTGGTTTAGTACTGGTAGGGTGTCTGTGTCCAGGAACATATCCATTTCTTCTAGATTTTCCAGTTGATTTGCATAGAAGTGTTTATACTATTCTCTGACAGTAATTTGCATTTCTGTGGGGTCAGTGGTGAGTATCCCCTTTATCATTGTTTATTGTGTCTATTTGATTCTTCTCTCCTTATTAGTCTAGCTATTGGTCTATTTTGTTAATTTTTTCAAAATATTGATTCCTGCATTGATTTTTGGAGGTTTTTCATGTTTCTACCTCCTTCAATTCTTCTCTGATCTTAGTTATCTCTTGTCTACTGCTAGCTTTTGGATTAGTTTGTTCTTGCCTCTCTAGCTCTTTTAATTGTGATGTTAGGGTGTCAGGTTGAGATCTTTTTAGCTTTCTGATGTGGGCATTTAGTACTATAAATTTCCATCTTAACACTGTTTTAGTTATGTCCCAGAAATTTTGGTATGTTGTCTCTTTGTTGTCATCGGTTTCAAAAAACTTTTTGATTTCTGCCTTAATTTTACTATTTACCTAGGAGTCATTCAGGAGCAAGTTGTTCAATTTCCATGAAACTGTGTCGTTTTGAGTGAGTTTCTTAATCCTGAGTTCTAATTTGATTGCACTGTGGTCCAAGAAACTGTTATGATTTCACTTATTTTGCATTTGCTGAGGAGTATTTTATTTCCAAATACGTGGTCAATTTTAGGGTAATTGCCATGTGGCACTGGAGAAGAATGTATATTCTGTTGATCTGGGGTGGAGAGTTCTGTAGATGTCTACTAGCTCTACTTAAATATTTTATTTTTTTATTTTTTTATTTTATTTTTTAGTAGAGACAGGGTTTCACCATGTTAGCCAGGATGGTCTCGATTGCCTGACCTCATGATCCACCTGCCTCAGCCTCCCAAAGTGCTGGGATTACAGGCATGAGACACCGCGCCTGGCCCTGAATATTCTTTTCAATTTTCTCTCTTGTTGATCTAATACTGACAGTAGGTGTTAAAGTCTCCTACTATTATTGTGTGGGAGTCTAAGTCTCTTTGCAGGTCTCTAAGAACTAGTTCTATGAATCTGGGTGTTTCTTGTATTAGGTGCATATATATTTAGAATAGTTAGCTCTTCTTGTTGAATTCTTCTCCTTACCATTATATAATGCCTTTCTTTGTCTTTTTGTAATTTTTGTTGGTTTAAAGTCTGTTTTGTCAGAGACTAGGATTGCAGTCCCTGCTTTTTTGTTTTTTTCTTTCCATGTGCTTGGTAAATTTTCCTCCATCCCTTTACTTTGAGGCTGTGTGTGTCCTTGCACATAAGATGGGGTTTCCCGAATACAGCACACAGATGCACAGCTGGGTCTTGACTCCTTATCCAATTCGCCAGTCTTTGTCTTTTTTTTTTTTTTTTTTTTTTTTTTTTTTTTTTTTTGAGACAGAGTTTTGCTCTTGCTGCCTAGGCTGGAGTGCAATGGCGTGATCTCGGCTCACCGCAACCTCCGCTTCCCAGGTTCAAGCAATTCTCCTGCCTCAGCCTCTCGAGTAGCTGGGATTACAGGCATGCACCAGCACACTCAGCTAATTTTGTATTTTTAGTAGAGATGGGGTTTCTCCATGCTGGTCAGGCTGGTCTTAAACTCCCAACCTCAGGTGATCCGCCCATCTCGGCCTCCCAAAGTGCTGCGATTACAGGTGTGAGGCACCACGCCTGGCCCAGTCTGTGTCTTTTAATTGGGGCATTTAGCCCATTTACATTAGTATTGTTATATGTGAATTTGATCCTGTCAACATGATGCTATTTGGTTATTTTGCACAATAGTTGATGCAGTTTCTTCGTGGTTTAATTGGTCTTTATATTTTGCTGTGTTTTTGCAGTGGCTGACACTGGTTTTTCCTTTCCATATTTAGTGCTTCTTTCAGGAGCTCTTGCAGGGCAGGCCTGATGGTAACGAAATCCCTCAGCATTTGCTTGTCTGGAAATGATTTTATTTCTCCTTTGCTTATGACGCTCTGTTTGACTGGATATGAAATTCTGGGTTGAAAGTTCTTTAAGAATGTTGAATATTGGCCCCCAATCTTTTCTGGCTTGTAGAGCTTCTGCTGAGAGGTCCACTGTTAGTCTGATGGACTTCCCTTTGTAGGTGACCTGACCTTTCTCTCTGGCTACCCTTAACAGGTTTTTCCTCTTTTTTTTTTTTTGACCTTGAAGAAACTGATAATTATGTGTCTTGGGGTTATTCTTCTCACAGAGTATCTTAATGATGTTCTCTATATTTCCTGAATTTGCAGGTTGGCCTGTCTTGCTAAGTTGAGGAAGTTCTCCTGGATAATATCCTGAAGTGTGTTTTCCAGCTTGTTTCCATTCTCTCCATCTCCTTCTGGTACTCCAATCAACTGCACATTCTGTCTTTTTATGAAGTCCCATATTTCTTGGAGGCTTTGTTCATTCCTTTTCATTCATTTTCTCTATTCCTGTCTGCATGTCTTATTTCAGTAAGGTAGTTTTCAAATTCTGATATCCTTTCTTCCGCTTGGTCGATTCAGCTGTTGATACTTGTGTATGCTTCATGAAGTTCTCATGCTGTGTTTTTCAGCTCTCTCTAAACTGGGTATTCTAGTTAGCAGTTCCTTTTATCAAGGTTCTTAGCTTCTTTGCATTGGGTTAGAACAAGCTCCTTTAGCTCATCATAGTTTTTTATTATCTTCTGATGCCTACTTCTGTCAATTTGTCCATCTGATCCTCCGCCCAGTTCTGTGCCCTTGATATTGTGATCATTTGGAGACGAAGCACTCTGGACTTTTGGGTTTACAGCATTTTTTCATGGATTCTTTCTCACTTTCCTGAATTTGTCTAGTGTTGGTCTTTGAGCCTGCTAATCTTTGGATGGAGTTTTTTTGCGGGGGCCTTTTTGTTGTTGTAGTTGTTGTTGTTGATGCTATTGTTATCATTTTCTGCTCATTTTTCTTTCAATAATTGGTCTCCCTTCTGTAGGGCTGCTGCAGTTTGCTAGGGGTTCACTTCAGGTCCTATTCATCTGATTGGCTCCAGTGCCTGGAGATGTCATTCAAGGAGTCTGGACAGCAGCAAAGATGGGTGCCTGCTCCTTCTTCTGGGACCTCTGACCTTGACAGGCACCAACCTGATGCCAGTAGGATCACTCCTGTATGGGGTGTCTGACAACCCCTGTTGGAGGGTCTCACCCAATTGGGTGGCACAAGGAGCAGGACCCATTTAATGAAGCACTTTGTCCTTTGGTGAGAGGGTGTGTTTCACTAGGGGGAAACCCACTCGTCTGGGCTGTCTGGATTTCTCAGAACTACCAGGAGGAGAGACTTAAGTGTGCTGGTCCCCAGCGACTGTGGCCACCCCTCTTCCTAGGGGATCAGGCCCAGGGAGATCCGAATTCTGTCCCTGAGCCTCTAGTTGGAGTTACTGGAGATCCTGCAAGGAAGCCCCGCCCACTGAGGAAGGATGGGTCGGGATTAGGCCTGAAGAGGCACTCTGGCCACAGACTGCCACAGAGGGTGTGCTGGGCTGTGGGGACAAGTCTTGGGACCAAGTCGTCCAGCCTCCCTGGCTCTAGCTCTAGCAGGGGAAAAGCGCAGCCTGGACCTATAGAAATGGGTGCCGCCCACCCTGCCCAGGGAGCTTAGCATGTTAGACAGTTGCAATTCCCAGTGCTGGCTATTGCCCCTCCCCCCAGGAGCTCAAATGGCTTAGACAGCAGGCAGCCACAGCTGGTGCTGGTTGCCTCTTTTTCCCCCCTCCCCTGCAGCTCCCGCACCCCACCCTTTTCCAGTTCCGCAGGCTTAAGCAGATTCCAGCTGAGAGGCTATAAGAATCTGCATGTTCCGAGGCTGGGACACTAGGTTCTGGTGGCCTGGGTTCACGAATGGGATCCTCCCATTCATGGTTGCAGGGTTCTGTGGAAAAAGCTGTTTCCCCGGCTGGGTAGCGCACACACTCACCACCGCCTCTCTTGGCTGCGGGGAGGGGGTTCCCCTTCCCCGTGTGGCTCTCAGGTGGGCCAGGTCAGCCTTCATGTCAATTTTGATGAGAGAACCTGAATACCTTGCTTGCCGATGAAGGATTCACACACTTACGTTTTTTCCAGTGGTAGCCTCTGAACACCACAGCTTCTAATCGGCCATCTTGGCCCCACCTCCAAAAAAAAAATGGTCACATTTCTTTCTTGTAATCACTAAATTGTGATTCACCCTCCTCAGCTGCTCCAACTAAGTGTTGGGAGCTATGCTGCAGTCCAGTTTGTACAAAGGCGGGGAAAAAAATGTGTTGTGGTAAAGAAACGAAACTGATGGAAATCTGAAATTTTTAAAAATTTTGCTATTGAATTAGGTAATAAGTGCTTAGCCAAAGGTCTAAAATGTATTTCATTAGACAAATAGAATTAGATGTTAAGAGTGACAGAAATTAGTATGTTACTGTTTCCGTACTGTAGCTATTACAGTAGCATCACAGCATTTTTACAGCATTCACAAGCAATGCTAATGCTTCTATACTTCTGGAAGATGAAATCTTATGATTACGTATGTATTTGTTTAAAGCAGAATTTGTGAATACACCATTTGGTATAACATTGATTCACGAAGCCATCAAGTACGTGAGAACTTGACTGATAACCAGTCCAATCTCTCGAAACACAGCAGATCTCATACATAGTCATCTTGCCTCTACTTAAACAGCACCCTGATGAGCAGCTCAGGAAGCTTGCTCTTCCAAAACTGAGTATCTCCAGTAACTATACAATTCCTTCCTTCTTCCATGTGGGGTAAAAACTATTCTATAATTTTAGTCCACTAGTTCTAATATACCTTCATATATTAGAATGAATCACTAGGTAGTGATTTGAACAAATCTGTCTCCTCTTCTCACAGAAGTCCTTTAAAGTACCTGAAAATACTTCTCATGTTCTCCTTTGTCTTCTCATCTTATATTTTTCAAAGAAGTAATTCAAAATACATTAAAGGCAGCTTTAAAGAACTGTTTTATATATATATATATATAAAGGGTACACTAGGAAACACACACACAGTATGTGTGATTTGGAAGGATCTTACGAGTTATGCTTTGGAAGGAAATAAGAAAGCAGTTGAGAAATAGGAAGTCTATTTTAGATAAGGGGAGCTAACACGAGAAGCTTTTATGCCAGGATTACAGTCTTTTGTGTATATGTGCTCTAACCTGGAGAAATAGATGTTCAGGTTTATTCTTCTTCACTAGCATATACACTTCAAACTGTTTTTCCAGTATTGTATTTATTTGCCTTGTGCTGTTCACATTCTTCATGCCCAATTCCATTTTGATCATGCATATATATAAAATGTTAAGCTGAGAAAGGAAGAAATTTAGAGCCGTGGAAATGAGTACCGATGGTACATGTACTTATTGAACTCATAAGCACTGCTTCTTTAGCATCATGGGTAAGGCAACCCTGGGAAAGATTAAAAGCACGCCAAGTAGAGCAACTATTCATATTTGTTAGTCTGAAAGTAGATCTCACAGAACACTGAGCCATGTCTGTCATTATGTCATTATCCCATCCTAACATATTCCACAAATAAAACACATGGGAAAGGCTGAGACCTGAAAAAAATTTTTTAGTGGTCATCTTTTAAAATTGAGTGAGGAAGGGAAAATATATACATTAATTCTTTCATTATTTTAGAGGAAACTATCATCTGTTTGGTTTCATTGTTTATTTGGTGAAAGGATTATGCTCTCACGGATTCTCTTTTCTTTTGTAACACAGCCATGTTCATTTTTTCAGTGTCCCCTCCAGTTTTTGGGCATATTCACACATATTTTATGTACTTGGATTCATAATGTGCCCAAACACTTTATGTTTAAATTCTTCTTTTTTGTATAATCTGTCATCTCTAACAGATACTGGGAGTGTTTGTAGCTGTCAGCTCTCAACTGAGTCTGACTCTAGGCAGTGCCTTCAGCTGAAGAGAGCTGCGGGCCCAAGATCCCCCTGCCTCCGCAAGGGAACCTGCTTTCAAAGACAGTTTGGAAAGTGGGGAGTCATAACACAAACATACCTCCTTCTTGCCCCAGTCAGGGGCAATTCTGAGGACAGCAGCTGAGACCTCTGTTGTGATGGCTTTTGCAATAGCAATTCAATTTTTCCCTCTGCCCTATCTACTTTCTTTACATTCTCACAGGGAAACAGTCTGGTAAAACTCCTCAGTTGCAAACATGTACTTACTACCTTTCATGAGAATGACCCAGAAGGCAGAGCTCAGAACCACAAAGGATCATTCTCAGGCCTTGAAACCTAATGAAGTTTGCCTGGTGGGATCACTGATCCTGAGCACACTGCCCAGGAGCCCTCCTGAGTGCAGATCTCCATGTCGGAGTCTGTTTCTCGGGGAACTAGAGGTGTTCCAACATCACAAACATTTTCCCATGCTGTAGCATAATATTTCCCCATAGTTCTCATTTAAGTGGCTGCTTAAAATTCTTCTAAGGAGAGCTATCATATTTTAATTGACTCTTTCCTTATAGTTGGACTGTTGGTTGTTGCCAATATTTTGTCTCTTTATATGAGCATTCAGTAAACAGCACTAAGCTGTTATTTCATGTTTTTTCTTGTTTTTAATTTTTTTTTAATCTTAGGTGTGGGTAATTACTAAGATAAAGATATGAAGGATTTCAGTCTATTGTTAAGAATTTATAGATTACAGTACTATAAGCCATAAGTCCAAGTGTAAGATATATCCCCAGGACACTAAGGAATTAGAATAGATTATTTTCTGTATTATTGTGTCTTTGATCCAAGACTCAGCATAGAATGCCTGAGAAGCCCAGAAGAAAAGGAAAACAGAGTAGTCTGTTATTAATTTGTGTAGCACTCTACTGTACTTGGCTGAGTAAATCAGTACCTATACAATGCCAGCATCTAGTGAGCAATAAATATTTGTTGAATAGATATTTGAATGAATAAATGCATATTCAGGTTGCTTTACATTTTAATTTAAATTCAAGAGGGCTTGTTAATGGGGAAATGTAGATAATGTAGAAAATATGGACTGGATACTGATAAGCCTTTGGTTTTAAGTTATTAAATCATCACCATTCCAAAGCAAAAATGACAGTGGTGGTAGCAGCGGTAGTGCATGTGAGTATGTTAAATTCTCTTTTCTACAGAAGCTAGCATAGAAGGGACTAAAAGGAAGAGTTAAGGAAGAACAAAGTAATAGCCAACACAAGCACTGAGTCAACTAGATAACAACAAACCAAGTTTCTAATTATCTCACCAGGACACATACCACAATTTCATGGAAAGGAGTGCCAGAGACTAGAAGATATTAGTGAAAATCCAAACCTTTAAATTTGGGGAACAGTGAGGAAGAAAGGAGGATGTTAAGTTGAACAAAGTATATCTCGTGAGATACACTGGCATATCCTGTAGACACAGCATAAGAACCATTCCCTGTTCTCATTTCTTATAATGCACCAACAAGAATCGCATCTCAGATCAGACTAGTCTCTTCAATGCATTGTGAGCACACCTTGCTCATTCCAACTAGTGTCCTGCCACTCACCCTCCTGAAATGCCCAAAGGAGAGCAGCCCCCACTGCAGAGTCATAAACAAAGAAGGGCACTCCACTTCTTAGGAAGCAGAGGGAAGAAAAATATGTCACATAGGAATGTTAAACACACAAGCAGAAGGAGGAAGAAAACTTAGTTTATTCTTATAAATAGCTTAATAGGTAGACTTAGGTCTGCCTGAGCCAAAAGAGATATAAAACAAAAATGTCTGAATGTGGATCTTTTATTTTTCCAATACACTTTTACCATTCCCTCAACACTATTTAACTCCTAAAGAAAACAGAAGGTTATATGAGAGATCTTTCTTAATATTTGAAAGCAAACAAAAACGCATTATCCAAAAGGTCAACTGAATCTAGTATTTGGCAGGAAAAAGATATTACAAAGCTATAAGATCTTGAATTCACACATGATGAAAGATGCCACATTCCTTTCAAAGAGCTTCTTAAGTGTGCTTCAAAAAAGAGTCACAATTAAAGAAGCAAGCTGGCTTTTCTCTTCTCAGCCCATTCCTAACCTTGCCAGTATATTATTGCTATTTCCTTTCTAGCTTGCAGAAGAATGTCAAAGGTCTACATAGTTTGTTTGTTTTTTCTGTCCCACTAACAGTGAATCAGTTGGCCTGGTGCCCTAGAAGTCAAACAGATATTTGAGAAATTTTTCAGCCTTGTGACTATGTAACCTTGTTCTAAGTTGAAATCTCCCCATGTAGGCAAACTTCATTTTAAACAACTGGACTATAGACTTCAATTCTGCTGTCTGTAAAGCTGACTACTAACATCCCTGTTTCACTACTCAGAACTATCCAAAAAAGACTTAGATAAATAAGAATAAAGTTAAGTACAATCAAGTTCCTATGTGGAAATACCAAGATTTACTCCATCTCACAAATCCCTCCTGTTTTCCCAATATTTATACTAAGGTAAGAGCAGGAACAATGGTCAGTGAATACCACTGTTACTTGAACTTTTGCCTCCTATTAACAGAACTAGATTCATTCCATTATTTAGTTTAAAATTTTGTTCCCAAAGGATCAGGACTATGAGGTCCATGACAGCATGAAAATGTGTATATGGGGCAGGGCGTGGTGGCTCACGCCTATAATCCCAGCGCTTTGGAAGGCCAGCCATGGGCAGATCACGAGGTCAGGAGATCGAGACCATCCTAGCTAACATGGTGAAACCCCGTCTCTACTAAAAAAAAAAAAAAATACAAATACAAATAATTAGCTGGGCGTGGTGGCATGCACCTCTAGTTCCAGCTACTCAGGAGGCTGAGGCAGGAGAATCACTTGAACCCGGGAGGTGGAGGTTGCAGTGAGCTGAGATCACGCCACTGCTGAGATCACGCCACTGCACACTGCACAAAGCGAGACTCCATCTCAAAAACAAAAGAAGGAAAGAAAGTGTGTATATCAGTGTGTGCAGGGATTGTGGGAGTAGGTGAGGGGAGTTAAATCACATAGACAGAAGACCTGATTATGTCCTGCATATGTTTGCTTCAAATTTTTAATTTCAAATAAATTTGAAATGTGAGAATAATTTATATAAGCCTCTGTTTCTATGCAACAATTAAAGTTTTAAGGAATTATATATATGCACATATATATAATCTGAAGTGAACACCATTTTTGAAACTGATCTTTTGTCTATTCCAACAAAAGGGGAAATGAACATCCAGCATGTGCTTATGCCCTGACCTGTTATTAATTTTAAAAATAGGCAGTGGTAATAATTTTAACCATATATAGCTAAATTGTCTTCTAAACAGTTCACTTTACACGCCTATTAGTTCAGTAAACACTTAACACCAACTTAGTGTGATGTCCTGCTTTAAGAAGATCCTATGTAACTAATTGTACACAATGCTATATGGAGATACAGAATGTACTGCTACTAAATATAGAAATACTTTAATAGCGGCTGGGCATGGTGGCTCAAGCCTGTAATCCCAGCACTTTGGGAGGCCGAGACGGGCGGATCACAAGGTCAGGAGATCGAGACCATCCTGGCTAACACGGTGAAACCTCGTCTCTACTAAAAAAAAAAAATACAAAAAACTAGCCGAGCGAGGTAGCGGGCGCCTGTAGTCCCAGCTACTCGGGAGGCTGAGGCAGGAGAATGGTGTGAACCTGGAAGGTGGAGCTTGCAGTGACCTGAGATCACGCCACTGCACTCCAGCCTGGGCGACAGAGCGAGACTCCGTCTCAAAAATAAATAAATAAATAAATAAAATAAAATAAAATAAAAAAGAAATACTTTAATAGCACATTGCAATATTATCTAATGACTGATGACAGGCCATGAAAAATAATGTATACTGGCTATTTAAAATGTCAGGGAAGCAATCAAAAACTCAGAGTCTACAGAGAAGAATATGTCAATGATTGATGAGGCTTCTGAATTCAAGGAAAGTATTTTGGAAGTCCAAAATTATCACAAGATAATAATAAAGGGATGCCAAGAAGAAAGCTACATGTCCATGTATAGATGTCACTCAATATAGTACCATGAAAATCAGTACCTTAAGCAATAGAAGTAGTCAGCAGTTTTATTTTTACTTTTATTCTCTGAAAATGTGATTTTATTCTTGAGCAATATTCCTCTGTGTAGAAGAAATGAAATGAAAAGTTCTGGAACATACAGGAACCAATCACCTATTCTGGTATCAATTGCCCTGCGATATTAGATAAACAGAGTGCGTTCAGACACTATTCCAATTTCATCTTTAATCTCCATATCACCAAATCACGTTATAGGGGAGACAGAAAACAAAACTTAAGGAAAATAAACTCCACAGATAGGCTCCAATCTGGACACTAGTTACATAGAATTTGATGCATTCATAGGTGATACTAGGAATTTTATACTAGCATAAAAACAGGCCACAAACTCTTAAACTCACTTATGTTTGTTATTTTAGTTAGTTTTGTGGTGTTGTCTGTTTGTTTGTTTTTAATTGGGGATACAACCCAATGAAAACAAAGTTCCTTTGGACTTATAATGTATTTTAACTTTATTCAATCCTTTTTGGAAATATTTATTTTGATATAAGTTTAAACTTAGAGAAAAGTTGCAAGAATAGTACAAAAATTATCATACTCATCTCAAGTTTCACCATTTGTGAACAATTTGCCCCATTTGCTTTCTTATTCACTCTCATTTCCCCTTCTCTCTCGCTACGCGCACACACACACACACACACACACTCCATTTCAGAGTAGATAGCAGACATGATGCCCCTTCATCCCTAATACTTCCTTGTATAAAATGTACACTTTGACACTATGCTATCTTCTAACCCACAATCTATGTTCAAATTTTGCTCATTGTCCCACTGATACAGCTTACAGTTCTATTATTTTCTAGTCCAAGATTCAGTACAGGATCATACTTTGCATTTGTTTTTCTTGTGTCTTTAGTTTCCTTTCCTCAAGAACACTCCTCATTCTTTGTCTTTCAAACAATAATCCTTGGACAGCAACCCCTCCAGGGCCTCTGGCCTTCCTGCTGTGGTTACAAAGAGTTAAATAGAGCACCTGACCACTAGGTACCTACATTCAAGTCAAAGAGGAGGACATGTAAACAATTAGGAAGCACATCATGAAGTGTGCATTAACAGAAGTATAAGTGGGTTCCTTCTATTTTTATCAGCTCAAAACCCTTGCTCTCTAGATCTTTTTTTCTATCTCTCATTTGGAGTCAGAAAAATACCTTCATAGCCAGAATAAATATTGTCAGTGCTCACTCTGGCAGCACAGACACAGAATAATCATTGGCAAAAGGTATTTATGAAATATTTTTTAATTCAGGGAGTTGGCCAAAATAACATACAGTACCATGTAGCAGTATATACTAATACATACACACAGGGTTTTTTTTTTTTTTTTCTTAGGAAACAGAGGTGGTTCTTTTAATGGAAGATGTGTCACAATTACCACTTATTTTTGGAAACACAGAAAAATACAACATGGTAAAAAGAGCTGTACTCCTTTCCTGTAGTTCAAAAAGCTATATTGAAATCTAGCTGCAAGCATTTGTTGGCTAAGCGATTTGGAGTAAAGCACTTACACTCTGGGTCTAATTACTTCATCTGTAAAATGGAAATAATAATACCTAATTATAGAATTTAGCAAGGTACAAAATAATATACATGAAAGGTCCTTATAACAGTAAAGCATATATAATTTATACATAATAGTAAAGCATATATAAATAGTAAAGCATATATGTATATATGTATGTGTATGTACTTATGTATACAGGCATATATGTGTATGTGTGTGTATATGTATATGGAGAAAAAGAAAACAACAGCAAGAGAAAGCTTAAGTATGCATTTGATTTGTGGATTTTACTTCCACTTCTCTTGGGATGGCTCTCTTCTAGTGGTCACACTCAAGCAGCCTTGCATTCTGTCCACTGAGTAGAGAAGTTTTAGACCTCCTGCCATGTGGCCTCCTTCCCATTAGCTTCTATGCTAATAGAGCCAGGAGAGCAGAGATGACATCTGCCTTACTCACTCTCAGATCTTCATGGCCAGCACAGGCCTGGCACATGGAGGTATTCAAAACACACTGGTGGAATGACGAACACCAGCTGGGACTTTGTCTAGCCCAAAATACAATGCTACAGCCTCACTGCCTCCTTTCGTTCTTCTTAAATAGATCCAGAGTAGCAAATGCTACTCAGACATCAGTGGAGAAACCAGAACTTTCATCAATCTCAGCCTCTCCATATTAAAGTGAATGTTTAAAAACAAAAAAGACAGTTCATTTCTGGAGCTCTAAATCCAGAAATATCAGTGAAACAGCACAAATACTACAGTCATATAGAAATCCTATAAGTTGCTTAAATGGATTTAAGAATATTATCATTAACATATTACTTAAGCCCTTCTCACTCTTTTACATTCCATTGTCTTATTTTTCTTTTCTTTTCTTTTTTTCTGTGAGATGGAGTCTCACTTTGTCACCGAGGCTAGAGTGCAGTGACACACCATGTCAGCTCACTGCAACCTCTGTCTCCTGGATTCAAGCAATTCTCCTCTCTCAGCCTCTTGAGTAGCTGGGATTACAAGCGCCCACCACCCCTGGCAAGTTTTTATATTTTTAGTAGAGATGGGGTTATCACCATGTTGGCCAGGCTGGTCTCGAACTCCTGACCTCAGGTGATCTACCTGCCTTGGCCTCCCAAAGTGCTGGGATTACAGGCATGAGCCACCATGCCCGGCCCCATTGACTTATTTTTCTTCACAGCATGCATCACTCTGTTTTTGTACTTGTTACTTGTCTGTAGTTTTTTACTGCCTGCCTCCCCACTTGCTGTTTTCTCCCTGATAATCACCAGTACCTAGAACAGTACCCAGAAATATGAAATATTCAATAAATATTTATATTGATAGAACAAAGTACTTAAAAACTATTCCTTTAATAGGGCAAACATTTCCTCTACAATATTATATACAGACTTCTCTGGATTAATCAATCTTTTCCTGCAGTTAATATAACAATATACTAGTCCAGCTGAAACCCGTGATCATTTAGAGCCCTGAATTAAAGAAGTTGTGCAGATTTGCAGTAAGTTAGAGTTGTTTGACTACCAAATTTGTCAACTAGAATATTAAGCTTAAATATAGCACTAAAGCAAAAATGTAATGACAAATTAAGAGAAGTAAACTTACGTTTGGCAGATTTTAATTGTTGCTTTTTATTAAAATGTAAGATTGAGATTAAGAATAATGAAAATAGAAAGGTTGTAGAAACAAACAAAAAAAGAGGTTAATGAAAAACAGTCTGAAGTGCTAGAATTGAATGAAGAGGTGAATGAAGTCTCATAAAATGTTGTGGGGAAGTGCACAGAACCAGAAGAAAGAGAATGAAAAGTAGAAAAATTATGGCAATTGGGTATTTTTAGTCAAAGTTTTCCTGGGCACTAATCACTCAGTGGAGTAACTCCCAAGAGTCAGGATCATTTGTCACTGTTCTGTTTGTTCTCTGGCTGAAATCCCTCTTGATATCTTCTTCATAAAGATCCTAAAATGACTCTGTGCTTTATGAAAGCTCACAGACAAATATAAACTTTCCTTTCCTATTGCAGCAACAAATTATATTGCCCACTTTATTTTCCCCCTAGGGTAAGACTGTCCTCTGGGAATTAATAGGATTTCTGGTCCTAATGATAGTAATAGTGGACAGGAAAGTGTCATCTAAAGCTCTTAAGTAAAAAAAAAATCTAGCAGTAACCAGGCATTTTATGAAAACTATGCATGATCCACTATTTCTGACATTAGTTTGAACAAAAGCCTATTGCATGTCATTGTGGAATTAATGACATGGGATGAATAAAGGGAGGGATTTATCCAGAACGAGGTATGCCCACTTATACATAAACAGGAGAAAATCAGAAAAAAATATGATATTCTAATTGTGTGACGCAAATGATGGCAGTCTAAGCCGGTAATCTAAGCCAGCAGTTATCAGCATGAAGGAGATTTGGCAAAGAGATACAGAAACGGCAAAAGGGAGGAAGGGAGGAAGGGAGGAAGGGAGGAAGGGAGGAAGGGAGGAAGGGAGGAAGGGAGGAAGGGAGGAAGGGAGGAAGGGAGGAAGGAAGGAAGAAAGGAAGGAAGGAAGGAAGGAAGGAAGGAAGGAAGGAAGGAAGGAAGGAAGGAAGGAAGAAAGGAAGGAAGGAAGGAAGGAAGGAAGGAAGGAAGGAAGGAAGGAAAGGAAGGAAAGGAATGAGGGAGGGAGGGAAGGAGGGAGGGATAAATACAGAGCATCTAGCAAAAGATAAATACAGAGCATCTAGCAAGAGGCATTAAGCCTGTATCTGGAAGACAAAAAGCAATGAATGAAAGCAGAGCCCCAGTTCCTGTGTGGGATTCAGAAATAGAACTGAAGTCCTGAAGAGAAGTAGGAATAAGTCAAAAGAATTGGGTGGAATACAAGGCAACAACCCACTTTCAGAAATAAGACAGAAAGTGAAACACAGGATTTTAGAGTACCAACTAACAGCAGGGGAGACTTGGTATCAAATGTCCTAAGAATTGACTACAGTTTCTTAAGCATCCTTGCCCAAGAGCAGGATTAGACTTGGAGTTAAATTGTTAAAAGTCATGGGTGCATACTAAAATTATGTAGAGAATATATTTTTAAAATACAAAGTTCAGGTCTCTGCCCTAGATATGATAAATCAGAATATCTGAGTATAATGCCTATAGACCTCTTGTATTTATTAATGTCTCTTGATGATCCTACTGTACAATCACTTGTGGAACATAAGGTCCACTGATCTAGAGTGTAACATATACATAAGTACTTTTGGGATTAGGATTCAAATCAATAATGCAATCATATTTCCCTAGGAAGAACAAAAGCATAAATGTATAAATCTCAAAATTAAAATTGATATTTTCAGAGCTGGTTTTTCCTCTTTTACTTATCTGGCTCTGGACAATGTTCAATCCTGACCATTATGTAGGAGTCAGGAATTACTTCAGTATCCTTGTTTATGAAAATCACATGTGTTTCTTGTTTAGTTGACTCCTATATATATGCTGTACCGTTTCTTTTCATGCCTGTCACCAACTGGAGGTTCTCCCTCCATTCCATCAATGAGTCATGTCTTCTGTGGGGACCTACACTGGTTCTTCTAACTGTCCTTTTCTACCGGGGAAGTGAAGTCCAGTCCTCACATCCCATACCATTCCCTACTGCCCAACAATCTCTCTACCCCACCTGATCCTAGACTATGACACTGGTACATAACAGTGTATAAGCTGCCCACAAAGGCTAAAATAAAATTCATTTATAACACAGTGGAAAATTCTGACAAGTACTTCCAAAATCTACAACTTCTTTCTTCATATTGGAAAATTACCATTTCTCAAGGTTAAGGTCAGACTTTGTGGAAATATAGAAAAAAACCACAACAGACCAGGAATTGGAAGTTTGGTCTCAAACTTACTAGATTTGAAGGAGGTGTCACTTTTACTAGGTACTACTATGAGTATCAGAAATGGGAAAAGAGCACTCCGAAACACCTATAAAAATCACCCACAATACATAACAGTCCATAGCCCCCCTCATGGAAAATTTAACATATGGAAATCTTTAACTGAGCAGACTCAAAGAAAATAAGAGACTAATATTTTTGCTTTTGAAAAATGGGACTAACAGTGGGATAATAAGGGGAATTTACCATATATAAAAATCTTGATTTGTATAACATCTTTATTGTGACACATAAAACTCTACTCACCGGATTAATTTAAATAAATTACAATAGAAATGCTGTCAAAAGCACTTAAAATTGACTGAAGAACTAAACTCAAGACTAAGAAGAATGACAACTTATCTAGCATAGAACCCAGGATGTTTGAATTTAACTCTAATTTTACTTAAATTTTCATTAACTGTCACAAGAATTAAAACAAAGTTATTAACATTTGTAGTTGAGTCAAAGGTAGAGTTATGCATCAGAGAACAATGAAAACAGAACAAAAACACTATGGACAAAAACATCAGCTTCATGCATAGGAAATAATTCATTTAATTAACAAAAGTCATATAACACAAAAGAAAAGGGTTGGGGGAGAAAGGAAGGTGGTATGCTCACTTGAGCTAAAAGACTAAAAGAAATAAAGACAAAAAACAGTATTTCAAAAAGCAAAAGTGACAAGTCACTATAAATCTGCTCCATGAGATGGCAACAAAATAAGCTATGAGTTTGACATATGAAATGATTACAGGTCCACAATCATGTTTCTCACATGGTAAGGGAAGAATAATCTTCCTTCTAACTCAGAGAAAAAGCAATAATAACAATCACTGTTTGGTAACAGAAGCAGTGGAGGGGTCAATAAGTAATGTAGCAGGCTCTACCATCACAGCCTCATAGTTCAAACACTGCCCTCCCCACAGGCTAATGGTGTGACCCCATGCAAGCAGCCTGACCTGGCTGTGCTTCCATTTCTTCTGCTCCCAGTCAGAGATAAGTGTTTTTGTTCTGTTTTGTTTTATCCAACTAAGGAGTTTTGCAGGTTTTAAATGGCAGTAATACCATCTTTAAGAAAACAAAAATAGAAGAGTTTCTAAGAAATTTGAGAATTTTGTTATGAGAATGTATTGAGTAAAGGAGCTTTAGTTAAGTGAGTCTGACTCACTGGCTGTTGATAGTGTTGAAAGGAATCTTAACTCAGGCAAGCTGGGGGTTAGGAGAGCATGTCGATATTAACAAAGACCATTTGTGAACATCTTATATTTCAACATCTTCAACAAATGGGACCCTGTTGGTTATAGCACCTCAAAGTTACACTGAAATTCCTAAAATATTTCATTTCCCAGTGAATAAATGCTGAATAACTCCATTCCAGGAACTTACTGTTACTAAGCCAAAGGGAAAGAGTCTACCTATTACAGTAGTATCATGGGCAATCACTGCTATCACTAATAAATTTTTAAGCAGTTTCTAAATTCAGTCATAATATCAGGAAAAGTATTTAGAATGACAAAACCAGAAAACGAAATTCTTAATTACAGTTGGTATATGCAGAAATTGTAAAGAGATAACAGGTGCTGCTTTTGTTTATTAAAATTTCAAGGAGGAAGGCACATGTACTAGAATGGCTAAAATCTAAAACACGGAAAATACCAATTTCTGGAAAAGATGAAGAGCAATAGGAAGTATCATTTATTGCTTTGGGGAAGGCAAATGGCGCAGCCACTTTGTAAGACACTTTGGCAGTTTCTTACAAGGTTAAACACAGTTCAACAATTGCACTCCTAAGTATTTACCTAACTGATTTGAAAATGTAGTCTACACAAAAACTTGCAATTGAATGTTTTATAGCAGTTAATTCATAATAACCAAGCATGGAAGGAACCAAGGTATCCTTCAATCAATGAATGGATAAGCAAACTGTGGTACATGTTAAATGGAATATTTTTGCGGGGGGTGGTGGGTGGGGGGAAAGGAATGAGCTCTCTGCCAAAGACATGGATTAATCTTAAATTCACACTTCTAAACAAAAGGAACCAGTGAAAAGGCTACATACTATATGATTACATTTACATGACATTCTGGTAAAGGCAAAACTATAGCATGACAAACAGATCAGTACTTGCCAGGGATTTGGAGGTGACATGCGGTTGAACAAGTGAAACAGGGGATTTTTTTTTAGAAGAGTGAAAGTATTTGGTATGACGTTATAAAGGTAGATATATGATATTATGCATTTTTCAATACCCATAGAACTTTACAGCAGAAGAGCTAAACTTACTGTATACAAATTTAAATGTGTCTGTGTGTGTGTGTGTCTGCATGTGTGTTTAGGAGGTCAAAGTATCACAGGATGGAAGACTATAATGAAAGAATCTAGCTGTATTATAAATATATGAAAAAAAAATCTCACTGGAAGTGGTAGGGTAGAATGGTGCTTATCTAAGTAACCCTGGAAACCACTGGACACTATAAAACTTTATACATAACTACATACTCTCAAACTGCCCATAGGCACTGTATTCTAGTTGATAAAATTGTTTCCCCTGGGAGCTTGTGTTAACAATTCTGAAACAACTATAAACATACACTGGAATTGAAGAATTCAGTAAATGGATGGCTAAAGGGAGTCAGGTTTCTCCTTGTTAGAAAGGAGGATATAGACAAGCAAAGGGGAAAGGTTAGAAGGATCCATATGGTAATGGAGTAAAGTTTGAGACATCAGTACGAACTCAATTTAGCATATGATGAATACATATAAAATGTTTATAGATAGGCATATATATATATATATATATGTTAGTATACACATATATATTCTTTTGCTCTGTCGGCTGAGAGGGCATAGAAGCAAAACGCCCCAATAGCAATGAGTACAACCAGTGCCCAGGTCATGGTTTCTAATACCATTCTCCAATAAAAGGTATCGGGGCTCCTGAGAGAAATGGCTGATTCTAGACTGGGGCAGGAAGTATGAAAGATGAGTCTGGAACATCTTATAGTGCTGGAAAGTAAGGAAGTACTCAAAACACACTATGCACACACAGACACACACAATATGGGCATATGCCAAGCCGATGATGGGCATATGGGCACATACCAAAGTAAACACGAAACAAACAAAAGATTTGACTGTATGCTTCAAAACTGTCAAGGTCATCAAAAACAAGGAAAGTCTGAGAAACTGTCACAGATAAGAGAAGCTACGGAGATAAGTCAACTAAATGTAATGTGGTATCTGGAATGAAATCGTGGAAGAGAAAAGGTTAAAAACTAAGGATATTGAAACAAAGCATGGAATTTTGTTAACAATAACATATCAATATTGTTTTATAAATTGGGACCAAAGTACCATATTAATGTATGATGTCAAATGGGGAAAATGGGTGTGGGATATATTAGAACTTTCTGTGCTATCTTCACAGTTTTTTTTATAAATCTAAAACTATATTAAAACTTTATTTTAAAAAACTTAAAGAGAAAGGAAAAATAAACACCACCCTACTGAAGAGTTCATAAAAGAGAACAAAAGACAACCTGAAGAATTTAGGAATGTGAGGGGTTGTCCTCTCCTCACACAAAGAAGAAATGCTAGACCGAAAGCTGCTAGTGACAGCGAAACAATGCTTTAGAGACACAGAAACAAAAATTTAAAATTAAGAAAAAGGACTGCCATGATTTTCCAGCAAAAAAGAAAAGCTATGTCTGGAGAAATTTAACAGGACAAACGGAGAATAGTCTGTCAAAAGATTCAGAAGAAAATGTTCCTAAAAGACAAAAAATATCTAGGAGAAGAGGGAAACCATGGCACATTCCTACTCAATACCCAATAACCAAAAATGGAAGGAACCAAGGCATCCTTCAATCAATGAATGGCTAAGCAGACTGTGGTACATGTTAAATGGAGTATTTTTTCAGGGGAGTTGGGGGAAAGGAATTAGCTCTCTGCCAAAGATATGGATTAATCTTAAATTCACACTTCTAAACAAAAGAAGCCAGTGAAAAGGCTACATACTCAATATCCTTATAACTTCTAAAACTGACTTGTATAACTTAAGGATATGTTTTTATTTTAGTGTTTATCCTACACATATAGGAAGCAGTGTCCATACACAATGGTCTCATTCTTTCTCAGGACTACCTACTATATCTAATTATTTCAGAGAAAGTATATAAGCAGAGAGCAGAGAGCAGAAAACAGAAGTTTTCTCTAATTTACACAGATCCACTACCTAAAGTCTCCTTTAGAAATTGTTTAATAAGATTCTATGATAAAATTCTTAAACTTTTCCATTAAAAGAAATCAGCAACATCAGAAACACAGTCTTTTTGCAGGTTTTGTGCTGGACTCATGATGTCTAACATATGAGGCCAGCTACGTAGCAAGATCAGCTTGAAATCTGAGCAAAAAAACTGGCACAGTGTTTACTATAGCATAGCTAAGAAAGCATGTTTGTGTTGTGATGGGAAACACCAACACCCTTGGTGCATTTTCAACACCTAAAATTTAAAGAATAATCCTAGTTTCTAAACTGAAATGATCCAAATTGCAATGAAACTGCACTTTCCTCAATGCTGACAAGAAGTTTGTCTCATACAAGCAACTATCCCAAGTACACTGGAAAGAGCAATGCACTAAGCAAAATGTGACATCATGACGAGTCTAAGAATTCAGAGAACCGGAAAGATGGTGTGTAATTAGCATCAGAGGAGTGATGACACAGTCAACAACTCTGGAAGGCAGCACAAAGTAGTGAGAAGAACATGAGGTTTGGAATCAGACTGAAATGAATTTAAATTCTGCCTCTGTGGCTTGTTAACTCTGACCAAAGACATCAACAAGTTAGTTAACCTTGCAAAGTATGTTTTTCCTCACCTAAACAAGTAAGCAAACCTCATGCGTCTGATGCAAACATTATTTGGGGAATACTCAATAATAATAAAAGCAAACATTTACATTCCATTTGTTTGTTATATACCATGCTGTTCTAAGTATGTACTTAATATAAATTAACTCATTTAATCGTCTTAGCAACTCTAGGAAGTGTGCAATTATATTATCTCCATTTTCCAAATGAGAAATATGAGGTAAGGAAAGATGAAGTCAATCATTCCAATTCGTACAGGTAGTAAGTAGCTGAGATGAATTTTCTACCCAAGTAGTCTGGCTCCAGTCTTGCTCTAAGTCACTACATTATAGTAACATTATTAAGTTACTTCCCCTCCAACCACCTTAATTCCAATTCATTTTAGTAAAATACTGAAAATATTTACTTTAATGAAAGAGGAAATTGATCAATTACCAAGTTATAGTAACAAGAACTATATTGGCAGAAGTTATTTATTGCTATTAATATTAATTCACCAATAAATATGGTAAGTTGTTACTACACTAACTAGTTCTCCAAGATAATAAATATGTTAAACATATTCTAATCTGCTAAACAATTATATTATTAAGAGTTATTCCCAGAAAATCCCCAAGTTAGTCTTAACCCTAACCTAATTCTTCACAATTTTATGACCAATTAAAAGGCTCCTAAATACACATTCCAAATCACAGTGAAACAAAATAGTATGCACAAGTTGGCATATAAGCAAAAAATTATTACTTACAAAAAACAGAGAGTTCCATACCAGCTAAAGATTGTGGAATCAGTGGCATCTTATAAATGATTTCATAGTATTTCAGGATCCCTGACACTAAGAAAATATTGTGTGGAATAAGCCCCAAAGGTCTTTCCCTCTATCCTCCTTACTAGCCCTCTCCCAACAAAATAATCCCATGATAACATTGCTACCATTCTGAATTAAATGTGTTACGTTTCTAGAGAAGATAAAGCAACGCTCTGACAGAGAGAGACCTTTAAAACAAAGAAAACATTAATGAATACTTTTCAGAACTATGCACTTCCTATTTTGAGAGGAAATGCACTTCGCAAGGGCAGTATAAAATTATACTTTGAGCAATACTTAGCAAATAACTGATGCTTCCTAAACCTGCAAACCTTTATATGCTATAACTCTTCAGTAAATGAATTAACCCAGAGCTCTCATTTCTATTTGTTCTCTAAACTACTGTGGGAAGTCTTTTTCCTCCCTCATCTTGTAGCTCTTAAAGCTCTACAAAAACTGAAACACCCACAACACCCTTAATAGTATTAGAACTTGTTAAAACTGCAATAGTCATAACCTCATTTATATTTAACTTATTATGACAAAGGAGACTATGCAATTTATCATTCTTCTCCCTTAACTCTCCTACTCACTTTGTCTCCCTGCCTATAACACTATGTAACACATAGGAACAAGTAGCAACATTTCAGCACAAAACATGGTACACATGCTTTAATACATGCTTCATTCAACCATTACAACTTCCAAGAAGATACTAATGTTGCCTCACAGAACATAAACACATTTCTACTATTTAATTTGAGCTAAAAATAGGCTTTGCAGATGAGGGCTAGAAAAGATTTTCTATTTTTTGGACAACTAAAATTAGATCATTTTGGTATGCAAAAGATATTACGTACCAAATAAAGCAATAAACTTAAATCTGAAGTCCTCCAGCAGGGAGGGCATTGTCTACTATGTTTCTTTGCATGGCCAGAGTTTCAAGGGCCCAGCCTCCATTATCACAGCAATTGCCAAAGCACCAAAATGTGGTGAAGAGATGGCAAGAAACAGACCATAATCAATATCCGTAATTTGTAAATGAGACAGAAAATAGAAACAACCAGTTTCTAAGCCAACAAAAGGGAAACAGAGAGCAAACATTTTGATATCTGAAAGCAGTTCTTTCCCGTTACTCCAGAGACATGAACCACCCTGTAGGGCACAACAGGCACTCCCAGGGAGTCCCATGGAAGAGGTGAGAACAAATGCGTGACAGAGGCGTAACAGGTGTTCTCCAACTCACTTTCTCCTTCTCTTCAGGTCCTCGTTTTTATTCCATGTCACCCTCTAAATGCAAACTTCAACCTGAAGAGCCAGTAAATGACCAAACTTTCTAGAGGAGTTGTTTATACTAAGTAGGTAGAAATGATCATTTTGGAAGGAGAAAAATTGCTACTATGATCATATTTTGTGATCTATGACTTCAAGTCTTTTTTGATGATGAAGTATAAATAACATACAAATAAGTGAATAAACCACCAATATTCTAATCACACTCCCCAAAGATGATCAATATAAACCATGGAGTTGGAACATTGCCTTCTGCCATCCAAAAGAAAGGTTCCCAGGTATCAAAATTGTTCTTAACTTGGTTGAAATGCTATTTTCCTGTGCCACCACCCAACACCCTCCCAAAAAATAATTTTTTTATGTGATGCTTTTCTGTCCAGTAAGCTAACCAATTCTTTCATTCTCATATATGATTACACAAGAGAATTTAAACACAACTTTAAAAAAAGATAAAATCTAAGCAAGCCAAGATTAATCATAGCTCCGTGACTTGTTAAAAACAAAGCTTTTACTGAATATGACCACTAAAGCTGTCCTCAGAGCATCAATATATCAAGATTCTTAAAATACATTATTCAAAGAGAACAGCTACCTCTTAGGCACATAATCATCTGTGCCAGCATCTGGTTGGCAGGTGGCAGGCATTAAATGTTAACCTCCAGAAATTTAAACTTTACAAGATTTTGCTTTAAATCTTGAGAACAACCTATCATTACTTAGAGGAAGAAAATAATCAGACCTAGTATCTCTTTGGTAAAAAAAAAAAAAAAAAAAAAAAAAAAAAAAAAAAAAAAAAAGTTAGTATTCATGGAAATCTAAACCGTGTTACACAATCACCTTCTAAGTTATAAACACTTCACTTACCCTAATGTCATCAGGCAGCACATTGCCTGCTGACTTCTCACTCACGACTTATTCAGCATCTCAGGGCAACTTTTGAAGGGCAACTAAACTGCGCTGGGCCAACGGTGTCCCCTGGTGGTCACCATTTCAAATTGTTTGACCCAGGGTTTCTTTCTGTGAAAATTCTGCACACTCATTTACAAGCCACAGTCCAACTACCTTTAGCACCCCAGTGTAATCATTATCTTTGAACACCTCCTATTCCCTCTAACTCAGTGATTCTAAAACTAGGGAGCATAAAGAAGAAAGATGTAAGGATCAGGAAAATGCTTAGGAACTGGTTAAGAAGCAACGTCTCAAAATATTAAACATCCCTTCACTGAGATTCTGATACATCCCTTTTAGTGTGGCATCATCACCCCACCCCTTGAAATCACAATGCATTAAGAGAAATAGATGTTACTGAAAGGAAAGTCCTCGAAAATATAAAATCAGAAAACTTTAAACTCTCAGGTAATGTCTCTTTTAATCTCACCTCTGATTTTCTCCAATCATAAGATTTACTTGGGTATTGTGACATCCCTGCAGTTGTTCTAAGATTAAGGTGATGAATCTTTGGCCTCCTTTTCACTACCCATCACCGTCCTGCATAGTGTTATAGATGTTAGACAAACCACTAACATCTATATGCCTCCCCTCACAAAAAAGGATACATTTTCTTATTATTCGATTTTGTGTTTACAAAAGTTACCTAGCATGAAAATGTAGCCAACTGGCGGCTGGATTCCCAGCTTGAATGTAAAAGAAGTCTACCTCTAGAAGTCAGGCATGTTTAGAAAAATCTGATAGACTCTTGGGTTGGGGTGACCTGGAAATTGTTTGTAGGAGAAACTCAGATGTCTCCAGGGAAAAGTACTTCAAAGGAAAAGAAAGAACATGGAAACTAGTTTGCCCTATTCTCCATCACCTGACCCCAAAAGAGATTCTGCATTCTGTGTGGAGTCGCTCACTAAGATTTGTTATTCCCCACTAGCACCCTCCAGCACCCCATGGATTCCTATCTGGGTCATAAAGAAGAAAGGATTCTAAAAAGAACTTAAAGAGAAATTTCTCACTAGAAACATCTGTAAGACATCAGGAAAAAATATATATTTCTTTTAGAACACTTTGCATGGAATACAAGGTAGCTCTCACATACCAAGAACTTCAGGTAGCATGGTAGAACAGCTCAGTTATGGTAGCTTAAGGCTGTATGATTGGATGCAATCTACCACACTACCTTTTAGCCATATTGGAGCATCCAAAAACAGCCCCTCTGCCATAAGTCCAAATACCTTTAAGACAGACACTCCCCCAGCCCCAAGTAGGGCAAAGACACCTCAGTAGATGACCTGCTTCACTGACAAGGCCACAGAAAGGAACGCTGGATTGTAGAGTGTTAAGAGTACCTGTGGGCCACCCTTCTGCCCCAACCAGGACCTCCCAGAAATAACAGAGTATGACTGAGAGTAAAAAAAAAGATCCTACAACTTCAGCTGAGAATAAGGGCCAAAGAAATATGAATTATACAAGGCTAATACTATTCACATGTGAATATTTGAAATTGTTTCCCTGGAATTTAAGTATTTTTGTTTTGATGTTTTTCCATCTCTAAGTAAGTGGCATGCAAGCAATTTCCACTCAAACATCTTCAGGAGAGTTAACACCCATCACTTCACAAGGTCTGGGTCTCAACTTGCCATATTCTCCAAATCTCTCTTTGGTAGAACATGAAACGTTTCCACCTTGACATTCCCTCTCTTTCATTCTCTCTCAATCATATAAATATATAGTTAATATACCGAGTATATTAGCAGTACACTGAAGAATTCCTGAGACATCTTCGATTTCTTCTTTGTTGGAGTGTTCTGCATAGGAGCATCTGTTAGAGATATTGTGGAAATTCTTTTCTGCATCCCTGTAACTAAGAAGAAAACAAAATTAGCATAAGGAGAAATTTTTGAAAGCATCTGCGAATGCAACTCATATACATACGCACAGGCACACGCAGTCTATGCTTTCATCATAATCACATTTTAAAATAAGTGAAGCTTTGAGACATAATTCTGGCGTAACCCACCATTCACATCAGCATTTGCAGTGTAGACCTGGAACTGAAGGCAACTGTTAACGAGAAAGCTATGTGTGAAAAAAATTGAGGAGAACGAAAAATATATCAGCTTTGTATAGCTAATGTATCACTCTGTAAGCACGTCATCAAGGCTAGTGATCTGCTTCTATGAGGAAGCTGCCTAGAAAAGGAAAAGTTAACAATGTTAATTTGGTGTCCTGGCATTCAACAGTGTTGAAAGTCAACACACCATAACCTTTATCACAGTCAAGAAGATAGCAGTATATGCCAGGTGCAGTGGCTCATGCCTGTAAACCCAGCATTTTGGGAGGCTGAGGAGGTTTGATCACGAGGTCAGGAGATTGAGACCACAGACTATCCTGGCTAACACGTGGAAATCCTGTCTCTACTAAAAATACAAAAAATTAGCCGAGTGTGGTGGCAGGCACCTGTAGTCCCAGCTACTCAGGAGGCTGAGGCAGGAGAATGGCGTGAACCTGGGAGGTGGAGCTTGCAGTGAGCCGAGATCACGCCATTGCACTCCAGCCTGGGTGACAGAGCGAGACTCTGCCTCAAAAAAAAAAAAAAAAAAAAAAAAGATAGCAGCATACACCTGGCAGAATTTGAGTCATGGTCTTACCATTTTCTATCTGTGAGATCTTGGGCAAGTAACCTAATCTCTGTTAGTCTAACTTTCCTCTCCCATAAAATGGAAGTACCTCCTAGAGTTCTTGTGAGGACTAAATAACACAATGTCCGTGTAACTGGATATTGACTGGGACTTTTTGAGTTGCCTCTGAATGAGAGCTAAGACAAATTAAGCTGAGGACATTAAAGGCCAAATCCTCCCACATTCTAAAGGGGTAGCCAAGAAGACCAGTGCTCTTCTTCAGGACTTCAGAGGAGACTAAATAGCCACTGCCTCTGTCACCCTACCACCAGCTTACAGAAGCAAAGGAATAGAAAGACTTCAAAATAAAATCTTCAGAAGAGTCAGGAGTTGGCCTAGGAAGAGAGTGCTATTGTGCTCCCCCCCCTCCCCTCCTAGAACAGGAGAGAAGGGGAGTGTTCCCTGCAGACATCCAGTTGGTGAGGGGGGTCCATAGCTGGTAGAGATTGGGGATCTCCCATCTCATTCCCCAGTGAACGTCTGCAGAGACAGTGGATTTCCTGATCATACTCCCATGTCTGACTGACAAAAGGAAGAAGACTCAGGAGAGAGTCATTAACAAGGAAAAGAAATCGAGAAAAATTGGGAGCAACCTAAAGGCCCACCATTTGGCAGGGCAAATATGTGAGTTTCTCATGGGTTAGGGAAGAGAGAGGCAAGCTTGAGTTGTCTGGTTGTCATGGTGCTCTTCCAATCTAGAGGCTACCAGCCAGGGACAGGGCTCCCACTAGCAAGACCAAGAGAGTGAAGTCCTCAGGTGCGGGAGCTGTGGCATCCGAAGCAGTCAGGGCAGAACTCATATATGCACCCTAGTGAGGGCATCACAGCCAAGAAAGGACTGCTACAACCCCAGCGAATTTAAAAAGGCTTCTGCCATTTTCCATTTCATTCATGCTTCAACCAATACATCAGAAGAGAAAGGGACCCAGAAAGGAATGGCCTGGAGAAGAGGAGTGAAAACCCACATCATACACTCTGTCCTGCATTGCAAGTCTCTAAGGCCAAGGCCTGACCCAGACAGGGAAAGGAACATTAGAGTCAAATTGGATATGAGAGTAAAGATTTAAATTGGCCTGGAGTGAACTTCATAATTCTTGGAAGTACTTAGAAAACAGAGCAATCTGTCTAAGCTAATATCGAAGGGGATGTATCCTAGCATGTTTGATGTGAGTGGAGGGAAAAATAAAATGGTTTCATGTCTGTATACCACATTGAGATCAGACTCCAATAAACCAGTTAGGCAAAATGCCTACCACAGTTTCCAGAATGCAGGAGTCACTCAAGAGGTGGAACAGGGAGCACAGATGTTAAACACAGGCAACCACAGGGTTATTTTTAATTCAACCTCCACCATTTTTATCAGAATGACCTTAAAAAAGTATTTCTTTCTCTCAGCCTCAATTTCCTCAACTGTAAAATGTGCTTAATACAGTACTCTTATGCAATATGTTTAGGATTAAATAAAAGATGGAACGTGCCCAGCATATCTCCTCCAACACAGTAAGCAACCAATAGATATTAGCTTTTGTCTAATTTGTTTATGTTCAAAAAGATACAGTTTTTCTATGTAAATATATGAAAAAGAAGCTAGATCATTTTTAGATAAAATAATTTAAGCCACAAAATCTGATCATGATAGCTTAAGTAATATCCTTGAAGTTTGTTTCCCAGAATAATCAGAATTCACCCACTCTTAATTTCACTTCTAGTGTTCTACTGAAATTATTCTGGCTTAATTTCTCCTCAATTGTCAAAAGAAAAAGAGAACAGGTTGGCTGTATAAAACAAACATAGGGCTCACATTAATAATTGGAGCAATACAATTTAATTTTAGATGACTATAAGAATTGCTATCCCAGACTAATATGAGTTTGGCAATAGTCCTACCCATGATATTAACACAACAATGCTTATTCTGGCCAAAAAAAAAAAAAAAAGAATAAAATTAGTGGCATGGTTCTGAATACACATTTCTTTATTCTTCATTGTTTAAAATATATAGTGAGTGAACACTGTATCTCAGAAAGATTATCACATCTCCCACAGCAGTTTACTGAAGAAATCTGTGCTTCATCTACACTGCCATGGCAATCAATTTTTGTGAGCCATAGACCAGTAGGAGTCATGTAGTACAAATATGAGTGACAACAATTGAGTCAAGCCCTCTAGAGACAGAAATTTCAGTCAAAAAAAGAAAAAAAATCAACAAAAAAGTGTTCTCTTTAAGAAGAAAACTGTTGCTAGAACACAAACTGCGCATCTTCAGCTCCGGATGCTAAACAACAGATTCTAAACTTTAAAAGTCCCAACAAAGACAGGAAAAGATTGCAGCAGGAGGATAAACTGAAGATAATCAACAAAAGTTGAATTGCAAAAGAGTGATTTACTAATAGTAGTAATAATAATTCAATTCATTTATTGATTATCTTTATGTACCAGGTACTATGCTAACTACTTTATGTAATTATGTGACTTCATACATTATTATCATTAAGATTTCATTTAAACTTCACCACAACACTGTTATTATTCCCATTTTTAAAATGAGAAAACTGAGGCTCAGGGATTTTAAGTAATCTTCCCAAGATTATTCAATAGCAAAACTTGACTTTATGTCTAGTAATTCTCATATGTCTACTTACAAAACACAATCTTTCCACAACATACAAAGAGAAGAAACGGCACAAGATAATGGCAAGAATTATATAAGAAAAGAAGTACTATTATAAAGAGACATTCCTCCATCCTCAGTTTCTTTTAATTTCTAAAGTGAATCCTGCCTGTCTCCTACTGACCCCTTCTGCTTCTCACTAATCTTTCCACCCCACAACACCCAGAAAGTCCATTCTGAATCCTAGAAGTTTGAGTTAAAGAGCAACTAACGATCAGATGGCTGTAGATGTGTGGTATTATTTCTGAGGACTCTGTTCTGTTCCATTGGTCTATATCTCTGTTTTGGTACCAGTACCATGCTGTTTTGGTTACTGTAGCCTTGTAGTATAGTTTGAAGTCAGGTAGCGTGATGCCTCCAGCTTTGTTCTTTTGACTTAGGATTGTCTTGGAGATGCGGGCTCTTTTGTGGTTCCATATGAACTTTAAAGCAGTTTTTTCCAATTCTGTGAAGAAACTCATTGGTAGCTTGATGGGGATGGCATTGAATCTATAAATTACCATACTATCCAGCCATAAAAAAGGATGAGTTTGTGTCCTTTGTAGGGACATGGATGCAGCTGGAAACCATCATTCTTAGCAAACTATCACAAGAACAGAAAACCAAACACCGCATGTTCTCACTCATAGGTGGGAACTGAACAATGAGATCACTTGGACTCAGGAAGGGGAACATCACACACCGGGGCCTATCATGGGGAGGGGGGAGGGGGGAGGGATTCCATTGGGAGTTATACCTGATGTAAATGACGAGTTGATGGGTGCAACACACCAACATGGCACAAGTATACATATGTAACAAACCTGCACGTTATGCACATGTACCCTACAACTTAAAGTATAATAATAATAAATAAATTTAAAAAAAAAATAAAAAATAAAAAAAAATAAAGAGCAACTAACATAAAGATGCACACTCAATACCCCCTTACTCATTCTAGGTGAAGGAAAGACAGTGCTATGGGAGCAAGAAGCTCTCCAAGTGAGCATGAATATGTAGAGTTTATATAGCAATCAAAATTTTCCACAAAGTCAACCTGACACAATTGGAGTTTGAGGTAGGTGATGGAGAGATGCTTTAGATGGAGTGATCAGGGCAGGCTTTCCTGAAGAGAAGACATTTTAACAGAGATCTATATGTATATAAAGAATAAGTCATGCAAACATCTGGGGAAAGAGCATTACATGAAAATGAAACGATACATACAAAGGCCCTGAAGCTAAGGTTGGCAAGTTGAGAAACCAACAGAAGGTTGAAATGGAGTGAAAAAAAGGGAAGTGGAAAGGGATGAAATTAGAGAGGGAGGCAGAGGCCAGATCACAGAAAGAATTTAGACTTTATTCTACCATAATACGCCATTATATAGTTTAAAGCAGGGGGTTCAAAGTGTGATGCATGGACAAGCAGCATCAGCATTACCTGGGAACTTGTCAAAAATGCCAGTTTCTTGAGCCCCATCTGAACCTACGGAATCAGAATCTCTGGGAGCAGGGCCCAGTAATATGTGTTTTAACAAGGCTGGCAGGTGATTCTGATGCACATTAACATTTGAGAACCATTGGTTTCATGTAAGAAGGTGGCATGATCTAATTTTTTATCATTTTGCTGTGGTGAAAATACATATTGGAGGACAAAAGTAGAAACCAGAAAATCAGACCAGAATGTCTTGGTGAGAGATGATGACGATAGTGGAAATGAAGAGAAGAAGATTTATCACATTGCATGAATAAATTATTTTAGCACTCATTTCCCCAACTTGAATGATCTCTATGAATAAATAAATGAACGAGTGAATGGATAAATTAAGGAGTAGAATAATGTTTAAAGATAAAGTGGATGAGGTACAGAGAGGCTATCTTACTCCCTAACAGGAAGCCCCATCGGGTACTCCCTCCCAGTCCTTCTGTCTGTGACCCTTCGGAACAGCTGCTCCCTGCGTTCAAGTCTCAGTCTTGGCAGACAAAAAAAGCCTCAGAGAGTTTCTATGGGCAACCAGTATAAGAATCCAAGGAGCAGAACTGTACAATCCTAGAGCTCTGATAAATAAAACAGATTAAGGGCAGAGTTTTCAAGGAAAGGAAAGGAAGGTTAGTGATTGAAGGATAATTAAGAAATTAAAAAGAGAAGGGCTAGCTCAAACTCTGTTACCTGTTTTGCTTCAACACCTCAACACAAAGTATTTAAATGCTGAGTTATTTCAAGACACCTTTAAGCAAGCCCCATTTCAGAGATTAGGAAAAGCATCTCCTTCCCACCTCGCCTGCTGAAAAATAACTAAAATTATGCTTGTCGGCACTTACTCTCAATTCTCAATTCAGGGATTCTGAAATCCCTTTAACTGTAAGAAACACATTCTTTTTCATAATTAGAGATAAGAAGTCTTAAATTGTATTTTCTTAAGAGGAACAACACACAGTTGCAAATACTTTTTAGTTCAAGGGTGAGTGATATTAGCTGCTCTGCTTTTTTGATTATGAAAAGAGAAATAAAAAGTAGAAAGATGGAGAATAAAAGGCAAAAGAGGAAGTTGGACAGGAAAGTCATCAATGAGAAAAAAGGCAAGAAAGGGGAATACAGTCAAGAAAGGCAAACGTGGCAAAATTGCTGTCAACAGGACCCCTTTGTCTTCATCAGCGTGAATGCAAATAAAGTCAGTGAGCAAAGGTGCTTCAAGTCCGAGAAATCAGCCAAAACCCAAGCAAAAATATGCTAATAGGCCTATTTGAATCATGCCAGACATCAAAACCCCTCTTTATACTGGTGTCAAACTCTCCATTTTCTTTATACTGTGTATGCAATAAACAGAACTAGGAAAAGACCATTCATGCAATGGACAAAGAATCACCACAGGCCAAATGTCTACATAGGCAGAAGGGGAGGGCTGAGGCAGCTAGCTGGATAAAAGAGAACTCCCTCCATTCTATCAAAGGTGAAAAAAAAAATTTCTGATTATAGCAATATAGGTTGGTTATCTATTTGGATCACATTATAAGAGTCCCACTCCAAATTGCCTTGAAGGCATACTTTACATACTTTAGTGCACAAATGAAAGTATTTCATCAGTTATTTTATTTCAAAGAGAAAGAACATTCATAATCCCAGAAAATGATTAGACTTTGATGGATATTGTCATAAAAATATTAATAATAATAATAACATAAGAGCAAACAAGTATGTAGTGCTCACCACATACAAGGAACTACTTTATTAATTTAATCCAAACACCATACTTTGAAAGCAGCCAATTCAATGAGAGTGATTAAGTTTTATTCTAGGATGTGTGGAGAAAGATTAATTTGACATTCTTTATCTCCATTAGGATAAACGATTTAAAATCACTAATGGCCTCAAACTAAAAGCCATCTCATGAGTTTAAATAATATGTTTTTCCTTGAACTACACTCTTGAGGATTAGTATGACAAAGTTTCAAAGCAATTCCTTTTGAAACGACAATTAACATAATCATCAAGCACTTAAAGTATATGGCATTGTACTAGGTACCAAGATTATTTTTCCATTAAGAATTCTTCCCTTCTGTTCTGTGAAAAAAAATCACACTATACCCTAATAGCCAAAATTATGTTCTTGATCCCTATGGCAATGACTATTAGCCATAAATGTTGAATGATCCTGAGAACTGTTCAAGAAGTACCAGTTTGAATACTGACTTCTCAAAAGTTCTTAAAATCTTACAAAGATAAATCACTGTGCCATGTAAAGAATACTAACAAGGTAAATTAAAAATATACATTGTCTCTAATGTCAATAAATTGAATCTAAAAGCTAGATTGCATGAGTAAGTAAATTTAGGCTTTCATATTTGCCAATTGCTTTCTGCCATAGCCAATGAGAGGTGTACCTCGTACTCATCTGGAGCTCTCTGTTTACAAAATGGTTTCATTGAAATTACCTCATTTAATCATTACATCTAATCCTTGATTTAGTTATTATTATCATCACATTTTACAAAAGAGATAAAGTTACTTAGTAAAAGATCTATGTGCTAGTGAGGCCTTGAAGTCCTGTCTTTTGACCTCAAGTCTTCTTACTTTCACCACACCACAACCACTTCAAGAAATAGGCGATAATAAAGAAAAATACGTAGCACATGACTGTAAGTAAACTAATTCCTCTCACTGAACTGTGTTAAGGCTGTAGTGATTTTTATCAAACTCTACTTAAGGATTCTAAAATCCCATTCAAAGCATCTGGGTGGGTACCAATAAACCTTACCACATTAGTGAGGCAAAATTATACGAGTCAACATCGGAATAAGACAGTAAGAACATGAGAAGACCAAGGAAAAAAAAAAAAAAAAAAAAGCAATACCAGAAAGTAATTTCATTTAAAAGAATTAAGCACAAATAAGCCAAAAGAAATCACTCCAAGGGACCCCCCCAATAAGCCTTCACCCCCAACACCGTGAGAACACAGCCACTGTAAAATAAGGTTGACCTGGGTAGCAGAAAATCACATACTCAACAGCTACGTTTGAGTAATCACCTTTAATTTTCCCCCAATAATAACCAAAATCAATTTTTACTTACCCAATAACTTGATGTTCATAATACTGCAGTGTCCTCTTGAGAGTTTGCTGTATCGTCTGAGGCTACAGAATAATAATAATAATAAAAACATATTATCAGCAAATCAGTACCATTCCCATTGTGAGCATCGTAGGCAGATAGGTGAAGCTTCTGATTTACCTCTTGAGAGTTTTCCTTCTACAATATTAACCCATTTTGCATCATGCCTTGTATTTTCCTCACAGAAACTAATGAGGCCCTCAGCAATTACACAGAACTTCCCAATTTCAATTATGATAGTATTTCCTAGGAATGTTTTCTTCAAATCTTTTGTGCCAGCTATTAAGTTCAATAAAATACTCATTGGCTGCCTACAATAAACCCAGGCCTTGGGGGTAGTGGGGAGGGTGCCCTGCAGAAACATGAGTCACAGTTTTTCCTTTCCAGCATATGTAATCCGCATGAGGTAATGACCAACTTAAATGAAATGGCACGTCTACATATTTTCTTCTACATTTTAACAAGGTTTTCAAAGATGGCCTAGCAAGCAGTGATAAATTGAGTTAAAATAGTCAACTTTATAATAAGGGATATTTTTAAACTTAAATGATCTTTTTTTTCCCTGTTCTTTAAGGAGACTAATAAAAAGGCAGAGTAGGATGGGAAGCCAATGATCCAGGGCCCACAGCCATGACTGTCACAGCAGTCAGCCTGACTTCCTCCATGACCCAAAAGAATTCAAGCAAAGGTTCTTTCTGGAGCATACTGGATGGGCCACAAGTGTTTCAGGCAAAAAATGGGGTCTGCAACAAATATCTAAGCAGCTCATGACCACACTTCATAATCTCTTCTCCACAATGCCTCAAGACAGAGGTTTTTAATCCCAGATCAAGAAATTAAGCAACAGAGACTGAACTTGGAGTTTCAGACTTAGAGAGTCATGAATGGGGCACCAAGATCCTAGAACCAAGATTTTATTAGGAAGTTATGATAAGAACCAAGTTCTCAGTAGCAAGAGAGAGAATGTTTTAAACAACAAAAACCTGTAGTCAATTAAGCAGAAAGAAAGCACTCAAGGCCTCATCAAAACATTGATCAATTACAGCCAAGGATGAATTCTAGGGGAACACGAATGTAACACAAACCCTTCAAGACGCGAGGCAGCACGGTAGCTTGGGAATCTCATGGGCTGCTGCTAATTAACTACACAAGCCTTCTACCTCTAAAAAGGTAATATGCAGAAAAGGTCTAGCATAGTGCTGGTACCTAAGAAGCAGTTAATAAACATCAATTTCCAATCGCTAATCCTTCAAAGTGGCTGTCTTAAACATATATTGTCTAAAGGAGACCCCAGGAGCCGGGCACTCTGGCTCACACCTGTAATCCCAGCACTTTGGGAGGCCGAGCACATGGATCACTTGAGGTCAGGAGTTCAAGACCATCCTGGCCAAATCAGTGAAACCCTGTCTCTATTAAAAATACTAAAAGTTAGTCCAGCGTGGTGGCACGTGCCTGTAGTCCCAGCTGCCTGGGAGGCTGAGGCATGAGAATTGCTTGAACCCAGCAGGCAGAGGTTGCAGGGAGCCAAGATCACCCCACTGCAGTCCGTTCTGGGTGACTGAGTGAGACTCTGCCTCAAAAAAAAAGAGACCCAGAGGTCTATGTCAAATCTCACTTGCACCCACTCCATGTCCACCTCTTTATAAAAACATCCAAGACAGATGTAACACTCTCCCTACCTAACACTCTTCGAATCTTTAACATCCTCCTTGGTAGGCAGTGGTTAAAGTTAGAGGAAAGTGAGCTTAAATTGAATCAAGGGCATCCACTGAGATCTACTCTACATTACCATGTAGGAGAACCCTTTCACCACACAAATCTGAGGCCTCAGATACCTACTGCACGTTAGCCAAGCCAATTCACAAATTAACTTCAGGAGGAATCAGCTTGCAAGCGTTCAAAGGAGAGGTACAGAGCAACTTCTTTCAGCAGCTGCTTTTCGTTTACACCAGGCCTCAGACTGGCACAGATGTTTCTATTCATCCAAGCAGACTCAAAGCAGAGTAAATGATATGCACCTAGGAAAGAAAAATCATTCCTGAACCAAGAAACAGTGGAATGGTTGAGAAATCTGAGGAGAATGAATCAGACACAGGGATCCTAGCACACACAGAAAGCATGCTTTAACAACCCAATCCATGACCAATCTAAACGCAATCACTATCAGTCACTAGCTCAGTACCCCTTGGATCTGGGCCTCTGGCACTGGCTTGGCAGTTCCTAAGCTCACTTTCCCCTTGGCAACAAGTTCAAAAAGCAGTGAATATCCACAGAGGGATGATCCTTCCAATAACCTCTGGTCACCAAACATGGAACAGAAAGCAGGAACTAGAGTGCACAGGGCCACTTAAGACCAGAATGACCTCATTTGTACAAAAGGACATTTTTTTCTGTACCAGGAATTTCCCAGTCATTAAAAAGCACATATTTGTGAAAGGAGTTCAGCCTTTTAAAGAGCTAGCTTTTTTCTTGTGTGAAGCAATTACTTCCACTCCCAGCAGGAGTTAAATTTATAGTTTCCAAATACATTAAAAGGAAATGTTCTCTGAGCACATCCAACAAAGCTTCAGGTTGAGAAAGCATTTATGCACTTCCTATTTCTTGCCAAAGTGGGCAGGCACATTCTAATGCCCTAAACCACAAGCATAGAGGCTGACTGCACAGCATCTCCTAACTGTAGCAAGCCAACACTGACTTCAACACACTCCTGGCCCCTCCGAGTATCTTATCACCATGGATTCATTCCAGTTCTCAGAGTTTGTCTGATGGCCTCAACCCATGGCCTTATCAGTGAGAGACAAATTCACATAATCTCAGCCTCTCTGTTCTAAGTAAAAAGCATGAAGTGAAGACCCACAAATGGGCCAAAGCCTTCCATCAGATGACTTCTGCCTCTGGGGTGGTAGGGTCCAGCTCTCAACAAACTTATATTATGTAAGTGCCCATGTATGCCAGTGATGCAAGTCAATGTAGTTCAGTGGGAACAACAAGGGCTTTGAAGACATGCATACTTTCTATCTTCTTCTTTAAGAATGCAGCTCCATAACTGTTTCCTACTTAAGAGAACCATCCAACATTTTACAGGCCAAGATCCCAGTCCTCTTATGTGCATCTGTCCTTTTCTGCAAGAAGGAGGTTGGAAAGGTGATTTAGCAAAGAGGCTCTAAAGTCAAACTGAATTCAAAAGCAAGTTGTGTGACTCACTAGCTAGATGACCTTGGGCAATTTACTTAAGCTCTTCTGAAATAAGATTCCTTATGTGTACCTTTTTTTTTTTTTTAGTTTAATGACCTTTTTAAATTTTTTTTTTATTATTAGACTTTAAGTTCTGGGATACAAGTGCAGAATGTGCAGGTTTGTTATATATGTGTACCTTATTTTTGTGGGAATACACTGAAATAATAGAGCAACATCTCTGACACACAGTAGGTGTGTAATAAATGAGAGATATGGCTATGCTAAGCTGAAAAACATGGTTCCTACCCTCAAGAGTCTCATAATCTAGCGGAGGAGCACAGACTTCAATTAGAAAACTCATCCCACAGGTGTAATGTTTCAAGATCATCACCTAAAAAAAATCAATTAAGCTACTGATACTTCTCATTATGAGAAGCTGACACCAATTCCAGTGAACAGAGGAAAATTCAGAAAAATGGCGGCCGGATTAATAAATATTTCCAATGAAACATTAAGATCAGTTGAGAGAGATAGTGATGCAAGCGGAATTCTCAAAATTAAGGCTGAGGATAGTACTAAAGCCAGGCCTGCCAGTGAGTAGGAAGGATGCCGAAACACCATAGCTAAGGTCAAGACCTCAGGCATTTACTTTACAGCTGCTAAGAAACAACCCATGAACTTTCTTCCTTGTACACAAAGAATGTGCAACAGGATTGCTGAGTGGCCTAATAATTTTATAGCCCTATGCTGGAGGATCAAAGAGACAAGGGTGGGAAAGGAGAAAATCCACTGTTCCTACTATCATAAAAAGAAACTCAAGAGGTCTAATTTTTCTCTCCTTCCCCCAAACTAAGATATAGATAGTGGCCTCCTAGTGTCCCAACTCAACACAAAGTAGCAATGAAGAGGAAGCCAGCTGGAAAGAGGAAGCAGCCATCAGTGTCCTGTACACATATTTTCTGGGGTTCAAACAGAGGGTACCAACAGAGGGTACCCAAAAGCCTCCATCATACGGCAGCAAAAAGCCATCTTCATCTCTAGTCTCATTAACAGCTTCACTATACTTGACCAACAGCAACTGACCCCCACAGACTAAATGTTATGCTCATGAAAGGTCATGAGATCCGAACAGCCAACCACGAAATAGTCCCAACAGAGCCAGAGAAATGATCCCTGAAGAGTGGGAGGAAGCAGTCCCCAGCAGCTGGCCCTGCAGGCTCAGACAGTCCCGCTGAGGCTCCCACACAGTCCCTGCTCTGGATATCCGCGCCAGATGGTGCGGGGATCAGGCAGGAGGCAGAGAGTAAAGATGTGTGTGTATGTGTGTGTGTGTGTGTGTGTATCGTGAAAGAATCAGGCAGGAGGCAGAGAGTAAAGATGTGTGTGTGTGTGTGTGTGTGTGTGTGTGTGTAGCGTGAAACACAGTTGTCATCGCAGAAAATACATGTACGTCTCAATTTTACAGAGATGAAGAAACTGCAGCTCAGGGAGGTGAAGTAAGTGTCACAAGATTACACACCCAGTAAGTAAATAAGTCACTCCAAATCAGAACTGACTTCAATGTGTGTCCTCTTGAACTAGATGCCTTTGAGGCTCCCTCTTACCTTTCACATTCTGCAAGTCTATATTCTTATTTGATACACACAGCACTTCATCATGCCAAAAAAAACCACACACATAATTTAAAAACAATCAAACTTCTCATTTCTGCTTAGTGACATACACTCACAAGATACAAACTTAATAGAAACAATAGGTCTGCCTTTAAAGAAACCTCCATAAAGAGCCATATTATTTTGTTTTATTTTTTTGAGATGGACTCTTGCTCTGTCGCCCAAGCTGGAGTGCAATGGTGCAATCTCAGCTCACTGCAACCTCCGCCTCCCAGGATCAAGCAGTTCTAATGCCTCAGCCTACTGACGAGCTGGGATTACAGGTGCATGCCACCAAGTCCGGAATTTCTTTTTTTTTTTTTTTTTTGTATTTTTAGTAGAGATGGGGGTTTCACCATGTTGCCCAGGTCTCAAACTCCTGACCTTAAGTGATCCACCCACCTCAGCCTCCCAAAGCACTGGGATTACAGGCGTGAACCACTTTGCCTGGCCATTATTTTGTTTATTTAAATATGACAAAATTATCTATCAAGGTCAGAAACTAAATGATATAGGTATATATTTAATCACTACTGCTCTAAGCCAATGCTTTTAAATTCTGCCTCACATTAAAATCACTTGGGGATCTTTATAAAAAATACCAAGGTCTGAGTACCACCCCCAGATTTTTCAGTTGAACTGGCCCAGGGGGCCCAGTTGCTTCCAATGTGTAGTTAGGGTTGAAACCTTTCATTTAATGTATAAACATGATGAACAAGACAAAAACACTGTGAACTTTATCTGAATAAGTCGGTGTTAAATGAGAATAGTCTCTTAATTCAAATAGCAAGAGAAGTAAGCTTCTGAGATGGATACTCATAACTGCTTAATTCAAACATAATCCCTTTCATTAACTGTCACTAATGGCTTATAATCAAATATGAATTTGTTAGATAAGCAAAGAGCTATGCTGCTTGAAGCATAAATATGAGATTTTTTCTTTAATTTCACAGTAACCCACTCCCATGCAAATAATTCAGCATTTAGTTTTGTGCTAACATGCACATAAAAACACAACAGCTAGAATGATTACAGTGTTTTATGCCAGGCACTGCTTTAAGCCCACTATGTATATGAACTTCTTTGATTTTCACATCACCACATGAGGTAGGCGTCATTATTTTTAACATTTTATGAATGAGAATACTGAGACACAAACTTTAAGTTGCCCTGTGTCACACAGATAAAAAGAGACAAAGCCAGGATTGAAACCCAGGTAATATGGCTCCCAAATCTAAGCATGTAACCTTCAACCTTTACTGCATACAATATTTAATGTTTTTTATCTGGTTGAGCACTTTACAGTTCATTTTTTTAATACATATTATCCTAATTGATCCTTGCACCAATCAAGTGAAATAATCAGACTGGTGTTATTATCACTAAAAAAGAACTGAATTTAGAGAGATTAGATAATCTGTTCACCATCACATGACTAAAAAGTAAAGACACCCTCTTGTACAAAAAGAATATATATACACATATATGTATACATATATATATACACCTATATGTGTGTGTGTATATATATATTTTAGACCAAGTCTTTTTTTTTAGACCAGCCTGTCGCTCAGGCTGGTGTGCAGTAGCGAGATGTAGGCTCACTACAATCTCCACCTCCTGGGTTCAAGCAATTCTCCTGCCTCAGTCTCCCAAGTAGCTGGGACTACAGGCGCCTGCCTCCACGCCCGGCTAATTTTTTTGTATTTTTAGTACAGACGGGGTTTCACCGTGTTGGCCAGGATGGTCTCGACCTCTTGACCTCGTGATCAGCCCACCTCGGCCTCTCAAAGTGCTGGGATTACAGGTGTGAGCCACCGTGCCCGGCCAGAACATGTCTTCTCTTAGGAAACGGTCTTCAATAAGAAAGTAGTTTTTTAATGTTTTATAAAATTACAAAATCACATGTATTCAAAGTAATCGATTTTTTTCTTGAGAACACACAATATTCTTTAAACCAAAGCTGTATCAACAAGAAAAGCCATAAGCAAAATCAGGAATTAATTTTTTTTTAAGTAATTCCACTTCCCCTTTCTCAGCTTTCTGTCATCCTCTAGCTCACCTTTCCCCACCCTCTGGGCACCCAGCGTCTTTGTGTTCCTTTCTTCTAGGCCAGATCCTCACCACCATAATCTAAACTCTCAAAGTAAGTATCCAAAAGCTGTTCTTCGCATATTCTCTTTCTTTCCCTCATCAAAATTTCAAATCCCCTTACTACCTTGTTCTAAGATGATGCTCAAGAGGAATCCTCACTCCATTCCCTCAAAACCTCAAGTCTGAATCCTTGCTAAGGTAGGTGATAGTGTGAATGAGCTTCTCTACAATATAGAGGATGGTCTGAATCTTTAAGAGTTTAATTTTAGTAAACAGGCTTATCAGGGAAAGATAAATTGTAGGGATAAGGAACCCTTCTCGTCATCCTCCAGGTCACAAAGTGGAGAACACCACCTTGTCCACAACATGAGAACACACTGTTTCTTAGGATAACCTATGTCAAATTCCACAACTTAATCAGAATTATAATCTTACATACCCTTTCTTTGTAGGTAGCCCTGTAGACACCAATGGATCAAATTATATGACTGACTTTATTACTAAAACTAATCCAAATAATGTCATTTCAAACAACCAGTTTAATTCTGAAGGAGAGGTAATTGCATAGTCATCAATCTTGCTAAACATCCAGACATAATGTTTCTTTCCCAGCCTCTGACTAAACTTACTACATATAAACCAAAAAATAAAAAATAAAAAAAGACTGCAAATTAAATATAGAACTTTGAGTCAGGACCTCTATATTACAAATCCAGCTGTGCTACTGACCTTTTATAAAATAAAATAAAATTACCCAAAATCTCTTCACCTGAAAGTCCTGGGGGAAAAAAAATGCCTCAATTTTCCTATCTGAAAAACACATGTAAGAAGTATGTAGTTCTCAGGGTCATCTTCAAGTACAGCACTGTAAGTTTAAGCACTCATAGATACAGAGTTGGAACATACTGGTGATTAAACAACCTTCTCTGGGTAATCATAACTATACTTTTTAGAAGGACAGCAGCTTTTTAGGAAGGTAGGAATACCATTTCAAGTGACCTACACCACTAATTTGCTAAGCAAAACTAGAAGTTCAGACGATTAGTTACAAGATGCGAAAATGCTAGGTGTGCTAAAGGAAAAAATAAAAAGCTACAGATGCACTAAAATTAGGGTTTTTCTATCCATACTGGCTTAACATCTGTGCAATGTTTTCCAGTCTTCATTTTATTCTCCTTGTGAACACAGGTATATATTTGCATGACCTCATTAGAGCTTGGGGTGAAGGCTGATATTATGCTAATTGGCCCATTTAGGGATTCAAACTAACAACCTTTGCCTTATTAGAAGTATGCTCTAATAGCAAACCACAGTGGTTATCATTACTATTACTGGTTATAATTGATTATACTTAACATATAATCAATATGGTAATTAAGTCTTCCCATACAAAACGGATGTTTGCTTTCCCAGTATTTTCCCCTTTGTTACTTCACTTTAATGCCTTTCCAAAAATAGCCATTGAATTTCAATTTGATACAAAACCTAATACCATCAATACTAATTTAAGCTGAAAACATACACTCCCTGACGTATGAGTTATTTAGTCTTTCTTCTGCCTTCAGGCAAGAACACACTTAAGTCATGCAAGGATGTCTGATGTTTTCAAAGAACTCCAGAGAGTAACACCACCACCTTCGGTTTGCATAACACATTATGGTTTTTACAAATCACTTTTTTTCCACCCTATTAGATACTCACAACAATCTCACGAGTCTCAGATTTAATTATCCACATTTCACAGATGAAAAAACTGAGGATCAGAGAGGTTCAAGTGCTTTGCCTCAGCTACAGAACTGGAAAGCAGCACCATCAAGACCAGGTCGTGGGTCTCCTGCGCTCTTTCTAGCACAAGCGGCTTCCTCCACGGGTAATTTACTTCACTTTGGTGACCATTAGGAAATACTTCCCATGTATCTAACTGAAATTCCTTATTTCCTTTTGTCTTTAATGGAATGAAAATGAGATTGTTGTTTTCCCAAAATTGTAAACAGTGTCACTATTAAATAGTTCCAGTATGCTCATTAACTTCTTAATAGTGAGATTTTAGGAGATATTAATACATGCTTAACTGGTCACCATCATGGCCAATTTGGCTCAGTCTGAATGAAAATACTGATGATAAGACAAGATGACACTGCTTCTAGACATTTTCTCAGGAAAATGGATCATGGTATAGCAAAAACCTTTTGGTACACATGGCTTCCATCTTAAAGCCCTAAACCAAATTAAACTACACAACTGGCATAGGGCTGATTCAGTCTTCAAAGAGTAGAACGGGGAAGCTTTCCGGATTAAACACTGTAACAGCAACTGGCAATGTGCTGAGTGCAACACCGGACCCTACGTGTCACATGCATCAAGTCATTTGACCTTCAAAATAATCCTACAAGAGAGTTAGAAGTATTACCCCCGTTTTATGAATGTGAAAAACTGAAATCCAGAGAAGTTTTAAAAACTTGCCCAAAGTCACTTAGGCAGTAAGTGTCTGAGTCAGAATCCAATCTAGGTCTGACTCCCTCCAAAACCTCCAACCCTTTAACCTGCCCTTCTAAGCCGATATGTATTGTTCTATCTTCACCAACGGCAGAAAAGATTATAGTTGAAAGGGATAAACTCCTGGCTAGCCTGTGTGATTTGGGATACAGGATTTATTTTTCTGAACCTCAATTTAATTTTTATAAAATGGGAAAATTTCTGAATAACCATTTCTCAGGGCTGTTGAAAGATCAAAATGAAATAAAACTATAAAGTATTACACAAATATGTGTTATGTGATGATTAAACTCGATGTATAAATCTCGATTATGAAGTAGTCAAAAAAATTGCTAAATTGAACTAAACTGACCATGTCTAACATCTAGGACTGTTGCCAGCCATGTCTCACAGCCCAAAGATGCCAATTAGTAAATGCTACAAAGCTAATTAGTGACGTTTCAGCTCATAGGTACCCTACTGGTTAGCAATGGATCTCATTGAGGAAATCATTTCTAGTCTTTTAGACATCTTTGTGGCTTCAATTTGAGTATATCCAAAGAATTCTCTATTGTGTCCAGTACTTGGGAGTTTCAGTGAGGTATTTCCCAAGAAGAGTCTGAGAATTAAGGGAAGTAATATTTCTGCCTGACAGTTAAATTATAAAATTAACACATAAAGAGATATGTTGTCAACCTTAAATGCACTAACTCGAACAGTAATTTGTAAACCAGTGGCAGAGAATTTGCTCCAGTCACATGCCTGGGTTTCGCTCCAGGCAAAGCAGGCCATTGAGCAATAGAAGCAACATATCTGAAGGTGACCAACAAAGGCAGGATATGGAGGAAGTGGTAAAATTAGAGATGGCAACCCATAGGAAAAAGAAGGGGAGGGAAAGTGTTTATGAAACATTTTATCTAATACTATTTAGGAGCATATGCACCCCCTGTCACATTGAGAAAGATTATTCCTAAAGTAAGAAAAATTCTTCAACCATCTTAACTAAAAATGAGTTTTATCAATGGCCTTGAACACCAGCTCTCACTGGCAAGGCCTTCCCTACAGCTGGAAAGCTCCATAAACTGGATTAAAGAACTTGGCATGAAATTAATTTTGCTTTGATTCTAAATGGATTAAAGCAAACTTCTAATTATGACTTGGTTCCTCACATAGTCTGATCAGGTAAGAAATGTGCTGAGCATTAAGATTTTGAGTAATAAGACACATTTCACAGTTACTGCTCCTTGTAAATAAGTAAATCATCATTCATATGCCAACCGAAGTGCCAGGGGCATTTTGTTTAGCCAGTCAGTGGCTAAGAGTCTGATTATTTCAGGACACTGACAAGAACACGCCCTTGGACTTTAAAAGTCTCAGATGTTGAAACATGTAGAAATCATCAAAATACTACGCAGGGTGGGTCCTGCCTAGCTCCATTGCTTCCACCTCTCTTGAAAGAAAAAAACTCAGTAAGGGTCTGAATATAATTGGATCTAGTGTTGACTATAATCTGATGATCCAAACGGATATAAAACGTGCTTACTAGGCAGATGTTTGGCAGATAATGACTGCCACATCATCAGTGTCTATGATGCACTAGATTCCTAAGTTAGAGATACAGAATAATCACACTTTTTCTGGAAAAAAAAACCATGCAGGCAGAAAATTAATACTGCATAACATAAAAAGTCTTTTTTTAGTTTAACTCTAAACTATCTGAGCACATTTTTTAAACTAGGTATCACTCTATTATATAACTATTATATTGCTTCCTCATTCCTCTAATAAATTATTTAATTATGCCAAGATACATGGATGTATGGGTATGCATAGTTTATAGACAATATATGTAGAGAAATATATACCCTCATGCATGTAATTATTTATCTGATAATCAAGACTTCCTTCATATTCGGAAATCAAACATCAAGTAATGTCATTCTTCTTCCCGCGCTCTGCAGCATAAATTAAGCTGTTGTCAGTATCAGTGGCTTTTGTCACTTTGCTCACAGTGGCCTCACCCACAGAGACCCGGAGCATACAAACATGACAGTGGACAGGCAAACTAGGTCACCCTAGAGGCAGAGTCCTGAGGAAGAAAGAGCCCTTTATCATTTCTAACACACGCCTATGTTGTGTAAACTCATCGCATAGTCTGGAACTAAACAACTGGTAAGAGGTGTAAGGCCCATGAAAATCACTACCACCACTCCTTAACAAGTCAACAAAGTAGGAGCCATAGGGGAGGCAAGACAGGGAACCCACCCTGAACAAGACTGTATATTAAGGGTAGAACTCTTTGTGGCTATGCTGAGAAATAATAGCATGGTAGAAACAGCTTAGGGTTTGAAATAGGAGAACCGGGCAGTAAAATGTCAGTGGTTACCAACTTTGGGCCCTGGTTTCCTCACCCTTACATTGGGCCTATCAAGAATCCATGTCCTGCCTACCTCATATACTTCCTGGGTGAATCAAAGTGGGATAATGTATGTGAAAAACATGTTTTGGAAATGCTGAAGAGATGTCACTTATAGCTACTGTCTTTTCTGTATGTAAAGTATGGATCAGCACATCAATCTCTCATAGTCCTGAGGTGGGGAAAACTGAAAAGAAAAAAAAAAGTGATGTCACTAATGCCTTGTATTTTTAGGTGTTTAAAAAAAAAAAAAAAACAGTATAGTTAGGGAAAGCCCTGGCTTTTCAAAATTCTCTTCAAATCTGCTTACTCTAAAAACTAATCAAAATAAGCTGTTGATCACAAAATGGGCATCATGATGTGAACTGCTGTGGGGGCCATTTTCGAAGACCTCCAGCAAAAGACATCAAAACTTGCTCACTTGAGAACCAAACTGTAAACTATGTAGTATTTCTGGCCATCTGTTTGTCTCATTACCTAATGGAAAATCAGTAACTCGGAAAAGGAGAGGGAGAGGGTGAAAGGATGTGAATAAGAAAGGGATATTGGGAACAGCTGCTTACAGAGGCGAGGAAATGTTTCTGACATGGCATCATGTTTTTTCAAACTCTTCCTAGATACTACATCAGTTTAAATATCTTGTTCTACCATTCAGCTTTACAAATATTTGTCAAATGGTGTCCTGCACAAGTTATATAAGTAAGCACGTGCACATATTCACACCAGAATTTTAAGGTTATGATGCTTGAAAACAAGGTACTGATTAGATATCACTTACTATTTTCCAGCTTCTAAAAACATTTTAACTTCCCTGCATGCATAAAAACTCTTAACTGGAATTTCCAAGGCAAATCCAGTACGGGGCATGCATTATTACCACAATACATATTAATCCATAAATTATCCATATACATAGCAAAATCTCTGCAATCTCAAGCATTATAAAACATAAGGACAGCATCAGCCCCATTTGGTCCTGAACCTTACTTAAAATGAGCCCTAAAGTAGCAGTAATAGTTCTTTAAAAAAAAAATAACAGTTTATGATCCAAAATTTAAAAGTATAATGCCACATCACAAAAAATGCTATATATTATTGTTTTTACTTCCCAATGTATCCATGTTATCACTATAGACCAAGAACATTAAATAATCTACTGTCACAAAGGAGATCTCCAGATGGCTGACTGAGAGATCCCAGAAGCATCACTGCTATATAGTCATCACTGCATGGCAAAGTCTTGTGGGGCCAGACACTGGATTTGATTTTAGGAGCACCAGGAGAGCTATCTCCATCCCAAGCACAACCCCAGTGTTCCTCCGAAAAGGTTTCTTTCCACTCCCACGCAGGTCCTTAAAATCAAGGGAGGTTCTTTTGAATTAATAATTTTACATAAAGGTATTTAAAATGTACATAGTACAATTTATCTGGTGGGAGAGTCTTACAGCAGATTTTTGTGGCATGAGGTTCTGATATAGGAATAGAGAAAGAGAGAAAATACGAACTACTAAATGTCCCCACTTAACATTTTCTTAACCTTAATCCATGATATATCAGAGGTTGAACTAGTATAAAATACCAAGGCAGAAACTGATATACTTTAATATGCCCATGATTCATTTCTATTAGTCACTCTGGAAGAGCAAAACCATAATAAACTTTGTTATTTTCGCTTTTTAAGATGTTTTCTTGATGTTATGCAACATCTTTACATGGCTTATAAGATTTGTGGATTTATAATCACATAAAGTAGCTGAATACCTTATCTAACGGCCAAAATGTGTTGGTCTGATCTTATTTGTAGATCCTTATTAGCAGATTCATATTTTACAGTTATACAATTGGTAATATTTTGTTGACTCGTATTTGAAAGTGACTTACTAGTATATATTGTTTGAAAAAGTAGGTTTCCTGGGGTAACTTGTAGCACAATAGTTTTTCCAATTACATGTCCAACGGAATTGTTAATTTCTATCACTATAGTTGCCATTAGTGCCATTAAGGTGATATACTCCATCTGTATAATCAATGCAATTGGATATTTGTGTTGACTAGGTGTTTGAGACCTAGATTATCTGGATTTTTGTAAATAGTCAAGAAAGCTAGACTGATGGTAGAAAATTACATTTAGAACTTAATTTAATTTTATTCCTTCCATTTTTCCCTCACCCACAACCCAAGAATGCAGCTGAATAAGGAGATAAAGTGCCTAAGTGCTTAGAGAATCAGCAGGCAGCAGCCCTCCTCCACCACAATTCATATAGTTAGCCACCTGCAATAAGCTGCAGGAGAATCCCATCCATTCTCCTTCAGCAAGAAAGTTAGGTTTATACGTTGCAAGTATACTTCTGGAGAAAAAATTTAATTCAGAACAAAGGGGAAGATTGTTTTTTTCTTGAAATGTGTTTTTAATGGCGGTAAGTTAACACAGAGAAAAAGAGAGAAAGACTTTATAGCTTGCAAACACTGTCAGGTCCACAAAGCATTTACTGATCTTTATATCAGGTGGAAACAATACATCTCTCTTCTCCAGCTTCCACACTAGAAACTCCCTCATAGCTGTCTGAAGCTTCAAATGGAATTACAATAGTCTGTAGCTAAGATTTACTCTTTCCCTCCGTCTCTGTTCCATAACAACACAATCATCTCATCATTATCACTCCCTACAATAATGCCTTTGGAGGCACATTCTTTTGTTAAGGAAGTAAAAGATATTTTCATTAGATGTGGAAAATGTTAAAAAGATACAATAAGGGTAATCATGCCTACTCCAGATTTCTATTACACGGTACTTTTAAATTCAGAATCCAATGACAGGGTCATCTCTCTTCCTCTCTTCTGCCCTAGGAAATCAATAGTAGATTGGTAGATAAATACATAGATACAAATAGATAAAGATCTTTCAAATATCCTATTAAAATAAATTTAGGTTTATATGTGTAAATACTATGATAAAAACACAATTTGTAAGAATCTCTGCATCCCTTCCTTTTCAGAAAATAACAAACTCCTTAAGCCAAAAAGCAAATAATTGGTAAGACATTTAAAATCAAGACATGATTCATACACAAATTAAACCAATCACACAAGGGAAAAAATGAAATTGGAAGAAAGCAAACAGATTCAGAATGACCATGCACTGACTGAATTTGGTCAATAGTCATTATAAGATACGTATTTCCTTTTGTTAAGGTCTACATAAACGTACTGATTTAAGGTAATAAGCTTCTTACTAGTACAATGACAGGTTTTTCTTAAATTTGCTGAAGGGGTTATATGAATTTTTCTTCCACAAGTTCTTGATTTCTTTTGGGAAGACTTTATACAAGAAAGAAGTTGGAAGAAATATAAAATCTTTCTGAAATTTCATTCCTGAAATGTTTGAAACAGAATCACAAGAAAATAGGTGGCAGAGCAGTGGGTGGGGATATAGAATTGTAAGTATTTTCCCGAAATAACTGAAATATCTCAAGTCCCTGGCACAGAAACAACAAATATCTGCTTAATAAAATACTATTGAATTTCTTTAAAATATAGTTAGATCATGTAGACAGAACTTATTTTTTCCTCCTAGTATATAGTGTAAGTTGACTGGTGTAGAAGATCAAGCATTCAAGGAAAATACTTTCTTTTTAATTGGGCTAATGACTGGAACCATATTTTGCTCCACAGATTTGGGGTTCTGGCTCATGACACAGTAAAATTAAGCATGCATAGGGGGCGCATACAGTAAATATATGAAATAATAAAAATTAAAATAACAGGCCATAATTATTTACATTTGCATATTCTGTTTTTCTACTTTGTTTTTGCTGTTGTTGATTTTATTTTTCTAAAGTGCATTTGTATTCCTTATCTTTTTTGCTTCTTACAACATTTGTGTGGTATACTTAAATATCTTTACATTCACTCTAAATTTACTCATATTTATTGACCAGGCATGGTGACTCTCGCTTGTAATCCCCAGAACTTTGGGAGGCCAAGGCGGGCAGATCACCTGAGGTCAGGAGTTCAAGACCAGCCTGGCCAACATGGCAAAACCCCATCTCTGCTAAAAATACAAAAATTAGCTGGGCATGGTGGTGGGCACCTGTAATCCCAGCTACTTGGGAGGCTGAGGCAGGAGAATCACTTGAACCCAGGAGGCGGAGGTTGCAATGAGTTGAGATCGCAACACTCCACACCAGCCTGGGTGACAGAGTGAGACTATGTCTCAAAAAAAAAAAAAAAAAAATTGTTGCCTAACCACAATGTGCCAGGCATATTGTAGTCATAAAATTTGGCAGTATATAAAATAGATAAAAATCCCTGCTTGATGAAATTGATCAAAATTCACCCAGAAAAGGAAAGAGAGCCAAGAAGCTACAGTTGATGATATATGTCCTATTTGACCTTATTTCACCTTCCACACTACCTTTCAACAGTATAAAATATATTTAATATACCGACAAAATAGAGTCCTATTCACTTGGCTCCTAATATCTCGAGAGTTCCTTCCATTAGTGACCTTTCCACCAGTATCAAAAAAAGTGTCAAAAACAGCTCTAACATTGAACAAAGTCATATCAGACATGGAGAAGAATGGGTGTGCGAGTATACACACACAACTCGCATAAATATATAAACTTTTATAACTACATATATATGTATATAAAACACTTCTATAAGTAAAACAAAACAAGCTAATACAAACACAAATAAAAAAACAGTTTCTCCTATATGGTGTTCAATTTATAAATGCTTATTTTTAGGAGGATAGGAGAAAACCCGAAGTCTAAAGCTATTGATAAGACAATCCAAAAGTTATTTAAGCAGTGGATTATACAAATGAAACAATGTACTCTCCATGACTTGAGTATAAAATTACTGAAAGATGAATTACTGACATTTTCATACCTGATTTGACATCCCACAGTCAGCACAGCTGTCATCATTAATGTATATCTAGAGAACTGCAAATTGCATGGCAATTTAAATGTGATAATTGCTAGATATACAAAATTACTGGCCAATGACTAAGTTATAATGACAAAATCTAGACAAGAATGTAATAATAAATTAGGTATGAATAAAACCAAAATATGACAGTAGCCTTTGCACTGTACTCCTACTATGCCATATTCCTATATTCCCCTTGAGTATAAAGAAAGAAGTGTCCTCATTCTTAGAAAATAGGTTAGAGAATGCCTCTAGAGAGACCCTATCCTTGATCAAGTCTTATCTATCTCATCCGTCTCCAGTTTGTTTTTACTAATCTTTTACCTTCAAACATGAATTTCCAACTCTAATAAACTTAGATTCAGCTTCACAGCTGCTGCTGTCTTTCTCTATTTTTATCAAATACCTTGAATCAGAGATGTATGCCCACAATATCCTTTGTTTACTCACCATATATTCCCTCTTTAAACTTTGTTAAATAGGTCTTTATCTCAGTTGCAGGATTGGCATCGCTTTTCTAAGGCCACTAGCAACCTCACTTATACTGGATTTGAAAAGACCATCCTTAAATTTCATTATTTTGCAAATATCAACCACTGGGTCCTTGCTCCCAGCTGCTCCCAGTCACCTCCCATCCTACAAACACACAAAAAAAATCCTGTCACCTCTATTCTTTTTATTATTTCTGTTTATTTCTCCCTAATTCTCTGTTGTTCTTATTTTTTTCTCTCTCACTCAGAGTGTTTGTCAATTTTCAAGATACTAGCTATCACCTCTAAAGTAACAATCTTCAACCACAAGCTCTTAGCCAGATTCCAATCCCATATCTTCAATCTTCCATTTATTAAATCAACTGGCAGGCACTGAACTGAGCTTGGTGATTCCGTAATACAAACCCCTAAAGATCTCACAGTCCATAGGCAATCATTTTTACTAAATTCAAAATATCCAAATCCAAAGCTATCATTATATTTCTCCCAAATGCCACCTTCCCATTGCTGAATCTTGCACTTCTGTTAATGCCATGACAATTCTCAAACTCACCAGCACGAGTTGGATTCTCCAGGAAGCAGACTCTAAGAGGGAGATTAGCGTGCAGGAAACTTATTAGGGAGTGCTCTTGGGATCAACAACCGTGAAAGGGTAGAGAAGAAAGCAGAATTGGGCACAAGGAGAAGTTGGACTATGATGAAGACTCAATGGAAGTCTCAGCTGACCCTACATAGAGCTCTGATCTCAGAGTTGCCCAAATTAAAGCGAGAAGGCCTAGCTTTCTTATCCCATGCTGATTAGTCATGGGAATGGGGCACGACTTTGAGCAAGGCAGCTCTAGCTCTCCTCAGGCCAGGCAATACATAGAGAGGACTAATGATTGACGGCTGACTGTCAACAGAACTCCTAGCATCTAGAGGAATGAGTCCTTTATTACTAAAGGGACATCTAGGCAGTGAATCACGATGTCCACCACATTCACCAAAGCATGAAATATATGAAATATTCAAAGGCATATGAGGTTTGGAGTTAAACAGAAAAAGATTCCAACCTTACTTCCGTCAGTAATTAAGTATCATCATAGGCAAGTTACTCAACTTCTCTGAACTTAAATTTTCCTGTGAGATTATTTTGAAAATTTAGTGATACGTATTATAAAAACATTTGATAAATTCTGGCTCCATAGTGGTTGCTTAATACATGTTAATTCTCCTTCTCCCTTCCCCCATGAGTTATTTTTAACTATTCTCTTCCTTTTCCAAGCCCTAAGACTTCCTCCAAAATGACACTAATTGAAAGTATCAGGATACCTGGTAAGAAGGTGTTAGAGAAAAGCACCAAAATCCATTGATCATATGCTATAGTCCAAATACTGTGCTAGGCATTACTATACTTTTAATCTTCATAATGCTATGAATTGTTAACCTCATTTTATACACAAGAAACTGATCCTCAGAGAGGCTAATTTATCCAATGACGCCCAAGATAACAAAAAGAGTTTGCCAGACTGCAAATCTCCTCTTTTCCCAGAATGTAGAGTTAAAGAACCTGAAGGAATATTTTGTTTTACAAGAAAGAAGTGAAGCAGCGCAAGGAAGCCATGAGTAATAGTAAACACAATGTCTTCCATTCACTGTTCACATTTTATTACATATTTACTCTTCAGTGAGAGATTAGTGAGATAGATGTGATTTCAGAGATGGGAAGTGGAGACAAAAGTTATTTCTCCAAAGTCAAATTAGAACAAATATCAGAATGCAGCATTTATCGAGTTGTAGGATCAACCTCCAACCATTCTGTGCATGCACATACACAGACGGTCTGATAGACATTTTTCAAGGAAAACAAGACAAGCGCATTCACCAAATTATACAGAAGTCTAAAAGACAGGAAAATAGTTTGTTAAAATCTACTCACAATATCTTTCCCTTGCCTAAGAGACTCCCTGGTGGAATGTGAGAAATGGTATGCACATTAACTTGGTCAGACCACAAGGACCATTTACTTCCTCAGTGCTTCTACGTAGAGCAAGTTTGCTGTTATCAAGCACTTGACTATCTAAAACACTGCCCACACCAGGATGTTCACACATCTATAGCAGAGTGATAGTTAATACTCATAAGGACAACACTGAGGCACTGAAACACACAGGTGAACTTTGGGACTAGGAAGGACTGACTAACAAATTTAAAATCCTTTCACTCTTAAGTGTATTTCACTGAATTTCATCTGCTCTCTTAACAAATTGGTCCTGCAAATGCGATAGCTCACTTAGAATGTTTGATTCACCAGAATGAATTTCTACCTTTTTAAGTAAGAAAATATCCACTGCATTCTCCAACACAACCTCAAATGTTCTGGTGGTCATTGCTACTGTAAAACCCATAGACTGTCTTATACTCAAGAAGTGATGTATCAAGTCTGAGCCAAGAAAACCTTACAATATACTAACTATTCACTGGAACCATAAAAAAATGCATGAATGATGTAGCTAAATATCCTTGGGCTTTTCAAGGATTCGTCCTAACTTTGAAAGCATGGTATAAATACTAATCAAGCAGTTAATTAGAACTGAGTTTCTCAAAGACTGACTAGTTACCGGTTGCCTGATTCTGGTTTAGAAGTGGGGTACACAAATCAGCTACTCCAACAGAGTGAAATGAATAGTGAAAGAATGCTCTAGATATATTCTAAATAGTCTTAATTTTAGATTGGTGTTCAAACAGAAAGGCTAGAAATGCCTTTGGATTATTGCCGTTTTCCCCATTTGGACAATCAGTCATTATTCCTTAAGACATAACCCTCCACTCCAATGGATTGCCCCCAAACACCTCAAGTTCAATCTGACATATAGGCCTTCTAAAGTATAAACAATACTATCGTTGCTTTATACCTCTGCATGTCATACTCATCTTCCCAATTTGATCTACATATTCATTATCTCCAACCTCAACAGGGCCCTCAAAAAACACTCAATATTTCTTCCTATTCCTAGGCAGTTCTCTTCCCCAATCTTTAAATAAGCAATTTCTAACTTTACACTTTTTTCAAGGATACTGTCCCTCCCTGTGCTACTATTGTGTCCACTAATGATTATTGTAAGATAGATGTATGGATATGCTGGTTTGTAGAATTTTATTCAATAGAATGTTTGGTAATACAGGATTTCTTACATGCTAATATAATAATGAACAACATAGCATGATAGATTTACTGTCCCTCTATCTTACAGATACACATCTCTTTAGGAAATAATATAGATACCCTTGTAAATGGCAGCACATCAGTGCCCCCAAATAACTGTTGTGTCTACAGCCATTTTAAGATAATCATACTATCCAGCCTGGTGCAGTGGCTCATGCCTGTAATCTCAGTACTTTGGGAGGCCAAGGCAGGCAGATCACCTGAGGTCAGTTCAAGACCAGCCTGGCCAACATGGCGAAACTCCTACTAAACATACAAAAATTAGCCAGGCATGGTGGCATGCACCTGTAATCCCAGCTACTCAGGAGGCTGAGGCAGGAGAATCGCTGGAACCTGGTGGGCAGAGGCTGCAGTGAGCTAAGATTGTGCCACTGTACTCCAGCTTGAGTGACAGAGCAAGACTCCATCTCAAAAATAATAATAATCATACTACCCAAAGTGAGGCAATTTGCATAAAAAATACAGATTATTATGAAGTCCAAATAAAATGTCAGGTAGGAGAATGTTTAGAAAATCTTAGCGCATTCTAAAAAATAATGTTATAACTATACTCCCATTTATGTCTGAGAAAAAGCTACAAAGAGAACAGTCAGATAAAATAATCAATTAAAAATCACAAAATCATTATAGCCAAAAGGGCAGTACCAAATACACCACGAACTACACAAGGACTTATTCATTCTTTAACAAACATTTATTGAGTGCCTTTATAATTCAGACACTCTGCTAGGCATGGGCATACATAGATAAATAAGATACGATTTCCATCTCAAAGAGGCAGAATAAACCAAAATCAAGATACAATACAGTAAGTCCAATAACGGAGATGTGAGTGATAACTTAGGATTCTATAGGGGGAAAAATGCAGCAACAGATATCAGGATATTTGTGTATGTGTGTGTGTGTACATAAAAACAGTCAGAAAAACCATCCTCTCCCTGTATTAAGTTGGAGGGTTCATGTATGAAGAAGCATAGACATAAAGCAACATGAAATGGAAGCATGTTTTAGAACATTCTGATTTTTGCCATTGGCCACAGCAGACTCACGCATAACAAATAGTATACAGTGAAAGGAAAATGAGTCAAGTGGACTTTATGGACTTACAATTAAGGTAACATCAGGACCTCCACACAGATAACTTCCTTTCATGATATATTATTAGAGTTGTCTGCAAATACATATTCTTCAAATGTTAGATCACCATTTATTTACTTGGAGAATTCAATTAGAGACCCCCCCACCCAACTTTGCCATTGAATGAATGGCTAAGGATGCAGAGATTAGCAAGCATTAATGTTAGTGTCATATTTTGGTAAGGTTTGAGAAGTGGCCCTATATATCTGATATCTGAACCTCCTATTGTTTTCTTTCTAGCAAAAAAAAAAATTCTAGCATTCAGATGTTTTTTCTCCTTTTACCTTTTTACTTTTTAATTTTTCATTGGCATGTAAACAAATCACTCCTCCAAAATGAACCAGTAGATGGAGCATTTGAGAAATGTTGTGTCAGTCTCACTCTGAAAAACACAAGTGCTGATGATGTCAAATTCACCCTCACAACCACCCTTCCTTTTTTCTGTAATCCCCAACCTTTTCAAATATGTTTCTCTGTTTTGGAAAAAGGGGTCACAAGACACTTATAGTAATGACATGTGAACTACTGAACATAAACATAAGCAGTTAACAAAACATCCTCGGGAAAAATAGGCAGAGTCCACAGAGAATTAAAGCTACAAATGGTGGAACGTCAAATACCTTCTACCATACAACCAAAAAGATTATTTTGACCACAAAACATACATACAGCCATAGGATGTGGGGATAACAGCATCAGTTCACCACCTTTATCCCCGTCCCAGTTAAGGTAATAGTTGTCTAAGGATACATTAATCCCAAAGGAAGCAGCTTTCAGGATCATTCTTTCCAAAATTCAGCCCATAGAGCTCACTGCTCAGTAGTCCTCCAGGTGTGGAATTCAGTCACCTCTAGACATACCTTCATGCTGAGCAATTACCTGGAGTTTTGTTCAAACTGTAGTCTGGGCCCCTCCCTGGAACTATCCAACCAGATCCTCTGAGGATGAGGCCCAGGAATCTGCATTATAACAATTTTCCTCAGATATGTCTTGAGTTCAATGAAGCTCGAGAGCTACTAGATTAAATGAAGAACTGTTTAATAAGCCTCAAATAAAGCCTGCTCTGGAAGTGGTTTCTCACTATTTATAAGAATGTTTACTCTTTCTCAATTCCCTACAACAGCCCCAGCAAATTTCCCATCTTCTGAGTTATTTCCTACTGCCCTACTTCCTAAATGACTCTAGCCCTCAATGTTATAAGGTACTCTGAGCTAACAGCATGTAATTCTAGATCTTCAGATCCTGTCCTGAAGTGATGTTTAAGGGCCATAATTATGTCATTTCCATCTCCTAGTAGTGCATTTTTGGCAACAGTAGCCTACTTGTTGACAAACATTTCTTCTCATTTCACAGAGAATTGTACAGAAAACATAAGCAATCCAGACTGTAGAAGGATCGTTACATTTACCTAACTTCTTAAAATATTATATAAATGGACGACTCAAAGAGTCCAAGGAGGAGGATACTGTTCTATCTGCTCTTTTTGTAAAATGACTTCCTTCTGAAGTTTTGCTTTAAATAGCAGGTGTAAGCAAAATTCAAACAGGTTCGCACACTTGAATATGTCTATCACAGGCTGGATGAAAAATCTAAATATTTTGGTTGATGGAACTAAATATACCACGAAAAAAATCAAACACAAAAGAAACATTAACATAATTGAACAATTAAACAAAAACACGTATCCACTTCTCCTGAGCATTTTTTTATTTTTTTTTTGAGATGCAGTCTTGCTCCATTGCCCAAGCTGGAGTACAGTGGCGTGATCTCGGCTCACTGCAACCTCCCCCTCCCGGGTTCAAGATATTCTCCTGCCTCAGCCTCCTAAGTAGCGGGATTACAGGCACCCACCACCACACCTGGCTAATTTTTGTATTTTCGGTAGAGACAGGTTTCACCATATTGGCCAGGCTCGTCTTAAACTCCTGACCTCAGGCAATCCATCTGCCTCAGCCTCCCAAAGTGCTGGGATTGCAGGCATGAACCACTGCGCTCGGCCCTCCTGAGCATTTTACTGAACAACCATACTATGCTAAACACAAGTTAAACATAATATCAAGGACAGAGGCTTTAAATGTTAAACTAACTCACTGGCTCACGCATCGAACAAAGGGCCTGTGAAGAAAACCTGCTCAATAGATAGCCCTTGCAAATATTCTCCTGGCCTATGTGCCTACATGTGTGTAAAATATCAAAAAAGAATATTATACCTTCCTAATAACTCATGATCAACAATATATATGCCAAATGATAGTACATTTATTCTCCTATCAGATTCAATAAAATATTTATATTATGTTTTATTTTACTTACAGCTCTGTATAATTAGCAGCAACAAGACAAAAAGGTGAACAAAAAGACTGATGACATACATGGGAAAAATATGTAATAGCACCCAAGTACTTCACCCACGCATCTCAGAGTCCTTATAGGTAAATAAACTATACACTAAAAAGGAATATATACTCACTTCTGACCTCTACTTACAAACTAATAATCACTGATGTCATTTCTCATTGTCAAAATTTATCTCTAAAGTGAAAGTTTTACTCTTCAGAAGGCTGAGGCAGGATCAAGACCCTATCTCAAAAAAAAAAAAAAAAAAAAAAAAAAGGACAAAGACAAAAGAAAGCCTAGCAATTGAACCAATAGCCAAAAAAGGGAGCACCATAAAACATAAACAGCATTAGCTATGTGATTATCGCATCTCACTATCAAGGCCTTTGAACACACATACAGATTAGTTTGAATGCAGTAGATGAAGAATGCTTGGAATTCTCAGGCAGATGAAATAAATTATTTCTCTTTCACCTACAGTTTTTCTAATTTAAAATTAACTTGTCATGAAATATCTACATTCTACCAAATATATATGTTCTTGTATTTTTATAGAATTTATAAAGTAGTTTTCATATTGCCACACAGCATTCAGTAATCTGATGGAAATGTTTGAATCTGCAATTTTTACATGTCTGTGTACACGCATGAGTCATACCCAGTGGCCAAAAAGGGACTCCAGTTTTAATTTTTTTAATGGATTGTCAGGCTATGCCAACAAAATAAAATGCTTCTTATAACTTTTCTTTTTTTTTTTTTTTTTTTTTGGTACTTGACATCGATTAACTTATTCTATAAGCTTTTCCAATTAGGTGACGAGCAAGTGGATTATTGAGAAAAAAAGAAAAGAAAAAATGTAGATCACTTTGAGGCATTCAAATTCAGTTAAAATTAATAGATCTCACCCTGAAACTATCATCTACTGAGTTTGGGAAGCTTTACAAAGAATATTCCTCCTTGTTCACAACAAATCTACAAAGTAGTTATTATTCCTAATTCACAAAAGAGGAAACTAAGGCTCAGAGAAGATATGAGTTAGTTTTCCCTGGGACTCATACTTAATAAGGGGTTCAGCAGAGGATTACGCAAACCTAAATTTGTCAGACTCCAAAACTTTGTGCGTTCAACTCTGCCATATTGTTTCTAAATGATTAGGGATAAGGTAAAGAAAGGCAATAGACTGCCCTTAAATTCTAATTTTGGATTATAGTATCTGTTTTCATCAAATGTGAAAACACTAAACAATTGAAATAGACTTTGTATAATTTTATAATGGTAATGAATCTGTTTCTATAACTTTGTTAGCCAAATTATGCCCCAAATTTTAAAAGCTTTAATTAAACTACCTAAATTTGTCAAATATCCTACCTTACAAATATATTTTATATGTTTTTTATTGTCTACATGTTAGTTACACTCATACTTCCTTTTTTTTTTTTTTTTTTTTTTTTGAGACGGAGTCTCGCTCTGTCACCCAGGCTGGAGTGCAGTGGCCGGATCTCAGCTCACTGCAAGCTCCACCTCCCGGGTTTAGGCCATTCTCCTGCCTCAGCCTCCCGAGTAGCTGGGACTACAGGCGCCCGCCACCTCGCCCGGCTAGTTTTTTTGTATTTTTTAGTAGAGACGGGGTTTCACCGGGTTAGCCAGGATGGTCTCGATCTCCTGACCTCGTGATCCGCCCGTCTCGGCCTCCCAAAGTGCTGGGATTACAGGCCTGAGCCACCGCGCCCGGCCACTCATACTTTCTAAGGTTTTTCTTTTCGGGGTTTATACATGTCAGAGAGCTCATTTTATTTAATATCAACAGAAGTTAAATATGTATTTTATATCTTTTCATTCTTTCCTCGACATGTATTAAGATAATTTCCTTCCTCAAAATAATAATTTATGCTGTCTTGTCACTTGAATCTAAGCTTCCCCCTCCATTTTTTCCTCTTCACTGGTCTCTGTTTCTTAAACAACTCCACAGGTCAGTAGCTCTCCTCTCCTTATTTGCCACTCCTCCAATTCTGTTACTTTTTTTTCCTGACATTCTGTTCTCTAAAGCTTCTGAGGTCTTCAAAGCCACTTGCAATGTTCTCTGTCAAGAAACCTAGAGAAGCTTTGCCCTTATATGACTCTAGTGGCGTATCTTCACTGACAGGCTGACACCAGCAAACCCAAAATTGATGTCACAGTGATAGGGTAACTAAGCAACTCTCATTTAAGAATAAAATCCAAATAAATGAGTTGCCAAGTTCACCCTTGATGTGAAATCCCCAGCTGTTGCTTAATATGTATTCCCAAGTATTAAATTATTTTAAAATAAAGAATGTAATAAATGATTTATACATCTTTAATCAGGTCTTAAGGTCTTAAGGGTTTTTTGTTTTTTGTTTGTTTTGTTTTGGAGACAGAGTCTCGCTGTCACCCAAGGTCTGGAGTGCAGTGGTGTGAGCTCAGCTCACTGCAACTTCCACCTCCTGGGTTCAAGCGATTCTCGAGCCTCAGCCTCCCAAGCAGCTGAGATTACAGGCGTGCATCATCATGCCCTGCTAAATGGAGGGTTATTTTTATTATTATGGCTGCACCCTAGAGATTCACAATGAACAAAACTACCCAAAGTGGATGAGAAATAAAACTTCCCCTAGATTTTGCCAATTGGAGTTCTTATGTTTCCCTTTATATAGTTTCATTAAAATAAAGATAATGATTAAAGAAGTTCCATGAAGTCAAAGACTAGTTATGTCTTGTTCAGCATTTGTCTTTCCAAATGCTCTGCACAATATCTGCCACATAGATCCTAAAATATTTTTAAATAATTGGGTGGATTAAATAGTATTTTGGTGCCCCATCTTAAAAAGTAAACTACTTTCCTCAAAAGTTTTAAAACTTATATGCCATGTTTTCTTTTTTTTTTTTTTTTTTTTCTTCTTTTGAGACGGAGTCTCACTCTGTCGCCAGGCTGGAATGCAGTGGTGCGATCTTGGCTCACTGCAACCTCTGCCTCACGGGTTCAAGCAATTCTCCTGCCTCAGCCTCCTGAATAGCTGGCACTATAGGTGCGCGCCACCATGCCCAGCTAATTTGTATATTTTTAGTAGAGACGGGGTTTCACCATGTTGGCCAGGACGGTCTCGATCTCTTGACCTAGTGGATCTGCCCGCCTCGACCTCCCAAAGTGCTGGGATTACACGCATAAGCCACTGCACCTGGCCCATGTTTTCCTTTCATATGCCAACATGACAGTTTGTCCAAAGCCTGGGAAATCCCAGACATTTAAAGTAATGTGTCCAGAGATATGTAAGTTTCTCATTGTCAAGGCAAAATCAGAATCAGGTCTCCTGAATTCTGGAATTTTTTTCAATTTCACCAATGCAACTTACTTTTATTAAATAGTATTAGAAATTATTATAGCCTTTATACTCAACATTAATGCATCTTAAAGTGACTATTAAGTGTCAAAAACCTGAGTTTGGATATCCCATGGGTCAAATAACTAGTTTAATAAATAAATTTTCATTTTTCTATTTGCAAATCATTCTCAATAAAGAAGAAATCCCAAGTGACTAAGACATTCCATGGTGAGACAACTGACAAAATAGGCACTTCCATGGCAAGTACAGTTTCTCCTGAAGTATATCGTAATGGCATGCAAGAAAGCTTACAACATTCAAAACAACTAGAAATTCCCATCTAAAAAAATGCTCTGGTAATGGCTACTCTCAGCGGTTCACAAAAAAAAAAAAAAAAGATGCCCAGCTTTCATGAGAGAATAGAGAGGACACAATCCATCTCCTGAAGAGTATTCAAAGAAGTTTCAAATCCTGACAATGTCAAAAAATGAATCTACTGGAACTTTTTGAGCTAGTATTCTAACTTGCCAAATAAAAGAAAAAAAGGTAAGGACCACACAGAAATAAGTCACTGTTTTGAAATATAATCTCTCTCTTTTATTTGTGTCACCAAGTCTATTGGTGATATGGTTAACCAAGGAGAATTTTTCTCTACGTGTGTTATGATGTTGAAAATGTTTACACTATATTCACCTGTATGTTCTCAGCATCCACCTGACAGACCCTTTTCACAATAGAAAAGAACTGTGGCATGGAAAGTATATGTAGCTGTTGCATTTATTTGATCCTCACAATTATTTTCAAATTGCTTATGCTGAAAACCATTCTCTGGATACATTCTTTTCATCCAGCAAAAAGCCAGTCATTCAAATTTAACTTATAAAAGTAACCATCAGAGATTATTTCCTTCCTCTTATTCTGGCAGAAAATACTGCAGTTCTCAGTTTCTTTTATCTACTCCTCATGTAAGTCGTTGAAAATGGTCTTATTTTAAATTAGCATTATCAGAGGCATTGACATTACTTTTTAGAAATTTGTAAATTCTCACTCTTAGGCCAAAAAATAAAAAAAAAAAAAAAACCCTCCAAGGTTATATCAACAATTCTCCCCAAACTAATCATTATCTTTAGCAAACTCATTTAATTAAATAAGAATCTGTTGTACTAAATAACTATTTTATTGCACAAATGTTGCTTTAAGTACTAACATAAGCCTACAGATGCTCGGCGTCACTGGACTCCCGTTGTAAAGAAATATTTTCAACAATTTGCAACATCAAATAGTTCATAAAATTATGCTGCCTGGGAAATATTGGCAGGGAAGAACAGCAAACAACAGCCAATCTATTCTGAGGATTGTTTTCTAGGTTATCGATGAAAGAAAGTGACAGAAAGATATATCAAATAGGAAAATACACAAGAATAGGAAGATGACTGTTTCTCAATACGTGTTCTTAAGAATTAAATTAGTTCAAAATAAATAATAAGTGACTTATACATCTTCAATCAGGTCTTGTAAAAGAAAAAAATCATTCTCCATTAATGGAAGTGCCACAACAATATTTGTAGAACTGCCTAGTACCAGTACTCAGTCCCCTCAGAGTCCCACTCCTTCTTAGGTCCCTCCTACCATCATGTGCAGTAGTAATCTCAAAAGAGAGAGACTCAACAGTAATCAAACAAGATCAATGTTCAGATTCATTTTGGAAACTTTAAAAAAAGTAAAAATCCTAGGGGTGGGTAGGTAAAAGTGCTGTCAGGAGTAGTTAAAGCTCTTGTATGCAAGGTCAGGGTGAGGATAAAAGATGGATGAAGGTTTGACGCTGAATCTTTTTCAAATTCTGTCGCAATAGAGTGGATTCCTTCAAAACAGAGCTCTCCCAGACAGGGTAAGACTGTACCAGAGGTGTGGCATTCCTGCAAGAGGTAAAAGCCAAGGGTAGTTGAAATGCCTGGGCAAGAATGAGACAGGAGTACTCTGGAAGGATGCCTACAACCAGGGGGAGTTTGGTGAACACCTGAAACTGCTGATACAGACATCCCAAGATGAGCACAAGTTTGGAGAGGCATTTGTTCATTTCACAAATATTTAGGAAGGGCCTAATATAAAGAAGCCATCAAAAAATGAGAGAGAAAGCACGAGAGAATCCATTGACGAGAGTAAAGGATGAGGTACAGGTGCAAGAAGTACAGAGCGGTTTAAATAGCTAATGTAAGAGAGAAAGCACTAGACAATCCATTGAAAAGAGAGTAAAGGATGAGGTACAGGTGCAAGAAGTACAGAGCGGTTTAAATAGCTAATGCATGCGGAGCTTAAATACCTAGGTGATGAGTTGGTAGGTGCGGCAAACCACCATGGCACACGTTTGGCACCTATGTAACAAATCTGCACATCCTGCAAATGTATCCCGGGACTTAAAATTAAATTAAATTAAATTTTTTAAAAAAGAAAACCAGACACCAGGTTTACCCGGAGAAGAATAAATGCCTAGTGGATAAGGGGGAAAAAAAAAAAAAAAAGCTACGGGGTGAGGAAAACTCGAGATTAGAGATTTCTTCAACAGAAGGCAACTCAGAAAAGTATCTGGCAAAAAGTATCTGAAGATCTGAGAAAAAGGATGCAACATAGACTGCAGATAGCCTGTGGAATTCAACGATGTCAGAGAAGGTCACGCAAAGACCAAGAGAGTGTGGGAAATAAGGAGAGGAAGGGTTTCCTGGAAGGGGTTGGGGCTCCTTTGGGATGCTAGAGAACAGGATGAAAGATAGGGAAGCCGAACTGCAGAACACAGTGCCTGGGAAAGTTTAGGGGAAAGAAAACAGGTGGGTGTGAAGCAGCACTGGGGCTGTCCAGGGGGAACAGTGGTGAAGTAGGGTTCAAGGCTAGAGGTGGGCAGACTGGCCCCCGCATCAGGAGACCCCAAAGGAGTGGAATCTTACTCCTTCCCGGTGCTCTAGTCCCCTCTTCCGCCCTAGCCTAGGGCATCCTCTGTCGCCCGGAGCCACTGGAACCCTAGGCCGGGCAGGGTGAGGCCGGGCCGCCCCCCAGCGGTCGGGCTCTGAGCTCGCGCCCCGGCTCGCCCAGCGCCAACTTTACCGATCCGCGTCCTCTCCCCTGAAGGCGGTCCCCCCTTCCGCCCCCCGCTCACCGAGGGCGCCGTCAGGCGGCTGATGCTCTCGCCCAGCGAGTCCAGGTTGACCCGCCTCCGGCGCTGCACCCTCCTGGCCCCGGCCGTTGCGGCGGCGGCGGCGGCAGAAGCAGCCGGGGCTGGGGCGGCGGCGGCGGCGGCAGCGGCAGCGGCGGCCGCGCTGGGCTCCGGCGGCCCGGGCGGGCTCCGGCTGCCATTCCAGCAGAGCCTAGACAGGGGGCACTCCCCCTCCTCCTCCGGGCTGGTCTCCAGGTAGTCGGAGCCCAGGGAGCTGAAGGACTCGGACGAAATCTTCCTTCGAGACATGCTGCCGGCGGCGCTGCAGCGGCCGAGGCGGTGGCGGCGAGGACGCGAGCGGCGGCGGAGGCGGCGGTGGTGGGACCGGCGAGCCGCAGCGTTAAGCGCGTCGGGGCCGCGGGGCGCTGCGGTCGCGCTCGGCGGGGCGGGAGTCCCCGGGGCCGCGGAGCCCCCCGAGCCGGCTGCTCATGGCGGGAACTTGGGGCGCCGCCACACCTTGGGGCCCGGGCTCGGCGGCGGCGCCGGGCTGGGCTGGGGGCCGCCGCCGCCTCTGCTGCTGCTCGCGCGGCGCCGCCTCAGCGCCAGCCTCGGCGCATCGCCGTGCGCCGCGCTCCCGCTCACGGGGAGGCTCCGAGTGTGTGACCGCGGTCGGCGGGGCGGGGAGGGCTACGGCCCAAGCAGAAGGGGAAGCAGAGGCTTCTGCCGCCTGCGCGCCTATCTCGCCCCCTTTCCCTCTCTGCTCCCGCCCCTCTCCTCCCGCCTCTCTCCACTTGCTGCCCGCCTCCCTCCTTCTCCCTTTATCCCCCCGCCCATGCTCTCCCTCCGCGGGTATCACGTGTCGCCCTCATACTCATTGGGAGTCTCTGCCTCGCCTGTCGCCACGTTTCAGGAGCAACGAGGACACTTCGTTGCTGTCCTCTGCGCGCCCTCCCTGCCCCGAGAAGGTGCGCACAAGAGCTCGGATCGGACTGAGGGGCCCCAACCCCAAACGCCTTATTCTCGGCCCTCGGGAGCAGATGGGCCCCGGAGGCGCTGGTGGGGAGAAGGACTCGGGACTGGGGGGCGAGAGGCCTCCCCCTGGAGCCACCTTGGGGAAGCCTGACAGTGTGAAGTGGGGGTTAGGGTCCATGTCCTTTCTCCGAGTTTATTTAGGAAGTTCCGAAGCAAAACGAAAATGCTAAGCGTCCAGCCAGCCTATTCCAGAAGAGACGCTTACAGGGGAAGGGAAGGACAGGGGCAACATGTTGGCGCCCATCCTGCTGGAGCAGCTCCTGGGGACTTGCGTTCCCCGCCTCGTGCGAGGCCGTGTGGGCGCGGAGCGAGCCCAGAACGGGGCGGCAGTGAGAACAGCGTCTGCTCTGGCAAGAGAGCCCTGTTGCTGAGTCTCAGCCCAGCGGGGTGCGCGGGGCTCCCGGCTCCGCCGACACCTCACTAGTGCTGGACAGCTCCGCATGCCACCTACAGCCGCGTTTGCAGGCCTTGAGAACTGGAAAACAGTTTCTCCTCAAACTACCTAGTATCTGGCCGGGGGGAAACCGGGGAATGATCCCACGTCCCTCATCCTTAGGGCTCTTTGCGCCAAATAGGCGATCTGTTTGCACCTGACTGCAAATGCCGCTCAGAAAGCTAAGAGGAGTAGGGATGAAGGCTTCTCAAACTGACTCGCCACAGCACGATCATCTCTTGCCGCGAGTTTTCAGCTGTGCGGTTTCATTCCAAAGCTTATCTCTTTGCAAACCAGTCCTTCCAGCGCCTGAGCCCACTGCCCCTTGCCTTAGCCCCAGAAAACTCTCATACTGGTTCTGAGAATAGAGTAAGGGATGGTAGAAGGGGCAAATGACAGTATCCCAAAAGAGGGGTCCCAGGCTGTACTTCTCCCTGCAATAAAGTGGATGAGCACCCTCCCTAGCTCCCCCGAATCCGCGGAGAGAAAAGTTCAGGAGCTCAGGCTTTGGTTTCCCAGGGAAACCGAAGTCAAAGCGTTTTTTTGTTAAAGAACTGGTCCTTCCAGGTGAAGGCAGACGGGTTTGTGTGGACTGTGTTTATTTAAAAAGCAAAACAAAACAAAACCACAAAACCTGTGCTGAACCCCCACCACAATTTGCTTTTAACTCCAAATCTTCCCAAGTGTTTGTGAGGGCTTAAATGTAAATGCTATTTGAGGTTTCATTTGGAAAAATCCACTCAAACTGGTTCAGAGGCATACCTTTTTCCCAGATCTTAAATAGGCTTTAAAGATAGAAAAGTGTGTACTATCACTCAGACACTCCCCCTTCAAATTATATATATATGTGTGTGTGTATATATGTATATACATATACATATAAGAAAGAATATATATACTCACATATATATTCACATATATATTCTTTCTCATCCTGCTGAGGAAGTTTCTTTTAAAATAATTGTTACAATTATTATTTAAACTGTATGGTGCATCTACTATTGATTTCCCCATTACTTCAATTAATTCTATATGCATTTGTGTCCATTGAAAATTAGACTCAAATTACACTTTTAATCATAAAAAATCATCAATTTTGCTAAAAAGTTTCACTAGCCCCTTTTTCTAAATTACAATGAAAATTACATTATTCTAACTTTGGGGTAGTTGTTTAATATTTCTGCTGCGCAGTATCAATCAGCATAAAGGATTGGAGTTCCTAGTTCTCTTCTTTGGTACTGATTATATAACAGTCAAGTTCTTGAGAATTACAGAATTTTAGTTAGTATTAAATAGACTAAATAGCATGTGTCCTTCACATTCTTTCAATAAACTGCTGCGCACACAAATAAATATTATGGTAATGGCAAATAAACTTCATATTGAACTTAGAATTGGAACTTTTTACTAACCATTCCAACTCTTGTCTCAAAGTCAAAATTATTGAGTGCAAGGCAATGAGTATCATTTGTTTCTAAAATTTGTAAGAGGCCCAAGAGCCTTCCTGTTTACACTGGAAGTTTATTGCCAGAAAGAACTCTGAACCTATGGGACATTTTTTCTTTGTGTGAACCATTTGAATCAAAGACTCTTTACAGAATCTAGTCAGATGAAGTGGTCTTACAATTTTCTGTATGAATTACACCCTGCCTTTGATCATTATTTTCCCATGGATTTTTAAACTATAAACAAATCAAGGCCTAGATATAGCCAGTACAACATCTGCTTTGCTTTCAAAGGTTTCCTTTGTATTTCTGTTCAGGAGCAGGGTTCAAAAGCTCTCAATATGAAGAGTGCTGTGTTTATACTAGAACTGACATTTTTAAAATGAAGCATAGCTACTCTCCATTAAAAAAAAGAAGAAGCCTTACAGCTAGCAAAAGCAATCTGAATACTGTAGGTAGAGTAGTCTGCTGAGAATGAATAGTTTGTGCTCTGATTTTAGGAAAAGAAGGTTGCGCAAACTCATACCCACAAATCCAGCCCTGCTGGATATATTGTGTTTTAATAAACTATTTAAAGCCCACTCTCCAACTGGAAAAATGCAGAAATATACTTGGTTTATTTGTGAAGTTGGCATAGGCACCTGACAACTCAGATTGATCAAGCATTGGGAAAGACTTCCTAAAAAACCAGATTCTTCACTTTAGTCAAGATGGTGACTATTTTACATTTAAACATAAAGTAATTATTGTTTGTGTATGCCTTCCCTTCACATAAATCAATCCTATTTATAAACTCTTTCACTTATATAGCCTCGTTTAACCTGATTTTCATCCTTCTCAGAGAAGTTGTTGAAGAAAAGTCATCTGTGTCAAATTCAAATAAAAACTGCAATCAGTCCTCCTTCCCAAAATTCTTTGCATTTCCCAGGTCCAAACTCTTTACTAGTTTCTTTTCATCCATCTAATATTCCAGTAAGAAAATCCGCAAGATTTGCATAAGCATTCCCTGGAGCAGAGCTCTATCCTGATAGAAGACTGAAGAATTTCTCCCTATCAATCTTTACATAAATCTGGCAATTCACAGGAATTGTACATGTAATATTAAAGCAAGTTTTCTAAAGAAACATAGTAGCTGGTGAATCCTTAACTAGGACAAGTTTTTCCGGATCCCTAACCTAGAAAATCACACACACATACACACACACGCACACTGCACACTGCTCACCTGCTAGTTTCACCCTATGTTTGTGTCTGTGAATCTGTCTACTCTCGCACTTAACATATCCCCTCTTTTACAAGAGGGCAAATGTGCTTTCTCCGAGAAAGACTGGCAGCAAATAAGAGATACTGTATTTCATATTGTTGCACAATTTTGTAAGTAAAACAATTAAGGATAATATCAAAGTAAGAAGAACCATCTGCTGTGTTCATATATAAAGGGACACACAGAAGACAACGTAATCCATTGTCCTATAGTTATATTTTATCATAAAACCATCCCGAAGGGGTAGCATACTTGCTGCTCAAAAAAGGATAGAGGAGGAGAGGGCTGTGGGAAAGGGGGAAAAAAAAGAAAGAAAAGCAACAAAGTCAATGCTACACTTAGTAGAATTTGACCCAGAAAGATACTTAAGGGTGTAATAACTGACTTTTTGATGCATCAAATCCATGACAGCGAGAAAGAGGCAAGTGATCAGCGTATGTCAGTGCCTCTTTCAGACACCACTCTCTCCTTAAGTGGCTTTACATTCAACCATGCACCACAGAAATCCATCCTCCTCTGAGACCCTATTAGTCAACAGTTTGAATACTAATATCAGCACCACAGTCTCCTACAACTCTCAGCCTTTTTGTCTGCATACTCAACAATCCCAGGTCTCTATACGCTTTATTTAAATTGGGATTCTTAATCCCAACATAATAGGACATATTTTTCCAATTATCAAGTTATGGAAATTCTGGCACAGAGATTTAAAATATCTTCCAATGTCATGGAGCTGATAAATATTAAAGTCAGAATTCCAATCCTGACTACTAAACCCATGCTATTTCCACTGAAACACCCTTCCTGCCTGTCTCTTGTCCTCGAATGTCCTAAAAACAGATTTTAAAAATGCTGAATTAAAATCACAACGTGAGTGGGTTATTGCATTAAAATTAATATTAAATACACAATTAACTTGTATGAATTATGTCCTGGAACATAATGTGGAAAAGCACTGACATGTGCAGAAGTTCTACATTCTCGTAGTTTCTCTGTTGATAACTAGCTCTGTGACCAAAATCAAGTTGTTAACTGCTCTGGGACTCAAACCCTTCACCTCTAAAATCAAAAGTGTTGGATAAAATCCTTAGGTGATCATCAATCCTCAAAATTCTATGATTTTTCTATTTGTTGAACTGTTCATTTCCTTTCCAGATATATCTTGTGCCTAAAAAATGTACCCACATACATCATCATAAGGTTAGATTCTCTTTTTCTTCCCTGTCATATCCTTTCTGAGAATTCAATTCTTCTACAGATCCCTCCTTAAGCCACTCAAGATCCTCTCCTGATACAAAACTGCCATGAACATGGTCCATGGAATTAAATGGATAAAAAAAGAAAAATTTCAACTGAATCCTATTTGGTTAGATGCTCACTATCTCTCTGTCTTTCCATAACCTAATTCTTCTGTCTGCTTTATTGTATTATATAAAGGAATTATATCTTCCTGTCTGCAGCTTATTAAGCTTGACAGCTACAATAATAAGTATGAATTATCAATAAGAATGCCTCAATATAACTTTGTTAATGTTAATAGACACTTACTTAAATATGTCCAATTTATAGTAAATATGCAGTCTGTTATTTAATCATTATTTTAAATAATAAATCTTTTAAAATCCAATTTTAATATGATGACTAGAATTCTTAGAAGTATTAACATTAAGTATGAAGCATTCTTTTGTCACTAGATAAGAAAACATTCGAAAAATGTTATTAGTAATGATTAAGTGGAAATGTAATGGATCCCTTAAGATAATCCATAGGTACAATTTTCTGTTTAAAAATGTAAGAAACAAGTGACAGTTGATACCCAATGTTATGATAATTTCTGGAAAACTTTTCAAGGTGGACATTGAAATGAGGGCCTCAGTTATGAATAGATTAGTTCATGCCTAAAAACCCATGTTAATGTTAAAATAATTCTAAAACATTTCTCCACCAAAAGTAGTGAAACTTTTAGAATAAAACTTATGTTTACTCACTTCTGGCAGTTCTCCTTATAGTAAGTAAAATGAGCATTAATTCTTCTTTCTGTATACAAAAATGAACAGGCATCTGTACCACGACTGTGAACTAAATTCAAATATTCCATTTCTCTATTTCACATGGGGCCTCATTAGCGCCACAGAAGCAGAGTAATCATTGTTTCCAGATAAGCAATATGTATACACAATCATCCCAAAGTGAGCCTGTTTCAGTCCTCTCCTCCAGGATCCCCCAAGTGACTCTGTGTTTCCCTCCACAGCATGCAGACATCAGCTGGAATCATCTCTGCTCAATCTCCAAAAACTTCTTTGGACTTCCATCTCAGGGAAGAAAATTCCCAGATTTTCTTGGTTTTCAGGTTTTCTCAGTAATTTTTAATAGCACCGTAGGTCAAAAGAAATACCTAACAATTCAATTTAAAATGTAGGTCAGGCACAGTGTCTCACGCCTATAAGCCCAGCACTTTGGGATGCCGAGACGGGCGGATCACCTGAGGTCAGGAGTTTGAGACCAGCCTGGTCAACATAGTGAAAATACTAAAAAATACAAAAATTAGTGGGGCGTAGTGGTGGGCACCTGTTATCTCAGCTACTTAGGGAGCTGAGGCAGGAGAATCGATTGAACCAGGAGGCAGAGGTTGCAGTGGGTCGAGACCACTGCACTCCAGCCAGGGTGACAGAGAGAGACTATGTCTCAAAAACAGAGAATAAAAATAAAATGTAGCTTCGTCTGAACTATTCAATAATTATTTATATCGTAACAACTTAGCAGCGTTTGAAAACATAATACATGTAAAGTGAAAGAAAAATATCTTTATTTCATTATTAACTATGATTATTTAATTATTTTAGCTAATAAAGTTGAACACTGCACAACTTTTCAAATCTTGGAATCATATTGGACATTGTCATCCTCATATTTTATTCCACACTGATTTTCCCATGGTTGTTGCTTGTAATGATAGCAGCCTCCAAATCCCACCTTCAAAAATGCATAAAGTGATTAAAATATGATAGCACAATCCAATGCTAAAACTATAAACTACCTCAAGCTAATAGTCTGTTCGGTAGTCAACTGACGTTAAGCATCACTATGTTCCTCTCAAAATGTTAAAATATACCTCATCAGCCACGTGCATCCACTGCACTGCCCTAGGACCTATTGGTACATCGTTTGGAAACCAGGACTCTGGTTTCTCAGCTTCCAAAGTTCTCAGAAAAGCTTGTCTTTTATCTTGATTACAGACTCTGAGTAAATAGGCAGTAAGATCTTACAAATGTAAAACGAAAATGGTGTATTTTACGTCATTTTTTGCTGCAATAATTTTGTATACATAGTGTTGCCTATGCATTTGTGGTTTATAAATAGTGCATTATACTATATTTAAACATTTCATAAAGTTTTAACTGATTGTCTATAAATTGAGCTTTAAATACATAATAAGAAAATTTGCAAAGACAAATTATTTGCTTTTGATATTTATTAAATGTACTTTTTTTTTTTTACCAAGGGCTATACATGTGATAGATGAGAACAATATTACCTCATGAAATATTATTTTTAAAAAGACTTCATACATGCAATTATACACATATATTTCTAAAATTATATATTTTTAAAATACAGACCCTGAAATCTTGGCAACCATTCTTTGTTTGGAAAGAACAGGAAAGTCAAAGATGGGGCTCATTATTTCCTATAACTTCTATTGTCAAGCAAGGGAAATAAGGCATTTTATTGTATGTTGCCGATACAGAAACAAAGGCATGCAAAGATTGAGGAAACTGTCCATGGTCCTATGGGACATAGTTAATCACAGGTAAGCTCTTAGCTCTGCAAAATCTTATTTTATAGTTCTAGTGTAGAATGCTATCTCTAAGAAAGACTATTACTTGAGGAAAAAAAAAGTTTGGCTCATTATTTGTCGAGAATTTTATCTGAGTCCTTTTCTCAGGTTGTAATAATAGGTTTGCATTAGTCCAGTTACACATAGCCATCATGGCTAAGTTAACTCATCCATTCATCTCAACACATATTGGAGTAACTGAACGTTTAATATTAAACCAAACACAATAAGCATTATAAAAATAATATATGGTTCCTACTTTTGAAAAACTTACACTGTAATAAGCATAAGGAAAAGTCAAATAACATGAAAAGGTAAATGGCCATAGAAAATAGTACTAGATTAGATGTCATGTGGAAAATAAGTAATATAATATTCTAGCAGAAAAAGAAATATAAACTCTAAATATTTGCTTATGAAGGAAATGGGGCTTGAACTAGTCTTTGAAGAATTGGTAAAATTTTAATAGATGGAAACAAATTAATTGGGCATGGAGAAGAGAAAGAGTATGTTGTGTTTGAAAATGCTATGTATCACATCCAAACTGGATAACAGAGTGCATACTGAGAAATAGCAAGAAATAGAATAAGAAGATAAAGACCAGATTGGGAAAGGTTGACTGAACTTTCTCTGACAGGCATTGAAAAAAAAATTTTAATTTTTTGACCTGGGAAATGACACAAATAGAGTCTCGTACAAGCCAGTAAATGCTGCTCAGTCATCTATAAAGTTCATAATTCCCATGAACATAAACCAGCAGGGCAGATTGCCTCAATGTCTGGGAAACCAGTTGCAAACCATTACTGAGGTATGTGCAGCCTGAGTGACAGAGTGAGACACTGTCTCTAAAAAGACAGAAACAAAAAACAAAGCTAAGATTCTTTATGCTTTTCCCCCTTCACATATACACACACATTCTTTATATTAGTCAAACTTGAAGCACACTTGCTATAAATTATTTGCTTATAGTATTTTCCAAGAATATAATTCCAGTCAATAAAGTATATCATCTCCTTATCTCAATTTACTATTTGTCTAAATTGGCTTATTTTCCAAGCATATCAGTAGGATGAAAAGTTAACCTTTACAGAAACAATTTTTAAAAACTAAAAAAGGTTTTCTCCCATTCTGTAGGTTGCCTGTTCACTCTGATGGTAGTTTCTTTTGCTGTGCAGAAGCTCTTTAGTTTAATGAGATCCCATTTGTCAGTTTTGGATTCTGTTGCCATTGCTTTTGGTGTTTTAGACATGAAGTCCTTGCCCATGCCTATGTCCTGAATGGTATTGCCTAGGTTTTCTTCTAGGGATTTTATGGTTTTAGGTCTGAAATTTAAGTCTCTAATCCAACTTGGATTAATTTTTGTATAAGGAGTAAGGAAGCGATCCAGTTTCAGCTTTCTACTTATGGCTAGCTAGTTTTCCCAGCACCATTTATTAAATAGGGAATCCTTTCCCCATTTCTTGTTTTTGTCAGGTTTGTCAAAGATCAGATGGCTGTAGATGTGTGGTATTATTTCTGAGGGCTCTGTTCTGTTCCATTGGTCTATATCTCTGTTTTGGTAACAGTACCATGCTCTTTTGGTTACTGTAGCCTTGTAATATACTTTGAAGTCAGGTAGTGTGATGCTTCCTGCTTTGTTCTTTTGACTTAGGATTGTCTTGGAGATGCGGGCGTTTTTTTGGTTCCATATGAACTTTAAAGTAGTTTTTTCCAATTCTGTGAAGAAAGTTATTGGTAGCTTAATGGGGACAGTACTGAATCTATAAATTACCTTGGGCAGTATGGCCATTTTCACGATATTGATTCTTACTATCCATGAGCATGGAATGTTCTTCCATTTGTTTGTGTCCTCTTTTATTTCATTAAGCAGTGGTTTGTAGTTCTCCTTGAAGAGGTCCTTCACATCCCTTGTAAGTTGGATTCTAGGTATTTTATTCTCTTTGAAGCAATTGTGAATGGGAGTTCCTCATGATTTGGCTCTGTGTTTGTCTGTTATTGGTGTATAAGAATGCTTGTGATTTCTGCACATTGATTTTGTATCCTGAGATTTTGCTGAAGTTGCTTATCAGCAATCTACTCATCTGACAAAGGGCTGATTTCCAGAACCTACAAAGAACTCAAACCAATTTACAAGAAAAAAAACAAACAACCCCATCAAAAAGTGGGCAAAGGATATGAACAGACATTTCTCAAAATAAGATATTTATGCAGCCAACAGACACATGAAGAAATGCTCATCATCACTCATCATCAGAGAAATGCAAATCAAAACCACAATGAGATACCATCTCACACCAGTTAGAATGGCAATCATTAAAAAGTCAGGAAGCAACAGGTGCTGGAGAGGATGTAGAGAAATAGGAACACTTTTACACTGTTGGTGGGACTGTAAACTCGTTCAACCATTGTAGAAAACAGTGTGGCGATTCCTCAAGGATCTAGAACTAGAAATACCATTTGACCCAGCCATCCCATTACTGGGCGTATATCCAAAGGATTATAATTCATGCTGCTATAAAGACACATGCACACGTATGTTTACTGCGGCACTGTTCACAATAGCAAAGACTTGGAATCAACCTAAATGTCCATCAATGACAGACTGGATTAAGAAAATCTGGCACTTATACACCATGGAATACTATGCAGCCATAAAAAAGATGAGTTCCTGTCCTTTGTAGGGACATGGATGCAGCTGGAAACCATCATTCTCAGCAAACTACTGCAAGAACAGAAAACCAAATACCGCGTGTTCTCACTCATAGGTGGGAATTGAACAATGAGATCACTTGGACACAGGAAGGGGAACATCACACACCGGGGCCTATTGTGGGGGTAGGGAGGAGGGATAGCATTAGGAGATATGCCTAATGTCCTAACGTAAGTGACGAGTTAATAGGTGCAGCACACCAATATGGCACATGTATACATATGTAACAAACCTGCACATTGTGCACATGTACCTAGAACATAAAGTATAAAAAAAAGACATTTTCGGAAATAAAGTAAAAAATAAAAAATAAAAATAAAATAAAATAAAATAAATAAATAAAAAGTAAAATAAAAAAGGTTTAAAATTCTCCCAAAAACCTAGTAAGTGCCACTTCTGTGTTAGGGTCAGTGGTGTGTCTTTCACTTAATGAACAGACCCAAAATTTCTTCATTTGGTGTCCCAAGATAATAACTTAGTGGATTCAGTGGAGAGGATTTTAAACCAGATTGGTCAATAATAATGATTCCACCTTGACTCATACCAAATATACTATGCTCTTATGTTCAATCTAATACATTTATTTTTTCTATCAGAGAAAAAGGTTTTGAGCTTGCTACCTTTTTTCAACTACTGGAAAGAGAATGTTCATCCATACAAACTGAAAAGACTAGCTCTCAGGAATTTATTGTCAATTAGTGAATCAGGGTAAATATACACAATGAATGCTTGCAGCTAGGTTCAGAATGTATTAGAGGCAGGGAAGAGAACGGAGAAAGACAAATGAATGTGTGAATACTGATTTGTCAAGGCAACTGCAGAATATCTGAAGAAGGGAGGTGGATATCATGTGCTCAGCTGTAAATACAATTCTAGAACAAAGTTTGGCCAACAGGAGTTTGAAATCACTAGACTGGAATGAAACCAAAACAATGACTAGATGGATTTGCTAGAGGCACACAATATAAAGAAGAGTGCTTAGGGGACAACATTTGATTAATAAATGAATGAGCATTTTAACAAGTGGATTATTTGCGAAGAGATAGCACAAGTGGAAGTGCTCACTACTGTATTTGAGAAAACAAATGAAAAATGAACAAGAGTCATTCCCAGCCATCCCATATACACCATTCATTTTTATAAGACAGTAGCCACCATTTGCAACTTTGTTTAAAAGTGCCTCAAAAAGAAGTCCAAATGATGATTGGAGTGTAAATCCAAATGTTCCATCCAAATATCATAATTAATTACTTCAAAACTGTCTTTTAATTAGATAACTAAATATTAAAACCACTGAAGGGAAATGCTTGTCGTGTTCTCTATCAGTAATTCTTCTCATTGCTTCTTCCTTTTTCTTAGTTTACATGGTACTTGTAATATCAGGAGGTTATGTAATGAACCATAATAAAATTAATTGTCTCCAGGCTGATGAGGTCATAGATTTTCAGTGCCCTTGAGTCCCAATTATTTTAGCAGAATTTCTTCCTCAGTTGTTCCCTATTTGGTGTCCTATTTCAAAAATGAGCACTTTTCCTTTTTGCTGTTTGCTGTTTGCTTTTTGTTGGTAGTTTTCCATTAGCAAAACAAACAAAAAAAAAACCTGTGCCTTATTACATAAAATGACATAATTTCTGTGCAATCTATCCAGATTTAAAAAGAAGTCACCGTAAATCACTAATAGTGTCAATTTATAAAATAGATTATGATATTCTTCATACATCTTAGAATTAAGTAAACATGAGCACTGGCAAAACTAGATTGTCACTCAAATTCATTGGAGTATAGCACTAATAACAGGAGCAGCTGACACAAGACTGGAGCAAGGTCCAGCATTCTCAAACAAAGCTATACATTTTTTAACAAAGAAGAACAATCTTTTTCCAAGCTGTTGGTCCTCTGTTACTGCGACACAAAATAGATATATTCCTGTTGGGTAAATTGACAATTTGGAACTTGTCATTGGTGCTTTCCTGCTTCAATGAATATGTATACAAACAGAAATAGATTTCCCTTCTATTACTAGTTATTTATAAGAAATGAAAATTGTATAAATAAGGCATTTTACATTTTCTCTTCATTATACCTTCTGCTTACTTATATTGAACAAGGCAAAAATAGAAAAATGCTTTCATAGGGACAATAAAAGTATTCTTCTATTAAACATTAATATCATGATTTCATATTTATTATTTTATGTGAGGAAATTTCTTATCAAGACAGGAATCCACATCACAGGTGAAATTCATCTTCTTTCTTCAGCATGGTTATTGCCTCCACTATGATTATTATCTAAAGACTTAGAGATAATATCTTCATGCAGAAAACACAAAGACTGTTTCTAATCTTGTTGAGAAAATGATAAAAATGAATATGCACACATTTCTTCATTCAAGAGCATTTATTGAGTAATATTTTATGTCAGGAACTGTGCTAGACATTGTGAAGAGAGAATAGTATAAAACACAATCTTTCTCTTCAAGTATCCAGCAATAGAGTAAAACACACATACATATAAGAACAGGAGAAACAGACACACAAACTGATATTTTTTAGAATGGTAGGTCTAATAGTGGAGATACACACAGGATATAGAGGAGCACTTAATTAATACAAACTTAGGGAAAAGGGAGTTTAAATACCTTCTTAGCGATTATGCCTGAGCTGAGTTTTAAAGAACAGGTAGAATTTTAAAGATGGGGAAGTTAAGGGAGGGAAAGTCTAGGCAAAAGTTAGCCAGAGTAAGCACAAGATTGAGAACAACAGGTATGCACCAAGAAATATAAGGATATCAGGGCTGCTAACAGTATTGAATTAAAGCAGGATATGGCTCAGTAGAATATAGTAATAAGAAGTACATAGACTCCAGATCACAGAGAACCGTGTTGAGGAATTATTATTGTATCTTAGAAAGATCATGTGACAATGAGAACTATAGACTTCAAGGGCCAAACTTATTATCAGGGAACATAGTTAGGAGGCTATTTGAATAATCCAGAAAAGATAAAAGGAACTTGGCTAAAGTAGAAAAAGCTGAACCCTACATTGAAATTCCAACTCTCTTTTTATGTAACCTTGCAAAAGGTTCTGACTTCTCTATGCTTTAATTTCTTTATCTGTACAGTTGATATCATAGTGCTTAAGAATTATGCACTATTATTCCATTTTGCAAATGGGAAAACTGATCATTGAAATAAGGAAGCCTTAGAGGGGACATATTAGACAAAAATAGAAGTTAAATTGACAGGATGCAGCAACTACCTTAATATGGGAACTGAGAGAGTGGTGAGATTTAGGAATGACCACATATTTCAGTTTTGGTGACTATTGACTGACATAAAGAGCACAGGAAGTGAAAATTGCCTGGGGGAGATGATATGGTCTATTTATCATAATTGAATTTCAGATAAATCCAGGTAAAAATGTCTAGCAGGCAGTTGGATATATGGATCTTGAGTGCAGAAGAGAAAGCTGGGTAGAATATACTGATATGAAAATCATCAACATTTAGTTTAATCAAAACCTTAAGAATGAATGTGATCAACAAGAGGGTGGCAGGCTAAATAATAACCTCCCTGAATATCTCAAAACCTTAATTCCTAGAATTTGTGAATATGTTAGTTTATATGGCAAGATGGAATTTATAGATGTAATTAAGAAATTTGAGATGGAGCAATTATTCTGGATTATCTAGGTGGGCCCAGTGTAATCACGGGGTTCTTATAAGAGGAATGCAGGAAGCATCAGAGTTAGAGGAGAAAGTTATGTGATGACAGAATTAGGGATTTGAGTGATATGACATTGAAGATGGAGAAAGGGGCCACAAGCCAAGGAACATAGGAGACTTCTAGCAGCTGCTAGAAACATATCCTCCCCTCACCGCCTAAAGAAGGAACAGCCCTCCCACCACCTGGACTTTTGTCCAGTGAAACTGATTTTGGACTTCTGACCTCCAGAACTGTAAGAACATAAGCTTGTGTTGCTTTAAACCACTAAGTTTGTGGTAAGTTGTTACAGAAGCAATAGGAAACTGATACACAGAGATGATGTAGTGAAAATACAAATAAAAATACTTGAGCAACACCAACATCTAAGATGGCTATCAGAGGAAAGAGAGAAAGACAGGCCAGGCAAGGGCAATGAGGTATCAGAAGAATGACATGTCAATAAATTTAGGAATTGAAGACTCCATAGTTAAACACAGTAAAGTAGTCCAATAACAGCTTTTTGAAATGGAAAACATTCATTGGATTTGTCAAGAAGTCTCTGGAAAACTTAAAGTAGTTTTAGTGAAGGCTGGAAGCCAGTTTGCAGTGAGTTGAGCGAGGTGAAAATTAGAAAGTAGGGATATCAAGTGTAGACTATTTTATGCTCTACCCTGATTTCTATATAGAGATAATGTATGTTTATAAAATTATCTGTATCTATGTATATAAATCACCCAACTGTACTGACAACTGATAATCAACAGGTATATTTTGTTGTTGTTCTCCAGAGAAACAGGACCAATAGGACATACACACATGCAAATACACACACACATATATAAATACATATATATATAGTGTCTTATATCTTATTATTATATATCCCATTATTTATATATCATATATGTCATAAATATATATAATAAAATTTATTATAAAGAATTGGCTGATGCAATTATGAGGGCTGATAAATCCCATGGTCTGCTGTCTGCACGCTGGAGACCCAGGAAAGCTGACAGTGTAGTGTGAAGGCCTGAGACCTGGAGGGCAATGGTATAGATTCCAGTCTAAGTCTGAAGGCCTGAGAACCAGGAGTACCAAGAGCAGGTGAAGATTTATGTCCCAGCTAGAGCAGTCAGGCAGACAGCAAATTCAGACTTGCTCTACCTTTTTGTTTTATTCAGGCCGTCAGTGGACTAGATGATATCCACCCACACTGGGGAAAGCCATCTACTTTACTCAGTTCCCCAACTCAAATGCTAATCTTCTGGGAACACCCTCACAGACATACCCAGAAATAATGTTTAACCAGATATCTGGGCATCCCATGGCCCAGTCAAATTGACACATAAAATTAACCATCACAACAAGTAAAGGTCCTAGGTATCCAGTCAGATACTATAGGATAGCAGAGGGGTTTGACGATGTGCAGCATAATATGTAGAAGAAGATGTTAATGAGGCCTCAGAGTAAAGGGAACACTAACACACTGTTGGTGGGAATATCAATTAGTTCAGCCACTGTGAAAAATAGTTTGGAGATTTCACAAAAAACATAAAACAAAAATACCATTCAACCCAGCAATCCCATTACTGGATATATACCCAAAGGGAAATAAATCATTCTACCAAAAAGATACATGTACTTGTATATTAATCACAGCACTATTCACAATAGCAAAGACATCATATCAACCTAGATGCCTATCAGTGATGGAATGGATTAAAAAAATGGTAAACATATACCATGGAATACTATGCAGACATAAAAAGAATGAAATCATGTCCTTTGCAGCAACATGGGATGCAGCAGGAAGCCATTATCATAAGCAAATTAATGCAGGAACAAAAAACCAAATACCACTTGTTCTAACTAATAAGTGGGAACTAACCATTGAGGACACACAGACATAAAGATGGGAACAATAAACATTGGGGACTACTAGAGGGGGAAGAAGGGACAAGATCAAGGCTGAAAAACTGCCTATTAGGTACTATGCTCACTTCCTGGGTGACGAGATCATTCATACCCCAAACTTCAGCATCACACAATATACCCAGGTAACAAACTTGCACATGTATCCCCTGAATCTAACATAACAGTTTAAATTGTTTTTTTTAAAAAAGAACCTGTGAAAGAAAGAAAAAACTGGATCAAAGGACACTGAAGCAGCAACAACAAAAAATTGGAAAATAAAAAAGGAAAGCCCCCCGCAACCCTGCTTCCAGGCCCTCAAAATTAACTATGAAAGGAGAAGAAAGACATGGGCATCTTGAAGACATTAATGTGGTTGTCCCTTGCTATCCATGGAGGATTGGTCCTAGGACCCCCACAGATACCAAAATCCATGGAGGCTCAAATCCCTTATGCAAATGGTGTAGGGTTTGCATATAACCTAAGCACATCCTCCTGAGTACTTTAAATCACCTTTAGATTACTTATGATACCTAATACCATGTAAGTACTGTGGAAATAGTGTTCTGCTGTATTGCTTAGGAAGTAATGACAAGGAAAAATGTCTATACATGTTCAATACAGACATAACCATCCTTTTTGGTTTGCTTTTAGTATTTCCAGTTCACAGTTGATTGAATCCATGAATGAGAAACCCACAGATATGGAGGGCCAATTGTATTAGTAAACATCACTGGAGTAAAGTGAGCAGTACTAAAGCAAGATCAGGGTGTTATATCTGGCTTAACCAGCTAGATTGCTAGTGAAAGAAAAGTAGATAATAGCTTTAGTTACATAAGTTTTATATATAGCTTTATTCTATGGGTTTTTTAAGCAGTGAAAATATCAGGACTTTATTAGGTAAAGAAAAAAAGTCAAATATGGAAGCCAAAAAAAGAGAAAAGATGACAAATAATCATCATAGGAATATCCAAAAGAGTTAGTAAAAGAAGTACTTATCGCAGACAAAGTTTTCAGATTAAAAATTTGCAGGAGGAGAGATTAAGATTAATAAATTCTGTTTTGAAAAAATAAACCTCAAAATATAATTCAGCCATTTAATAAATTGGTTCAATGTTTTTTCGGTGATATGCCAAGTCCCTAGCACCTCTATCCACCAAAAGTAGCACTACATGAGTAATATCTGGCACAGGGTGAGACATTTTCCACCGAATCCTTTGACTTTTAAAATATTGGTATTTCCTTCTACATTTCATGCAAAGGCACTTCCCAAGCCCTTGTAAAACACTCTGTAGTTATTATGTGTACACACAAATATGATGTATGTATACATAGTATTCATACACTTGTTTTCTAGCTGTGTCCACAGAAAGGGTCTAAAGGCAATGAAACCCAGTTTTAACAAACACATCCAGTATCAAAATCTTGGTTTCTAAATGCAATTTCCAGTAAATGAAACTAGGCGCCCTTGAAAAAAATAGCTGATTCTAGAGCCAGCACAGGAAAAATATAAGATGAATCTAGAGCAGCCAGGCACAGTGGCTCACGCCTGCAATCCCAGCACTTTGGGAGGCCGAGGTGGGCGGATCACGAGGTCAGGAGATCGAGACCATCCTGGCTAACACGGTGAAACCCCATCTCTACTAAAAACACACAAAATTAGCTGGGCCTGGTGGCAGGTGCCTGTAGTCCCAGCTACTCGGGAGGCTGAGGCAGGAGAATGGTGTGAACCCGGGAGGCAGAGCTTGCAGTGAACCAAGATCATGCCACTGCACTCCAGCCTGGGTGACAGAGCAAGATTCCGTTTAAAAAAATAAAATAAAATAAAATAAAAAATAAATAAAAATCTAGAGCATCTTGTAATGTTAAAAAGTAAGCACCAAAAAGGAAAATAAAGAAAGAAATAGGGGTTATTTATGTGAAAAAGTCACTGGAGCCAACCTAAAAGTGCTCGCAAAGTCCAAACAAAGCTAGACCTTTGAACAAAATAATGGATTATTAGACTCTAAGACAAAGTATGAAATAAATACCCATGAGTCCATATTGATAAAAATAAATTATTGAAAAAATAAATAAGTGCATAGAAGATATAAATCTTCTGTACAGAAAATTTCCCTTTAATATATGTAAATACTTTCCACTCCAAGAGAGGGAGCTTAATTCCCATCATGCCCCTTGCCCCCACCACAGACACTTACATGGTGAGTGCGAACTAGACTTAGTGACTCACTTCTAAAGAATAGAATGTGAAAAGGGAAAAATAGTAATCTCACAGTGGAAAAACCTAACAGACATCATCTCATCCAAGTGATTAAGGTTAACGTCACCAGTGATAAGTTATATTGATACTATGTCCCTCTAATATGTTGTGATGGAAAGGACACTCCACTTCTATAGTATTTCTCTCCAAAAAAACTATAACCCAAGTTAATAATGTGAAAAGCAACAGACAATCCAAATTGAGGGACATTCTACAGAATTTTTGACCAGGACTCTTCAAAACTATCAAGATCATGAAAAACAAGAAAAGACTAAGAAATTATCTCAGGTCAGAGAAGACTAAGGATACATGACAACTAAATGCAATAGTCTATCTTTTGGGTTGAATCCTGAAACAAACAAAAAGGCCATTAGCAGGAAAACTGGTGAAATCCAAATGAAGTCTGAAGTTTAGTTCATAGTAATGTACCAGTGTTCATTTCTTAGTTTTAACAAATGCACCATGGTTGTGAGAGTTGTTTAACAGTAGGGAAATCTGGGTCAAGGGTATATGGAATCTTTGTATTATCTTCACAACTTTTCTGTAAATGTAAAATTATTCCAAAGTAAATGTATTTTTTAAAAAAGTTGGTTGGCAAGTTTTAAAATGCAGAATTTAACATTTGAGATAGTGAAATGTAACCACAGTGGTGAATGATTTTTTTAATGCCAAGATCTAAATATATTAGCTCCATCATATTTATGACCAATAAAAGTCCTACAAAATGTTTTGATGACCTATGGTAGTGATAAATTCTATATTCTCCTTTCAGAAGACATTGTGTTCATCCTACTACAAGATGATTTGGACAAACTCCCCTTTTTCACTTTGAGAAAGATGGTTTTAAGCCAGAATAGTCTATCTGTAGGTGAGTCTGGGTCAAGGGCAAAGTGTTGATAGGGATATTTAATTTTAGGACACTCTTCAGGGTGAAATTTTCTGTAATTAGTTTTAATTCCTCGAACAGAGTATGACCAGCATTTTAAGACATCATGAGAATGAGAGCAAGAAGAGGTCTGGGGCAATGATAGCTGAAACATTCTACTATCATATAGTCAATACTTGTTTAAAGTTTAAGCTGAATATCAACTAGGCTACAGCTAAATGCACCACATAACTGAGGTCTCTCCCTGCTTTGGTCAGCACTTTTTTTTTTTTTTGAGACGGAGTTGAGTATCGCGCTGTTGCCCAGGCTGGAGTGCAGGGGCGCGATCTCGGCTCACTGCAAGCTCCACCTCCCAGGTTCACGCTATTCTCCTGCCTCAGCCTCCTGAGTAGCTGGGACTACAGGTGCCCGCCACCACGCCCAGCTAATTTTTTTTTGTATTTTTAGTAGAGACGGGGTTTCACCGTGTTAGCCAGGATGGTCTCGCTCTCCTGGTCAGCACTTTTAATGACTCTTACACCTATTATCACAGACAACTGCTTAACATAGAAAACTGAATATTCATTCATTCCTTCTTATTACATAGTTTAATCCCCATACTACTTTGTCTTTCCTCTCCAGGATTCCTCTTTTCACTCTTGACTGCCATTCTCGATTTTTTTCATCATATCCTCCAGAGTTCTGGTAGTATTGTTAATAAATACCCTTATCAGGTTAGGTATACTTCCAAACAGTGAAATACTACTTTATACCCACTGGAATGGCTAAAATGAAAGCTGATTATAGGAAATGCTGCTGAGTATGTGGACGAACTGGAAACCTCTTATATTATTATTTAGAGTAAAAATTGTATAACTACTTTGAAAAACTATTTGGCAATTTCTTATAAAGTTAAAAATACACCTATGCAAGAACTCGGCAATTCCATTTTTGGTTTTATACATAAAATAAGTGAAAGTGTATGTCTTCAACAAGACGTGTATGAGAATGTTCATAGCACTTTTATTCAGAATAGTCAAAAATCACAAGTGACTTGAGCATCCATCAATAGAATGAGTAAACAAACTGTGGTATATTATACAAGAAAACAATACACTATAAATAGCCACACTATTGATATATTCAACAAGATGAATAAATTTCAAAAACACCCTGCTGAGTGATAGAAGTCATACACAAAACAGCAAATTCCATTTATATCAAGTTTAAGAAGAGGACAAATGAACATATTGTGACAGAAATTTAAAAAGTAGTTGCTAGGAATAGGAGTATGGGCAGGAAGAATTGACTGGAAATGGGATTAAGCGGAATAGGGAACTTTCTGGGGTGATGAAATTGTTTTATATCTCAACTTGGGTATTGGGTACACATGTAAATATATTTGTCAAAACGTATCAACTGAAAACGTATTATCTGTGCATTTACAAAAATCTAATTACTAAACGAGTCATTTCTGTCCTAAGTAATCTATACTTAATATCTAGTATAGTACTGAGCCCAGAGTCTGTGCTCAGTGAATAGTCAATTAATAAATAAATATTATCAATACAATTTTATATTTATGAATATTTAGCACATAAGACCAGATCTCAAATTCTTTGGATGCACATTCCTCCTAACCCAGTGAATTTCTTCAGTTCTATCTGAGCATGCTAGCTTAGCGTTCCCCAGTCATAGAGGTAGGAGAAGTTATAGAAAATGGAAAAACACCCTTAGCATTTAAGTTACATGATAAAAATGAGAGACAGATGAAAAGGAGGAAGACAGAAAAAGAAGGAGAAGAAAGAGATAATGTCTATGACATGGGGAAAGAAACAAAGGCTAGGAAGAGGTATTTCATCACATGGAATGCTAGACAAATCTTTTTTAAACTAGTATTTTATGTTATATATGCAGATACATAATCAGTACAACAATTTAAAATGCAAAAAGGCAAACTTGCTATTTGGACAAGAAAAAAATGATATATACATCCACTAAAGTAGATCATTCAGGAAGAAGAAATACTTCTTCCTGAGTTGTTTTAAAAAATATTTCACTTACTAAAATTTGTAAGTTTTAGATGGTTACATACTCATTTTCCCATCACAACAGCAACAGCAACAATCACAAAATTAAAATCAGGTGAATGCCTGCTCTGATAGACCACATATATCGTTGTCTACTTATAATTTAGCCCCATCTTGTGGTAGTCTAGGAAACTGGACTAAAGGCTCTCACTGTCCGATTGTGTTTTTGAAACTATAGGCATAAATGATACTATTCCAGTTAGGTTTAAGCCAAAAGAAACTAGACTAAGAGGACTACATTGCCTACATTAGTCAAGGGTTTCCCACTCCTTAGCTACACAATAAAGACATTGAAAGAAGTCTGTGAAATACTTTTGTTTCCTTGGACAAGCCACTTCTCTCAGAATAGTTATTTTCACAGAAGACCAGTGCTAAGTAACACAAATCTTCATGTAACGTTTCTCCTCTGCCTCAGCAAACCAAAAGCCAGAAAGCTCAAAATCTGTCTTTGGGAACTAGTTAAGGAAAGTCAAATCACTTGAAAAGAGCAGAATAATGTTGTTCTATCATCTCTATAACCATTAAAATTTTGAAGCAAATGACAGTTTATAACACTATTAACGAAGACATTTTAACAAAGATTCATGGTGATCAGTGACATTCAGGTAAAAGATTAAATTGGAATTTATTTCTTTGATTTTTCTTTTTTTTTTAACATTCAGAATTATGTGGGGAAATGCATTTTCTCCTGCCCTTTGGCAGTAAAAGTGCTACAGTTTTTGTAAGTGCCATTTAGAAATGTCTTAAGCCTGACCTTTCAGCACTAAATGAAAGTCGATCTATGTAACCCAAAATAGATATTTCTTTTAATCTAATTTAGAGAGTTGACCATTATATGACTCTGAATATCATGATTACTCATATAAAATTATCAAAATGAGAATTATTCAGACATGGCCATATAACTCAATTTCACTGGATTAGATAACATCAGTAATTTACAAAAATACTTTTATTTGGATCTGTGTCAAGGTAGCCTGCAAATTTAAGTATGAAGATCAGTGTGAATTATAAGCATACTTCAAGTACTATTGTGCAGTATTGATTTATCACACCAATGACATGACATAACACCACAAAGTTCAAGAAACCCTTTCATATACCATCACTTAACTTTAAAAGGAAGAATATGTAGCTAAAGTAAACAACAAAACTTGGGATAAACAGACATACTCTTGCTAAATGCAATAACATAGATTCCTGAAATTTAATATACAAGTCTCATAAATTTGTTAATATTTTCATATTGAACTGTTTTATTTTTACTTTCAATTCATCATAAGGTAACATATAAATGTACTGAGGTTTTCATACTTTAAAAGATGCCCACCTAATGAGCCTATGCTAGAACAAATAATTTTGGAATAAAAAGATTCTTCTTGATGCAAAATTAGATGCGTCAAGCTAACAAAATGCATCTAATTTTGTAGAATTCCATAAAGAAAGGCAAATCTTTGCTATAAACACGAAGTTGCATTGCCTCTAACACTCCCTTTCCACTGCATGACATAATTCCCATACATTTCTCACTGGATTTTATCCCCATTAACACTGTTGGAAAACCATTTTCATAGATAAATGAATGAATTAACTAAAGGTTTTCTTTAAAAAAGAAATAAAATTTTAATCTCTATATTTTAGGCACTCTTGAAATGTGTGTGTGCATGTTTGCATGTGGATGTGTTTATTCCCTCTGACTTCCATTTCACAGGCAGGTGTAATTATTAAACCTCTCTTCTTCCCCAAATAGGTAACACAACCTCATTTTCTACCCACTTACCCTAGGTTCTGCTCTCCTCTCCATTTTTCCTCCAATTCTCTTGCTTTCTCTTTCCTCATCTCTCTTCTCTGTTGTTTTTTTTCTCCTTTTTTTACTGCCATATCATAAAAATTCAATTAATAATGTAATTCTTTTATCTTCCTTATTTTATCTCTATCTTATACTCCTTGATTTTATCTTTCTTGATTGCCTGCATGATAAAGCTAATTCAATAAATCATGTGTGTGCATAATTAATTATATATTAATAAAAACTTTATACTCAAAGAATATAAATCATTCTATTATAAAGATACATCCATGTGTATATTCACTGCAGCACTATTCACAATAACAAAGATGTAGACTCTACCTAAATGTCCATCAGTGATAGACAGGATAAAGAAAATAAGGTATATATACACCATGGAATACTATGCAGCCATAAAAAGAATGAGATGGAGCTGGAGGCTATTATCCTTAGCAAACTAATGCAGGAACAGAAAACCAAGTACTGCATGTAATGTACATTTGTTCAGTACAGAAGAAATGTATTAATACTTAGAGCTTATGATTATAAAGTACTTTTAAATACTTTAAAATTACATATATATAGTCAATTCTCATTATTTGTGGAAGCTATGTTCTATAAAGTTGCTGTGAACATTGAATTAGCAAACACTGAAACATTGCTCCTAGAGGAAATACAAAGTTAGGTTCCTGCAAGCTTCTGGTCACAATAGTTTTATCAACCAATCAATATATAGCCTTGTTTAATGATGTTTCTACTTTAAAACCTCTTGTTTAATGCATGTCATTGATTCAATAACATTTAATTAGCAGCCAATAAAAATATAACCCCTGCCTGAAGAAAGTTCACATAACCCATATAAGTTCTCCCTAAGGCACATCATAGTGTTATTAAGAAGCAGGAAAAAAACAAGCCTTGTACCTAGGCTGACACACTCTGAGACCCAGCGATAGGCAGAGCTGTGGCATGGCTTTGATAACACTATCTGCAGAGCCAGGGCCCTCAAGGGATGAGCCCCAGAGCCTCTCCCTCCCATCCCAGCACAGGGATGAGAAAAACAAGTTCTTCTCCCCTTTCAGCTTCCCTTTTCCCCCTTATCATTCTCATTATTATTTTTGCAAGTTTGTAAGAGTTTTGCAAGTTCCTGTTTTCCCATCTGTGCAGTATGGCAAAGGTCACAGGACACGCTAGAGTTGCAGTATCTGTCACTGATAAATTGCCTTTGTTCTGCTTCTGTAAGCTTGCTTGCTCACCCTGCAAGTTTCACACCACTAAACTGGCCAATCCCCTTCAGTTGCATGTATAAAAGTCAGGCCTTGTCTTTGTTCAGGGCTCAGCCTTTGGATATTAATCCACTGGACCAGTGGCCAACGAAATAAAATCCTCCCGTTCTACCCATTGGTCTCTCCCATCCCTTAATTCCTGCAACATTTCCACTTAGGAACACTAGATAGCATGTTAGCACTATACTTACCATAAGCAAGGAAAATTACCAACAAAAAACACAGAAGACGTGCTAAATAAACCTCGAAAAAGATACTTGTTTATAGTATGATAGCTGAAGCAGGAAAACAGAACATAGCCTTGTTTGACCGCAGCTGGGAACACATGCATTGGGTGACTCATTTTTCTCACTGCTCTTTGCATGTCTGTGAATGACCACAAAAGTGACACAAGTACTGATTGTGGGGTTGCAAATAAATTTTAATGAGTAGGCAAATTTGCAAGTACAAAATTGGCAAATAATGAGGATCAACTGCACTTTGGTTGCAAAGATATATAATATTATGATTTATAAAACATATTTGAGTATAAAAATTTTAAGACAGCACTCTGTAGGGAAAATGGAACAAAAACACAAGACATGGAGAAAAACTGATGTATAATTTCTGACTATTAAAGAAAAAATTGTTCCATGTATTTTATAACTGAGTGACAATCACTGTATACTACAGGATACATTCAAAAGACTAATATAACTGGTACATTGGACACATCAGAGATGTTACGTTTGAAATTATTTAAATTTGTAATGAAAAACGTTACATGTCAACTTAAAAATGCATGAGTGGGTGTGGATTTGTTGAAAACTTTCATAAAGTTCATGACCAAAGAGGAAAAGAGACCTTTGTGCCTGATTTTGAAACTGAAGTCTCAGAAGAGCTATGTGATATTGGACAAGCCTGTTGTATTCTCTGACTCTTAGGGTCTTCATATAATAGGAACTAAATATCTATCTGAAGGGATTATTCTTAGGATGCAAATGAAATAATACAGGAAAAATTTGTATAAAATTTATAATTGCAATAATTAATAATCATAAAAATATAACAGCTACACGTTGTTAGGACATTGGTAATTCAAAGGTGCCTGAGCTCCTATTGGTCTGCGAAAGCATTAATAAAACTGTAGAGCTATTTTTTATCACTTTTAAAGAATGACTAATGGAAATAACACTTACATCTCAAAAAAGTGAAGAAAGGTCTAAAACCATTTTTTTTCTTTCCTAGCTATAATGTTTCAATTGATCAGAACTTCTGAATCATGGCTGCTATTATTAAATTGGGAGTACATTTTATTTAATACAGGTGGTTTGATAGAGGACAGTTTTTCAAACCATGGTATGCTTGATGGAGACAGAAAATAAAAGATGTTCTTAATGATTAAAAGAATGGAAATATTTTACAATTAAGAGTCACTCTTTAAAATATCAGAGTTCTGCTGGGGTTTTGCCACATCTCCCATAGAAAGACAGCACCTGCATTTCCCTCCAGCGTACATTCCTATGAAAAATGCTGTTTTGTTGGGAAGAGAGTAAGCCTTCTAAAACGTAAATGAAGATAAATCTGTGCCTATTTATAGCAAACAATAGGCTGATGGCGTGTAACTAATTGTACACAGTAATGAGGAGATGCTTTTTGCAGCTCAAGAACATTCTAAGCCAGACGCTCCCACAGTCAGGGGAGACCATATCACACAATCCCATCTGGCACATGCAAAATCATCCCCAGCTCCTTGTCCACATTATGCATCTGTACATCCTAGCAAACGTGACAGATCAATGTGACTGACAACAGACAGATCTAGCTACTTGCCTGCAGCAATGAAACTCCCTTGGCCGAGAACACGGGAGCAGTGCAGTGCATTACAATGAAGTTTCCTAGTCACAGGCCTGATGTTGGTAATGCTTCTCCTTTGTCTTTGTGCTTCCCTTTTTTTCTGGAAGCTCCTTAAACCAGCACCTGTTCCCATCACAGGAATGCAACAACTAAATACCAACTTACTAGTTAAATAAAGTCAGTAATGCGATCAAGGGAGATATACAACAGCTATTAAGAAACGAAGTACTCTTCTGTCAGTTCACACAGACCATTTTATTAATGTCACATTTGGGTCAGCTTTACTAAAGGCACAGACTAAATAAGAGCTCTGCCACAGAGCATCTTTAAGCATTACCAGGCCCATGTTTGCATATGAAGAATAAGATTCAGTGATCGTAGTTAATCACTAGTGATAACACTACTTTGAAGGCTATGTTACATACACCGGCAATCTTGGTATCACAATACTCATCCTATGAACTTTAGGCCTTTTCTTTTACTGCCACAAACTCAAGCATGGAGTCAAACTGATATGACCTAGCTGAAAACAACTCTTTTATATGAGGTTCCAACACTGTACTTATTCATTTCTTTGTAATAGAAATATTAAAGGAGAACAAAAACTAAGATCATCTCAGCCACTATTCAGTTTTTTCTTCCCACGAGATAGCCAGCTTCTTCCCACATCATCACTATATAAAAGGCCCAAATTAGAGGCTTTTTTAAAGCCACTAAAACAACCAAGGAGCCAAATCATACTCATCTTGTGACTATTCTAATTTCTAAGGCACTGACCTCACAGTCTTATTATTGCTGTCTCCAGATCAAAGCTTAAAACCAGCAAGAACAATGAGAACCGGCATGTGTGGTCAGAAGAAGCAACAGTTACTGAGTCTGAGTCAACAGAGTGTGGTCTGAGGAAGAATGTGGAAAGTTTAGCATGTTAAAATGGCCTGATTGCTAATGCACAAGAATGACTATCTTTTGAATATCAAAATTTCCACACACAAAAAAATCTATTCCCTAATTTACATAAATGACAGCCTTTCACATTCACAGCTAATAACTCTGTCTTTTCCCTTTTCCACCCCCACTTCCTGCTTTGTGCACAGCAAATTATTCCCACTTTTTTAAAGCAATTATTTATACGATTTGGTTGATAATCTTTCACTAGTCTGGATACCCTTTTCCAGATTGCCAATGTTCCTTTTAAACAGTGATTTGATATTTAGTAAAACTTTACATTTCTACTGCACAAAAAATAAAATAACAATAACTACCATTTTTGAGCCCTTATAGTTTGCCAGTCAGTATGCTAAGTGCTTTACAAGAATGATTTTTATGATGATTATTTAATCATTATTGTCTCAGTTTACTAAAGAGGAAACTGAGATGCAGGAAGTGTACATAAATTAAGTAGCTTATAGCTATTGAAGAGCCAGAACACAAACTCCATTCTCTTTGACTCCAAAGTTATTGCTGGAAAGTGATGCAATTGAGTTGGTATCAGTAAAATATGCCACAAAACCGATATTATATACCATGTTTTCTTGGTTCTAAGAAGCACATTTTCCTCCATTTTTTAAACTTTCTGTAATCAGAAGCTATCTTAAAATGGGTGTAGACATCATGTGTATTGTTTTGCTCCTCCCTATCCTCCACAAAAGAGCTGTTATTAAATAAGTGACTCATCTTAAAGCTGACAGGAAAGTAGAATCAAGGAAACAATTGACTCATTCCTGATTGTTCTCAGGCCTCATCCACCTGTCTGCCTCTAGATGAAAGCACATCAATAATAATAATAATGCAAATTCTAGTGGCTGTTGCCCCAACCAACTCTGGCAATACCTCAGCCCTCAGGAAAGTGCCCAAAATGTGTTTGTTCATTCTTCTATTCACCAGTTCTCTAGAGCTAGGCACCAGTGCTGCCCATCTGGGCTGAACTATGACTTAAATCCCAATGTTTCACAAATACCTTTGTTATGAGAGCTCCTGTAGCACCAGCCTGAAGCTTTCTCCCCAGAGAGTCTGATCATGAGGCCAGCATGGCAGGCAAAAGAATAGATTCCACTGTGACCTCCCTACCATGACATCCCCAAGTGCTCCTGTAGAAAATTCTGCCTGATAGGTCCCTTATGCCCATATAAATAAACCCAATCAAAGAGTTAACTCTGAGTTATGTGCTCCACTAATTCATATGATACTCCAAATACATCTGAATCTCACCAGGCTCAATTGATCTACCCTCAAGACCCCATATCTACCCACTCTACATATAGTTGTCCCAGATGAGGAACCCCATATATTATTCTATCATGGGAACAATGTTATTCTCAAATATACGATTACGATTATTTCCAGAAGTAGAAGGAACTGGGCCAGGTGCAGTGGCTCACACCTGTAATTTCAGCACTTTGGGAGGCCAATGTGGGAGGATCACTTGAGGCCAGTTAGAGACCAGCCTGGCCATGATGATGAAACTCTGTCTCTACTAGAAATACAAAAATTAACCGAGTGTGGTGGCACAAGCCAGTAATCCCAGCTATTTAGGTGGCTGAGGCAGGAGAATCGCTTGAACCCAGGAGGCAAAGATCACTGAGCTGAGATAGCAACACTGCACTTCAACCTGGGCGACAGAGTGAGACTCTGTCTCAAAAAAAAAAAAAAAAAAAAAGTAAAGAGAAGCATGATCCTTCTGGTCAGAAATGTTTATGAAGTTGGGGAAACACAAGGCAGGGTCTGAGAGCTAAACTTTTTCAATTAGGAAAACATGAGATTACCAAATTGTGTAGGAGGATTGCTTGGGATGAAGCCACTTTGTTTCAAATTGTTTTGTGCAGAAATACCTTAAAGTTAACATTTAATACATGCATGCTTTTTCAATGTTCATGATGACTACTGACAATGAAAACCAGGCTCCTCCATTAGGAGTACAAAACGATCATCGAGCAGAAATGCCTAGAAGTGATGACGGTGGAAGTGAGGTGAGCCTAGAGAGGCTGTGAGTAGTACCAAGCAGCAGATTTACATCAGGGACAAGTTGCAGCGTCTGTACTTTTTTATAAGAAATCTTTAAGAAAAAATGGGACTAAGATGATGTATGAAGTTCATTGTGCTAGTGCTAGCAATCACAAATAAATATAGACCATTGTTTAACAGCTTTAAACCTATCCAAAATAATAACCAAAACAGCTACCATTTATTGCATGCCTACTGTGTGTCAAATCCTGTCCTAAGCCTTTTACGTCAGACCATTGTTTATTACATAAGCTAAATGAGCTTTATAAACCAAGCTTTACTAACGCTAAACCAATAATTTTTAAATGTCAAAAGTTAAAAGGTAGACTGAAGGTTGCCAGGGGCTGGTGGGGAGGAGAGAATGGGGGAATTACTGTTTAATGGATAGAGCATTTCAGTTTTACAAGACAAAAAGAGTTCTATAGATGGATGGTGGTGATGATTACACAACACTATGAATGTATTTAATATCACTGAGCTGTACATTTAAAAATGGTTAAGCTGCTACATTTTATGTGTAGGTTATATTTAAAAACTGGAGGAAAAGATCTAATGAGAACCAAAGGGAATTGTGCTTTTCAAATGTAATCCTTTTAAATAAAATACAGAATCAAATATTGAATGCTATTAGCACGTATATTCTTCCAGATAGCACGTGCACTTTAGATTTTGGTTTACACATGAAAATAGAAGCAACATCACTAAGCAGCTCCCAAAAGGATTGCAAATATACCTATCACCACCAGAGAAGTCAGAAAGTATGCTGTTAACTCTGGTAATAAATGTGATTTTGAGGATCAAATTGTTATTAGCATTCAGAAGACAAAATCATTTTAAACCAGCCCAGAGAGATGAAAACATTCCAAGACTTCCAACAAGAGACTTTTAGTCCTTTCTGGAGCACTCAATTCCTATGTGAGTAGAGTCTCCTGTCAGAACTCATTCCAGTATTTGAAACTGTAAGAAAATTATTTCTAATGTGAAAATGTGTACTTTGTCTTGGAAAAAAAAAAAACTTGCCTTCCAATAGGCTTAAGATAAATTTCAGAACTTAGCATGATGATCAAGACCCTTTTAGACCTGGATCCTGCTAACTTCACCAACCTCATGATGCAGGTCTCTCTTGCTGTGACTCTCAGCCTTCTGTAATGAGAAGGCCTTGGAGCTACACGGAGGCTTTGCTCACCACACAGCTCTCTGTCCACCATTTCCTCCGTCTGGGCTGCTCTTCCCTTGCCTCTTCCCTTGTTAGGTGAGCCAATGCCTGTTTATCCTTCAGAGCTCAGTTTAATGTCACTTCTTCTGGGAAGTCTTCCTTGACTCCCTCAGTATTGAAATAAGCTCCCCTGCTTTGGGGAATCTCCTACAGAACCCCTACTTCTCTGCCCCATCACACTATGAGGTTCTTAAGATAAGGGATTATTTTACTAGTATCATCAATACACAGCATGGAACTATATACAAAGTTGGTATGAATAGCTCTTTGTGAATGAATTAAATATGGAGACAGGATGCTGACTCTGGGCATGGCATGACCAAAGACCTAGGTGTAGGACATAATCCTTACTATCAAGGCATGTTTAATCTGTGCAGTATTGATCTAGGTGGAAATAAAAACAAACTGCCCACTGTCTTCTGTACAGTAGCCTTTTAAGTATTGAGAGAGTATTATATAATTCTTATATAGGAAATAAAAGTCTAATGTCTTTAAAAGTTCTTTTCAAGCCTTATTGTTCAATCTTTTAGACTTATTTCCTCCTTCTGAACCCTCAAAAATCTTTCAAGATTTAACATCTACAAATTATTTCAGGAAGTAGTTTGTGAAAAGGTTCAGTATGTTCACAATTATTTAGCAAGGTCAGGGCTGTTCAGGGTTTCCTGCTGAATAATTCCTTTCCTAGAGGATCCCTTTGTAAAACACAAATAAGCTGACAAAATTCCTCTGCTTAAAACCCCATTTTGGTTTCCCATTGCACTTAGATTAAAACTAAAGGTCCTAATAAACAGGTCATACAAGTTCTGTCTTGCCCTTCTTGTTGATTTATCCCCTCCCCTCCAGCCTTCTCCCCAGCCTCATGTACTCCATTGTGGCTGGTACTTAAACGTGACCTTATAGCTGGTCCTTAAACATGGAAAGTTCATTCATGCCTCAGAGTCTCATCCCCTTACCTCGTGTACTTTTCCCTCGGGTATTTTCGTAACCTGATCACGTACTTCATCCAGGTCTCTGTCCAAATATATCCTTGTTAGAGAGTCTTCTGTCCCCACCCTGTGTAGAAGCATGCCCCTCCCCATGGCAGTGAATATTACTCTACCTTGATCAATGTTACAGCCTTCAGCACTACCTGAAATTATATCACATAGTATATCATGTGTCATACCAAAACACGTCTATATTTGTTTATCATTTGCAGTTTGCATCTCCCCCACTATGCACATGCAATATGGTCTTGTCTGTCATGACTACTACTGTGTCTCTGGCTCCAGAACAGTGCCTGAATCATAACAGAAGCATATTAAATACTGGTTGAATGGATGTATAAGCCTGTTGATATTTGTTTACTGTATGGGCTGCTTTTAGAGGAGCCATCTATACAAATATTCACCACTTCAATCACTGGAAACTCTTGAGCAGGCCAGATGCAGGAAGGGGAGAGTTCTAACCCCTGATATGAATAGACTGGGGGTTACATCCTGGCTCTTCCAGTTATACAGCCTTGTTACTCAATCTCTCATAGCCATGGCTTCACCTTGATAAAATGTAGATAGCAATGACCACTTCCTAGGTCTATTAGGAGGATTCAATAAAAGTACCCACAAATCCATGAAAACACATATGCTTCACAAAGGGGAATTTTTATCTCATCCCCCTCAGGTCTAGATTAGTACCTGGCAAGTAGTAGGCAGATATCTGCTGAATGCTCTGGATGATTAATTCAGTAAATGTGTCAAGGGCTCAATATGGTGCTTCAGATGTCTGGGAGGCATAATCAGAGGGAGTTCAATTCTCTATTCCTTCAATGTCAGAAAGAAAAAAACTCTGGACTATCTGAAAGAGTACATGCTTGAGGAGGAAATTTTGCCCAAGAAATAATTAGGTTGAAAACTTATGAAAATGACAAAAGTTATATGAATTATAACATCCTCAGTGGTGAAGCCAAAAATTCTGATACTTTTCTTTCAGGGACTTTTCAGCCTTCTTTTTAGGCATACAGAATACTTCTTGTTACATAAACTGTATGTTAAAGACTATAAAATTAATGTATCTTGGCACATTCACTATCTGGACTCACATGATCTTTCTAATCAGGTCCTTTATAACTCTCCAACTCAAGCTCCATAGCTAGTCAGACAAGCACATATTCCTAAATTTTATATCAAAGATTCCTGTGGTAGTAATGGCCTGAAACCAATGCCAAACACCAAGTGACCTCTCAATTGGGAGAATCATAAGGAAGGGTGGTTTTTAATACACTCTTATAAGGACACATGGGGCAGGGTTGAAATAGCCATAAAAGACATTTGATGCCCTTTTAAATATTCTAGTCTATCTAATACATATTGAACCATTTAGAAGCCCTTAAAACAATCTGTGCATGCCAGTACTAATAAGTAATAATCTAACATGAGAGCTGACTGTTGAAATCATCCTTATAAACTGTATAAAATTAGTCAGGGAAGAAGGGAAGAGAAGAACTGAAAATAAACCAAGCTTGCAGCACAGTGTTAACCATTAGCTCAGCTTGCCCTCTGACCTGCTTCCTCATAGTCATTTGGTGCCTATTGCCTCAGAATCACATAGATCTTGTTGCAAGAATATAGTCTTCCTTAACCACTCTATAGATAACAACTTTAACATTATAAACATTAAGTTTTCCATTTGAGATATCCTTTCAAGGCCTGCATTTTTGTGAAACTACTGATGTCAGATGGTTTGAAGGACCCCACACAAGCTGACTTACCAAGGAATGTGCTTTCCACATCCTGATGATTTTCAACCCCCTGGATCTCGACCAATCAACGACCCCAGTTATCCAGCCCTTCCCTTTCCATGATCTTGTTAAAAACCCCAGCTCAGAACTCCTTGGTGTTGGATTTGAGAGCCTCCTTCCATCACCTTACTTGGCATTCTGCAATGATTAAACTCTTTCTCTGATGCAATGCCTGCTATCTCAGTGAATTGGTCCGTTACTATGCAGCAGGCATATGAACCTGTTAGTCCTTGATATGGTTTGGCTGTGTCCCCACCCAAATCTCATCTTGAATTCCCCATGTTGTAGGGAGGGACCTGGTGGGAGGTAATTGAATCACGGGGGCAGGTCTTTCCCATGCTGTACTCATGATAGTGAATAAGTCTCACAGACATGATGGTTATAAAAATGGGAGTTTCCCTGCACAAACTCTCTCTCTTTGTCTGCTGCCATCCATGTAAGATGTGACTTGCTCCTCCTTGCCTTCTGCCATGATTGTGAGGCCTCCCCAGTCATGTGGAACTGTAAGTCCGTTAACCCTTTTTTTCTTCCCAGTCTTGGGTATGTCTTTATAAGCAGTGTGAAAACGAACTAATACAGTATATTGGTACCAGTAGAGTGGGGTGTTGTTGAAGAGATACCCGAAAATGTGGAAGCAACTTTGGAATCAGGTAACAGGAAGAGATTGTAACAATTTGGAAGGCTCAGAAGAAGACAGAAAAATGCAGGAAAGTTTGGAACTTCTTAGAAACTTGTTGAACAGCTTTGACAAAAATGCTGATAGTGATATAAACAGTAAGGTCCAGGCTGAGGCAGTCACAGATGGAATTGAGGAACTTAGTAGGAACTGGAGCAAAAGTGACTATTGTAACGTTTTAGTAAAGAGACTGGTGGCATTATGTCCCTGCCCTAGAGATTTCTGGAATTTTGAACTTGAGAGAGATGATTTAGGGTATCCAGCAGAAGAAATTTCTAAGGAGCAAAGCATTCAAGAGGTGACTTGGGTGTTGCTAAAGGCATTCAGTTTTAAAAGGGAAACAGAGCATAAAGGTTTGGAAAATCTGCAGCCTCACAATGTGATAGAAAAGAAAATCCCATTTTCTGAGGAGAAATTCAAGCTGGCTGCAGAAATTTGTATAAGTAACAATGAGCTGAATGTTAATCACCAAGACAATGAGGAAAATGTCTCCAGGGCATGTCAGAGACCTTTGTGGCAGTCCTTCCCATAACAGACCTGGAGGATTAGGAGGAAAAAAGGGTTTTGTGGGCTGGGCCCTGGGTCCCTCTGCTGTTTGCAGTCTACGGACTTAGTGCCCTGCATCCAAGCCACTCCAGCCATGACTAAAAGGGGCCAGCTACAGCTTGGGCAGTTGCTTCAGAGTGTAGAAGCTCTAAGCCTTGGCAGATTCCACACGGTGTTGAGCCTGCAAGGGCATAGAAGTCAAGAATTGAGGTTTGGAAACTTCCACCTAGATTTCAGAGGATGTATGGAAACACCTGGATACGCAGGCAGAAGTTTGCTGCAGGGGCAGGGCCCTTATGGAAAACCTCTATTAGGGCAGGGAGGAAGGGAAATGTGGGGTTGGAGTCCCCACACAGAGTCCCTACTGGGGCACCACCTAGTGGAGCTGTGAGAAGAGGGCCACTGTCCTCCAGACCCCAGAATGGTAGATCCACTGACAGCTTGCACTGTGCACCTGGAAAAAGGAGATCATTTTGGAGTTTTAAGATTTGACTGCCCTACTGGATTTTGGACTTGCATGGGGCCTGTAGTCCCTTTGTTTTGGCTAATTTTTCTCTCTTGGAATGACTGTTTACTGAATGCCTGTACCTCCATTGTATCTAAGAAGTAACTAACTTGCTTTTGATTTTACAGCCTCATAGGCAGAAGGGACTTGGCCTTGTCTTGTATGAGACTTTGGACTGTGGACTTCTGAGTTAATGCTGAAATGAGTAAAGACTTTGCGGGGGCTGTTGCAATGGAAGGCATGATTGGTTTTGAGATATAAAGACATGAGATTTGGGAGGGGCCACGGGAAGAATGATATGGTTTAGCTATGTCCCCATCCAAATCTCATCTTGAATTCTCATGTCTGTAGGAGGGACCTGGTGGGATGTAACTGAATCATGGGGGCAGATCTTTCCTGTGCTGTTCTCTTGATAGTGAATAAGTCTCACAAGATCTGATGGTTTTTAAAATGGGAGTTTCCCTGCACAAGCTCTCTTTGCTTGCCACCATCAATGTAAGACATGACTTGCTCCTCCGTGCCTTCTGCCATGATTGTGAGGCTTCCCCGGTCATGTGGAACTGTAAGTCCGTTAAACCCCTTTTTCTTCCCAGTCTTGGGTATGTCTTTATCAGCGGCATGAAAATGGACTAATACAGTCCTATAACACTATTGTCCCTTTAACAATAAAGTTTACAATTCCAAATATAGTTTTCATTTTTCAAAATATTCTCTTTTCTGGATGCTTTAACCATTTTAATCCTCATTTCTTTTCCTTCTTTATAACATGCACTTATGCAGAGGAAGAAAGAAAAGCTGTGTTCTTTAGAAAGTATTTAATGACAATAATTTACAGGAAATAGACAAATATTTAACCAAACATACATTTAGTGTGATTCAAGTGGATGCCAAACCCAGTTATCGCTGCTGTGTGCATGCCATCTGCTCATCAAGGCACAGGAATCTATAACCCTTCTTAGAATAATAGAAGACAGGCTGCACAGCATGAAAGATACTGGCAATTTTGAGGCAATTTTGTAATTAAATAAACATCAATTCTTTTAAAAGTTATTGTAAAGCAATGCTAATATAAAATTACTGTAAAGCAATGGGTACAATGTACACCCATTAGGTGATGTTGACTCTAAAAGCTCAGACTTCACTACTACACAATATATCCATGTAACAAAATGACACTTGTTCCCTTCTAAATCTATTTTTTTAATTACTCTAAGGCAAGTAAAGGAGAGGTTGTCTTGTTCATATGCATGCATGATTTCATCTAAGATCACAGGAGAACACATTTTACAATTTTCATATAAAATAAATGACATTTTTCCAAGTGTCATTCATAACTATCATATTTGGTTATCACATAAGATTCTATGAAGTGGACAAACCATAATTTATGTAACACCCCTCTCCTGTTGGTCAATTAAGGTTTTCATTGTACCTTTATTTTGAGTAATGTAAAAAACATAAATGTGTGTCTGCAAATACGACATGTAAAACTTCTGTGTGAATTATTTTCTTTATAAGTGTTCATATTCATTTTAAATCATTTATTTCTTTATTCAAGAAATGTTTATAACTTGCTACTTTGTTCAATGCTTTGTGCAAATAGAAACATTTGCTTAAAAGGACCTTCCTATTTCTCATTGCCATTCTTTAATGACCATTATCATTTAATAATGTGTCACAAAACCTGCAGTGAATGTGCTCTTAATTAAAATAAATTAATATAAAGAGGACTGAAAATTAGATTTACTTTCTGTCCAATGTCTTCCTTTGTCTTAGTCTGTTCAGGCTGCCATTTAAAAACAAACAAACTACAACAACAACAACAAAAACAGAAACAAAACCATATTCTGGGTGGCTTAAATAAGAGAAATTTATTTCTCACAGTTCTGGAGGTTGGGAAGACAGATCCAGTTTCTGATCAAGACTCTCTTCCTGGCTTATAGATGGTCACCTTCTCACTACGTCCTCACATGTTCTTTCCTCTGTCCTTGGGGAATGAGAATGAGAGGGGTACTGGAGCATTCTCCAGTGTGTCTTATTAGGGAGGCCAATCTGCTTTATTTAGTCTGTCAATTTAAATGTTAAATTATCCAAAATCACTCTCTCAGAAACACCCAAAACAATGTTTGACCAAATATCCAGTCATCTTTTTTTTTCAAAATGGAGGATTAAAGGCAGTGTTAGCGTGCCTCTCCTACTTGGAAGGACAGAATAGTGGGTAGAGGTTCACACCGATTTTTTTTTTCCAAGAACCAATGCAGGAACTTAACAGAAAAATTGAAAGAATTCACAGACCCTTTGAAAGAAGTGGCAGGCTGTAGCCTACTCCTTGAGACAAGTGAAAAAATTATAAGTTCTCAGAGTGTGAGAGGAGGACAGCCTGCCCTTGAACACACATACCCCCCACCCCCCACCCCCACCCTAGGGAATATGAAGATCCAGGCAATGGGAGAAGGCCTTAACTCTATCCAGAGCCAGAACAAACTTAGGGAGCAGCATGAAATACATAAGTAGAAGAAGCAGCAGCAAGTGCCTTGCAGGTATTCCCAGTCTCCAGTATGAACCAAGGTAAGCTATTCCTGACTATATCTCACAGGAGCCCTTGAGGAAGTCAGCCGAAGAGCTCAGGGAGGGGCCACAGGGTGAAAGAAGCTCCCAACTAAACTTTGTGATATAATCTCATCTGGGAATGAATTCCTGCTGCTGCTTCCACTTGTTAGACGAAAGCATCTGGTAACCTAAAAGGAAAACCTATCAGACGAACAGCAGATTTCTCAGCAGAAATCTTACAAGCCAGAAAGGACTGGGATCCTATCTTTAGCCTCCTTAAGCAAAATAATTGTCAGCCAAAATCTTGTATCCACAATAACAACAAAAAAGAAAACTTCAAGACATCCTTGATGAACATCAACGCAAAAATCCTCAACAAACACTGGCAAACTGAATCCAGCAGCACATCAAAAAGCTTATCTACCAGGATCAAATAGGATTTATTCCTGAGATGCAAGGTTGATTCAACATATGCAAATTTAAAAATGTGATTTATCACATAAACAGAACTAAAGACAAAAACTACATGATTATCTCCATAGATGCAGAGAGGACTTTCAATAAAATTGAACATCTGGCAGGGCACGGTGGCTCACGCTTGTACTTCCAGCACTTTGGGAGGCCAAGGCGAGCAGATCACAAGGTCAAGAGATCGAAACCATCCTGGCCAAAATGGTGAAACCCCACCTCTACTAAGAATACAAAAATTAGCTGGGCGTGGTGGCGCTTACCTGTAGTCCCAGCTACTTGGGAGGCTGAGGCAGAAGAATCGCTTGAACCTGGGAGGTGGAGGTTGCAGTGAGCCAAGATTGTGCCATTGCACTCCAACCTGGGTGACAGAGCCAGACTTTGTCTCAAAAAAAAAAAAAAAAAAAAAAAAGAAAAAGAAAAGAAAAGAAAAAAGAAAAAAATGGAACATCTATTCATGTTACAATGCTCAATAAACTAGGTATTTAAGGAATATACCCCAAGATAATAAGAAGCATATGAATGGGCAAAAGCTGGAAGCATTCCCCTTGAAAACTGACACAAGATGAAGAAGACCTCTCTCACCACTCCTATTCAACATAATATTAGAAGTCCTGGCCAGCGCAATCAGGCAAGAGAAGGAAATAAAAGGCATCCAAATAGGAAGAGGGGGAAGTCAAACTATCCCTGTTTGCAGATGACATGATATTATATCTAAAAATCCCCAAAAACCTTTTCTTTTTTTTGAGACTGAGTCTTGCTCTGTTGCCCAGGCTGGAGTGCAGTGGCATTATCTTGGTTCACTGCAACCTCCACATCCAGGGTTCAAGTGATTCTCATGCCTTAGCCTCCCAAGTAGCTGGGATTACAGGTGTGTGCCACCATACCCAGCTAATTTTTGTATTATTATTATTTTTTTTTCCAAGATGTCTGGTGTCTCACTCTATCACTGGGCTGGAGTGCAGTGGCTCGATCTTGGCTCACTGCAACCTCCACCTCCCAGGTTCAAGCGATTCTCCTGCCTCAGCCTAATTTTTGTATTTTTTGTAGAGACGGAGTTTCACCATGTTGGCCAGGCTGGTCTCTAACTCCTGATCTCAAGTGATCCACCCACCTTGGCCTCCCAAAGTGCTGGGATTACCAGCTTGAGCCACCATGTCTAGGTGGGGGGGGAAAAAAAAAACCCTCACCTGAGAAAGCTTCTTAAAGTGATAAACAACTTCAGCAAAGTCCCAAGATACAAAATCAATGTGCAAAATCACTAGCATTCCTATACACCAACAACAGTTAAGCTGAGGGCCAAATCAGGAACATACTCTCATGCACAATTGCTACAAAAAGAATAAAATGCCTAGGAATACAGCTAACTAAGGAGGTGAAAGCCCTCTACAAGGACACTAAAAACCACTGCTCGGAGAAATCTTAGATGACATAAACAAATGGAAAAAACATTCATGTTCATGAACAGGAAGCTCAATAACATTAAAATGTCCATACTGCCCAAAGCAAGTTATAGATTGAATGCTATTCTTATTAAACTACCATGGAGACTCTTCACAGAACTAGAAAAAACTATTTTAAAATTCATATGGAACCAAAACAGAGCCTGAATATCCAAGGCAATCTTAAGTCATAAAAAACCAAGCTTGAGGCATCACACTACCCAATGTCAAACTATACTACAGGGCTACAGTAACCAAAACAGCATGGTACTGGTACAAAAACAGACACATACATAGACCAATGGAACAGAATAGAGACAACCCAGAAATAAGACCACAGACCTACAACTATCTGATCTTTGACAAAACTGACAAAAACAAGCAACAGGGAAAGGATTTCCCGTTCAATAAATGGTGCTGGGATAACTGGCTAGCCATATGCAGAAGATTAAAACTGGACCCCTTCCTTACACCATATACAACAGTTAAGATGAATTAAAGACTTAAATATAAAACACAAAACTATGAAAATCCTGGAAGACAACCTACGCAATACCATTCAGGACATAGGTATGGGCAAATATTTCATGAAGAAGATACCAAAAGCAACTGCAACAAAGCAAAAATTGACAAATGGACTCTAATTAAACTAAAGAGCTTCTGAACAGCAAAAGAAACTGTCAACAGAGTAAACAGATAAACTACAAAATGGGGGGAAAAAGACACATGCACATGCATCTTTATAGCAGCACAATTCACAATTGCAAAGATATAGAACAAGCCTAAGTGGCAATCAACCAACAAATGGGTAAAGAAAATGTGGGATATGTACACCATGGAATACTACCCAGCTATAAAAAGAAAAGAAATAATGTGTTTTGCAGCAACTTGGCTGGATCCGGAGGCCATTACTCTAAGTGAATTAACTTGAGAATGAAAAACCAAATATTTTATGCTCTTACTTATAAGTGGAAGCTAAGCTATGAGGACACAAAGGCATAAGCAGAATATAATGGACTTTGGGAACTCTGCGGGGATGGGGACAAAGATTGGGAGGGGAGTGAGGGATCAAAGACTACATAGTGGGTACAGTATACACTGCCTAGGGGACGGATGCACTAAAATCTCAGAAATCACCACTACTTATGCATGTAACCAAAACCCACCTGTACCCCAAAAAACTATTGAAACAAAATAAAATTTTTTAAAAACTTGTAAAGGCCATCAAACATGAGAAACTGTCATAGCCAACAAGGCCTCAAGAGACATGACAACTAAATAAATCTGGTGTCCTGGATGAGATCCTGGAAGAGAAAAGGGACATTAGTAAAAACTATTGTATCAATATTGATATATTATCATTAACTAAAGTTCATATTTTATTCTGATTTTTAAACTAAAGTTCATACTTTACTCTTCAGTTAATGACAATATATCAATATTGGCTCACTGATTGTAACAAATGTGCAGTACTAATGTGGGATATTAGTAATAGGGGAGGCTCCATGTTGAGTATATGAGAATTCTGTACTATTGTAAATCAAAGGCATTTCTAAAGAATAAAGTCAATTAAAAAATAAAAGTAAATAAAAATTAAAAATACATATCCAGGCATCCATTCTACAGGATCAGTGTCCTACCCTTATGACCTCATTTGACCTTAATCACTTCCTTAAGGTCCCCTCTCCATATCCAGTCACATTGGGGGTTGGGGCTTCATCATATGAATTGAGGGGGTGGGGAGTACACAAATATTTCATCCATAACATTCCACCCACATGCAGGATAGTTGTATCATGTTAGATGGAATTATGACCTTGCTGTTGTTTTCGTTTGGCGATTAAGTATGGCTTAAGGAGATGTATATGGGTTTCCAAGTTGACAAGGATGGACTTGTGATAGATAATTTTAGTTGTCAACTTAATTAGGCCATTGAATGCCTTGATATTTGGTCAAACATTATTATGGGTGTTTATGGGAGGGTGGTTTTGGACGAGTTTAACATTTAAATTGACAGACTAAATAAAGCAGATTGCCCTCCCTAATGTGAGTGGGCTTAATTTACTCAGTTGAAGACCTGAGTAGGTCAACTTTTTGTTGACCCTTCTCCATACAAAAGGGAATTCCTCCTGCCTAACTGTCTTCAAGCTGGGACATTATTTTCTTTCTGCCTTCAGACTCAAACTGAAACATCATCTCTGTCTGAGTCGTGAGCCTAAAGCCTTTGAATTAGAATTACATCATCAGCTCTCCTGAGTCTCCAGCTTGCTAACTGCAAATCTTGGATCTTGGGTCTTGTCAATCTCTATAATTACATGAACCCGTTCCTTATAATAAGTTAGTGTTTGTCTGTCTGCCTCTCTCTCTCGCTCTGTCTCTCCATATGCTTACACATCCTATTGGTTTGATTTCTGACTAATAACCCTGACTAATGCACTTTTTCTTCAAGATGCTTTTTAAAACAACTTAAACAACCTCAAACTTACACTAAAATGTGCCTTATTTAAGAAGCAGTTGTATTAGTAACTCAGATCAAAATAAAATGCCACAGTTCTGGGATCAATAAAATTCTGGAGGCATAAATGTTCAGTTCTGAAGTAAAACCATAGCAGATTTTTCAGAATTTTTGAGAGCTCCATTCAATTTCAATTGATCCACTTTATTTTACCCATAGCAGGAGGCTCAAATTATTTTAAATAAAGTATCATAACCAGAAGCAACTTCCTTAATATTCTGATAAACCTCAGCTTTGGGAATGTGCAGAGCAACAAATAGACTAAATCCTGGCACTTGCTTACTTCTGGTACAAATTCTAAGAATTTAACCTCTCTACTATACCAGTGTAATACCAATGGTTAAAAAAAATTATGTACCTATGTCTATCTATATAAATAGTTGTGTGTTTGTGTGTGTAGACAGATACATATAGAGAAACAACAATAACAACAGAAACATTAATTAGAAGCATCTCAGTTTTCAAGGATGCAGGAAAGAGAGAACACTTATACACTGCCTGTGGCAATGTCAATTAGTACAACCATAAGAAGGCAGTACGGAGATTTCTCAAAGAACTAAAATAGAAGTGCCACTGAATTCAGCAATCCCACTATCAGGTATGTACCCACAGGAAAATAAAGCATTATATCAAAAAGATACTTACAATCATTATGTTTTTCACAATAGTAATGATATGGAATCAACCTAATTGTCCATCAATGGAGGGTTGGATAAAGAAAATGTGGTATATATACACCATGGAATACTATTCAGCCATAAAAAATAAAATTATGTCTTTTGCAGCAACATGGATGGAACTGGAGGCCATTATCCTAAGTGAAATGATTCAGACACACAAAGTCAAATACCACATGTTCTCACTTATAAGTGGGAGCTAAATAATGTGTACATATGGAATTATAGGGTGGAATAACAGGCACTGGAGACTCTGAAAGGTGGAAGGGTAGAAGGAAATTGAGAGTTGAAAATGTACCTATTGGGTGCAATATTCATTATTTGGATAATGGGTGCACTAAAAGCCTAGACTTTGCCACTACCCAATATAGACATGTAAGAAGTCTGCACTTGTACTCCCTAAAATATATATATATATATATTTTTAATTTTAGTTAAAAAAGCATTTCTTTTTTAAATTTCCATATCAAAGAGGAGATGAATGTTACGTTTGTTCCATATCCAGCATGAAAGAACCAAAGCACCTTTGATAAAGACAAAGATTAATTTTTTAAAGCCAGTGGAGAAAGGGTGTTTTAAAGATCATCTTCCTTTCTGACTACTGCCTGCAAGGAAGGTCCCCTTCAAGTTACCAGGTCTAGGACATCTGATCTTTTTAACTCACAAGTCAAGAAGAATGAAAAAGTTTTAAAATGTTAGCAAAAAAAAAATTATTTTAAAAGAATAGCTATCAGGACAGGTCAAATGATTACTGTGGATGTGAGGGTAAAAAATGGAGGCAAAGCTGCTTATTTTGAAAATGTTCTGCTTACTCCCAAATGGAGACGCTTAGATCATGAATGGTCTCTGAAACCTGCACCCAAAGGCACCCTGTAGAATGTGTCAGATCATTGTTAAGATCTTCTTCTGCTATGGTTTGGGTATGGCTTGTTGTACCCACCAAATCTCATGTTGAAATTTTATATACAATGTGGCAGTGTTGGGAGATGGGCCTACTGGCAACTGTTTGGATCAAGGGGGCAGATCCCCCATCAATGGTTTGCTGCTGTTCCCTTGATATTTCCAGAGTTGTCTCTCTGGAAAGATGGCATTTGTTCTCTTAGGAATAGGTTTTGCTTCCATGAGAGTGGGTTGTTAAAAAGACAGGATGCTTCTTGGGTCTGGTCCCTCTTTGCACACACCCACTTTCCCTTTGACCTCTGCCATGTTTTGATGCAGGACCAAAGTCCTAAATATTCACCTCTTTTTAGATATGGAAATTTTAAAGGGATGCGTCTAGTTAATGTTTCTGTTATTATTATTGTTGTTGTTTTTCTCTCTCTCTGGGATAGAGAGACAGAGTACAGTTATAGGGTTTGCACACACACACACACACACACGCACACACACACACAGCGCCTTCCATCCCTTCAGCTAAGTGAATATCTCATTAAAGGCAAGAAAGCTGTGAATGATGACTAAAACTTTACCCACAGGAGTGCATGTAAATTCTTAAATACTAATTAGTGGATGATAGGGTATTTTGGAAAAGAGATGGTAGTAAGAATATTCTTTTCTCAACAAATACCACCCACTTATATGCCCACATCCCCTCTCATACACAAATATACACACCCACATTGTTAGAAGGATAGAAATTAGACCCTTAGGAATTCACTTGGAAAAGTTTTCTACTTCTAAAATGTAGCCAAACTTATTTCTAAAAATAACAAAGCAGTGTCTTATTTCAAAGGACAGTGTAGAGGAAAACACAGCCTCTCTTGGCAATATGAGGGAGATTTGAGTGTTTCACTTTATCTATACATCTAATTAAGATGCAGAACTGAGTTATTTCATCAATACTTTTAATGCAGTCATCATCATCATCACCCCTTTAAAGGGGAGCAGTAGCGAGTATTGTCTAGCCTACACAACTTTCTAGAAATGTTTGGATTAATTCAATCAATCACAGACTTACAATTTTGGAAACCATTCATTTTTCTCCCTTTCCTGTTAACAAAATATTTCAGGTAGAATTCACATTCACTGGTTGTACTTAACCAATCATAAAGATTAAAAAGGGACTGTGAGTCTTCTTTTGGCTTTGCTTGCGTTATGTCTTTGGCTCTGTATCAAAAGCACTCAATTTTGCCATCATAATTCTTTAATAATGTGGCTTGTGGTATTGATTTCAGTAAACAGACCCTAGAGAGCCTAATAGATTTTAAAGATTTACAAATGATAAGTAGGCCCATTTGGTCATGTCTTACAGAGTAATAAATGTCTGAGCCAATTTCCTTTGCCTTTGTACCCGCAGCATCTACTCTTTGCCTAATGCAGGCTTTGAATGGAAGTGGAATTGGCTGATGAAGAGCCCAGGCTTCAGTACCTGATCACCAGGGTGGAAACCTGACTTTGCCAGTGACTGGTGACTTGGAACTATTCATTTATTCATTCAAAAATATTAATAAATAATTCAAAATATTTATTGAGTACTGACAATCTGCTAGACACTCTTTTAAATGCTCATGATACAACAAAGAACCAACCAACCTAAGCTCCCTGCCCTTCTGGAGTTTATTCTAACAGGAAAAGAGAAAGACAGAAGAAGCAATAGTTCTTAGAAAAGAAGGTAACTATACATGGCACGTTAGACTGTGCTAAGTATAACATGGGGGGAAATACAGAGTGAGGGACAGGGACAGTAAGGCGAGAAGTTGTCATTTTAACTAAGGTAGTTTGGGAGACCTTACTGACATTTAACAAACATTTAAACAAAAAGTTGAAGTGGGTAAGGGATTTGTCCGTGTCTGTAGAGTTCAAGGAACATTATGGAAGCCACTTTGGCAAGAACACTCCAGATTCATATACTCAGTTACTTACCTAACAGTGAACAGCTACAATTGAATGTCACTCAGTCATCTCAAACTTTACATGTCTAAACTGTAACTCCAGATTTTCTCTCACAACACATCTCTCCCACCACCTCCAGTCTTCTTCATTTCAGTGAGTAACCCTGATGTCTACCCAGTTGCAGAAGTCAAAAACCAAGGAAACGAGCTTGATTCCATCTTACCCAGCCATACCCACATTGAGTGCATAATTAACTTCCATCATAACAATCTCCAAATGATCTTGCAACTGTCCACTTCCCTGGGAGATTCTCTGCTGCCACACTATGCTAGGCCCCATCATCTTTTTGCCACCTAACTGCCCCCTAACCAGTCTCCCCATGTCCATTCCCATGTCCACCCTTGCTTTCCTCAAATCCATCTATCATGCAACACCCAAAAGGAACTCTTTAAATATAAATCAAACCATATCACTCCCTTGCTTGAAACTATTCAAAATAACAATTCCAGATGAAAAGACAGTTGCATTTATTTATAATTCATTTATGCTGTGGGAGTGGAACTGGTCTTTTAATCACAGCATAAAACCTAGGTGCCATAAAGAACAACTTGGTACATTTGACTACTTGAAATCAAAACCCTGGAAAACAAAATATCAATCTGTGAAAATATGTACTATACCAGGCATACTTTCCTTGATTACAAATTAATCATTTCACAAGGAACTCAGATGAATCAATGATGAAAAGAATGACCCAGTAGAAATGTGGTTAAAATGTAGGAATAGGATCACAAAAATACAAGCATAAAAAACTTATAAACGTAAGAACAGAAACTCGATTGCAAGAAATTCACTTCAAATGACATTGAGATACCATTTTTTATTTCTCAAATATAAATTAAAACATTTTCTGAAACCCAGTATTGTGAGTTGTGTAGGAAAATAGACACTCTTGTATAATTGAATGGAGCAGTTTTATGTTGGTGAAGTTATTCTGGAAAGACACTTCAACATTCTCTCTCCATGATATTACTCAATAATAACACTTGCAGAAGTGTGTCATGATTTACATATGAAGATGTTTCTTGTAGTATTATTTGTCATAACAAAAAAAGAAAGCCATAAAAACATCAATAGGTGACTACTTAAAAAATCATACATTCATAATATAGAATATTAATGCAGAATATTAAGCCCTTTTAAATAAAGAATGAGATATTCTGTGAGTGCTGATATATTTTTAAGTGAAAGGGTAAGTACAGAATATGATACAAATATAACCCCTATATATGTGAGTATATAACATAAATATATTACATATATATTTGCATAAATTTTAAAGAAAGAAAGAAACTTTAATAGTGACTACTCTTAGGAAAAGGGCATGGGCATCAAAGTTAGAAACAGAAATATGTGGTGTTCATATGTATAAAAATAAACCTTTTATTTTTAATCAAAATATGCTATTTGGGGAGGAAGATTATGGATCATTTAATTTTTTGCATTGCTCTGTATTAAAATACAAAAAAGTAAATGCCATACAATTTAAAAAAGAGAAGATCTGATCTTAGAAATAATGATTAAAACTCTTTTAAAATACCTTCAATGGTTCCCCATTGCACCTAGAATATGATCCAGGCTTCTTACCATGGCCTAGAACCCATAGCCTGCATGCACTAGGCTTTGTCTACCATCTTTACCACTCTTTCCTGCAACTCAACAATATCCTCACTCCTTTCTTTCGATTTCTCAAATGTGCCATAGTATGAAAGCCTCAGGAGCTTTGCACCTGCCACTCTTTGTGCCAAGGATATTCTTCCCCTGGCTCTGTATGACTAACTCCTCATTTCTTAGGTCTTGGTCTAAATGCTACTTCCTCAGATCTTTTCCCATGTGCTCTAACTAAAGATGTTCCACTACTCCTGACTATCATCTCAGGTCTTAGTTTATTCCTTCATATTGTCCTCTAATTCTTCTGTTTACTTTTTCTTTTACATTTTTGGAGAGTAAAGGCAGCTGGATCTTCCACTAAAACACACTTCCCTGATGAAAAGGAATCACATTTCTTTTGTTCACCTTCGTGTTTATGTCCAATGCCTAGCACGTAGTAGGTTTGCAATAACCGAGGTGACCCTATAACTGATCATCCAGACAGTGACACTTTTCCGAAAAGAAAAGGAGGAGCTGAATAATTCCTCCAGGGCAAACAGAAGAGTTTCAGATTTCATGCTCAATGATTTCATTAGGAAAAAGAGACAGCTCAAAATAGACAAATAATAAAAATCTGTCTTTAAAAGTCATTTTCTGAACTCCCCCCACCTCCCTTTCTGCTGTTTCTTGTTCCTGCTGTCCACAAACAGAAATGGCAAGGTTTCCATTTATCTTTTGGGTTGACCTTCTAATTTAATTCAGCCAGCTAATCTATAAGACTTGCCTCAAACTATAATTCTTCTCCCTAATTCCAATTGCTGTTTCTTTGCTGCACTTGGCTGAAAAATGACACCATGCAAACAGTCCTCAGGAAAACATTTCTAACTCAGAATTGGGCTTTGTCCAGGCAGAATTCAGAACTGCAGTTAAATATGTTGTCAATTTCCCTCTAAACTGTGATAACTAAATTAACGAGAATCAATTTTGTTTTCTACTGCTTGGCCAGAATAGATTAAAAATAAATAAAGATATAGCCACATATCTGCCATGATCACTCTTATTAAATAATTCAGTCCTCCACAATGCCCTGAGGGGTTACCCATTTATCAATGTTATTACACAAATATGCATGTTCATACACACATACACTGAATAAAAGGTAGCCTACAATAATGTAATTCTTGACATTCCAGGGTGTCCACACATCTCAAAGGGATAGGTATATTTCTTTGCAAATTTCTGGGACAACAGTATGAGTTGGATGAACCTAAGTTTGAATTAAGCTCAAACAATAACTATAGAATTACTTAGACTTTTTTCCTTAGTTTTTTATCTTTCTACATGAGGTCAGTGGTACCTGATTTGTGGGGTTTTGTAGGATTAAGTGGAAATCTAATAGCAAATCTTATTATCCAAATAGCAATTAGCCCAGTACTTGGCATATATATCAAATGTTCAATAAATGTTAACTTCTTTGATACTTTTTCTCTCCCCCCACACCCACCACAGGAGAGCACATGCATTTCCACAGGATACATCAACCTAACATGCATGCTTTGCAGTGAGGAGGATGGTTATAAGGAAAGAGGAAAGGGGCAAGTGAATGAGTGAATAATGAGAGCAAAAATCGTAATGATTTGTCATTCTCCCTGTGAAACTATTTTGTGTTCTTGGTATGGCTGCTTGAGTTCCCTCCATTCTGACTCACAAGAGTCTTTTCTTAACAGCTTCCAGATACATGATGTTCTGACAAGCCAACTGAATACAGCACAGTTTTATATTTTTGACTTGACCCTTAGAAATAAGCCATTATACTTTTAGCTTTTTTATTACCAAGTATTACACTGCATATAAAAGAAATCCCTGCTTCAGCTTCAGTAGGTATGAGTGACGTAGGTATGAAAATCTGTGACAGGGCACAGGTCAAGGAATGCTATCGACAATGGCAGAAGGGTCAAAGGTGGGTTGTGATCTAAATGGAGCACAGAGTTCAAGTGTCTGCAACTGCTACTCGAAAACACCATAAGCCAGGCTGGGCTCAGTGGCTCACACCTGTAATCCCAGCACTTTGGGAGGCTGAGGCGAGCAGATCACTTGAGGTCAGAAATTCAAGACCAGCCTGGCCAACATGGTGAAACCCCATCTCCACTAAAAACACAAAAATTAGCTGGGCGTGGTGGCAGGTGCCTGTAATCCCAGCTACTCCAGAGGCTGAGGCAGGAGAATTGCTTGAACCCGGGAGATGGAGGTTCCAGTGAGCTGAGATCACACCACTACACTCCAGTTGGGGTGACAGATTCAGACTCTGTCTCAAAAAAAAAAAAAAAAAAAAAAAAAAAAGGCACCATAAGCCAGAATCAGAAGGTTGTTTTTAAGACCCTGAAGCATCCATGGTATCAAACCAGACATCTCAACTGGTCCTGGTTTACAGGACTCTCTGGGGTTCACAGGTTGGTGGCAGCATTGACTCTTCCCTTCCCCACACCACTTCATTTAAAAACCTCAGCCCCAGTGTTTTAAAGTTTCTCCATCAATCAAATGTATATATCCTCAGGCAAATAGGACAGCCAGTAAATCCTTCTATTTTTCCAGAACTCCTGAGGCAGGCACTCAGATTAGAACTCACCTGCTGGGATTCTTACTACCCAAAAAAAACAATTAGAAAACTTTAAAACTCACAAGGGAGATAATGCCAAAATTTGAATCTTGTTGAATGTCTTTGCAACTCTTCCTCATTTTTTGGTGCAAAATATGAAGGTAATTAGTAATTAGTGTTTGAAGTTTCTGTTTGAGTATGTAAAGCTTCAGCTCAAAATATTTTAGTATCTGCCATTTCCTTCAGCAATGCTAAATGAAGCATTGCAAATTCAGCTTTATACACAATTATTTTTTGAAAAACAAATCCTAAAAGTATATAATTATTTAAATTTAATTTCATAAAGAAACCAAATTTACATTTCCATTTTGTAATTATTTCCCTTTGTTTTCAAGCATTTATGGTCATGATTGGTCGTTTTTTTCATAGTAATATTTCTTTTCTGGCATTTGAAGAAAAGATACTTAGATTTCAAATTAATAGTGTTCTTTTACACTATTCTTACCTATTTGGAAACCCTATGATGCACAGGCACTTACAAAATTTGGAAAAAGACCACATTTCCATTGGAAAAAAACTGGAAAATAATTACAAAAACTGTCACTGAGTTTTTGGCTAACAAAATACAGCGAAATAGAATAGGCTAATGTCAATAAGTGAGTGCACTTAATGTAAATGAATTATTTGCTATAACAATTATTCAAATCTATTCTCATGGCCACTTCTTGCTCCAGAGCGACTCCTCAGTGATAAGAAGTTAGGACTAGTAATAGGCCAAATGAGGTGTGGGTAGTACTATACTTTATCTTAAAAGTGGCAGAGCTGACACTGACCTGAGCGAATAACATTAGATTTCTTTTAATCCTTGGGTGCATTGATGTATTTTCCAGCCCTTCTTTATGTCTCTCTCAAAGAGTACCTCTCCCTTCTCACAAGCCCCTTTTGGCCTCTTGAAAACATATAAATTCAAATATGTACATCCCTCCTATAATTAACCACACCTCTCTGAAGTCCTCTGCACTGGAATAATTACCTCATGTTCATCTCTGTCACATGAAATTTCAACCCAAAACCTGAAGGAGCCAGACAGCAGCTCGTTCTACCTATAATTCCTTGATCAAAGTATTAATGTCTCTGAACTTGTTTTCATATCTTTAAATTAATGATGATAATACTTATTTCATACTGCTTCTGTGAAGACTAAGTAGGCTGATACATGGGTAAACCCCAGTATGGTGCTACTAACCTCTAAACTTTAAACTAGAGAAAGCTGCATTTCTACACATCCTTCAGAACCCTGGTCTTGAGTAAGATTCCAGTCCAGCTAAAGATGCTGTAAAATTAATGGTGACAATGGCTATATTGAAATGCGGGTTGCCAATCCTATTGACCATGGGCACTGCCTCTTTGTTGGAGGAATTATTCTCAAAGATCAAGGTTCCTGGAGTTTTACTAATAGGGCACCACCTAGCACTGATATTTCTATGTCTTTATTCTGTTCAGAACATTATAGAAAAGACTTATATTGTGTATAGAAAAGACATATTTTTAAAGAGTCTCTTTTGTGCATATATTGCTGTGTAAAAAAAAAAAACTAATTTCCAAATATAGCAATTCAAAACAACAAAATTTCAAAAACAGAGCTTTTGTTTTTGAGTCAGAAAACCAAAAACAGCTTAGCTGGGGATCTGTGTCCCAAGGTCTCTCATAAACTTATGAGGTTGTATTAGAGCCATAAGCTGGGGCTGTTGTTTCATCTGAAGGCTTGATGGGGGAAGTGTTGAAGGGGATTTATTTCTAATCTGCATAATAGTTGTTGAGAAGCCTTGGTCTCTCACCATGACAGCCTCTTCACAAAACATGGCAGCTAAATTTTTCCAGGGCAAGTGATTTAAGAGAGGGTGAGTGCTATTGTTTGAATATTTGTCCCCTCCATAACTCATGTTTAAGTTTAACCTCCAGTGTGGCAGTATTGAGAGGTTGGGCCTTGAAGAGGTTTATTGGGTCATAGGACTTCTGCCCTCATGAATGAATTAATTTACTTATGGATTAGTGGATTAATAGGCTAATGGATTCATGAGTTATTATGGGAGTGGAACTAGTGGCTTTATAAGAAAAGAGGCTTGAGTTAGCACGCTCAGCTCCCTCAGCATGTGATGTCCTGTGCTGCCTCAGGACTCTTCAGAGAGTCCCTACCAGCAAGAAGACCCTTTGCTAGATGTGGCCCCTCAGCCTTGGACTTCTCAGCCTCCATAACTGTGGGAAAAAAATTTATTTTCTTTATAAATTACTTAATTTTAGCTATTGTGCTTTAAGCAGCAGAAAATAGACTAAGACCATGAAAGAGTGCACAAGATAGAAGCACGGTCTTTTTTTATAACCTAATTTCAGAAGGAACATTCCATTACTACTGCCATATTCTTAATTCATTAGAAGTAAGACCCTCAATTCATCCCATACTCAAGGAGAGGTAATTACACAAGAGAATAAATACCAGGCTATGGGGATGCACTTAGTCACAGACATAATCATTTATGTCTCAAAGAAAGGCTGGATGACTGCTATCTGGCAGTGACCAATTTGTTGAGTTTCTGGACCGTCAGGGTGCTGCTGCGTTCTCTCTCACTTCTTTACCAAGTTTAGAGGAACTGGAAACCCATCACCCTTTAGGAAAGTTTATATCTGACAAGTATATCACAATGCTTCAGACCATGTTTATAGCCCATGCCTACTTAGTACAATTTCATGATGTGACTTTGTGAAAAAAGCAAATAAATAACATGCTCTAAAACGTTCATTATCACTGATATTTCTGTTCAAATTCTACACTTGGCCAAGCTAATGCAATATCGTTAGAATGTTGTGCATTCTCTGATTGTCCTGGTATTTATAAGTCTTCCAACCTGAGCATGAATATTTCCATAAGCATTAGTTCAGTCCTCTGGAAAGCCATTTGGGCCACAAAGGAATACACCAGTGTATTAAATTTGGAGGTGTTACCCTTGAAGTTTGCTAAATGTTTCTCTTGTGACCTGAAGGAGTTAATATGACACACATGGCTTAATTTGTAATGAGGATGGTAATTAAGCACTGAACATAATAAAGCACTTTATATTGGTGTCCTATTGAGGTCTGGTTTATGTCTTTGGAAACAATGCATAAACATATAATGACTTTTCTCTTTTGTGCCTAGAAAACTAGAAATTATATTTAAACACCACTAGAACACAAAGATTATCAGCCAAAAGAACACACTATCAATTTGAAAGCTAAGTATCTTTTCTTCAAATGCCAGAAAAGACATATAACTATGAAAAAACAAACAATCATGTCCATAAAGATAGTTGAAGAAACAATGATATTCAAACTGCATTAAATGGAGCCTTGGGATTCCCTATAAATGCTTCCAGGGACCTGCAGACAAGGGAAAGGGGAAGCCAACTGGACAAGGCTCTGAGCTCTCCTGAGTTGGGCTCCCACTCCACTCAAGGTAGCTGTGCCTTGATCTGTTTCACAAACAGGATTAATTTACAATGTTATGCAAAAATAGATATATCCGTCATTGGCAAACCTATGAGAAGTGAGATCTTATGCATGAATTGTAGGTAAACATGCTAAATATTGTAACAGCTTTGGAGGGTACTCTATCTACAGAGTCTATTACAATTTAACTCTGAATACTTTTTGCCCCAGAGAGTCTGCATCTAAAGTACTACAATGGGATAAAAGCCAGATCCTGTGCAGCATAAACTCAAGCAGAATAATACATTTACTAGGGTAATTAACACCTTTTGGCTTTTGGATAATAATATAGCTCCAGGCTGATTTAATGAATTAAACTATCTCTTACCCTGTTTTGAAACCCTATGATATACAGGCATTTACAAAATTTGAAAAAAAAAAAAAAAGACCATATGCAGGACAATGTTTATCTCTCATTGGACAATAATCTTTTTGTTTTTGTAAAAGGGTTTGTAGTTTGCATTTTCATATCCAGCCAGCATGACCACAAACTGATACAGAGAAAGTGTCCAAAAGATGTTTGCTGAATAGTTTAATGACTACGTGTTGAATGATACGTAAATACAAAAAGAAAAAGTAATAATAACTATCACTGCTTGACAGTGTCACTGGAAATGACTCCTTTCAGGAAAATCAAACAGCCACTTACTATATACTCTGTCACGTATTTTCTACTCAGATCCACAAAAAAAAAGAAAGAAGAAATATGTCAAGGAGAACGGTAAATTAAACAGATTGCTCCACGGCCATGGAAAAGATTGTAAGCTATATACCTATGACAGTAGCAACTTCAAAAGTACTTTTATTATCATGAGGTCAAGTACTATTTATTTGACATCTCCAGGTAATGGGAAAAAAATGTACAGTTAGTTTTATATTGTCAGTTAGATATCAAGTCACTAAAATAATAATTCTACTAAACATTTTCAGTGATAGCCTAGAGGAAAAGTATGCCTGATCTGAAACATAATTTCCCTTGACACAGTCTGTGTCACTCCATAGTCTCATACCTTAGTGGACAAGATACAGAAATATAGCTTTTTTTACATGCTCAGAAAAGCAAAATCTACACTGCACTTCTACCAAGAAGTAAAAAAATAGTTTTAATACCCAAAGTATTATCTCAACAAGGGCAGGGAATATGTCTATTTATATTTTATACTCAATAGTTGGTATGTTATTTGACACATAGTAGATATCAACAAATATTTGTTGTTGGGTGATAATACCAACAGTCACTATACATACCCTACTCAGCATGAGTTTTCTTTTCTGCTCCACTCTCATCATTGGAAATGAGGGCCAAAATATCTTTAACAGCTTTATCCAGGTATAATTCACATACAATAAAATTCATTTGGGTGGTATAATTTATATTCTCTACTGGATGGACTGAATATCTGAAACACACCTAACACTTGCAAAGTTCCTTCTAAGGGGCTTCGTCGAGTCCCTTTTTTTTTTTTTTTTTTTTTTTGAGACAGAGTCTTGCTCTGTCACCCAGGCTGGAATGGAGTGGCACGATCTCAGCTCACTGTAATCTCCACCTCCCAGATTCCAGTGATTCTCCCGCCTCAACCTCCTGAGTAGCTGGGATTACAGGTGTGCACCACCACGCCCAGCTAATTTTTGTATTTTTAGTAGAGACAGGGTTTCACCTTGTTGGCCAGGCTGGTCTCGAACTCCTGACCTCGTAATCCACTGCCTTGGTCTCCCAAAGTGCTGGGATTACAGGCATGAGCCATCACACCCAGCCTGTCAAGTCCCCTTCTTAACCACTTTCACACAAGTCCCAATGCCACTGCCACATCACCTGTCAATCTAGCAATTAGCGGATTTAAGAAGGAATGGGTGCCTGACCCAAAGGCGGTCAGTCCACAGATATCCCTTGGGCCATGAGGTGAGTTATAAAAAAAAGGTCTCTCCAGTAGGCAAGATGGTAAACACCTGTACTGATTACATTCATCTCTGAGAGAGTTTGACCTTGAGATATATAGAATTCAGGATCTAGAAGTTAAACTATAACCCCCACAATGTAGCAGAGAGAAAGTGAGAAACTAGCACACCAGAGGAGGGCACACAGAACCCCAGCTGTGAGGGATCAACAAGAGAGTCTGCTCCCTAGAGCTGAGAGGCTAATCTAGCCCAACTCCATGGAGAAGTAAGTGAGCCCTACCTAGCAACGGAGGCACAAGGTTTATCAGTGTTCACTGTCTAGCCGAAGCTGCCACTGATCTCCCAAGACATCTTAACAGTACTTGGTTTTGACCTTGGTTACGCCCATTTCTCCAGCCTTGTATACTGTCCTTGTCCACAGAGCTTCTTTGATCAAGTCATGCAAGCCCCAGAAGCTTGTCTTATTGCCTTGAGCTTCCAGTCAGAGTGCAGCTCCAGTGATTTATTTTCTTCTAAGTCATTACCAAAACTATTTTGCTTCTAATAAAAATGGTGGTAGCAATACCTGACATTTGCTGAGCATTCATTCTTTACCCAGCCCATCTTTATCAGACTAAATTTTTCCAAGAGCCACAAGTGTGATTGGTCGTTATCCTTATCGTGCAAGTAGACTAAGTCTTAGAAAACCGTAAGTAACTGGACCAAAAGGCAGGCCCAGTAAGTGAAGTCAAGATTTAAGCCAGGACTGCCCAATGCCTCATCCTGAATATTTATCCACTAAGTACATGGTCTTTAGTTTATTAGGTTCAAAGGAGAAGAATACGACCCCTGGATGTCCCAGGGAGAGTTAGGTACAAGGAAGAACTTAGAAAAATATGTAGAAGAGCCAGTAGTGCTCTGCAGTAGTGTAAGAAAGGATTGTGACTTAACTGAAACCAAGGACCCTGCCACATTAAGAATTAACTTATTGCTACTCAAGGAGAATCTAAAGGCCCAACCATCCTAAAAGGAATGAAAGGGACATAAAGCAAAGGCAATAAAGAGCAGCAGGATCCTGCAGCTCATGGGTCTCTTAAGATGACTTCCAGTTCCCCTGAGACCTACCTGTGTTGTATTGTCAACTTTCTGTAAAGGCTGTGGTAGAAGTTACTATCCTCTTTATTCCTACTGATGTCCTCACAACAAATTCCTATTACTTAATGTAACATGAGTGTGGCTTAGCTTCTTGAAATGTAAAAACAAAACAAAAAACCCTAACTAAAACATATGTTATTGCAAAGAAAGACATTCATCCTTTGTTTCCTTCTACTAAAGAATGGATAATGGAGCTAAGAAGACAGAAAGATGGTGCACATAACAATTATATCAGTCAGGGTCCCAGCATGAAACAGCTGGCACACTCAACTTGGGGAATTTGAAGAGAGTTTAATAAAGGAACTCTTTGCAAAGGTTTGAGCAGGCATGGAGGAAATTATGGGAAATGATGGTTCCATTCACCCTCCAGCCTGAAACAGTGAGGCAAGGAGGTAACTGGAACATATGAACAATAAGAACTGTGTGGGGAGGGTCACATGAGAGTCACTGGTGCATTTTTGACCATTGAACAGGGAAGCAGCAAGCCCAAAGTGACTGCAGAGAAACAATCTGGGGAATGAACACACTGATCTCACTGTCTTCCCCCCTCCAACTTTGATTCTTTCTGTTATCCAGGGCAAACATGAAAGCAAAGAGCCAGGGAGCCTGTTGCTGTGGTTGGGCCTTCTGGGGCAAAGGCAGAGTCGAAAATAGCTATGGAAGAGAACATCAGAAGACAACTACACAGAGTGGCAAAAAGAAAAAGTTGATGGGGATCAGGTTTAAGGAAAGAGATGAAGGGTGGACATGGTGGCTCACGCCTGTAATCCCAACACTTTGGGAGGCCGAGGCAGGTGGATCACCTGAGGTCAGGAGTTCAAGACCAGCCTGGCCAATGTAGTGAAACCCTGTCTCTACTAAAAGTACCAAAAAAAAAAAAAAAAAACAAAATTATCTGGGTGTGATAGCACATGCCTGTAGTCCCAGCTACTCAGGAGGCTGAGGCAGGAAAATCGCTTGAACCTGGGAGGTGGAGGTTGCAGTGAGCCGAGATCATGCCACTACACTCCAGCCTGGGCAATAGAGTGATTTCACCTCCAAAAAAATAAAAGTTTAAAAAAAAAAAAAAGAGAGAAGAGAAATTGTGACAATAGGGAGGAGGCAGTTACACAAATGTGTCAGATTGGTGAATAGCCAAAAAGTACCAAAATTGAATCAAAAAGAAACAGAAACTATGAATACACCTATAATGAATAAAGAGATTGAATTAGTAATCTAAAAATTTCCCACAATAAAATGCTCAGGCCCAGATGGTTTCACTGCTGAATTCTACTAAACATTTTTCAAAAATTAATACTAATCCTCCACAAAAATCTTCCAAAAAGTAGAAGTGGAAGCAGCACTTCCAAACTTATTCTATTATATGAAGTCAGCATTACTTTAATAGCAAAGCCAGACAAAGTTATCCCAAGAAAACTATGAATCAACATATCTTATCAATATAGATGCAAAATTCTTCAAAATACTAGCAATGCCAATCCAACTATGTATAAAAAGAATTATAAAACATGACCATGTAAAATTTATCCTAGAAAAGAACAGTTGGTTTAGCATCTGAAAGTCAATCAATATAATAGACTACTAATAGAATAAAGAACAGAAACCACATGATCACCACAATAGATGCAGCAATAGCATTTGACAAAATCCAACACCCTTTCATGATAAAACACTCAACAAACTTGGAATACAAGAGAACTTTCCCAATCTCATAAAGTGCATCCATAAATCCAGCCAATATCATCATACTTCATGGTGAAAATCAATGTTATCCTCTTAAGATCAGGAACAAAACAAGGGTGTCTGTTCTCCCCACTTCTCTTCAACATTGTCCTGAAAGTTCTAGCCAGGGTAATTAGATAAGAGAAAGAAATGAAAAGCATTCAGGCTGGAAATGAAGAAGTAAAACCATCTCTATTTGCAAAGCCATTATTGCACACATGAAAACTTCTAAGGAATTTACTAAAAACAAATTATTAGAACTAATAAATTAGTTCAGAAATATTGCAGTGTACAGGAGCAATATACAAAAATCAATTATATTTATTTCTATATATCAGCAATGAATACTTAGAAATGAAATTAAGAATACAATTACATTTATAATAGCATTGAAAAGGATAAAATACCTAGGAATAAATTTAGGTAAAGAAGTGCAAGACTTAATGTGCTGAAAACCACAAAACATTGCTAAAATAAATTAAGGAAGATCTAAATAAATACAAAGAAATCCCATATTTATGAATGAGAAGACTTTATATTGTTAAAATTATAATTGACAGATTCAAATCTTGCCCCAATTCCTACCTAAGGGGTCTAGGAAGTCATGCCCTACAAACCACAAATTCTCATCAGATGGGTTTTATTTGACCTTATATATTGTGACTTACTTTTCAAACTGGCTCTGGCATAACATTACGACACAAGGAAAAAAAATACTTAACCCCAAAATGTATTTCCTTGCCATACCTTGAACCTGCCCTGCAAAGTCTCATGGGAGAAATCCACATTCTATGGAGAATTCCCTTCTCCCTTTGTTTTCTTTCCTTTCTTTTCAAGATCCAGGAGATAATCAACTAAGAGCCAGACACCCTTTTAGGTCCCATAAGAAACATTTTACAACCTGCTCTCTCTCTCAAGCTTGCTATCTGAGAGGTTCCCCTGAACAATAAAACTTGGTCTCCACAACCATTTATTTTAACCTGAACATTCCTTTCCATTGATCCCAGGTCTTCAGATACACTTAACCAATTACCAACCAGAAAAGGTTTAAATTTACCTGTAGCCTGGAAGCCCCACCGCCGCCTGCTTTGAGTTGTCCTGCCTTTCTGAACCAAATCAATGTATTTCTTAAATGTATTTGATTGATGTCTCATGCCTCCCTAAAATATATAAAACCAAGCTGTACCCCGACCACATTGGACACATGTTCTCAGAACCTCCTAAGGACCGTGTCACAGGCCATTGTCACTCATATTTTACTCAGAATATCTTCAAAATATTTCACAGAGTTTGACTATTTTTATCGACATAAGCGACCAATAAATGTGAGCTCCATCCTCCTCTTCCCAGAGATGTGTCTTAAATTTATACTAATCTATGACATTTTTTCTATGTCGTTGAAAAACATTTTTTCTGTCTTTTTCTTTGGTGATTTCACTCTCTTTATATAAAATAAGCGCCCCTTGTAAAATCTCCCCATGCTATCTATGTTGTTCCTGCGCATTGATCCATCTATCTCTGTTCTTCCTCTTGTCTAGAACCAGTGTTTCCCTAAGTGCTTTTTACCGATGAAAAGGCCAAGAGGTGACCATGTGAATATGGGCTAAGAAATGTTAACTTCTGGTTCCGTGAGAAGACAGCATTTGACTCCTTTCCAAAACAACCCCATCTGTGGAGAGCATCAAATGTTAGTGGGCTGCGTTGTTGTGCTTAAAGTATTTCTGGCAATCCTGTTGGGAAAAAGAAAACATTTCTTCTCTGAAACTCAAATCACCATGAAATAGAGCCTTTATTTATTATTTACATTGCAATGGTTATCTCCATTTACACTCAGATTGTTAGGTTATCTCCAATCTGAGTTGACAAAGGGAAAAGACAGAAGTATGTAGTTTTTAATAATTACTTTTAGCTTCCATGTCCTAATCAAAGATCAGTTTTGATAACTGTACCTTGTCCTATCTAAAACTTTCATATTCATGGGACATAATATATCCACTTATTGTGATAAATGGCAGTATTTTATCATCTCATGATTTTGTGTGGGGGGGGGGTATGTGTGTGTTAGTGTGTGTGTTTATACTCATAGTACCTTTATTCACAATAGTCACAAACTGGAAATAACTGAAATGTCCACCAACATGTAAATGACCAAAAAAATGTGACATATTCATGCAATATACTACTACTCAGAAACAAATTGTGTGATGTTTTAATGTTCTTATACACTAGAAAAATTTCTTTATGAAATCTTCACTTTTTTCAGAGTAGTTTATGATTTTTGTTATTGTAAGCTACTCTTCTTCTAGGGGTATTTTTGCCTGAATAGTCACAACGACTCTGGATTAGAGAAGTGACTCTTCTAGAAAGTTCTATTTATCTTGCACAAGGGCTCCAAAGGTTTCACCAGGTAATTTTAAAATATCTTTACTAAGGTACAATTGATAAAAATAAAATTTATATGATTAAAGTACATAATTTGATCAATGTTGACATTTGGAGGTAAAATATGCCCAGAAGAAAAAGGAAAAAAAAATTGACATATACATGCACCCATGAAAATATCATTGCAATACAAAATTAACACATTTATTACCCAAAAGAGTATTTGCGCCACTTTGTCATTCCTCTCTCCTGACCCACACACCACCCCCACATTCCGAGGCAACCAACGATCTGCTTTCTGCCACTATAAATTAGTTTGCATTTTATAGATTCTTGTACAGATAAAATCATGATTAAGTACTCTTGGTTGATTTGCTTCTTTCATTGAACTACAATTGTTTTAAAATTCATCCATGCTGTTAATTTTTATGGACAGTTTATTTCTTTTTGGTGCTAAGTAGTATAACACTGCATGAATATACTACCATTTATCAATTTGCCTTGGGGACGCTTGGAGTTGTTTCCAGTTTAGGGATATTACAATTAAAGCGCCTATGATCATTCTTGTATAAGTCTTTATATGGACATAAGCTTTCATTTTTCTTGGGAACATGCCTAAGCATGGAATGCTGGGATAATGTGGAAAACATAAACTGATTTCTAGAGTAGTTTTACAATTTTACATTCTTACTAACAGTGTGTAAGAGTTCCAACTCATCCACTTACTCATCAGTAGTTGATAAAGATAGTCTTCTTAATTTTAGCCATTCTAATAAGTATATACTGGTTTCTCACTGTGGTTTTAATTTGCATTTCACAACGACTAAATACAGGGTGTATCCTAAGACTATGGCCTCAGAAACATTCTAGTGCAAGTCAACAATCAGCCTCCAGCAATTCATTGAAATTACCATGGAATCGTTGCTACCAGAGTTTACGGCTCTAGTGGTTTCTGCTCCAGTTAAGCAGATTCTGGGTTCTCTATCTTTGTGCCTTAGTCCATTTGCATTGCTGTAAATGAATACCTGAGACTGGATCATTTTTTAAGGAAAAGCAGTTTCTGTGGCTCGTGGTTCTGCAGGCTGGACAAGAAGCATGGGGTCTCACATTTGCTTCTGGTGAGGGCCTAAGGAAACTTCTATTCATGGTAGAAGGTGAAGGGATGCAGGCATCACATGGTGAGAGAGGGTGAAAGCTGGGAAGGGGGCAGTACCAGGCTTATTTTAACAACCAGCATCCACAGTCAGCGAACGAATAAAACAAGAACTAACTCATTACCACGAGGATGTCACCAAGCCATTCATGAGGAATTTGCCCCCATAACCCAAACACTTCGCAATAGGCCCCACGTCCAACACTGGGGATCAAATTTCAATATTAGATTTAGATATTAGATATATATCTAAACTATATTACTTTGGATGTGCCTATGTCTCTATATTTAGGGTGGCAGTTTATCCTAAGACTTCAGTTCTCTGATAGGTTCAAGAAAAGGCATTGATTTTCTGGTTTACCCAGCTTTTCCTTATTGTGAAGATTTCAAGTTTATTACATGTCAAAGCTGGAATTGTACATCTATGGAAAGGTTTTTAACTAAAGTTTTTAACCAAAATTTAACTTATTCAATAGATATAGGGTCATTTTGGTTATCTGATTATTCTTTTGTGAGCTTTCAAGGTTTGTGTTTTCAAGGAATTTTTCCATTTAAGTTGTCATACTTATTGGCATAAAGCTCTTTATAATAATTACTTATTATTTTTAATATCTGCAAAATCTATAATGATGTCCCTATCTCAGTTCTAATATTAATAATATGTGACTTCTTTTTTTCCCAATTACTCTTGCTAGAGGTTTATCAATTTTATCTTCTCAAACAATCAGCATTCACTTTTATTGATTTTCTCTATTGGGTTTGTTTTTTATATTATTGATTTCCATTTTAATCTTCATTATTTTCTTTATTTTTCATAATTTAGGTTTCATTTGCTTCTCTTTTTCTATCTTCTTAATGAGGTGAAAACCAAGATCACTAATTTAAACATTTTTTCTTTTCCAATGAAGTTTAGTGGTATAAATTTCCCTGTATACACTATTTTAGCTGTATCCTACATATCTTAATATGTTGTTTTAATTTTCATTTAAAAACATTTGTTTCTTTGAATCTTAAATTATTTAGAAATTTTTACTTTAGTTAGCATTTTTAGTTTAGTTTAGTTAGCATATTTTTTCTGATATCTTTTTTTTATTGGCTATTTATCTAATTCAGTTTTGCTCAGAGAACCTGCTTACTATGACTTGACTCACTTAAAATTTATTCAGACTTGTTTTATGGACAAGGATATTATCTATTTTAATAAATGTATACTTAAAAAGTATCTGTCATTTGATGGTGGATTCTATACATGACACAGGTCAAGGTGGTCTACAGTATTGTTCAAGTATTTATATTCTTATTGATATTCCGTCTTCTCATTTTAGGTACTATTGAAAGAAGAGTTAAAATGATTGAACTACAATTGTGGATTTGTCCATTTCTTTCTTTATTTTGGAGTTTTTGCTTTATTTATTTTGGAGCTCTGTTAATAAGTGCACAAACATTTAGAAAATTTTTTAACATTAAGTTCAGTGACTCAAGTCCTGGTTTGTTACACAGGTAAACTTGTGTCATGGAGGTTGTTGTGCAGATTATTTATCACCCATGTATTAAGCCTAGTACCTACTAGTTATTTTTCCTAATCTTCTCCCTCCTCCCACCCTTCACCCTCTTATAGGCCCCAGTGTGTTGTGTTCCCCTCTATGTGTCCGTGTGTTCTCATTATTTAGCTCATTCTATTACATTTAGGAATCTTATACCCTCTTGATAAATAGGTCCTTTGTAACATCACAAAATGACTGTCGTTATCTCTGCTTACGTTCTTTGCTCTAAAACCTAATTTGTCTAAAATTAAAATAGCCATTCCAGCTTTCTTTGGATTAGGGTTATTGTGTATATTGTGACTATCCACACTACATTTAACCTAGCTGTATCTTCGTATTTCAAGTTCCTTGTAGGTTTCTTATAGGCACTATATAATTAGGACCTGCTTATCTGATCTGACAATCTCTACCTTTTGATTAGGGTGTTTAGAATATTTATATTTAATGTAATATTTATATTTTTGGTTTTAAACAGACCATCCTCATACTTGTGTTCTATATATTCCATATGTTCTTTTATCACTTTTTTCTCTCTTTCTCCCTTCTTTGGGATTAGTTGAGCATTTTTTATTATTTCATTTTCACTTCTTTTTGGCTTAACAGCTATAACTTTTAAGTTATTTTAGTTGTTGCATTAGGATGTATATTTTATATCTTTATTTTGTCACAGTTTATTTTTATATGATATTTTTATCATTTCATTCATAAGGATTTTACCAAAATTCTTCACAAAAGTTATTTAAAGAAGAAGTTTCAATTCTCCTCTCCCAGCCTTTTTGCTGTTGCTTTCATACATTTTACTTAATACATATGTTATAAATCCCAATTTATTATTACTTTTTATTTAAAGAGTTAATTATCTTTCAGAAAAAAATGTAATAAGAGAGAAATGTTTCAATATTTACCCACTGTATTAGTCCATTCTCACACTGCTATGAAGAAATACCTGAGACTGGGTAATTTATAAGGGAAAAAAAGGTTTAATTGACTCACAGTTTCACATTGATGCAGAGGCTTCAGGAAACTTACAATCATGGTAGTAGGCAAAGGAAAAGCAAGTGCCTTCTTCACAGGGTGGAAGGACAGAATGAATGCAAGGAGGGGAAATGCCAGGTGCTTATAAAATGATCAGCTGTCATGAGAACTCACTCACTATCACTAGAACAGCATGGCAGAAACCACCCCCATGATCTAATTACCTCCACCTGGTCCCACTCTTAACATGTGGGGATTATGGAGATTGCAACTTGAGATGAGATTTGGGTGGGGAGATAGAGCCAAACCATATCATTCCACCTCGGCCCCTCCCAAATCTCATGTCTTTTCACATTCCAAACCATCATCACTTCCCAACAGTCCCCCAAAGTCTTAACTAATTTCAGCATTAACTCAGAAGTCCACAGTCCAAAGTCTAACCTGAGACAAGGCAAGTCCCTTCCATCTATGAGCCTGTAAAATCAAAAGCAAGTTAGTTACTTCTTAGAAATAACGGAGTACAGGCATTGGATAAATGCTCTCATTCCAAAATGGAGAAACTGGCCAAAACAAAGGAGCTACAGGCCCCATGCAAGTCTGAAATCCAATAGGTCAGTGGCTTTTTCAGGTGTATGGTACAAGCTGTTAATGGATCTACCATTCTGGAGTCTGGAGGACAATAGCCCTCTTCTCACAGCTCCACTAGGCAGTGCCCCAGTGGGGAGTCTGTGTGGGGGCTACAGCCCCACATTTCCCTTCCACACTGCCCTAGCAGAGGGTCTCCATGAGGGCTCCACCCCTGCAGAAAACTTCTGCTTGGACATCCAGGCATTTCCATACATCCTCTGAAACATAAGCAGAGGTTCCCAAACCTCAATTCTTGACTTCTACACACCTGCAGGCCCAACACCACATGTAGGCTGCCAAGGCTTGGGGATTGCACTCTATGAAGCAATGGCCTGAGCTCTATGTTGGACCCTTTTAATCATGCCTGGGATGCAGGGCACCAAGTCCTGAAACTGCCCAGAGTAGCAAGGCCCTGGGCCCAGCCTACAAAACCATTTTTTCCTCCTAGATCTCCAGGCCTGTGATGGGAGGGCTGCTGTGAAGGGCTCTGACATGTCTCAGAGACATTTTCCCCATTGTTTTGGTGATTAGCACTTGGCTCCTCATTACTTTTTGCAAATTCCTGCAGCCAGCTTAAATTCCTCCCCAGAAAAGATGGTTTTCTTTTCTACTGCATCCTCAAGCTACAAATTTTCCAAACTTTTATGCTTTGTCACCTCTTGAATGCTTTGCTGCTTAGAAATTTCTTCCACCATATACCCTAAATCATCTGTCTCAAGTTCAGTTTCACAGATCTCTAGGGCAGGGACAAAATGCTGCCAGTGTCTTTGCTAAAGCATAGCAACAGGCACCTTTATTCCAGTTCCAAACAAGTTCCTCATCTCCATCTGAGACCACCTCAGCCTGGACTTTATTGTGCATATCACTATCAGCATTGTGGTAAAAACCATTCAACAAGTCTCTAGGAAGTTCCAAACTTTCCCACTTCTTCCTGTCTTCTTCTGAGCCTTCCAAACTGTTCCAACCTCTGCCTGTTTCCCAGTTCCAATGTTGCTTCTACATTTTTGGGTACATTTATAGCAGCACCCACTCTCAGTACCAATTTACTAGTCCATTCTCACACTACTGTGAAGAAGTACCCAAGACTGGGTAATTCATAAAGGAAACAGGTTTAATTGACTCACAGTTCCACATAGCTTGGAAAGCCTCAGGAAATTTACAATCATGGCAGAAGGCAAAGGAGAAGCAGGCATCTTCACGGGGCAGCAGAACAGAGTGAGTACAAGCAGAAAAAATGCCAGATGCTTATAAAACCATCAGATCTTTTGAGAGCTCACTATCACTAATACAGCATAAGGGAAAACCACTCCCATGATTCAATTACGTCCACCTGGTCCTACCCTTGACACTTGGGGATTACAATTCGAGATAAAATTTGGGTGAGGACACAGAGCCAACCCATATCACCCATGTAATCCTTTCTGTTTTTCTTCATTTCTTTGTGTAAATCTAGGTTCCCAACTGATACAATTTACCTCTGCTTGCAGGACTTCTCTTAGCAAGTCTTGCATTGCAGATCTCTGTGTAAAGAATTATTACAACTTTTATATGTTTGAAAAAAAAAAGTCTTTTTTGAAGAGTATTTTCTTTGAAGTGTATTTTTGATGGACATATAATTCTAGGTTAGATTTTTTTTCAGTACTTTTAAAGATGCTGTGCCTTTTTTGTGGTTTCGATTGTTTTCAACAAGAAATCTGCTGTAATCCATATCATTGTTCTTCATTACATAATGCATATATTTTCTATGAGGATTTTGAGTTGCTTTATTTTCTTTTTAATCACGGGTTTGTTTTTTTTTTTAATCAATGGTTTTAAGCATTTGATCATAATGTGCCTTGGTATAGTTTTCTTGTTTCTTGTACTTTGGGTTCATTGAACTTTTGAATCTGCATTTTTATAATTTTCACCAAATTTGGAATGTTTTCAGCTATTTTTTTCTTTAAATAGTTTTTTAATCTTCATCCCCCCCCCTTCCCGCCACATCCTCTGCTTAGGGGACTGTAATTATTTGTATATTTAGTTTCTTGAATTTTTTGCATAGCTCACTGATGCTATTTTAAGTATTTTTTTCTCTCTTTGTTTCATTATAGATAGTTTCTATTGCTATGTCTTCAAGCTCACTAATCTTTTGAGCTCTATTGTCTACTCTGTTAATTCTACCCAGCATACACTTGATCTCAGAAATTGCCATTTTTATCTTTTAAAGTTTTATTTGCTCAATCTTTCTTCTGGCATTTGAACATATGGAACATAGCCATAATTACTTTTTAAATGTTTTCTTTTTTCTAAGTTTATCATCTATACCATGTTCAGTCCATTTTCATTTACTGATTTGCCTCAATGTAGGTTGCATTTTCCTGTTTCTTTGAGTACTTGGCAATATTACTCAGAGTCCAAGCATTATATTTAGACCTTGTTTGGTACTAGATACTTTTGTATTCCTATAAATATTTTTGAGCTTTCTTCTAGGACATAGTTGAGTTATTTGGAAACTGTTTGATCTAACTTTTAAGCTTGATTAAGTAGGAACAGAACAACATTGGATCTAGGGTTCATTTTTTTCCTACAACTGATGCTCCATACATTACTAGGTTTTGCGTTCTAGTTGTTGACAATAAACACCCTTCCCAGTGATGTGTGAGCTCTATGTACTCTTCCTTCTACTAGTTTGGGATATTCTTTCTCCCGCCTTAGGGTATTTCCCTCACCTGCACATTCTACTCAGTACTACTAAATATTTGAGGGAGAGTCTCTACTAATTTCCAGCATTTTATCTCTGCAAAGCTCTCTTCTTTCTGTTACTCTACCATGCAAACCTCAGCTGCCTTAGCCTCTCCAAACTTCCAGATCAGTCTTCTCAACAGAGAGGATGCTTCCCATCCCTGAGCCTTGTCCTTGTCCTGGAAACTTTCCAGGCCATTCATAATATATGAATCAAAAATTTGATTTTACTGGAGGGGCATTGTGCTTTGTTTGAAAATGACAGGAAAACCCCTAAGAGTTCATGCCATATTTTTCAAATTTTTAAAAGACAAATCTAGGGGTAAATATTTTCAGATAATTCACTATTGCACTCATTTTTTTATTGTTATGAAATTTATTGTATTTTATAATCTCTCATCTAAGCTCATATACTTTCATATTCTATATTGGTAATGAAGGCTTTTTCACTAAGTTCATTAAGAATATTATTTGGAGTTGTAGTGTTTACATTATTGTCATTTTGATATACAGATCCATCTTTTGTAGATTGTTTATATAATTTAATTCATATACAGGTGAGCCACTTTAAACCTCACCTTAATTACTGAATATTAAAGATGACTGAAGAATGCAGTCCTAAATCATTCACCATTTTTAAGAACACAGTGATTAAAATACAGAATTATATATTTCTCTGACAAGATAATAAATCTTGTATTTAAAACATGGAATGTACTTGTAGAAAGTTATGTTATCACTTTTTCTAAAATTGTCAAAGCCTGCTGGTACTCTGTAGGCTTACAGGGATTCTGAGTAGTACACTTGTCACATTTTAAGAAGCGCAACCTTAGAAAATCCAATAAAACCACAGACCCTTTCAAAGAAATACACAGAAACATTTCTGAAATGCATTTGAGACTTCAGGCTTGGAATCACTCTTATAGTGGTTTACTTTGATTAGGGAATAGATACAATATATTATGAGCATGAAAACAGGGTCCCTTGTCTGAAAGCCTAACAATTTCTGAATAAGGAACATCTGGGGTTATTTTCTCAATACAGGATTATGATACGGCAGACAGTTATAATTACATGAGTAATCCAGTATGAAAACTAAAATGAAAAAATCTGGTGTAGTCTTATAATTTCAGGCATCTTGATATTCAAATACCATCCATAGGCAGAGTTTATTACCATTTACATATAATGAGTTTTGGAGAAATGGCTAAAGCCTTTTTAGATGTTACTAAGCTAGAAATTACCAGAAATGCTGCAGGATAAATCTAGAATACTAGGAAAGCCAGAGGAATATCTCCTTAAGTGAGGCAATGATGCTTTCACAAAACAAAAATAACAGTTAAAAACCTAATGTGAGTCTTGGTGTTGTGGCTTTGGCACCAGTCAAGTTCCTCATGGAAACTAGTCTTAGTTTCTACTCCACATGAATAGAAAAAGCGGCTGAGCGTGGTGGCTCATGCCAGTTATCCCAGCACTTTGGAAGGCTGAGGCAGGCAGATCACCTGAGGTCAGGAGTTCAAGACCAGACTGCCCAACATGGAGAAACCCTATCTCTACTGACAATATAAAATTAGCCGGGCATGGTGGCGCATGCCTGTAATCCCAGCTACTCCCGAGGCTGAAGCAGGAGAATCACTTGAACCCGGGAGGCGGAGGTTGCAGTGAGCCGAGATCGCGCCATTGTACTCCAGCTTGGACAACAAGAACGAAACTCTCTCTCAAAAAAAAAAAAAAAAAAGCATTTACCCAAATTGCATCTACCACTGAGGTGTTACAAGTTTTAAACTCACTAGTTACTATCCACACGCATGTTCCTTTTTAAAATAAAAAGAAAGATATTCTTTTCAAATGACATTGTAATCAGATATCAATAAATTTTAAAATGCTTCCTAATTCAATTTGCTTTAATGTTAAAATTCATTTGAGTGTAAAATAACAAGCAAACAAAGATGCTTTGGTTAGGAATAATTCAAGTTTTATTTAACAAAATATACTGGAGTTTGGTTTAAGATGTTTGCTAACACTTCTCAGCCCCACATCCCTCAGTAGCTCGCTAGCATGAGGCCTGCCCCAGGTTCTTATCTGAGATCAGCTGACTCTCATGTAGTGTTATGATCTCTTATTAATATCTCCAAATGTAGAGGGATACCTTTCAAAATATCGTTGAAGAAGTTCATGCAAATAATTTTTCTACCTATCAGACACCGTGTAATATTTCAGATAGTTCATGGAAACTCTGTCATCCCAAGTAGAAAAGTAGCCCAATCCGTTTCAAGGTAAGGGTGATAATTGAAACAAGATCAAAAAATTAAACTCAGTACTGCAACCTTTACAACACAGTACTATTATCTTCTAGAGCCTCTAACTCAGTGTCTCACACTGAGTCATTAACATATCCTGGTTATAGTGAGAACTTTCCAAATCTCTATTCCTTTGGTGACTTTTTAAAGCAGTATCAATAAAGGGCTTATAAATAAGCATGGATTTTCCCCACTGGCTTCCTTCAAAGCCTGAAACTGCCTTGGAATGGAGCAAAAAGGATTAAAAAGTTTTAATATATTCAAAAGCAGTAGGCACAATGTTCCTGAGCCTAGAGACATAATAGAGAAAAACTGAACTGTTCCACTTTGAGTAATTCAAGCAATTATCAGAGGAATGCATATAGCATATATAGGGCTTAAAAATATAGGAACACAGTCAAGGAAACATAATTGGAGCTGTAGGATTCAGAGAAGAAAAAAGCATCGGTTAGTCAGTTACGGAAGATGTAACTCTTTTCATTGGAAAGTGTCCTGGATTTAGGTGAGAAGGTCTGATTCCTATATCAGCTATACTATTATCATCTGTATGACAGGAGGCAAGTGACATATTCTCTAATTCAGTTCCCACAGAAATAACAATCTTCTTAGGACAGTTATAGGAATAATATTTGAAAAAATAAAAGCACCTGACATCTCAGCACCTGGAGATGGATTCAAGACTTGGCTCTAAATGTCTGAATTAGTGTCTTTGAACATGTCACTTAACATCTCTGAACATCAGCTTCTATGCGCTATACGTTTAAAGATTGCTGGTATGACTTTGATGCTTGGGTTGACTCCCAGAGAGCAAACATAAACCAGGCCCATACCAAGAGATTAGGACTTGAAGAATGAGAACTAGAAATGGCTTCAGCTACGTGGACAATGGACACTGGTATATACCAGTAATAAGTAGGGTTCTAGGAAACTGGTAAATCAATCGTAACTTTGTGAATTTATGTATTCCCGAAATGTGCAGTCTTGTTTAGTCTGATTAGCTTAGAGACAGCTATTTGATCAATCTGTTGAATAAGGCAGAATTTGAAGACCTTTCCAGGGCATAAATGAGATCCATGTTGAGAAAGTCCCTAATGGGTAGACTTGGAGCACATTCTGTAAAATAGCCATTCCTATCAAGTTGTTTACAGCAAAGTCCTTTCTCCGTCTCTTTGAATTCCTGCCTCCCCTCCGTCAAACACTGGCCCATCTCTTTGAACTCCTGTCTCCCCTCAGCCAAACACTGGCCTGGGCACAAAAAGAGAAAGACTGGCACATGGTCTTAACATTTGAAAGCTAACCAAGGTCAGCCAGGCACCATGGCTCATGCCTGTAATCCCAGCACTTTGGGAGGCCGAGGTGTGTGGATCGCTTGAGGTCAGGAGTTCAAGACCATCCTGGCCAACATGGTAAAACCCCATATCTACTAAAAATACAAAAAAAAAAATTAGCTGGTGTAGTGGTGAACACCTGTAATCCCAGCTACTTGGGAGGGTGAGGCAGGAGAATTGCTTGAACCTGGAAGGCAGAGGTTGCAGTGAGCTGAGATGTCAGCCTGCGTGACAGAGTAAGACTGTCTCAAAAAACATAAAAATATAGAAATAAAGCTAACTAAGGTAGAATAATAAGGGTTGCATTTAGTGTTTTTGTCTTTTTACAATAGTCTTTCTAAAAATAAAACTAGCAAAGAGAATAAAAAGCAAAAACAAACAAGCAAAGAAAACTACTCCATCTCTGATAAAATAAGACACAATTAAAACTCCAAATCAAAATCTGGAGTGTTCAAAAGAACAGCGTTCACATATAGTACATCCTGGACCAAATTCAGGAAAGGGGTTGAGAACAGAAACTTGTCTCTGTAGAACTATGGCAATACCCCAAATCCACAAAAAGTGAGTGGCAAAATTGATGTAACAAACCAGTAATCCATTGCTTCAAATAGCAGTATCTAGGAGGTTGGGCTAAGGGAAAGTCACAAGCCATGAGATGGAAGGAACAGGGCTTAAGAAGGATTTTTTCAGACTTAACATCTTTCAAAGTAGGCTATTGGTGAGGCAAGGTAGAATATAAAGAGTGAATGGCCTGACACAGAAGAAAGAAGAAAGAGTGAGGAGAAACCAGTTCTGCAATGTATGCAGAAGCCAGTGCTACACTGTCCTAGTAAAGGCCAGTGAGATGCGCAGTTTCACTACTAGCCAGGCACATATCCAGGTCTGCAGGAGTGGTGAGGTAACTGTGAAAACCTATGACCAGTAGAGTCAATAATTAAAGTGTGTTAGTGCTTCAACTTGTTCCCCTAACCTTTCCTTTACATTGTACTTTCATAAGCACCAGGCCTAGGAATGAAGCACTTTTTAAAAGATCGGAAATATCTTTAAAAAAGATAAGAAACAGTGCATTTATACTATTAAAAAATAAGTAAATAAATAAAAATAAGCAAAAATTAAAAGTATTATACAAAAAAACCCCAGAAAAACTGGAATAATCAGCTCTCTACAAATTAAACAAAATATTGCCCTCTGAAACAGAGATTTCAAACATGAGATGATGACAACCAAAGTAGATTCATTATGAAACAGTGCAAATGCAAATCAGAAACTGAAGAGAAAAATAAATAATTACCAAGATAACATTACTTTGAAAGCTACAAAAAGGAGAATAAACACAGCTGGGTCCAGCACATGGTGAACAGCATTGCAGTCAGGCATGGTGGCTCACGCCTGTAATCCCAGCACTTTGGGAGGCAGAGGTGGGTAGATCACTTGAGGTCAGGAGTTCGAGACCAGCCTGGCCAACATGGTGAAACCCCATCTCTACTAAAAATACAAAAATTAGCCAGGTACAGTGGCAGATGCCTGTAGTCCCAGCTACTTGGGAGGCTGAGGCAAAAGGATCACTTGAACCCGGGAGGAAGAGGTTGTACTGAGCTGAGATTGTGCCACTGCACTCCAGCCTGGGCAACAGAGCAAGACTCCATCTCAAAAACAAACAAACAAACAAACAAAGCACTGTAGAGTATAATGAAATGTAAAATACCAGAGTAAAATAGAATTAAGGAGAAAATAATAAATGCAGAATATATACAAAGACTAGTAAATCTTTAATGGGTGTCACTGAAGACAAGAATGAAACAAATGGAGCAGAAGAAATATTCACTATACTATAAAACGAGAAATAAATAGCACAAAGATAACAAAAATATACAAGTATGTGAAAACTGAGCAACACACTCTTGAACAATCATTGGGTCAAAGAAGAAGTCAAAAGGCAAATTTTAAAATATCTTGAGACAAACAAAAATGAAAACACAACATACAAAAACTTATGGGATGCAGCATTCTTGGTGGTAAATGCCCAAATTATAATAGAAGAAAAACCTCCAATAAATGAGTCAACATTACATCTAGGAACTAGGGAGAAAAAGATCCAAGCCTAAAGCTAGTAGAAGAAAGGAAATAATAAAGATTAGAGCAGAAATAAGTAAAACAGAGAATCCAAAAGCAATGGGAAAACATCAACAAAACTAAGGGTTGGTTTTCTGAAAAGGTGAACAAAAATTGGCAAATGCTTAACTAGACTAACAGAAAAGAGAAAAGATTCAAATACATAAAATCAGAAGTGGAAGAGATGACATTTCAATTGATGCCACAGAAATTAAAAACATCACTAAGGGATTATTAGGAACAATTATAAACCAACAAATTCGACAATCTAAAAGAAATGATAAATGTATAGAAGCATGCAACCTACAAAGAATGAATCAAGAAGAAATAGGAAACCTGAACAGACCCATGCCAGATAAGGAGATTGAATCAGTATTAAAAAAACTCACATCAAAACAAACAAAAAAAATCCCAAGACCAAATGGCTTTACAAGTAAATTCTAACCAAACATTTGAAGAGGAATTAATACCAATTCTTAAACTCTTCCAAAAAATAGAAGAAAAACACTTCCAACGTCTTTTTAAAGAGGCAATATTACCCTGATACCAAGGCCAGATAAATATACCACAGGAAAAGGTAAATACCCCTGATGAACATGAATACAAAATCCTCAATATCAGCAAACTGAATTCAAAAGCACAATAAAAGAATCATATACCATGACTAAGTGGATTTATCCATGAAATTCAAGAATGGTTCAACATACACAAATAAACCAATGTGATACACAACATAAATAAGGGATAAAAATTACAGAATTTTCTCAATAAGTGCAGAAAAACCATTTGAAAAAATTCAAAATTCTTTCATCATGGCTTGGTGGAAGGCAGATCACGGTGGATAGGAGGCAAAACTAGACTGCAGCTTCAACTTGGACAGACAGAGCAGCGTGTGGAGGCTCTCACTGTGAATTTGTGCTTCAGAATGACTACAGGAATACATCAGGAAATCTGAGAGGACCCACAGACCCTCTGAAGGAAGCAGATTGCTCCTGCAGGACCCAGAAGACACCCCAAAAACTGTGAATGCCAAACTGTTGATGTGGGAAAGGGAGATCATCCACCCCCAAACACACACCCTCACTGGGGAAACTGAAGGTCTAGATTATAGGAGAAGATTCTGACCTTACGTGGAGATGAGTAAATTTAGACAGCCAGGTGAAATACAGGAGTAGAGGAAGCAGCAGGAAAAGCCCTGCTGGGTCACCAAGGAAACCATTTCTGCCTGGCCTCACATGGATTCTTCAGGAGGGTGGCCAGAGTCACTGGGAAAAGGATAGGGGGAGAAGGGAATATCCAGCTGAACTTTGTAACAATTTGAAATGATCAAGAAGTATCCTGGCCAGAACTCAGGGGAAGGCGTGAATCCAGTGTGCAGACTCCAAAAGCAGGGGAAGAATGAAAGCCATTCTTTCAAGGTTTTGCAGCTGGGAGGCAGGAAGCCTGGAACAAGCTCTCAGCCCTACTTGCCCGCTGCCTGGAACCAGACTTGGTGCTATTGGGGGGTACAGTGGGAGTGAGACCAGCCCTTTGGATTGCATGGGAGCTGGGTGAGATCTGTGACTGCCGGCTTTCCTACTTCCCTGACAAACTGCATGACGCACCAGAAACAGCCACAATCCTCCTAGAAACATAACTACATTGACCTGGGAACCTTACCCCATCCCCCACAGCAGCTGTAGCAAGATCTGCCCAAGGAGTCTGAGCTCAGACATACTAGCCCTGCCGCCACCCAATGGTCCTTCCCTACTCACCCGGTAAGTGAAGACAAAGGGCACATACTCTTGGCAGTCCTAGGGCCCCACACAGGCCTATGCCTCCCCATACTGCCACAGCTGATGCTCTCAGGAAGCTCTCCGCCTCCCAGCAGGAGGCCAACCAGCACAAAAATAGTGCATTAATCACCAAAGCTAAGAAGCCTCAAAGAGTCCATTTCACCCCATCTGTACCACCTCCACCAGAACAGGTGCTGGTATCCATTACGGAGAGACCCACAAATGGTTCACATCACAGGACTCTGTGCAGACAACCACTAGTATCAGTCCAGAGTCTGGTAGATCTGCTGAGTGGCTAGATCCAGAAGAGAGATAACAATCACTACAGCTCAGCTTTATGGAAGCCACATCCATAGGAAAATGGGGAGAGTACTACATCAACGGAACAGTCCACGGGACAAAAGAATCTGAACAACAGCCTTCAGCCCTAGACCTTCCCTAGACAGCCTGCCCAAATGAAAAGGAACCAGAAAACCAACTCTGGTAATATGACAAAACAAGGTTATTTAACACCACCAAAAATCATACTAGCTCACCAGTAATGAATCCAAACTAAGAAGAAATCCCTGATTTACCTGAAAAGGAATTCAGGAGTTTAGTTGTTAAGCTAATCAGAGAAGCACCAAAGGGGAAGCCCGATGTAAGGAAATTTTAAAAATGATACAAGAAGTAGACAGAAATATTCAATGGAATAGATAGCATAAATAAAAAACAATCAAAACTTCAGGAAACAATGGACACACTTATATGCTGTGCAAAATGCAATGCAATGCAAAATGCTCTGGAAAGTCTCAGCAATAGAATTCAACAAGTAGAAGAAACAAATTCAGAGCTCAAAGACAAAGTCTTTGAATTAACCCAATCCAACAAAGAGAAAAAGAGTAAGAAAGTATGAACAAAGCCTCCAAGAAGTCTAGGATTATGTTAAATGACCAAACCTAAGAACAATCAGTGCTCTTGAGCAAGAAGAGCAACCTAAACATGTTTGGGGAAATAATTGAGGAAAATTTCCCTGGCCTTGCTAGAGACCTAGACATCCAAACACAAGAAATAAAGAACACCTGGGAAATTCATTGCAAAAAGATCATCGCCTAGGCACACTGTCATCAGGTTATATAAATTTAAGATGAAGGAAAGAATCTTAAGCACTGTGAGACAAAAGCACTAGGTAACCTGTTAAAAAACAAAAACAAACAAACAAACAAACAAAAACCTATCAGATTAACAACAGATTTCTAAGCAGAAACCCTACAAGCTAGAATAAATCGGGGCCCTATATTCAGCCTCAAACAAACAATTACCGTCCAAGAATTTTGTATCCAGAAAAATTAAGCTTCATATATGAAGAAAAGATACACTCTTTTTCAGACAAACAAATGCTGAGAGAATTCACCACTACCAAGCCACCACTACAAGAACTGCTAAAAGGACCTCTAAATCTTAAAAAAAAAAAATCCTGGAAACACATTAAAACACAACTTCTTTAAAGCATAAATTTCACAGGACCTATAAAACAAAAATACGATTTAGAAAACAAACACAAAAACAAACAAACAAAAATCAAGCTATAGAGACAACAAACAGCATGATGAATGGAATGGTACCTCACATCTCAATACTAACATTGAATGTAAATAGCCTATATGCTCCACTTAAAATATACAGAATTGCAGAATGGATAAGAATTCACCAACCAACTATCTGCTACCTTCAAGACACTCACTTATCACACAAGGACTCATATAAACTTAAGGTAAAGGGGTAGAAAAAGACATTTCATGCAAATGGACACCAAAAGCAAGCAGGAAGCAAGAGTAGCTATTATTTATTTATTCATTTAGATGGAGTCTCACTCTGTCACCAGGCTGGAATGCAGTGATGCGATCTCAGCTCACTGCAACTTCCACCTCCCAGGTTAAAGTGATTCTCCTGCTTCAGTCTCCCAAGTAGCTGGGAATGAAGGAGCACACCACCATGCCCAGCTAATTTTTGTACTTTTAGTGGAGACATGGTTTCACCATGTTGGCCAGTCTGGTCTTGAACTCCTGACCTCGGGTGATCCATCCACCTCGGCCTCCCAAAGTGTTGGGATTACAGGCATGAGCCATCACGCTCAGCCAGTAGCTATTCTTATATGAGACAAAACAAACTTCAAAGCAACAGCAGCTTAAAAAGACACAGAGGGACATTATATAATGATAAAAGGCCTTGTCCAACAGGAAAATATCACAATTCTAAACATATATGCACCTAACACTGAAGCTCCCAAATTTGTAAAACAATTACTAATAGACCTAAGAAATGAGACAGACAGCAACACAACAGTCGTGGAGGACTTAAATCTCCACTGACAGCACTAGACAGCTCATCAAGACAGAAAGTCAACAAAGAAACAATGGATTTAAACTATACCCTGGAACAAATGGACTTAACAGATATACACAGAACATTCCATCCAACAACCACAGAATATACATTCTATTCAACAGCACATGGAACTTCCTCCAAGATAGACCATATGATAGGCCATAAAATGAGCCTCAATAAATTTAAGAAAATTGAAATTATATCAAGCACTCTCTTAGACCACAGTGAAATAAAACTGGAAATCAACTCCAAAAGGAACCTTCAAAACCATGCAAATACATGGAAATTAAATAATCTGCTTCTGAATGATCATTGTGTCACAAAAATGAAATCAAGATGAAAATTTAAAAATTCTTCAAACTGAAAAATAATAGTGATACAGCCTATCAAAACCTCTGGGATTCAGCAAAGGTGGTGCTCATAGGAAAGTTTATAGCCCTAAACGCCTACATCAAAAAGTGTGAAACAGCACAAAAACACAATCTAAGGTCACGCCTCAAGGAACCAGAAAAACAAGAACAAACCAAACCCAAATGAAGAAGAAGGAAGAAAATAACCAAGACCAGAGCAGAACTAAATGAAATTGAAACAAATAAATACATAAGATAAATGAAATGAAAAGCTGGTTATTTGATAAGATAAATAAAATTGATAGACCATTAGCAAGATTAACCAAGAAAAGAGGAGAGAAAATCCAAATAATCTCAATAAGAAATGAAATGGGAGATATCACAACTGACACCACAGAAATATAAAAGATCATTCAAGGCTACTATGAACACCTTTACATGCATAAACTAGAAAACCTAGAGGAGATGGATAAATTCCTGGAAAGATACAACCCTCTTATCTTAAATTAGGAAGAATTAGATACCCTGAATAGATCAATTACAAGCAGCAAGATTGAAATGGTAATTTAAAAATTACCAACAAAAAAACGTCCAGGACCAGATGGATTCACAGCACAGTTCTACCACATATTCAAAAAATTGATACGAATCCTATTGACACTATTCCACAAGATAGAGAAAGAGGGAATCCTCCCTAATTCGTTCTATGATGCCAGTATCATCCTAATACCAAAACCAGGAAAGAATATAACCAAAAAAGAAACTACAGACCCATATCCCTGATGAACATAGATGCTAAAATCCTTAACAAAATACTAGCTAACCAAATCCAATGACATATCCAAAAGATAATCCACCATGATCAAGTGGGTTTCATACTAAGGATATAGAGATTGTTTAACATACACAAGTCAATAAATGTGAGACCATATAAACAGAATTAAAAACAAAATCTCACGATCATCTCATTAGATGCAGAAAAAGCATGCAACAAAATCCAGTATACCTTTACGATTAAAACTCTCAGCAAAATCAGCAAACAAGGGACATATCTCAATGTAATAAAAGCCATCTATGACAAACCCACAGCCAGCATAATATTGAACAGGGAAAATTTGAAAGCATTCCATCTGAGAACTAGAACAAAACAAGGATGCTCACTCTCGCCACTCCTCTTCAACACAGTACTGGAAGTCCTAGCCAGAGCAATCAGACGAGAGAAAGAAATAAAGGGCATCCAAAATGATAAAGAGGAAGTCAAACTGTTGGTGTTTGCTGATAATATGGTTGTTTACCTAGGAAACCTTATAGACTCCTCCAGAAAGCTCCTAGAACTGATAAAAGAATTCAGCAGTTTCTGGACACAAAATTAACATACATAAATCAGTAGCTCTTCTATATAACAACAGCGACCAAGCTGAGAATCAAATCAATAACTCAACCTCTTTTACAATAGCTGCAAAAAAATAAAATAAAATAAAATGCTTAGGAATATACCTAACCAAGGAGGTGAAAGACTTCTACAAGGAAAACTACAAAACGCTGCTGAAAAAAATCGTAGATGAAATAAATGGAAACACATCCCACGCTCATGGATTGGTAGAATCAATATTGTGAAAACAACCATACTGCCAACAGCAATCTACAAATTCAACACAATTCCCATCAAAATACCACGATCATTCTTCACAGAATTAGAAGAAACAATTCTAAAATTCATATGGAACCAAAAAAGAGCCCTCATAGCCAAAGCAAGACTGAACAAACAGAACAATTTTGAAGGCATCACATGACCAGATTTCAAACTATACTATAAGGCCATAGTCACCAAAACAGCATGGTATTGGTATTAAAAAATAGGTATAGGCATGGGCAAAGACTTCAAGACTAAAACACCAAAAGCAATGGTAACAAAAGCCAAAATTGACAAACGGGATCTAATTAAACTAAAGAACTTCGGCATAGCAAAAGAAACTATCATCAGAGTGAACAGGCAATCTACAAAATGGGAGAAAATTTTTGCAATCTATCCATATGACAAAGGGCTAACATCCAGAATCTACAAAGAACTTAAACAAATTTACAAGCAAAAAACAACCCCATCAAAAAGCAGCCAAATGATATGAACAGTCACTTCTCAAAAGACGACATTTATGCAGCCAACAAACATATGAAAAAAAGCTTATCATTAGAGAAATGCAAATCAAAACCACAATGAGATACCATCTCATGCTAATTAGAATGGCGATCATTAAAAAGTCAGGAAATGACAGACGCTGGATAGAATGTGGAGAAATAGGAACGCTTTTACACTATTGGGGGTAGTGTAAATTAGTTCAACCATTGTGGAAGACAGTGCTGTGATTCCTCAAGAATCTAGAACCAGAAATACCATCTGACCCAGCAATCCCATTACTGGGTATATACCCAAGGATTATGAATCATGCTACTATAAAGACACATGCACATGTATGTTTATTGAGGCACTATAGCAAAGACTTGGAACCAACCCAAATGCCCATCGATGATAGACTGGATAAAGAAAATGTGGCACATATACACCATGGAATACTATGCAGCCATAAAAAGGATGAGTTCATGTCCTTTGCAGGGACATGTATGAAGCTGGAAACAAGCATTCTCAGCAAACTAACACAAGAACAGAAAACCAAACACTGCATGTTCTCACTCATAAGTGGGAGTTGAATGAGAACACATGGACACAGGGAGGGGAACATCACACACCAGGGCCTGTCAGGGGGTGGAGGGCAATGGGACGGATAGCATTAGGAGAAATACCTAATGTAGATAACGGGTTGATGGGTGCTGCAAACCACAATGGCATGTGTATACCAATGTAACAAACCTGCATGTTCTGCACATGTACCCCAGGACTTGAAGTATAATATAATATAATATAATATAATATAATATAATTACAACCCAAGCTTATAGGGGAAAATAGGCATATAGATCAATGGAACAGAATAGAGAACCGAGAAATGAACCCAAATACTTACAGCCAACTGATCTTCGACAAAGCAAACAAAAACATAAAGTGGGGAAAAGGACAACCTTTTCAACAAATGGTGCCGGGATTTGGCTAGTCACATGAAGGAGAATGAAATTGGATCATCTCTCACCTCGTACAAAAATCAACTCAAGATGGATTAAGGACTTAAATGTAAGGCCTGAAACTATAAAAATTCTAGAAGATAACATTGGAGAACCCTTTCTAGACATTGGCTTAGGCAAGGATTTTATGACAAAGAACCCAAAAGCAAATGCAACAAAAATAAAGATAAATAGCTGCGTCTTAATATAACTAAAGCACTTTTGCATGGCAAAAGTCAGTCAGTCACCATAATGAACAGACAACCCACAGAGTGGGAGAAAATCTTCATAATCTATACATAAGACAAAGGACTAATGTCCAGAATCTACAATGAAATCAAACAAATCAGCAAAGATAAAAACAAAAATCATATCAAAAAGTGGGCTAAGGACATGAACAGACAATTCTCAAAAGAAGATATACAAATGACAACAAACATATGAGAAAATGCTCAACATCACTAATGATCAGGGGAATGCAAATCAAAATAATGCAATACCACCTTACTTCTGCAAGAATGGCCATAATCAAAAAATAGTAGATGTTGGCATGGATGTGGTGAAGAGGGAACAATTCTACACTGCTGGTGGGAATGTAAAGCAGTACAACCACTAAGGAAAACATTGTGGAAATTCCTTAAAGAACTAAAAGTAGAATTACCATTTGATCCAGCAATCCCACTACTGAGTATCTACCCAGAGGAAAAGAAGTCATCATATGAAAAACATATTTGCACGTGCATGTTTATAGCAGCACAATTCACAATTGCAAAAATGTGGAACCAGCCCAAATGCCCATCAGTCAACAACTGGATAAAGAAACTCTGGGGTGTGTGTGTGTGTGTGTATGATGGAATACCACTCAGCCATAAAAAGGAATTAATTAATGGTACTTGAAATGACCTGGATGAGATTGGAAACTATTATTCTAAGTAAAGTAACTCAGGAATGGAAAACCAATCATCATATGTTCTCACTCATAAGTGGGAGCTAAGCTATGAGAATGCAAAGGTATAAGAATGACACAATGGACTTTGGGGACTCAGGGAGAAAGGGTGGGAAGGGGGTGAGGAATAAAAGACTACAAATAGGGTGCAGTGTATACTGTAAGGGTGATGGGTGCACCAAAATCTCACAAATCACCACTAAAGAACTTAACCATGTAACCAAACACCACCTGTTCCCCAATAATCTATAGAAATAAAAAATTTAAAAACAAACAAAATTAAAAATCCTTTCATGATGAAAAATCTCAACAAATTATATACGGAAAGAAGTTGATTCAACACAATAAAAGCTATAAATTAAAAACTCACAGTTAACATCTTGCTCAATGATGAAAGCTTTTTCCCCAAGATCTGAAACAAGTCAAGGATGCCAACTCTCACTACCTGTACTCAACATGATACTGAAAGCCTTAACTAGAGTAATTAAGGAAGACAAAGAAATAAAATGCATCCAAATAAGAAAGAAAAAAGTAAAATGATCTGTTTGCAGATATAATGTTACATGCAGAAAACCCTAACAATTTCACAAATATAACTGTTACAACTAATAAATGAAGTCAGCAAAGTTACAGGATACAAAATCAATGTACAAAAATCAGTTCCATTTATATATACTAACATCAAATTGTCCAAAAAATTAAGAAAGTTCATTTTTCACCCAATTCTTTCATCGCCTTGGTTAAGTTTATTTACAAGTATTTTTATTTGATACAACAGCATCAAAAAATACTTAATGAGAAAATTTAATGAAGGAGGTGAAAGAATTGTACACTGAAAACTATGAGCACTGATGAAATAAAATAAGTAGCCACAAACAAATGAAATGACATCTATTTTAAAAAGTAATCCAACAAAATATAAACATCATAATTCCTCATGACCAAGTGAGGTGTACCCAGAAATGCAGAGTTGATTTAACATTTGAAAATCAACCAATGTTCCAAGCACGGCTGCGTTTTAAATTTTTAAAAAATATATATAAAGAAAAGAAAATCAACCAATGTAATCCACCATATAAACTAACATAAATAAAAACTGTTTAATCATCTTTATAGATGCAGAAAAAAAGCATTAGAGAAAATACAACATTCATACCTCATAAAATCTCGTAGAAAACTAGGAATATAAAGGAATGTCCTCAATTTGAGGAAGGCCATCTATGAATCACTAACAGTTTATATCATAATTAATGGTGGGAGATTGAATGCTTTCCCCCGATGACCATGAACAAGACAACTCAAGGACTCTTACTATTTCTATCCAGCGTTCTACTGGAGTTTCTGGCTGTGCAGTCAGACGAGAAAAAGAGAAGACCAGGTTAGAAAGGAGTAAACTGTCTTTATTTGACACATGTTAAGTTTATGTATAAAATTAAATATAATTTAAAAAGAAGCTACTAGATTTAATAAGTGAATTTATTAAGGTTTCAGGATCCAAGAGCAATATATAAACATTGAATATATTTCTTTTTTCTTTCTTTTTATTCATGCCAGAAGACCCTAAATTCAATGTATTTCTGTATGCTAGCAACAAACAGTTCAGAATTTAAGCTAAATAAACGAGCCCACTTACAAAAACATCAAAAATACAAGCTACTTATGGGTGAATTTTGCAAAAGATGCATTAAGACTTATACACTGAAAATTAAAAAACATTGCTAAGAAATTTTAAACTGGCCGGACGTGGTGGCTCACGCCTGTAATCCCAGCACTTTGGGAGGCCGAGGCGGGTGGATCACGAGGTCAGGAGATCAAGACCATCCTGGCTAACACGGTGAAACCCCGTCTCTACTAAAAACACAAAAAATTAACCGGGCATGGTGGCGGGCGTCTGTAGTCCCAGCTACTCGGGAGGCTGAGGCAGGAGAATGGCGTGAACCCGGGAGGTGGAGCTTGCAGTGAGCCGAGATCGCGCCACTGCACTCCAGTCTGGGAGACACAGCGAGACTCTGTCTCAAAAAAAAAAAAAAAAAAAGAAATTTTAAACTATTTAAACAAAGTGACACATGTTCCTGAATTGGAAGATAAAATATTGTTAAGACACTGATTCTTCTCAAAATGATCTTTAGATTCAACACAATGTTGAATGTAAAAATTTACAAGCCGATTCAAAATTTTATATGCAAATACAAAGAAACTAAAATAAACAAAATGATTTTGAAAACAAACTTGAAGAACTTACACTACTTGATTTCAAAATTATCATAAAGTTACACTAATCAAAACAGTGTGGTATTGATGTAAAGATGACCAAATCAATCAATGCAACAGATTACAGAGCCCAGATGTGGACCCACACATATGTGGTCAATTAATTTTCAACAAAGTTGGCGAGGTATTTTAATGGAAAGAAATAAAATTTCTACCCATTTTGTAAGAACTGTAGTTGGTATGGATTCTAATCTCACACTTCACACACAAAATTTACCTAAAAACATTATCACAGAATTAAATATAAGAGCTAAAACTATAAAATTTCTAGAATAAGACATGAGAGAAAATATTACTTACCTCAGGCTTTGCAAAGATTTCTTAAATATTACACAAAAGCACAAATTATAAAAGGAAAATATCAATAAACTGGATTTCATTAAAATTAAAAATGTACTTTAACAGACACTGTCAAGAAAATGAAAAGACACAGACCGGGAGAAAATATCTGTACAACATGTATTCAACAGAAGGCGTGCATCTAAAATATATAAATAACTTTTACAGCTTAGAAAAAACAAAATACCTGATTTTAAAATATGGGCAAAAGATTTTAAACAGATACTGGCAGATGGGAGGCATTGTCAGCATGCCTGTCCCACTTGGAAAGACAAAATAGTGAGTAGAAATTCACCTGTGACCTTTTTTCCAAGAAGCAACATAGGAACTTAACAGAAAAGTGAAAGAAACCACAGAACCTTTGAAACAAATGGCTGGCAGCAGCCTACATGGTAAACCAAACTGAAAAGTGTGAGTCTCCATAGCATGAGACAGGGAGAAACTACCAAGGCAACACACACTTGAACAGGAAAGCCAAGCCATCCAGGCCAGGGGAAGGCCTTGACCCTCCCCATCGCAGGAGCTGATGTAGGGAGTGGTGGGGAGTATACGAGAAGGAGCGGCATTGGGACGTGCTTTACAGGAACTCACGGACTCCATCAGGGATAGAAGAAAGCCATTCCTGTGATCACAGGTTGTGAGAAGCCCCTAATTGGGATTTGAAATATAACCTTGAGTGGGGATGAACCCCACTGGCCAGAACTGAGGGATGGGAGGGACACTTGCTACAGCCATGGGCGCAGAAGCTGGATACTCCTGCTTCACGGGCAGACAAGGAGGGGCATGGCCTGAGAGCCATGGTTTCTGTCTCCCTCAGGAAGGCTTATGGTCTGGGGGCAGTTTTGAGTTCCGAGCACAGGCTGCCTGGAACCTAGCTAGCTGCTATTAGCAGAACACTGTGGATGTGAGACCAGCCTTGCCAAGTGGGTGGGAGCTGAGTGGGGCTTATTGCTGCCTGCCACTCCCTACTCCCCATGTAGATTCTTTTGTGTGCTGCAAAGGCAGCTGCACTCCTCCCTGGAATGTCACCCCAGTGGAAAGGGAACTACTCTCTGATCCCCAATGGGGCCACTACTTATGCCCACATGCGGGTAGCCAGAGCACAAAGAGCACAAACTTGGCTGACCTAGCTCCCACCGGCTTTCACCCTCAACCTACCCTGGTAGCATAACACAATGAACAGGGACATTTGGTACCTCCACGGTCCCTCCCACTGCCTGAAACACCAGACCACCTCCCCTGGGTAACATAAGGTAGGCACAGATTCCACCACTCTCACCACAGCTGGTGCTCTTTTGCAAGTGCCACCTACTGGCTGGAGTCCAACTGGCACAGCCCATTACATCATCTGCAAGCACAATAATACAGCACTCAGAAAGGAGAAAGCTTTTGCACGACCTCATCTATCAGCATTGCTTGCATCACCCTGGCTAACCAGGAGGTCATGAGACTGTCCACATGCCCAATACATTACTACTACAGCTGGCATTTAAGAAAGCCAACACACTAAGGGTATTTACAACAAAGGAAATCTCAGTGTCTACATCATTCCCATCCCACCCTCATCAGAGCTGGTGCTGATACCCACTGCTGGGAGCCTAGAGGACTGGTCACATCACTGGTTCCCTTACAGACATTCCCCAGCACCAGCCCAGAGTGTTACAGCCCCACCAGATGGCTAGACCAAGAGGGGCAGCAGGACTAATAATAGGCTGGCCCTCAGGGATAGCTACTCCTAAGGGAAGGGTGAGGACAACACATTAAGGGAACACCCTTTGGGACAAAAGAAACCAGACTGCAGGCTTTGAGTCCACGAACTTTCAACTTATGAGAAGTTTCTTTCAGAAGAGGCACAGGCCCAATGTTATGCTCAGTAAGGAAAGTCTGCAACTCTTCCTCAAGTGTCAGACATCCCTGGTGCTGATGAAGAATCTTGGAGAAGGAGACTTTTTCCCCTCCTTGCCCACCACTGCAGATACAGCTGGGGCTTCTCCCAGCAAGCTTGGCATGGGTGCATCTATAGACAAGTGTTCCTTTTTGGAACACTTCAGGGTAACTACATAACCACAGGAGGGGTGTCCCCCAGGTCCAGGCTAGCATGAGAGTTAGAGTTACAATCCCTCTCACATGGAACATTAGCATTTCTGCAGATAAAAGGAGGTGCCTGTCTGATCAGAATAGCCAGAACACCAGGTGTGGAGTGTTACTGGGAGGTGGATCACTTTCCTGCTGGCCTGGAAGGAGATCCATGGTAGCCCCTGAAAACACCTCAGTGCATTTTACTGAGAGCTTCCCTAGCCACCTCTGTCAAAGCTGGAACCTCTACTCACCATTGGGGTATTGCATTTACCCACCTGCTTTAGCCACAGCTACTCTTTAGCTAAGCTACATGACATAAACTTCATGAGACCTCTGCCATTCCAGTCCCAAAGGAGACAGTGAACATGCTCCCACACCTACTACTACAGCATCTGAGAAAGTCATCACACAAAGATTCACTATAACTAAGTGTATCAGTGTCTTCTCACACTGCTATAAAGAAATATCTGAGACTGGGTAATTTATAAAGAAAAGAGGTTTATTGGCTTATGGTTCTGCAGGCTCTACAGGAAGCATGGCTAAGGAGGCCTCAGGAAATTTACAATCATGGCAGAAGACAAAGGGGAAGCAGGTACATCTTACATGGCTGGAGCAGGAGAAAGGGGGAGGGGAGATACCACACTTTTAAACAGCCAGATCTCCTGAGAACTCTACCACAAGACAGCACAAGGGGGGTAGTGCTAAACCATTACAAACTGCCCCCATGATCCAATCACCTCTCATCAGGCCCCATTTCCAACATCGGGGATTATAATTCTTTGACATGAGACTTGGATGGGAACACAGAGCCAAACCATATAGCAAAGGAATTCATACAGATTCTTCACCATCGAAGGTACTCAGAGCCAAAGATAGGTGACAATAAACAATAAACATTATAGTCACATCCTTGAGGGGAAAAAAAGAAATTTCAAAAAATATAGTTGAATAAAAAATAAACACAAAAATAATTAGAATAAATAGTTTACCCAAATGAGAAGAAACTAGAAAAGTAATTCTGGCAATATGAAAAAATAGGGTTTTATAACACCCCAAAAATCACACTAACTCTCCAGCAAGTGGATACAAGCAACGACAGAATCTTTGAAATACCAGATAGAGAATTTAAAAGATTATCAGGTTATTCAAGAAGATACAAGAGAAAGATGAAAACCAACATAAGGAAATTTTTTGGAAAATTATCTGAAGAGGTAAATATTTTAAAGAAAACCAATAATAACTTCTGGAAATGAAAGGCATACTTTGAGAACTACAAAATACAGTGGAAAGTTTTCACAATAGACTACAACAAGTAGAAGAAAGAATTTCAGAGCTCAAAGACGAGGCTTTTGAATTAACCCAGTCAGATAAAAATAAAGAAAAAAGAATTAGCCGGGCGCGGTGGCTCAAGCCTGTAATCCCAGCACTTTGGGAGGCCGAGACGGGCGGATAACGAGGTCAGGAGATCGAGACCATCCTGGCTAATACGGTGAAACCCCGTCTCTACTAAAAATACAAAAAACTAGCCGGGCGAGGCAGCGGGCGCCTGTGGTCCCAGCTACTCGGGAGGCTGAGGCAGGAGAATGGCGGGAACCCGGGAGGCGGAGCTTGCAGTGAGCTGAGGTCCGGCCACTGCACTCCAGCCCGGGCGACAGAGCGAGACTCCGTCTCAAAAAAAAAAAAAAGCAATGAACAAAGTCTCCAAGAAATAAGAGATTATATAAAATACCAAAACTAAGAATTATAGGTGTTCCTGAGGGAGAAGAAAAAGCAAAAAGTCTGCAAAACCTATTTGGGGGAATAACTGAAGAAAACTTCTCTTTGCTTGCTAGAGATTTAGGCAGACAAATAAAAGAAGGTCAAAGAATTCCTGAAAAATTCATTACGAAAACGACATCACCAAGACATACAGTCATCAGACTACCTAGAGCCAACATGAAGGAAAGAATTATAACAGCAGTGAGACAAAAGCAACGGGTAACCTATAAAAGAAAACCTATCAGACTGACAGCAGATTTCTCAGGAGAAACCTGACAAATCATAAGGAATTGGGGTCCTATCTTTATACACCTTAAACAGAATAACTGCAGCCAAGAATCTTGAATTCAGCAAAACTAAGTTTCACAAATAACGGAGAAATAAAGTCATTCTCAGACAAATGCTGAGGAAATTTGCCCATTTTAGACCAGCCCTACGAGAAATGCTAAAAGGAGTTCCAAATCTTGAAATAAAAGGTTGATATGCACCAGAATAAAAACTCCTCAAAGCATCCAATTCACATGGCTTATCAAACAGTAACACAATAAAGAAAACAAAGTCAGTAGACAACTATCAATGAGATCACTGGAATGGTACTCTCACATCTCATTGTTAACATTGAATGTAAATGGTCTAAATGCTCCATCTATAAATATACACATTGACATAATGGATAAGATATCACAAATGAAGTATCTGCTGTCCTCAGGAGACATGCCTAACATGTAAGGATTTTTATAGATTCATGGTATAAAGAGGTGGGAAAAGAAATTTCACACAAACGAAAACCAAAAGTCGGCAGGAGTAGTTTTTGTCATATCAGATAAAACAGATTTTGAAACAATAATAGGAAAAAAAGACAAAGCAGGTCATTATATAATGATAAAAGGAACAACTCAACTAGAAGACACAACAATCCTGAATATGTATGCACCTAACCCCAGAGTTCCCAGATTCATAAAGCAATTACTACCAGACCTATAAAAAGAGACAGCAGCACAATAATAATGAGGGACTTTAATACTCCTCAGATGGCACTAGACAGATCATTGCGGCAGAATGTCAACAAAGAAACACTGGATTTAAACTGCACTCTAAAATAAATGAAACCAACAGATATTTACAGAACATTCTACTCAAGAACTGCAGAATATACATTACTCTCATCAGCACATGAAACATTTGCCAAGATAAATCATATTCTAGGCCACAAAACAAGTCTCAATAAATCTGTAAAAGTTGAAATCATATCAAGTATCTTCTCAGACCACAACAGAGTAAAATTAGAAATCAATACCAAAAGGAACCCTCAAACCTATACAAATAAATGGAAATTAAATAATCCACTCCTGAGTGGTTTTGGGGTTAATAATGAAATCAAGATAGAAATTTTAAAAGTTTTCAAAAAACCCAAAGCTAACAAAAGAAAAGAAATAATAAAGATCAGGGAAGAACTAAATAAAATTGAGACCACAAAAGATACAAAAGATCAATGAAGCAAAAACCTGGTTCTGTGAAAATATAAACAAAATTGATAGACGACTAGTTATATTAAACAAGAAGAGAGAAGTTTCAAATGAGCTCAGTTAGAAATGGAAATGAAGACACTACAATGTACGTCACAAAAATACAAAAGATCATTTGAGACTGCTATGAACAACACTATACACACAAACTAGAAAAGCTAGAGGACATGGATAAATTCCTGGACACACACAATTCACCTAGTTTGAATAAAGAATAAATAGAAATTCTGAACTGACCAATAACATGCAGTGAGGTTGAATCAGTAATTTTAAAACTGCCAACAACAACAACAACAAATCACAGGGCCAGATGGATTCACAGCTGAATTCTATCAGACATTCAAAGAGTAATTGGTATCAATTCTACCAAAACTATTTCAAGATATTGAGAAGGAGAGAATACTCCCTAACTCATCCTACAAAGCAAATATTAACCTGATACCAAAGCCAGGAATGAATATTACCCAAAAAACAAACAAACAAACAAAAAAAAAACTACAGACAAAGACCCCTAGTGAATATAGATGTAAAACTCCTCAACAAATTGCAAGCAAACTGAATCCAAGAGCACATCAAAAAAAAAAAAAAAAAAAAAAAAAAAAAAAAATTCACCATGATCAAGTGGGTTTCATTGCAGGGACACAGGCATGGTTCAACATAAGCAAGTCAATAAATGTAATTCATCACATAAGCAGAATTGAAAAAAAAAATATGATCATCTCAATAGGTGCAGAGAAAGCATTTGATAAAATTTGCCACTGTTTTATGATAAAAATCCTCAATAAACTAGCCATAGAAGGGACTTACCTCAAAATAATAAAAACCACATATGACAAAACTACAGCCAACATCATAATAAATTAGGAAAAGTTAAAAGCATTCCCCTTAAGAATTGGAACAAGAAAAGGATGACCCCTTTCACCAATTCTATACAACATAGTACTAGAAGTTCTAGCCAGAGCAATCAGGCAAGAGAAAGAAACAAAGGACATCCAATTTGAAAAGAGGAAGTCAAACTATCTCTGCCAATGATATGAACTTATACCTAAAAAACCCTAAAGACTCCTCCAAAAGACTCCTAGATCTGATAAATGAATTTGGTAAAGTCTCAGGTTACAAAATCAATGAACACAAATCAATAGCACCACTATACACTAACAACAACCAAGCTGAGAATCAAATTAAGAATTCCATCCCTTTTAAAATAGCTGACAAAAATACCTAGGAATATACTTAACCAAGAAGTTGAAAGATCTCTACAAGAATTCCAAACACTGCTGAAAGAAATCATAGATGACACAAATAAATGGAAATACATCCCATAATCATGGATTGGAACATGAAAATGACCATACTGCCCAAAGCAATCTACAGATTCAATGTAGTTCCTATCAAAATACCAACATCATTTCTCACAGAATCAGAAAAAAATCCTAAAATTCATATGGAACCAAAAAGAGCCTGAATACCCCAAGTAATCTTAAGGAAAAAGAATAAATCTGGAGGGATAACATTACCTGACTTCTAACTATACTACAAGACTGAAGTAACCAAAACAGCATGGTAGTGGTATTAAAGTAGATACATAAACCAATGGAATATATTAGAAAAGCCAGAAAGAAAGTTAAATACTTACAACCAACTGATCTTTGACAAAGTGTACAAAAGCATAAATTGGGGAAAGGACACCCTATTTAATAAATGGGGCTGGAAAAATTAGATAGCCACACACAGAAGAATGAAACTGATTCCCTATCTCTCACCATATTAAAAAAAATTAACTCAAGGTGGATTAAAGACTTAAAGCTAAGACCAGAAATCATAAAAGTTCTAGAGGAAAAAAAAAAAAAAAAAACCTAAGAAAAACTCTTCGGGACATTGGTCTTATGACTAAGACCCCAAAAGCAAACGCAACAAAAACAAAAATAACTGGGATCTATTTAAGCTAAAAGGTTTCCATGCAGCAAAAGAAATTATCAGAGTAAACAGACAACCTACAGAATGGAAGAAAATATTTGCAAATTATGCATACAACAAAAGACTAATATCTAGAATTTACAAAGAGCTCAAACAAATCAGCAAGAAAAAACAAACAATCCCATTAAAAAGTGGGCAAAGGACATGAACAGACGTTTCTCAAAAGAAGATATACAAATGGGCAACAAACATATGAAAAAAATGTTCAATATCACTAATCATCAGGGAAATGCAAATTAAAACACAACGAGATACCTCTTTACCCCAGCCATAATGGTCATTATTATAGTAAAAAAACAATAGATGTTGGCATGGATATGGTGAAAAAGGAACGCTTATACACTAGTGGTAGGAATGTAAATTAATAAAACCTCTATGGCAAACAGGAGATTTCTTAGAGAACTAAAAGTATATCTACCATGCATCCAGCAATCTCACTACTGGGTATCTACACAAAGGAAAAATAGTCACTATATCAAAAAGACACCTGCATGCACATGTTTATAGCAGCACAATTCACAACTGCAAATATATGGAATTAACCTAAGTGCCCATCAACTGATGAGTGGAAAAAGACAACGTTGTGTGTATATATACATATACACACTATATATATACACACACATTATATATATACACTATATATACACACACTATACACACACACACACACATATATACACATACCATGGAATACTACCCCGCCATTAAAAAAGAACAAAATAATGTCTTTTGCAGCAACTTGTATGGAACTGGAGGCTATTATTCTGTGAAGTAACTCAGGAATCAAAAAACAAACCCCCCATATTCTAACCTATAAGTGGGAGCTAAGCTATGGGTACACAATGGCATACAGCATGATATAATGGACACTGGAGTTTCAAAATCGGGGAAAGCTGGAGCAGGGTGAGGGCTAAATAATGACCTATTGGGTATAATGTACACTACTCAGGTGATGAGTGCAGTAAAATCCTAGGCTTGACTACCATACAATTCATCCATGTAACCAAAAACCACTTGTACCTTTAAAGTTATTAAAATAGAAAAAAATTAAAGATTAAAACAGACACTTCATCAAAGATAATATATGAATTAATAAATAAACACCTGAGAAAAGTATCAACATCCTTAGTTATTGGGGATATTTAAATTAAATTCACAGTGAAATACCACTCAGTAGAATGGCTAAAATTTAAAAACTTGATCATATCAAATATTAGTAAATATGTAGAACAACTAGAACTCTCATACATTGTTTGCAGGAATATAAAATGGTACATCCTCTTTGGAAAACAGTTTTGCAGTTTCTTAAAATAAACATACACCTACCATACGACTAATCCATTCCACCCCTAGATGTTTATCTAAGACTAGTAGTTGAGCAAATGTTCACAACAAAGACTTGTACACGAATGTTCATAGCAATTCTATTTGCAATAGCCAAAGATCAGAAACAACCTATCAACAGGTGAATGGGTAAACAAATTGTAGTACATCCATAGAAAGGAATGCTACTCACCAAAAGGAATGAACAATCAATATATCCAACAACATAAATGAATCTCAAAATAATTAGGCGCTAAGTGACAGAAGACAGACATAAGAGTAGCTTCTTCTGTATGATGTCATTTATTTAAAATTCTAGAAAATGCAAAGTAATTCATAATTCCAGGAAGTACAGCAGTGTTTGATTGAAGATGTCAAGGATGTGGACGGAGAGGGAAGATTTACAAAGGGACTTGAAGAGAATCTTGAGGGCAATGGATGTATTCATTAATTTGATAGTGGTTATGGTTTCAAGTGTATATTCATATACCAAAATTTATCAAACTATATACTTTAAATAGAATCAGTTTATTATATATTATATAACTCTGTAAAGTTAAAAAATGAAAGTGGTACTCTAAGTATATGGATCTCAAGGTTTGTGAAAGATGTTTTAGATAATTTTATAAACTTAGCTAATATTTTTATAATTTATAATTGTGTCTATACATTTCAAATGCAAGAGAATTCACTGCAAATTTTCTTTCATCTCCTCTCTTTTCTCACCTTGGATTAAGTCCTATTAGACACACACTATAAAAGCTCAGTGTAACTTCTGGTGATTTAGATTGGTTTTATAATTACTGATCCCTGCTGCAGCTTTTTATGACAAGCTTGAAGTAAACAGAAGTACTTCTGACACTTTCTAATCTAAAACCAACACAAAGTCTCATTTTTCCAATATACGATGACAGGCCAAGACCACACATATCTATCATAATGAAATTGAGAAAAACTGAACTATTAAAGGAAAACATTCTCAGACTGGGTAAAAAAAAAAAAAAAAAAAAAAAAAAAAAAAATCTGTCCATAAGAAATGCATGCACATCAAAGTCATTTAGAAAGACCGGAAATAAAATGGAAGAATTTTACTAGGAAAATACACACGCAAACACACAGGGAAACTAGAAGTTGGATATTCATATCAACCAGGGTTTCAAAAGAAAATTTGAGATAACAAAGGGCAACTGATAACAATAAAAGGTGAACTTTTTATAAATTTTGATGTATTAAATAGTATAACATTTTTCAAAATGCAATCCTCCCAAAAATAGAACAGAAAGTACAATAATATATTAAGGTGCTTCTAATTCACCTTTTTCATCTCGTAGAAAATTAAGTACATAATCAAAATAAGTAACAATATGGAGAAGAGTTTTTCAAAGTGTGGTCCAAGGACCTCTTGCAACAAACTTCCCTAGGATTCTTGTAAAACAAAATATATTTCAAGTCTCTACTCTGACTTATGAAACCAGGTTTTCTGGGAATGGTTCCCAGAAATCATCATTTTTGCAAGCACCTTAAATGATTTTTATGCATTGAGCATATAAATTATATACTTAATAATACTAACACATTTACATATGAGTACTGCAGTCAACCGAATATATAATTTCTACTCCAGGGACAAATAAATGTTTATAAAAATGGACCAGAAAGTGTATTAAATTTTTAAAAAGTAGAAATAGTAAAGGCTACACTCATTTCAATTGTTAAAAAAAGAAAGAAAAAAAGCTATAAATAAATGTTTTTAGAAAAGAAGGAAGCAACACCTTGACCAACTGAAAAATTAAAGTTTTCTCTTAATATGGGCCAAAGAGATAAACCAAAGTGTAGAAAGATTTAGAAAATAAAATGGGGGTGATGTACACATTAGAACCTACAGAATGTGATTCAGTAGAGCTCAAGAGATATTCATAACACTAAACAATTACTATGCAAGAAAGAATAATAGCAAATAAATTCAGAGCTCATTTTAATAGATTAGGAATATAACAGCAAAATAAAGCCAAGTAAAAGAGAAGAAAGCAATTATAAAGATAAAAAATTAATGGACTTAAGCTAATTTATACTATATATAACAACATAATAAACACTAGAGCTGCTTCTTTAAAAACAGTAAAGTTAACAGCTGACATGTAATCAAGAACAAAATATTACATACTCTCTACTTGCATTTATAAAATATCAGTGGTTCCTGGGGCTGGAGGTAGGAACAGGAACTGATTGCAAATGAACATGAGGACACTTTCTTGGGTAATCTTCAAATATGAATTGAAATATATCAATTTACTAAAATTCATGGAACTGTATACTAAGATGAATAACAAATGTTATGATTTGTATTTTATTTTTTACCTCAATAAAACTGCTAAAAATATATATTTGTATAGATCTCACTCTAGCAATAGAAAAGATGTAATACCTAAAAATAATGAAGGTGCTATTTAGTGAAAGACAGTGACTAAGACTTGGATGGATAAAAAGATATGACTTGTTCTTAGATACGAGAAAGAATATAAAATACCCCGAATTTGTCTGCAGATTTAATGCAATATCAACAAATAAAACAGTAAAATGTTAATTAAACAAATCACATTTAATTGGACAAATTCTGATTATTCAGTGGATATTTGGGATGGCCATTAAAAGAGGGATAAAAAATAAGGGCCTATTTCACTCTCAACACCTTAATATACACTCAGTGGAAAAAAGAAGGAAAATATTTTGCATAATTTAAAGTACAGAGGGTAACTTTCCTAGAAAGCACACATAACTCAGAAACCATGAAGAAGGAAATGGATCAAATTGACTACATAACAATTAAAAATGCATTAATGGTAAACACACATATACACACACACACACACACAAAACAGTTTAAAACTTCAACATTTTTGACAAAGATGTAATTCTATTGTTGTAGAAATAACGCTTTAAAATTCCACATCCAATGTATCAATAAAACTTGCTGGCTCTATTGCCAACACATACTTAGCCCCTGAGCATTTCTTATCACCTTACACAGCTGCCCTGAGCCTGTAATCATGACATCTTACCTAGATTATTTCAATGGCCTTCTAATAGATCTATCTATGCCCTTGCTTACGTCCAAGTGATTCTCAAACAGCAGCTAATGTAATCCAGTTAAAACTATGTTAACACTTCTGTTCAAAAACCTCCAATAGCTTCCCATTTTAATTGGCTGTCAAGCTAACAACTAGCTGCATGAGCTTAGAAGTGCCTTCTCTAGTTCCAGTCAATCCTTCAGATGACTGCATTTTCAACTAACACCTGCACTACAACCTCATAGTAAATCCTGAGCCAAAACCACCAAGCTAAAATCCTGACCTGCAGAGACCATGAGACATAAGTGTCTTCTAAGACTTAAGTTTTAAAGTAACTTGTTACATGGTAATATATAACTAATACAGAGCCTCTCAATCTACCTTTCATGTCTTATCTCTTCTTTTGTACAGTTTGCATCCCTGTGTCTGGAAACTACATTATGGGCAAATTCATTCTATACTCTGGTTAGAATCTATTTGGCTGACTGCATTTTTGTTTCAATAATGATATTTCTCATAGACATTGCTCTTTCTTCTTGTCTTCCTTGTTTCAAGCTTTCTGATTCCTTTTTAGTGAAGTGATATTTTCATTTGGGCCTTTGAACATCTTCAAAATAGTTATTCTAAACTTTTTTCGGGAACGTAGTTATAATATGAATTTCATCGGATTAATTTCAACTTCTAATTACTTATTGTATTGACTGCCTTTTTGACTTTGGGGATCTTCATTTTTAGCCTCATTTTGAGTGAGAAGTGTTTTTGTTATTACTGTTTGTTTGCTTAACATATGTTCACTCTTTCTTTTCTTGTCCTTCCCTCCCTTCCACAAAACTAGTTTTATGGTTATCTCTACCCAGGCTTTGAGCTACTGATTCAGAACCAGGCTTAGGGTGTGATTTTCATGGTAACAGCCCCATGATAATACCGACAATACTATAGATCAAGCCATAAAGCCAGTAATGGCCTTTATTCAAGATTATTTCTGAGGCATTGTGGCCATATCTTCCTGTCTCTTTGGATTTTCAGCTTGTAGCTGCTAAAGACCTGGACATCACAAAAAGAATAAAATACTTAGGAACACAGCTAACTAGAGAGGTGAAAGATCTCTACAAGAAATCAAACCACTGCTCAAAGAAATCACAGATGACACAAACAAATGGAAAGACATTCCATGCTCATGGATAGGAAAAATCAGTGTCATTAAAATGGCCATACTACCCAAAGCAATTTATAGATTCAATGCTCTTCCTATCAAGCTAGCATTGACATTCTTCACAGAACTAGAGAAAACTATTTTAAAAGTCATAAAAGAGCCTGTATAGCCTAAGTAAAAAGAACAAAGCTGGAGATATCACTTTGCCTGACTTCACACTATACTACAGTGCTACAGTAACTAAAACAGCATGGTGCTGGTACAAAAACAGACATATAGACCAATGGAACAGAATAGAGAACCCAGAAACAAGGCCACACACCTACAACTATCTGATTTTTGAAACCACTGACAAAAACAAGCAATGGGGAAATGATTCCCTATTTGATAAATGATGCTGGGATAACTGGTTAGCCATATGCAGAAGATTAAAACTGGACCCTTCTCTTACACCATTTACAAAAATTAACTCAAGATGGATTAAAGACTTAAATGTAAAACCCAAAACTATAAAAACCATGGAAGCCAACCTAGGCAGTACCATTCAGGACACAGGCATGGGCAAAGATTTCATGAAGAAGATGCCAAAAGCGATTGCAACAAAAGCAAAAATTGAAAAAAGGAATCTAATTAAACTAAAGAGCTTCTGCACGGCAAAAGAAACCGTCAACACAGTAAACAGACAATCTACAGAATGGAAGAAAATTTTAGCAAGCTATGCATCTGACAAAGGTCTAATATCCAGCATCTATAAGAAACTTAAACAAATTTACAATTAAAAAAACCATTAAAAAGTGGGCAAAGGACATGAACAGACACTTTTCAGAGGAAACCATGCATGTGGCCAACAATCATTTTAAAAAAAAAAGCTCAACATCACTGATCATTAAAGAAAAGCAAATCAAAACCACAATGAGATACCATCTAACATCAGCCAGAATGGTTATTACTAAAAAGTCAAAATAAAAGATGCTGGTGAGGTTGTAGGGAAAAAGAAACACTTCTACACCGTTGGTGGGAGTATAAATTAGATCGACCATTGTGGAAGACAGTGTGTGTAATGATTCCTCAAAGATCTAAAGACAGAAATACCATTAGATCCAGCAATCCCATTTCATTATACATCCAAAGGAATATAAATAATTCTGTTACAAACACACATGCACATGTATGTTCATTGCAGCACTATACACAATACCAATGACAAGGAATCAACCTAAATGCCTTCAATAGTAGACTGCGTAAAGAGAACGTGGTACATATACACCATGGAATACTATGCAGCCATAAAAAGGATCGAGATTATGTCCTTTGCAGGAACATGGATGGAGCTGGAGGCAATTATCCTTAGCAAACTAACACAGGAACAGAAAACCAAACACCACATCTTGTCACTTACAAGTGAGAGCTAAATGATGAGAACACATAATCTCATAGAGGGGAACACCACACAGGGTGGAAAGAAGCAGAACATCAGGAAAAATAACTAATGGTACTAAGCTGAATAACTGGGTCATTAAATAGTCTTTATAACAAACCTCCATGATACATGTTTACCTGTATAACAAGCCTGCACATGTACCCCTGAACTTAAAAGTTAAAAAATAAAAAGACTTGAGCATTAGTTCAAAGCAGTTTTTTTTCCAACTTCTTACGTATTGTGGGTTGCACATAGTCCCAATCCAGCACCTGACTTTAAGCAATGGGCATAAGCCAGCCATCTCAAGTGGAGTCCTTTAGGTTCCTCTTATTCCTCAGAAGCTCAAGTCTCAACCAATATAAAGAGACTAGTCAGAAAAAATAATACATAAAACTGTCATAATCAATGTTTATGGTTCTTCTTGAAGATAAGATGTTTAGAAATAGGTCTGTGCTTACTGAGAGCATAATTTCATGCCTTCCAAGTAATACTCTCAAATTATGCTAGAGAGAGCCTTTTTCATAATCCACACCTGCTGTGGGGGGCTCTTAAAAATGTCAAAATTCAAATCAGACAATTTTCTTTTTCTATGAACAACGCAGTGCCACATGCAATTCCCTCACAATTTATATTAGCATATCCTCTGTAGATAAGGATTTTTTCAAGCATAAGAGAAAGTATATTTTTTCTTGCCTAGATTTCACAAGTCTTACTTATGGTCTTGTATTAAAGTGTGTTTACAAGAACCATCACAGTTCTCCATAGTTATCATACTTTAACACTTCAATGCCGAGAGTTCTGCATTCCATCACTTTGTCCATTCATGTGTCCATCCATTTTCATCTTTGAATTAATCTTCCTTTACAAGATGAATAATGAGATTTTAGATGACATCGCAAAATATTAGAATGAGTGCCTACATGTGAGGAAATTGTGTGTGTGTGTGTGTTTGGTATTAATGAGAAAATATGTTATTCTCAACAGTGGTTCCAATTAAATACTTGCAGTCTTGAAAGGTGAGCCTAAGAACATCCCCAAGAAATGTTATGAGACCGAGGATAAGCTGAAGACCCAGCCAAGGGAAGAAGTAATGGACTGGGAAATAAGCTCCTAGGTGGGGGTCAGTTCTTTATGTCCTACCTCACTGCTGACTTGTCTTTCATCGATAAATGGCTACACTACCCTGTTCAGTATTTCCATTTGCTCATTATTCTGAGCCTAGCTTCAATGGCATTTTAAGGCTATACATTTCTATGATTCTCACAACAGCAAAATAAGTTTTCCTTTCATATGCACTGCCGCAATGCCTTATGTATACCTATATTTTAAGTACATTAAATTGCCTACTTAAATATATGCTTACTCCTCAGGCCAAACTGACATCTCAGGGTCTAACTCCTGCAAAACTAACTGCAACAAGGCTGCCTGCTATGGGAAGCCTTCCCTGACTCTCCCAGAACACTTAGATTCTCCTCTCCAGTGCTTCTGAAGAAAGGCAGGCAAGCCCCCAAACTGGGGCTTATCCCAGGAGAGTTCTTGGTTTCATCCAGGAAAGAATTCAAGGGTAAGCTGGTAGTGTTAAACAGCAACTTTTACTGAAGCGGCAGTGTACACCAGCAGAGATACTGTTCCTTGTGGAGCAGGGCTTTCCCATAAGCAGTGTGCCCAAAGTAACAGCTCAAAGGTGGTTCTGCAGTCATATTTACACCCACTTTTAATTACATGCAAAGTAGGGGGTACATTATGCTTTCTTTCCTGCATTAGCAATATTCCCAGAAAAATAGGCCCGTACCTGTTATTGTACATTGGCCGATTTTTTGCTCCATCTGAAGTTTTAAGTTAAAGAAAATGAATCCTTCAAGAGATTTTTGCTAGTGCTGTTATTTTCTCAATATGTTGTTCCTGTCCAAGATAAGTGTAACAACCTCTTTACTTTTCAGCCATGCCATACAGTAAGAGCCAAGCCATCTACATATTGAGAATGGCCTGGGAAGGGGCTGAGAACAAATGACAATTGGATACCTAAGATGCAACTGACCATGGATATTTCAAGGAAAACTTGATGACAATTTGAACTTGATTTTTCATTTTACATAATGCAGCATGGATGCCTTAGACACTACTAACCATGGACATTTCAAGGACAACTTAATTTGAACTTGATTCTTCATTTTACATAATACAATATATGTGAAGATCTCTCTAAAATAAGGTTGGCTTATCTAGATCCAGGAAGAAACAGCTGCTTTTACTGAGCAAACGTGCTGTATCCAGACGCAGAAAGGCAAATGCTATGGTTTGAATGTGTTCCCCACGGTTCATCTGTTGGAAACTTAATCCCCAAAGCAACCGTGTTGAGAGGTGGGACTTTTAGAAGGTGATTAGGTCATAAGGGTTCTACTCTAATAAATGGATTGATGTTATTATCAAGAAAGTGGGGGACATGGATGCAGCTGGAAACCATCATTCTCAGCAAACTATCGCAAGAACAGAAAGCCAAACACCTTATGTTCTCACTTATAGGTGGGAATTGAACAATGAGATCACTTGGACTCGGGAAGGGGAACATCACACACCGGGGCCTATTATGGCATTGGGAGTTATACCTGATGTAAATGATGAGTTGATGGGTGCTGACGAGTTGATGGGTGCAACACACCAACATGGCACAAGTATACATATGTAACAAACCTGCACGTTGTGCACATGTACCCTAGAACTTAAAGTATAATAATAAAAAAAAAAGAAAAAGAAAGTAGGTTAGTCATTACAGGAGTAGATTCCTGATAAAAGAATGAGTTCAACCCCCTCTCTTGCTCTCTTTCCTGCCCATGTAATGCTTTTCATTATGTTATGACACAGCAAGAAGGGCCTCACCAAATGCATGCCCCTGGACCTTGGACTTCCCAGCCTCTAGATCTATAAAAAATAAATCTCTAATTTTTATCAATTACCCAATATCAAGTATTCTGTTATAACAGTACAAAATAAACTAAGACAGCAAGCATCAAGAATCTTTCTTATAATGGCTGTAACTGCAGATCAATATGCACAACATGTGGTCATAAGCATGCAAAAAGGACTAGCTGTCATGAATTGCTAGGCTTTTAGTCATCCATACACGGTGACACATTTATTTCAAAGGCCACACTAGCTATTTTCTCGGTTACCAGAAAACATATTATGCTTTCTATAAAATTACTGTCATCATCGTTATTATTGTTATTGTTAGTCAGAGGTTTGCAATGGACCAGAAATGGAAACTGGCAAAAGGGTTCTCATCTTCAAAGTCACACACACACTGTTAATAGTCTCTGTTAATGCTACTTGCTGATCTGTCATTACAGGAATTTTCCCAATATGATGGGCAAAAGTAAAATAATTCAAGTGACAGAAACAAGCTTCAGTTGTTTAATCATGGATTATAAAGAATCAAATTTATATATGAATATATAATTACTGCTACTTCAATATAAAGTCCAAATTGGACCTCACTCAAGGAAATTTAATAATGTAAGTTCAAAGTAATTTTTGTCATATGCTGTCTATGTCAAGATCTTAGATTGAAAGCAACAGAAATTAAGTGTAGCTTGAGAAAAAAAAAAAAAGGTTGAGTAGAAAGTTAACAAACATTAACAGTAAGAATGGATAAATATGCTTAGAAGTGGGTAAGAACAAAACCAGAAACTACGGAGTCTTACAGCAGAAACAATTTGGTCAAGTCACTGCCAGAATGAATGTATTCCTACCAAGATGCAGATTTCAGGAAGGAAGCAACTAATTGGCTTTGTCAAACGCCTGCCCCTTAGCTAAGAAGGTCAGTGCACATGCTTAACATTCCCATCAAATTCTCCCCAATAAGGATGACATGACGCTATTTCCTGAAAGTAAATTAGAATGCTTTGGGGTAAAGGAAATAGATACTTAACCAAAAAAATCAATTGAATCCAAAAAGAATAAAAGAATAAAACTGCTGTTCATATGTACTATTGTTTTTTCATTGGCAATTCCATTACTGAATCAAAACGGGGACATGAAAGTTTATTTAACATTCACTTAACAAATTTAGGACATTCTGAGTTTTTCTAGTGATGCATCTACTGTCTAATTAACAGCTAGGGATAATTAATGATGTTGACATTTATAACCCTCATTTGTGTCACCAATTCCTGCATCATACTAATTGACATTTAGAGCCACAGGAAACATGTTTCTGAACTGAACACTGACACCACCATGCTGATGCAGTTTTTTTTTTAACTCAAAGACCTATTGTCCTGTTGACATATTAGTATCATTTTTAACTGCATTTGTTTAGAGGGATTACTCTGAATACATGAGAACTTTGAATAGGTACATGTTATGTCTACTTTTACAGTTAGAAGTTATAAGCATGAGTTCACTCCCTAAGGTACTTTTCAATATTTTTGTAGAGTAAATATGTAACAAGCATGACCATGTGTACATTTGGGTTTAGTAGCAGAAGACTGTTTAGTACTCTAAATTTAAGAGAAAAAAAATAACAAACATCCACAAACATCAAGAACATCTAGGAAAACAGTCTCTCCAAAAGAACTAAACGAGGCACCTGTGACCAATCCCAGAGTGGCAATGATACATGACATTTCAGACAGGGAATTCAAAGCATCTGTTTTGAGGAAGCTCAAAGACATTCAAAATAACACAGAGAAGCACTTGCTGAAAAAGTGCATAACTAAGAACTCTACATTCCTGAGCCAAAAAGTGTATATTGTGCCCCTTTTTTACATAATTACAAAATAAACTGACACTTGTACTCTCTAACGTGTTGAGTTTATTAGACATTATTTGGGTTTATGGGAAGAGAGAGGAAAGAGATTGAGGAAAGGAGGGACAGAGGAGAGGTGACAAAAAATAAAGGAAAAAGGAGAGACAGTAAGGGCTCTCTCCCCTTCCTGTCACTTCTGTACTCCTCTCTTTTACACAAGGACCAAATAAATAACGGTTCTTCAACAATCTAAGAGACTCATCTTCAGTAACAGGTGCCTCACTCCAACCATCATTAGATTCAGCAAATGTAGATGATTTGTTGAAATGCCTAATAGATATAAACACAGTATTTCCTGGAGCTTCCAAAGGTCAACAATATGTTCATACTTTTATTATCAGTTACAGAATATCGTTTCTTACAAGTTCTAACAAACCTCAAGGTTGTTTTTTGTTTGTTTGTTGTTTTTTGTTTTTTTCTAAAGGAAGTGAAGCAAGATAGCCAAATAGAACTCTCTGGCAATCATTCCCCACAGGAAGGACACCAAATCGAACAACTATCTGCATAAAAAAGCACCTTCAGAGAACCAAACATCAGGTGAGTGATTACAGTACCTGGTTTTAATATTATAGCAAGGGAAGAGGCACTGGAGAGGGTAGAAAAAACAGTCCTGAATTGCCAATGCAACCCTCCCTGATTCCCCAGCGGCACCATGCAGTGTGAGGGAATCTGTGTGCTTGGGGGATGAAGAGAGCACTGATTGTGGAACTTGGCATTGGAACTCAGAGCTGAAATGTCACAGTGAAAAGGAACACAGAGCAGAATTCAGCCAGCACCAATGGAAGGAGCATTTAGACCCGACCTAGCTAGATGGAAATTGCCCTTCCAGTGGTCAGAACCTGAGTTCCAGCTTTGCCCATCATTGTGGGCTAAAGTGCTCTGGGGTTCTAAATAAATTTCAAAGGTAGTCTAAGCCACAAAAACTGCAATCCCTGGGCAAGTCCTGGTGCTATGGTGGGTTCAGAGCCAGTGGACTTGGGTTGCATGCAACTTAGTGAAATACCAGCCAGGGAAGCACAGGGAGTGCCCCAGGCAGGGCAGCTCAAAGTACCAGGAGAGACTCCTTCCTTCTGCTTGAAGAGAGGAGGAGAATAAAGAGGACTTTGTACTGAAACTTGGATACCAGCTCAGCCACAGCAGGATAAGGCACCAGGCAGAGTACTAAGGCACCCATTCTAGACCCTAGCTCCTGATGACATTTCTAGACACAACCTGGGGCAGAAGGGGACCCACTGCCTTAAGATGAAGTCCTGGCATGATCCATGACCTGCTGACTAAAGAACCCTTAAGACTTGAATAATCATAAGCAGTACCCAGGCAGTACTTGCTGTTGGCCTTGGGTGAGACCCAGTACTGTCCTGGCTTCGGGTATAACCCAGCACATTCCCAGCTGTGGTTGCCAGGAGAAACTCCTCCTTGAGAAAAGGAGAGGGAAGAGTAAAAGGTACTTTGTCTTGCAGCTTGGGTACCAGCTCAGTCACAGTGGATCGGAACACCAAACAGGCTCCTAGGGCCTCCAGTTTCAGGTCTTGGCTCCTGGGCAGCATCTCTGGACCCCCCATATGCCAGAGCAGAACCCACTGCCCTGAAGGGAGAGACCTAGGCCTGGAAGGACTTATCACATGCTGTCTGAAGAGCCCGTGGGCGTTGAGTGAATCTCAGAGGTAGCCAGGCAGTATTTGCTGCAGGCCTGAGACAGTGGGGGCCATAGAAGAGGCTCCTGCTTGAGAAAAGAAGGAAGAACGGGGAGGACTTTGTCATGTAGCTTGGGTACCAGTTCAGCCATGGTAGAATAGAGCACTACTTAGATTCCTAAGGTCTCTGACTCCAGGCCCTGGCTCCTGGATGGCATTTCTAGACCTTCCCTGGGCCAGGGGGAGCTTGCAACCCTGAAGGGAAGGGCGCAAGCCTGGCTGGATTTCCCATCTGCCAACTGAAGAGTCTTCGGGCCTTAAGTGAACATCACTGCTAATCAGGCAGGGGTAGCCACAAGCCTATGGTAGGACCAGTGCTGTTCTGGCTTCAGGTCTGACCCAGCAGAGCCCCAGTGGCAGTGGCCTCTGGGATTCTTGTGTCACTCTTCCCCCAGTTCCAGGCAGCTAAGCATAGAGATATGGACTCCACTTGTTTGGGTGAAAGTTATGGAAAAGAACAAGAGTTTCTGCCTGATAATCCAGGAATTCATCCTGATCTTACCCAAGATCACTAAGGCAGGGCCTTTATGAATCTGCAAGAGTCACAGTGTTCCTGGGCTCAGGGTGCCCACTAATGCATATACAGCTCCAGTGACCAAAGAGTTAGATCACAGTACTCAATACCCTTTGAATACTGGTAAAGCCTTCCCAAAAAGAATGGCTACAAACAAGCCCAGACTGCAAATATTACAACAAATGCCTAACTTGTCAATGCCCAGACAATAACAAACATCCACAAACATCAAGAACATCTAGGAAAACAGTCTGCCCAAATGAACTAAATAAGGCACCTGTGACCAATCCCAGAGTGACAATGATACATGACATTTCAGACACCGAATTCAAAATATCTGTTTTGAGGAAGCTCAAAGACATTCAAAATAACACAGAGAAGGAATTCAGAATCATATCATAAATTTAACAAAGAGATAGAAATAATTTTTAAAAATCAAACAGAAATTCTTGAGCTGAAAACTTCAACTGACATACTGAAGAATGCATCTGAGTCAATAGCCTAATTGATCAAGCAGAAGAATTAGTGAGCCTATTTAAAAATACACAGAGGAGAAAAAATAATAAAAAAAGAATGAAGCATGCCCACAAGGTTTAGAAAATAGCCTCAAAAGGGCAAATCTAAGAGTTATTGGCCTTAAAGAGGAAGTAGAAAAAAATTGGGATAAAAAAATTGATTCAAAGTGATAATAAGTCTTTTAAACTTCCAAATCTGGAGAAAGATATCAAGATTCAAGTACAAGAAAGTTATAGGACACCAAGGAGATTTAACCCAAATAAGGCTACCTGAAGACATTTAATAATCAAACTTTCAAAGGTAAAGGATAAAGAAAGGATACTAAAAACAAGAGAAAAGAAACAAATAACATACAATGAATCTCCTGTACATCTGGCAGCAAATGTGGCCTCCTACAGGCCAGGAGGGAGTGGCATGACATAGTTAAAGCAGTAAAGGAAAAACCTTTTATTCTAGAATAGCATATCCAATCCAGTGAAAATATCCTTCAAACATGAAAGAGAAATAAAAACTTTTCCCAAACAAAAGCTGAGGGATTTAATCAACACCAGACCTGTGCTACATAAAATGCTAAAAGGGGATCTTCAGTCTGAAAGAAAAGGATGTTAATGAGCACTAAGCAATCATCTGAAGGTGCAATCACTGGTAATAGTAAGTACACATAAAAACACCCAACATTATAACAGTGTAATTGTGGTATGTGAACTACTCATGTCTTGAGTAGAAAGACTAACAATTAACCAATAAAAAATAACTATAACAACTTTTCAAGACATAAACAGTATTATAAGATATAAATAGAAATGACAGAAAGTTAAAAAGTGGGGATGAAGTTAAAGTGTAGAGTTTTTATTAGTTCTCCTTTTGCTTGTGTATTAAATTGTTTGATTTTTCAGTGCCATTATCAGTTTAAAATAATGGGTTATAAGATGTTATTTGCCATCTCATGATAACCTCACATCAAAAAACCTGCAACAGATACACAAAAAATAAAAAGCTAGAAATTAAAATGTACCACCAGAGAAAATCACTTTCACAAAGAGGAAAACGGGAAGGGAGGGGAGGGGAAGGGAGAGGAGGGGAAGGAAGGGGAGGGAAGGGAGGAGGAAGAGGAGGGAAGGTGTGAGGGAGGAAGAAAAAAAGGTCACCAAATAATTAGAAAAAATAATAAAATGGCAGAAGTAAGTCCTTACTTATCAATAAAAACATTGAATATAAATAAACTCTGCAATCAAAAAATATAGAGTGGTTGAATGGATTAAACACACACACACACACACACACACACACACACAAGACCTAGTGATCTGTTGCCTATAAGAAACACATTACCTATAATGGCACACATTAGACTGAAAATAAAGGGATTGAAAAAGATAATCCATGCAAATGGAAACGAAATAAAAAAGAACAGGAGTAGGTAAGCTTATATCAGACAAAACAGATTTCAAGACAAAAACTAAAAAGAAACAAAGAAAGTCATTATATAATGATGAAAGGGTCAATTCAGCAAGAGGACGTAATAATTGTAAACATATATGCACTCAACACTAGAGCACCCATATGTGTAAAGCAAATATTATTAGAGCTAAGAGAGATAGGCCCCAATACAATAATAGCTGGAGACTTCAGTACTCCACTTTCGGCATTGAACAGATTATACAGACAGAAAATCAACAAAGAAACATCAGACTTATTCTGCACTACAGACCAAATGAACCTAATAGATATTTACAGAACATTTTATCCAATGGCTGTAGAATACACATATTTCTCCTCAGCACATAGATTATTCTTAAAGGTAGATCATGTGGTAGACCACTAAACAAGTCTTTAAAAAGTTCAAAAAAATTGAAATTATGTCAAATATCTTTTCTGATCACAATGGAATAAAACTAGAAATTAATAAGAAGAGGAACTTTGGAAATTATATCAAAACATGGAAATTAAACAATATACTCTCAAATGACTAGTGTGCCACTGAATAAATTAAAAAGAAAATTGAAAAAAAAGTTGAAACAAATAAAGATAGAAAAGCAACATACCAAAACCTATGGGAAACAACAAAAGCAGCCTTAAGAGAGAAATTTATAGCAATAAGTGCCTATATCAAAAAAGTAGAAAAACTTCAAATAAACAACCTAATGATGCATCTTAAACAAATAGAAAAGCAAAGCAAACCAAGCACAAGATTAGTAGAAAAAAAAGAAATAATAAAGGTAAAAGCAGAAATAAATGAAATTGAACCTAAAAAAAAAAAAAAAATACAATAGCTCAATGAAACTAAAAGTTGTTCTTTCAAGAAGATAAGCATAATTGGAAAATGTTTGGCCAAACTAAAAAAAAAAGAAAAGAGAGAGAGAAAGATCTAAATAAATAAAATCAAAGACGAAAGAGATGTTACAACTGGCACTGCCGAAATTCAAAAGATCATTAGAAACCACTATGAGCAACTATATGCCAATAAATTGGAAAATCTAGAAAAAAATGGAAAAATTCTTAATCACATACAACCTAACAAGATTGAACCATGAGAAAATCCAAAACCTGAGTAGACCAATAACAAGTAATGAGATTAAAGCCGTAGTTTAAAAAGTCTCCAGCAAAGAAAACCCAGGAAACAATGGCTTCACTGCTGCATTTTACCAAACATTTATAGAAGAACTAATACCAATTCTACTCAAACTATTCCAGAAAATAGAGAAAAGAAAACTTTGCATGTTCTCACTCATTTGTAAGAGCTAAAAATTAAAAAAAAAAAAAAAAAAAAAAAAAAAGGGAACTAGGAGACACAGAGTAGAAGGATGGTTACCAGTAGCTGAGAAGGGTAGCTGGGGATGGGGGAGAGAAAAGCGGCAATGGTTAATGGGTGTAGAAATATGGTTAGATAGAATGAATATGATCTAGTATTTGATAGCACAACAGGGTGATTACAGTCAATAACAATTTACTGCACACTTAAAAATAACTAAAAGAGTATAATTACAAATCGGGAGCAAGATGGCCGAATAGGAACAGCTCCAGTCTCCAACTCCCAGGGCGAGCGACACAGAAGACGGGTGATTTCTGCATTTTCAACTGAGGTACTGGGTTCATCTCACAAGGGAGTGCTGGACAATCGGTGCTGGTCAGCTGCTGCAGCCCGACCAGTGAGAGCTGAAGCAGGGCGAGGTATCGCCTCACCTGGGAAGTGCAAGGGGAAAGGGAATCCCTTTTCCTAGCCAGGGGAACTGAGACACACAACACCTGGAAAATCGGGTAACTCCCACCCCAATACTGCGCTTTATGCAAACAGGCACAACAGGAGATTATATCCCACACCTGGCCGGGAGGGTCCCAAGCCCGCGGAGCCTCCCTTATTGCTAGCACAGCAGTCTGCGATCTCGTGGCAAGTCAGCAGCGAGGCTGGGGGAGGGGCGCCCGCCATTGCTGAGGCTTAAGTAGGTAAACAAAGCTGCTGGGAAGCTCGAACTGGGTGGAGCTCACAGCAGCTCAAGGAAACCTGCCTGTCTCTGTAGACTCCACCTCTGGGGACAGGGCACAGTAAACAACCACAAAAGCAGCAGAAACCTCTGCAGACGCAAACAACTCTGTCTGACAGCTTTGAAGAGAGCAGTGGATCTCCCAACATGGAGGTTGAGATCTGAGAAGGGACAGACTGCCTGCTCAAGTGGGTCCCTGACCCCTGAGTAGCCTAACTGGGAGACATCCCCCACTAGGGGCAGTCTGACACCCCACACCTCACAGGGAGGAGTACACCCCTGAGAGGAAGCCTCCAAAGCAAGAATCAGAGAGCTACACTTGCTGTTCAGCAATATTCTATCTTCTGCAGCCTCTGCTGCTGACACCCAGGCAAACAGGGTCTGGAGTGGACCTCAAGCAATCTCCAACAGACCTGCAGCTGAGGGTCCTGACTGTTACAAGGAAAACTATCAAACAGGAAGCACACCTACACCAAAACCCCATCAGTATGTCAACATCATCATCAAAGACCAGAGGCAGATAAAACCACAAAGATGGGGAAAAAGCAGGGCAGAAAAGCTGGAAATTCAAAAAATAAGAGCACATCTCCCCCGGCAAAGGAGCACAGCTCATCACCAGCAACGGATCAAAGCTGGACGGAGAATGACTTTGACGAGATGAGAGAAGAAGGCTTCAGTCCATCAAACTTCTCAGAGGTAAAGGAGGAATTACGTACCCAGCGCAAAGAAACTAAAAATCTTGAAAAAAAAGTGGAAGAATTGATGGCTAGAGTAATTAATGCAGAGAAGGTCATAAACGAAATGAAAGAGATGAAAACCATGACACGAGAAATACGTGACAAATACACAAGCTTCAGTAACCGACTCGATCAACTGGAGAAAGAGTATCAGCGATTGAGGATCAAATGAACGAAATGAAGCGAGAAGAGAAACCAAAAGAAAAAAGAAGAAAAAGAAATGAACAAAGCCTGCAAGAAGTATGGGATTATGTAAAAAGACCAAATCTACGTCTGATTGGGGTGCCTGAAAGTGAGGGGGAAAATGGAACCAAGTTGGAAAACACTCTTCAGGATATCATCCAGGAGAACTTCCCCAACCTAGTAGGGCAGGCCAACATTCAAATCCAGGAAATACAGAGAATGCCACAAAGATACTCCTTGAGAAGAGCAACTCCAAGACACATAATTGCCAGATTCACCAAAGTTGAAATGAAGGAAAAAATCTTAAGGGCAGCCAGAGAGAAAGGTCGGGTTACCCACAAAGGGAAGCCCATCAGACTAACAGCAGATCTCTCAGCAGAAACTCTACAAGCCAGAAGAGAGTGGGGGCCAATATTCAACATTCTTAAAGAAAAGAATTTTAAACCCAGAATTTCATATCCAGCCAAACTAAGTTTCATAAGTGAAGGAGAAATAAAATCCTTTACAGATAAGCAAATGCTTAGAGATTTTGTCACCACTAGGCCTGCCTTACAAGAGACCCTGAAGGAAGCACTAAACATGGAAAGGAACAACTGGTACCACCCATTGCCAAAACATGTCAAAATGTAAAGACCATCGAGGCTAGGAAGAAACTGCATCAACTAACGAGCAAAATAACCAGTTAATATCATAATGGCAGGATCAAGTTCACACATAACAATATTAACCTTAAATGTAAATGGACTAAATGCTCCAATTAAAAGACACAGACTGGCAAACTGGATAAAGACTCAAGACCCATCAGTCTGCTGTATTCAGGAGACCCATCTCACATGCAGAGACATACATAGGCTCAAAATAAAGGGGTGGAGGAAGATTTACCAAGCAAATGGAGAACAAAAAAAAGCAGGGGTTGCAATACTAGTCTCTGATAAAACAGACTTTAAACCATCAAAGATCAAAAGAGACAAAGAAGGCCATTACATAATGGTAAAAGGATCAATTCAACAGGAAGAGCTAACTATCCTAAATATATATGCACCCAATACAGGAGCACCCAGATTCATAAAGCAAGTCCTTAGAGACTTACAAAGAGACTTAGACTCCCATACTATAATAATGGGAGACTTCAACACTCCACTGTCAACATTAGACAGATCAACGAGACAGAAAGTTAACAAGGATATCCAGGAATTGAACTCATCTCTGCAGCAAGCAGACCTAATAGACATCTATAGAACTCTCCACCCCAAATCAACAGAATATACATTCTTCTCAGCACCACATTGCACTTACTCCAATATTGACCACATAATTGGAAGTAAAGCACTCCTCAGCAAATGTACAAGAACAGAAATTATAACAAACTGTCTCTCAGACCACAGTGCAATCAAACTAGAACTCAGGACTAAGAAACTCAATCAAAACTGCTCAACTACATGGAAACTGAACAACCTGCTCCTGAATGACTACTAGGTACATAACGAAATGAAGGCAGAAATAAAGATGTTTCTTTGAAACCAATGAGAACAAAGATACAACATACCAGAATCTCTGGGACACATTTAAAGCAGTGTGTAGAGGGAAATTTATAGCACTAAATGCCCACAAGAGAAAGCAGGAAAGATCTAAAATTGACACTCTAACATCACAATTAAAAGAACTAGAGAAGCAAGAGCAAACACATTCAAAAGCTAGCAGAAGGCAAGAAATAACTAAGATCAGAGCAGAACTGAAGGAGATAGAGACACAAAAAACTCTCCAAAAAATCAATGAATCCAGGAGTTGGTTTTTTGAAAAGATCAACAAAATTGACAGACCGCTAGCAAGACTAATAAAGAAGAAAAGACGGAAGAATCAAATCGACGCAATAAAAAATGATAAAGGGGATATCACCACTGACCCCACAGAAACACAAACTACCATCAGAGAATACTATAAACACCTCTACGCAAATAAACTGGAAAATCTAGAAGAAATGGATAATTTCCTGGACACTTACACTCTTCCAAGACTAAACCAGGAAGAAGTTGAATCTCTGAATAGACCAATAGCAGGCTCTGAAATTGAGGCAATAATTAATAGCCTACCAACCAAAAAAAGTCCAGGACCAGATGGATTCACAGCTGAATTCTACCAGAGGTACAAGGAGGAGTTGGTACCATTCCTTCTGAAACTATTCCAATCAATAGAAAAAGAGGGAATCCTCCCTAACTCATTTTATGAGGCCAACATCATCCTGATACCAAAGCCTGGCAGAGACACAACAAAAAAAGAGAATTTTAGACCAATATCCCTGATGAACATCGATGCAAAAATCCTCAATAAAATACTGGCAAACCGGATTCAGCAGCACATCAAAAAGCTTATCCACCATGATCAAGTGGGCTTCATCCCTGGGATGCAAGGCTGGTTCAACATTCGCAAATCAATAAACATAATCCAGCATATAAACAGAACCAAAGACAAGAACCATATGATTATCTCAATAGATGCAGAAAAGGCTTTTGACAAAATTCAACAGCCCTTCATGCTAAAAATGCTCAATAAATTCGGTATAGATGGAACGTACCTCAAAATAATAAGAGTTGTTTATGACAAACCCACAGCCAATATCATACTGAATGGGCAAAAAATGGAAAAATTTCCTTTGAAAACTGGCACAAGACAGGGATGCCCTCTCTCACCACTCCTATTCAACATAGTGTTGGAAGTTCTGGCTAGGGCAATCAGGCAAGAGAAAGAAATCAAGGGTATTCAGTTAGGAAAAGAAGAAGTCAAATTGTCCCTCTTTGCAGATGACATGATTGTATATTTAGAAAACCCCATTGTCTCAGCCCAAAATCTCCTTAAGCTGATAAGCAACTTCAGCAAAGTCTCAGGATACAAAATTAATGTGCAAAAATCACAAGCATTCTTATACACCAGTAACAGACAAACAGAAAGCCAAATCATGAATGAACTTCCATTCACAATTGCTTCAAAGAGAATCAAATACCTAGGAATCCAACTTACAAGGGATGTAAAGGACCTCTTCAAGGAGAACTACAAACCACTGCTCAGTGAAATAAAAGAGGACACAAACAAATGGAAGAACATACCATGCTCATAGATAGGAAGAATCAATATCGTGAAAATGGCCATACTGCCCAAGGTTATTTATAGATTCAATGCCATCCCCATCAAGCTACCAATGAGTTTCTTCACAGAATTGGAAAAAACTACTTTAAAGTTCATATGGAACCAAAAAAGAGCCCGCATCTCCAAGACAATCCTAAGTCAAAAGAACAAAGCTGGAGGCATCACGCTACCTGACTTCAAACTATACTACAAGGCTACAGTAACCAAAACAGCATGGTACTGGTACCAAAACAGAGATATAGACCAATGGAACAGAACAGAGTCCTCAGAAATAATACCACACATCTACAGCCATGTGATCTTTGACAAACCTGAGAGAAACAAGAAATGGGGAAAGGATTCCCTATTTAATAAATGGTGCTGGGAAAATTGGCTAGCCATAAGTAGAAAGCTGAAACTGGATCCTTTCCTTACTCCTTATACGAAAATTAATTCAAGATGGATTAGAGACTTAAATGTTAGACCTAATACCATAAAAACCCTAGAGGAAAACCTAGGTAGTACCATTCAGGACATAGGCATGGGCAAAGACTTCATGTCTAAAACACCAAAAGCAACGGCAGCAAAAGCCAAAATTGACAAATGGGATCTCATTAAACTAAAGAGCTTCTGCACAGCAAAAGAAACTACCATCAGAGTGAACAGGCAACCTACAGAATGGGAGAAAATTTTTGCAATCTACTCATCTGACAAAGGGCTAATATCCAGAACCTACAAAGAACTCAAACAAATTTACAAGAAGACATTCATACAGCCAACAGACACATGAAAAAATGCTCATCATCACTGGCCATCAGAGAAATGCAAATCAAAACCACAATGAGATGCCATCTCACACCGGTTAGAATGGCGATCATTAAAAAGTCAGGAAACAACAGGTGCTGGAGAGGATGTGGAGAAATAGGAACACTTTTACACTGTTGGTGGGATTGTAAACTAGTTCAACCATTATGGAAAACAGTATGGCGATTCCTCAAGGATCTAGAACTAGATGTACCATATGACCCAGCCATCCCATTACTGGGTATATACCCAAAGGATTATAAATCATGCTGCTATAAAGACACATGCACACGTATGTTTATTGCGGCACTATTCACAATAGCAAAGACTTGGAATCAACCCAAATGTCCATCAGTGACAGATTGGATTAAGAAAATGTGGCACATATACACCATGGAATACTATGCAGCCAAAAAAAAGGATGAGTTTGTGTCCTTTGTAGGGACATGGATGCAGCTGGAAACCATCATTCTTAGCAAACTATCACAAGAACAGAAAACCAAACACCGCATGTTCTCACTCATAGGTGGGAACTGAACAATGAGATCACCTGGACTCGGGAAGGGGAACATCACACACCGGGGCCTATCATGGGGTGGGGGAGGGGGGAGGGATTGCATTGGAAGTTATACCTGATGTAAATGACGAGTTGATGGGTGCAGCACAGCAACATGACACAAGTATACATATGTAACAAACCTGCACGTTATGCACATGTACCCTAGAACTTAAAGTATAATAATAATAAAAAAAAAGAGTATAATTACAATATTTGTAATACAAAGAAAGGATACATGTTTAAGGCAGTAGACACTCCATTTACTCAGATGTGATTATTATGCATTGTATGACTGTGTCAAAATATCTCATGTACCCCATAAATAAATATACCTACTATGTACATATAAAAAGTTAAAAATATTAATAAAAAATTTTAAAAACCTCAGTGTGGATGAATATAAGGACTAATCCGGTCAGATTCCTTCGTCCTTGGAAACCTGACTCCCAGACATTCATTGAGAGGTAATCACACTATTCCATGGCAGCTATCACCATTCCCAGCCCTTCTCTGTGATGTCCCATTTCCTCCCAACTCCTTCAGAGTTGATGCAGATAATCTTTCACTCACTTCCTTCAGTGCTCATTTCTACTGGCCCTCCTCCCTCCTGGACCATGTGATAGTCCCTGAAGGGGACTGTATCAAGCCCAAGAATTGAGGCCTGTTCCATCAGGATCCTATTGGGAAACAGATGAAATGCTCAAATTAGAGTAATTCAAGAATGAGTTGCCAGGCACAGTGGCTCAAGCCTGTAATCCCAGCACTTTGGGAGGCTGAGGCGGGCAGATCATGAGATCAGGAGTTCAAGACCAGACTGGCCAACACAGTGAAACCCCGTCTCTACCAAAAATACAAAAATTAGCCAGGTGTGGTGGCACTGAGGAGTGCCAGCTACTTAGGAGGCTGAGGCAGGAGAATCACTTGAACCTGGGAGGCAGAGGTTGCAGTGAACCAAGACCATGCCACTACACTCTAGCCTGGGTGACAGAGTGAGACTTCATCTCAAAATAAAAAAGAATGAGTTAATGAAGACATAAGTGCAATTCCCAGATCAGCATCAGCGTCACTTGTTAGGAGTACAAATTCTCAGGCTTCATCCCCGACCCACTGAATCAAGTGGTTTTAACACTCAAGAACCACTGTTGTAGGAAACCACAAGAGAAAGTACAGGGTCCAGGGGCTAAAGAGCTAGTTACTGCCCTTAGGCCTGGATATTGTACAGAGAAGGTCACCTTCAAGGAGCTGTAAGCTTTGCATCAGGAATGCAGCTAATCTAAGAAGACTTACCTTGACAAAATTGGGGTAATAAATGCCCCAGCCACCCTCGCTCCTTCTGATCCATACTTCCCACTGGAGAAACCTAACTGGAAGCCGAGGATAAAGGAGTCCTCTTATGCAGTCTATACAGGTCAGCTTCTTGAAGGACAGAGCACATCTGGAGAGGTAAATAGACTATATCTGATACCTAGGCAATTCCAGGCTCATCTCATCTCCAGTTGGCTTCACTCACAAAACCTCATCCATTATGCTATGTACAGGGTTTATTAACCACATACTCCTATGTATTCTTCCATCAACACTAATATTCAGCTGAAAAGAGCCATAGTGGTGTCACTGATACTATAGTCAGGCAGCTTAAACAAAGACAGGTAGATATCAGGAATGTGAGTCTACTGCGATGTAAAGCACCACTAAGGAGAAAAGGACTGTCTCCCTTCAAAGGGGCCCCCAAAATGGGTACATATTTCCTAATCTTTTCTTATGTATCCATAATCAACCCCCAACATCCCTCCACCCCTGAGAGAACACATAGAAGAAAAGGCGAGCCCTGGGCCTAGTAGCTTCCACCAAGGAACCATTAGGGAAACATAATTCACACAAGGACAACATTGTGTTTTACAGCTCAGATGCCAAAACGTCCTTAGCAGCTACTGAATGAATCACTGGGTGTCTTTCACCTTTCCCTGGATACAAAATTAATTTTTCTAAATCCTTAATCATCTGTTCTGGCAATATTCCAAAGGAGAGCCTTCCCCAGCAGCACTTAGGCTAATTAACTACCTTGGGTTTTACCTATTTAGGCATTCAAATTACTCCTTTCGTAACAGATATTTTGCTTGCCAACATTTAATTCTTCATATCCAATGGTAAAACTGATACAGGCCATTAATCCCTAATGCTTTTCTACCAAGGAGATTGTAATTCAGTTCTAAAAAAATGTTTTAAAATGTGTCTCTTTTCATAAAAGCCTAGGGATTCTTTTCCTTCTTTTTATTTTCTCTCAACTCTGTAAAAAAATCAAATTAAAATAATTTTCTCATATTCTATTAATAGAAAATTGCTTTCAACCACCAATCTGTCTTAATGCTGAGCCAAATGGACTGATGCCTGTGACTTGGACCATGGAAGAACTGTTCATGGTAACATGAACCCAAGGAAGCATGTGACTTTCATCATGCAGAGCTCAGGTTGCCTGATTTCCTGGTCTTTTCTTTGATTCCACTATATCTTTGTGCTTCCACACACACAAGTCTAATTAATCCCCAAATCCTGTTAATTTTATCTCCTAAATTTTGGAGAAAAATCTAGGTGATAAAATTGTACCCTCTTGCCCACTAACCACCTGTGTCTTGATTTAAGCTTTACTATCCCTCCCCTGAGCTGTAACATCCACTTCCTGGCCAGCCCCATACTCCAGTTTGTTCCCACTCAATTCCATTTCCAGCAAAATGACCTTTTCAAGCTCAAATATGGTATGTAGCTTTCCTACTTAAAGCTCCTTAATGGTGCCTCACTGCCTACAGGATACAGTCCAGACTCACTAATAAGGCACACGAAGTCCTCCAAGGCCTGTTATGCCCAACTCCACATTCTTATTTCCCTATCAAAGCCTTCATCACATCATATGCTAATTCTCCGGGCACAGCATGTACTTTTACACCTCCATGTCTTTGTTCATCTTCCCACCCCCTTTGTTTTTGCCTGTCTCCTTTCATGCTTTAAACTCATCCCCAGACCTCACCCTCACTCCCAGTGCCAGGATCCTAGAAGTCCCTCTTCATATTGTTCCAACCTGTGTGCATGCCTCTGTCCTTGCACTTCATATAAGTTATATTAATCTGGAACTATCTGGAAAATTTCATTTTCTCTACTTATGGGCAGAAATTATGACTTCATCTTCTTTGTGTGCCCATGGCCTGAAAATACCTGAATAAGTGTTTGTTGAATAAATGTAGGAACTATTGCTAAATAGCATATTTCCCTTAAATTTCAAGATTCCTTGCTGCTGCTACTCCAACATGTCCATTATGTGGTTCGCATTTTGGTAAAAATATAAAATGGTCATGATCCTACAATTGAGAGTTTCTCACTTTGGGTAGGGCAGATACAGAAAAACTACTTTTCCCTAAATATAGTGTTAAGGTTAGAATATAGTAGTTTATATTGAGTGTGATCTTTGCTTCAAGTAAGGGAGAAAAGAGAATAATTACCATGAAATTTCATAAACTCTGCACAGGAAAGTCATCTCATCCAAGCCCCAGTCACCAGAAAAAGAATGAAACCATCTTAGCTAGTCTAGGCCTCTGTTTATCTTTTAGTCACCTTGCCATGAAGGCAAATCGAGGTCTAGATTGAGGCAGCTCAGCTCCTTACACCATGTGGTTGTTCCAACATGAGCCACTTCTTCCTACTTACTTCCATGAAAGGGCAGGTGGCAAAGGTATGAAAGCCAGTAGGCTCATTTTGGTAGCAAAAGCAGCAGGAGCCAATGGCCCAACCCCAGGAAGTCCATGAATTATTCTCTATATTTAACTCCATAACAGCATCCACCATCATTATTGACACATCTCAGGAATCATTTGGCACCATCCAGTTTGCTGGATGCAGTGAGACAGTCAGTCCCTGAGTAAAGGGGCGGAGGTAGAAGAGGAAAAGTACAGACAGCCTTTAGGAAGTGTAAATGAAGTGAGTCATTTAGTCAGGGGGGTGGGGGGGTGAAAAAAAAGAATACAAGGAAAATTTGTTTTATGATTTGTGGCCAGCACAGTCCACAGAAGGAAGGTAGCACTTTTACTAAACAGAGGGGATGTCTTCCTGGCCATAAAGACTGAACTCACCTTCAGGACTTCTCTGTTCTTCCAGCATGGCCTAGTGCTGGGTTTTGCTTCTTTCTGGCCTCCATATTGAATATGTGGTGGCTCTACCCTCAAGGGAGTAGGAACAGCCATGCAAGACAGGTTTTGTTTCTGTTTTTGTTTTTTAACTACTTGGTTTTTTTTTTTACCTGAGACGGAGTCCTGCTCTGTCACCCAGGCTGGAGTGCAGTGGCGTGATCTCAGCTCACTGCAACCTCCACCTCCCGAGTTCAAGTGATTCTCCTGCCTCAGCCTCCTGAGCAGCTGGGATTACAGGTGCCCACCACCAGGCCCGGCTAATTTTTGTATTTTTTAGTAGAGACAGGGTTTCACCATGTTGGCCAGGCTGGTCTCAAACTCCTGACCTCAGGTGATCCACCCCCCTCAGCCTCCCAAAGTGCTGGGATTACGGATGTGAACCACGGTGCCCAGCAACCACCGTTTTAAATTACTACAAAGTATTCTATATTCATTGCAGGAAATGTTTACTACAAATAAGTGGAAAAAATAAAACCTTCCATAATCACACAACTCAAAAATCAAAACATATTATAGGATAAAAATAGAATTATAGTACTTAGGAAACTTGCTTTTGATAGTTAACAATTTGTTACGCGTATGTTGCCCATGTTGTGAAGTGTCCTTTTATAATGTCATTTTTAGTGGCTGAATATTATTTTGTTGGGCAGACGTACCATACTTTATC